>NC_139818.1:20211557-20904057 GCF_963457635.1 Microchirus variegatus
GGCACGGCACCCCACTGCGACCCTCCTGTGGAGGGAGGATAAAGCGGTAGAGGATGCATGGATGGCAACCTTAATTTGTTGAGGAAAGGTGGTTGTAACAAGTGTCTTCAAGTGTTTACATGTTAAGACCAGAGATTATACATATGCAAATCACAAGCAAGTAAGTCTTAACCTTCAAGTCTCAAGTCTTAACCTTCAAGTCTCAAGTCTTAACCTTCAAGTCTCAAAGTCTTAACTTTCAAGTCTCAAGTCTTAACCTTCAAGTCTCAAAGTCTTAACCTTCAAGTCTCAAAGTCTTAACTTTCAAGTCTCAAGTCTTAACCTTCAAGTCTTAACCTTCAAGTCTTAACCTTCAAGTCTCAAAGTCTTAACCTTCAAGTCTTAACCTTCAAGTCTCAAGTTTTAACCTTCAAGTCTCAAAGTCTTAACCTTCAAGTCTCAAAGTCTTAACCTTCAAGTCTCAAGTCTTAACCTTCAAGTCTCAAAGTCTTAACCTTCAAGTCTCAAAGTCTTAACCTTCAAGTCTCAAGTTTTAACTTTCAAGTCTCAAGTTTTAACCTTCAAGTCTCAAGTCTTAACCTTCAAGTCTCAAAGTCTTAACTTTCAAGTCTCAAGTCTTAACCTTCAAGTCTCAAAGTCTTAACCTTCAAGTCTCAAAGTCTTAACCTTCAAGTCTCAAGTCTTAACCTTCAAGTCTCAAAGTCTTAACCTTCAAGTCTCAAAGTCTTAACCTTCAAGTCTCAAGTTTTAACTTTCAAGTCTCAAGTTTTAACCTTCAAGTCTCAAGTCTTAACCTTCAAGTCTCAAAGTCTTAACTTTCAAGTCTCAAGTCTTAACCTTCAAGTCTCAAAGTCTTAACCTTCAAGTCTCAAGTTTTAACCTTCAAGTCTTAACCTTCAAGTCTCAAGTTTTAACCTTCAAGTCTTAACCTTCAAGTCTCAAGTTTTAACTTTCAAGTCTCAAGTCTTAACCTTCAAGTCTCAAGTCTTAACCTTCAAGTCTCAAAGTCTTAACTTTCAAGTCTCAAGTCTTAACCTTCAAGTCTCAAAGTCTTAACTTTCAAGTCTCAAGTTTTAACCTTCAAGTCTTAACCTTCAAGTCTCAAGTTTTAACCTTCAAGTCTTAACCTTCGTCTCAAGTTTTAACCTTCAAGTCTCAAAGTCTTAACTTTCAAGTCTCAAGTCTTAACCTTCAAGTCTCAAAGTCTTAACTTTCAAGTCTCAAGTTTTAACCTTCAAGTCTTAAAGTCTTAACCTTCAAGTCTCAAGTCTTAACCTTCAAGTCTCAAAGTCTTAACTTTCAAGTCTCAAGTCTTAACCTTCAAGTCTCAAAGTCTTAACTTTCAAGTCTCAAGTCTTAACCTTCAAGTCTCAAAGTCTTAACTTTCAAGTCTCAAGTTTTAACTTTCAAGTCTCAAGTTTTAACCTTCAAGTCTCAAGTCTTAACTTTCAAGTCTCAAGTCTTAACCTTCAAGTCTCAAGTTTTAACCTTCAAGTCTTAACCTTCGTCTCAAGTTTTAACCTTCAAGTCTCAAGTCTTAACCCTCAAATCTCAAGTCTTAATAAATAAGATTCAGGAGTGTTTTGATTAAAATTGACTTAATGATTAAAATGACGTACGACTGGGCTTGAAGACATTTGGATATTGATGTTTGATAATAAATGAGCGTGTGGGTCGAGGACAAAATAAGCCACGGGAGTTAGAAAAGAGTGTGAAAATGTTAGAAACATGAGCTGCTCTGTGTCGTAAAAGAAACGAGAAGAGAAATGTGATCCCGTCTGAGGGAATAAATAACTGTGCGTTTGAAAAGCAACAGTCATTACTAACGTCACTGTTACTGCCCCCATGAGGCCATTTAGAGTAATTCCTCAGGCGTTATGTGACACTGTACTGGAGACTTTACAGATATTTTCTCAGTTTATGTTTTGTTATCGTTTTTAGTGGATTTTACACCTGCTATTGTATTGTATGTGGTATTATTATATGTTTATTGATTTATTAATTCATATCAACAATGGTGATGATGATGATGATGATGATGATGATGATGGAGGAGAAACAGGTTTTCTTTACATGTTGACAAAGGCTGTGACCCTCTGTGGTGACGTTGCCGGGGCTCTGACCCCCATGGCACTGGTTTGTCATATAGACAGCTATCGCCATGGCAACCAGGAATTAGCACCGTTGGATACCAGAGTCCTCCCTCCTCATCAGCTGCGCTCATTTCTTCCTCGCCATTGTTCTTGTTTGACACACACACACACACACACACACACACACACACACACACACACACACACACACACACACACACACACACACACACACACACACACACACATACCGTTTTCTTCGTCCTCTCTGCAGCTCTTAATTGCTCTCCGCTCTCTGCATGTGTTTCATCACTTCCTCCCATATTCGATCACAGGACAACAGATGCGGCGGCGTCTTCCGCTCTCTTCCTGTGACGCTGTTTCACCCTTTAAACGGATCAATTACAAATCAACAGAGATTCTCTCTAAGTTAATGTTAGCTCTCTCTCCAGCTGATGCTAATAATATTCCTGATGTGTAAAAGTGTTTAGGTGTTGCCACAGCAACTGGTTATTGTGTTTTATTCAAGGTATTAATAAGGTGAGATGCTGGTGCATGGGTGCACAAATTTGTTTTCTTCACCGTTGCTAAGATTTCCCTCTGATCCCTGTGTGTCTGTGTGTGTGTGTGTGTGTTCTTGTACTTGCAGCATACTGAGGACCAGTGAGGGTTTTTAACCAACAAAGTGAGGTCATTTTTACGGAGTGAGGACATATTGGCCGGTCCTCACTTTGTTTTCATTGAAATCACTTCCTTAGGTTGCTATAACATGCTATACTCAATACTCTTTTACCTGGTCCTCAGTATGCAGCAAGTACAAGAATGTGTGTGTGTGTCTGTTCCAGCCTTAATTCCTCCTCAGTGCTCATGACAAGCGAGGGATTTTCACATTCATATTCACGATCAATGCTTCATTAATGCTTCATCTCACTCACTCTGCTCTCCCCTCCTTCTTTTTTAATTTTTTTTAATTTATTTTTATTTTAATTGCAGTTGAGCGAACTGTTTTTGTGGCGGATTCTGGGAGGAACCGATCTTCAACATGCCTGTGGCAACATCCAGCTCTGACTCGGGTAAGTGGCTTGGTTTCGCTGTGATGAGGACGTGTGTGGGTGTGTTTTTGTGTGTGTGTGTGTGTGTGTGTGTTACTCAATGGTTTGCTGTAATCCCAGCACACAGCACATGTATCTCATCTCACAAATTCTAATGTGACTTAATGAGCTGGCTAATAGAGCGCTAAAACTCCTGTCCTTAGATCAGTCACGCCTCACAGGATATCACTCGTGTTGTTTCCCCTGTCGTCCACTAGTATGTCAAATGTATGGGATATATATACATGTGTGTGTGTGTATATATATGTGTGTGTGTATACATATATGCACATATATGTATATATGTGTGTGTGTGTGTTTGTACATATATGTATATATGTGTGTGTGTACATATAAACGTATATATGTGTGTGTGTGTACATATAAACATATATATGTGTGTGTGTGTGTACATATATACGTATATATGTGTGTGTGTGTATACATATATACACGTGTGTGTGTGTGTGTATACATATATATATATATATATATATATATACATATGTATATATGTAAGGCATATACATATATGAACTAAAACACACACACGTATATATATATATGTATGCACACACACACACATATATACATATATGTGTGTGTATGTATATATATGAGTATATATGTATATATGTGTGTGTGTATATTTATATACATATGTATATATATGTATATATATGTATATGTACATATACGTGTGTGTGTGTATATATACATATGTGTATATATACACACACACATATGTATATATATTTATACATATGTATGTATATATATGTATATATTTATACATATGTATCTATATTTATACATATATATATATATATATATATATATATATGTATAAATATATATGTTTTGTGCCTTTTTATAAATTCCACTGTGATCTTATTGTAATGCATTAGTATAAATGGTCAAATTAAGCATTAATATTCTAGAAATTGCACTTATTTTTCTCAGGAAATGTCAGGAAAAGTTCAGGTTCTTGTTGTTTGTGGGTAATTATGATATTATTTTAAAGGTCCCGCTCACTTGAGATTAAATTGTGCTGTGTGTGTGTGTGTGTGTGTGACCCCTGAACTAAAATGAGTTTGTGTCTACACTGGTTAATGAAACTGACCCCAGGATGAATATTGTAGTGTATAAAAACTATCTTGTGCAAACGTTAGTTGAAATAGCAGGTTTAAAACTGGCAACACATTATCATCATGTGTGAGATAATCTCGCAGACTTTGGCCTGTTGTCGACTTGACCCAAGTGTTTTTATGGGCCAGAAAATGGAGAAATGTTTAAACCCTTTAACAACGAAGCTTCACAAATGTCTGTATCTGGCATTTATTAACAATTTACTGCATGTTAAAATACTGTTTTGACAATTTAGAATGAAGCACAACAAAAGGTTTTATTTAGAAAATCACTGTAGTTGAACATATTTTGTGTAAAACAGTATGTATGAAAACATATTTATACATAGTCCTGAATAGTCATGTGACACAGATACATAGATTGTTTTTCTTATGTTTAAAAATGCACTTTTCAAAAAGGGAATTTTCACATCATCTATACTTTGGCACTGATATCAAAGCATTAGAATAATTTATTCTGCTTTTTGTGCCAAGTATAAGATCTGTAGCTTTGGCACAAAAACGAAACGATTCCACGCGTTTTTTCCTCCCGACGCTCGATCCGCAGACATAAAAGATTGAAAAGCCAGATTTCTGATTAATTAAAGGCAATAAGAATATTGGCTGCAGTGGGCCAAGTGGAGAGCTCGTATTTGATTATGCTGTAATAATAATAATAAAAAAAATCAGCAGTCAGCTGCTGCAGAGAGGGAGAAAAGCAGTTGCAGTGGAGAGTTGACACAGTGTGGGCTTTCTGTTCTGTAACGCGCCGTCACTCACTCTTGATTTCTGCGTTAGCCGCGGGCTACGCTCTTAAATCTGTGGTGCTTTCAGGAACACACGGCAAATTGTTTCTCTGAACCAATTCATGTCCTTTTTTTTTTTTCCCTTTAACACATTCTCACGGATTTCAGCAAGTCTGTTATTTTTTGCACGTTAGAAGGTCAAAGAGAGGTCGGTTTTGATTCGAAAGCAGTGAGAATATTTTACAAGTGTCAGTGAAAGAAAGCTGTGGATGTAAATCTGCGTTTCTCACACGGACCGTGTATAAAAGTGGACGTAGTATTGACGGTATTTGAATTTGAACGTTCACGGACGTTCATGTGCGTCTATTTTCCTCTAAATGGGAACAGAATTTTGCAAATTTGACATCACGCTCTATTGAAGAAGTACGGTGGCCTGGACGTGCAAACCATTATTACAAAACGTGGAGAAAAATGTATGTTTTTGAATTGAACAAATTCACTAGAGCTGCAACTAAATATGACTTTTTCGTAATCGTTATCGATTATTTTCTCGATTAATCCACTTTTAATGAATTCTTTGTTATGTGGAGCAAAAGAAATGAAGAAAATATTCACATTTAAGAAGCTAAAACAACAAGAAATGTTGTTTTAATCATGAAAAAGCTTCAAATCGATTATCAAAATAGTTATCAATTAATTTAGCAATCGATGAATTAATTAATTATTTAATCATAAAAAATAATATTTTTAATAATATCTTAATATAAATGATTAATCGAGTAATTGTTTCAGCTCACAAAATGTCAAACAAACGTACATTTACAAAATGTAAAAATGTAAATTTTCTTCACATACAATCATTTTATACTGTATATAGCACCACTTCCTGTCAACCTGGCTTTCAAAATAAGAGCCACCGACATTGGCTTTTTTTTTTTTTTATCAAACTTTAGCCATAACGGTCGCTGTATTAGTAAATTCTATAAAATGAACATTTTTAAGTCTTTTAATGTCATTTTTTATGTTAAATAGTACGTTAAGTATTATTTTTCTTAGTGTCAAGAATCACTGGTGATGGTTTGCACTCCCGGGCCACTGTAAAGAATCTAATCATGCCACTAACTCTTTAATTAACGTTGACTAACATTATAAATCAAGTGAGAATCTCATTTTCCCATAGACTTCCATTCAAATTGAGTTGTTTTTTTTTGCCCCCTGGTGGCTGACGGCGACTTTTCCTCCTTCTTCAGAAGATAATAAACAGTCTGTGGTTTTCCACCTGTGTCTGTGACCAAATCCTCTCTCCTCCATTAACTCTGACAGAGAAGGAGGGAAAATCTTTACCTCTAACTCCTCCTCCTCCTCTTCTTCCCCCTCATGTTACGTACACACACCTCCCTTTTTCCTCTCTCTCTCTCTCTCTCTCTCTCTCTCTCGCTCTCTCTTTCTCATCTGCATTCATTCATTCATGCGGAGGAGAAAAAAAGCTCAGCCAGGCGTAGCTTCTACACATTCATGTCAAGAACAGGTGGAGGAGACGAGGGGAAGAAGAAGAAGAAGAAGTAGGTTTTTTCTGGCAGAAAGAAATAGAGACTCTCGGGGTAAGAGAGAGAGAGGGAGGGAACGAAGTGAGAGGTGTGTTTCTCACTCTCTGCCTCAGATACAGTATATTGGGTGTGTGAGAGTGTGAGAGTGTGAGCACACACACACACACACACACACACACACACACAGTAGTCAGGTGCTCCTCACCATGGCTGGCAGCCTGTTTGGAAGGCTTTCCCTGGACGACTCGGCCAACTCCCTGGAGCGCCTGGGAATCAAGGTGGAAGGAGAAGGTAAGTGGTGGGACGCAGGGATGGCTTCAAATCAAAGAGGTGTGTGTGTGTGTGTGTGTGTGTGTGTGTGTGTGTGTGTGTGTGTGTGTGTGTGTGTGTGTGTGTGTGTGTGTGTGTGTGTGTGTGTGTGTGTGTGTGTGTGTGTGTGTGTGTGTGTGTGTGTGTGTGTGTGTGTGTGGAGTTGCAAACTAAAGATTACAGCATGCTCGTGCACGTGTTAGTGTGGTGTGTCAGCGTTTCAGACGCCTCCTGTCGGCGTGTGATGATGATGATGATGATGACGACGATCAGAGACAGATTGAGACCGAGGGCGACGTCGTCTCAGACTACAAAGGACGAGACGCGAGGATAAAGACAGCGCGGAGCTTCTAAATAGTCACTAAAGGATTTCACTGTGTGCGTTTGGAAAATACGCCAACGTTTGAGAGAGTTGGAGACGGAAAAAACAGCACGAGTCTGTGTAAAGGGACGTTTTTGTCCGTTGTATTGAATGATAAATGCACAATGAAAGTTTGCTCACAGCACGCACCGGGGAAGAGCCATACATCGCTATTCATAATTGATGCTCAAGTTCATTAATATTGCACCAGAGTTGCATTCTACACGGCAATTATGTTCACAGCTCCACTATCTATTTATGTGTGCGTTTGGATGTTAAACACTTCATATAAAAGCACTGCATGGATTGTTATGGATGGGAAATAAAAAGGGAAAAGCAGCACGCGAAGCGGCGTCTCGTCGAGCGGTGTGTGGGAACGCGGAAGTTGCGAGACGTCTTCCTGCTCCTGTAACGCAGTAAATCGCGCTCGGTGCACGTAATGTTTGTTTGTGTGATAGAAGGCTAACGTGAGTAAGAAGGAAGTCTCAGTCTGACCGAAACGTAATGCGTTATCCAACTGCGTCACCACGGAGAGACCCCTCAAAGCTTCATACTTCTCCGTCGTGGTGACGGATACGCACTGCAATTTCCCCGCCCGATCAGTAGGGGTCACTACGCAACGCTACATTGTTGTGCTTTTGGCTACAGTGAGCGATGGCGTCCGAGAGAAAAAGACTGTTGTTGTTGTTGTTGAAACGGTGGCCGTTTCTCACTTTTCTGTGTCACGGAACGCAGTTTGTTTTTTTTAGATAATTTGAGGCGAAAAATTGGCCATTTAGAGTCTAAACATGTGCCGTGTGTGTTAAGATATGACGTATTTATAGTTTGGCAGCGACGTCGTTGGCGGTGATCCGCTCCAGCCTCTGTGGACGCTCGGTGCTCACTGTGAGCCGGCACAGAGCAGTGTTAGCTCGGCCTGTCCTGAGGACCAATCGCAGCTCTTGCCGTCTCCGTTGTCGGTGTAAATGTGACCCCTCACGGGACGAGCACGCGGCGGGCCTAGCAGAGTATAAGTGACTTTAAAACTAAAGTTTGAATCTTGCTAAATGCTAAAACAGTGACTCACTTTTCTGTGTCACGGAACACAGTTTTTTTTTTTTTAGATAATTTGAGGCGAGAAATTGGCCATTTAGAGTCTAAACATGTGCTGTGTGTGTTAAGATATGACGTATTTATAGTTTGGCAGCGACGTTGTTGGCGGTGATCAGCTCCACCTCTGTGGATGCTCGGTGTGCACTGTGAGCCGGCACAGAGCAGCTTCGCTCGGCCTGTCCTCCGTCTCCGGAGTGACGGAAAACATGTCATGCAGTCGGAGACGAGGCAGAGGCTATCCGACGACGCGTAACCTACCTAGAGCGCTTTACGCAGGAGTATAAATTGGGCTTTATGCTGCTGTCAAAGATAATCGCCGGGTTTCACCAGAACGGGGGTGGAGGAGGGGGTGGGGGGGAGACATTTTAATTGCGCCCCTGGCTGAGGGTGTTTAGGGTGTTGAGGGTTTTGCGGCGTTGCTGTGACACTGGCAATTATTTACGACCCGCCATCGCATACATCCCCTGCGCACATCTTTGTTTTTTCCTTCATTAGCTGCGACGACGATAAACGGTTCAAAGTACACCCGATAAAGCCGCTTCTTTTTCATATATTTATATATATTTATAGATTTATATTCCAGACAAAACTTCTTCTAACTGGAGTGATTTCTCACTCTGACTCTGTGTTGGGAGCTGCTGTCCATTTTGTAAAATGTCAACAAATATCACAAGTGTCGTCTCCAGCGGTGACCTTCAGCCGGCTAATAAGGCGATCCAGTTCACACGTCCTCCCTAACACTGCCAAGCGTAGCCATGGCGATGGGGGGGGGGGGGGGTGACTTAAGTCCCTCGTTCAGCTGATTAGAGGAAGGTTTGAAGTATTTCTCCAAACCCCCATAAATGTGACCCCTCACGGGACGAGCACGCGGCGGTCCTAGCAGAGTATAAGTGACTTTAAAACTAAAGTTTGAATCTTGCTAAATGCTAAAAAAGTGACTCGTACAAGTACACGTTTTTATGCCGTGTGAACAGAATTGTTTGCATTATTTAAAATATGATAGAAAATGAATGAGTTCATGAGCTAACCGTAACTAGCATTAGCATTAACTTTAGCTTGAAGGACGTCTTGACTCTATCGGCGTTTTTTTTATTGTTGCTAATAACAGTAACGGGGGAAAAAAGGTTTCTGTTTTTAATCAAAAGTGCGTTAAAGGGTCTTAAAGAAGCTAAATAATGGAATTCGAGCCATTGTTTATTTCATTTTCAGTGAAAATGCTGATTGCGCGACGTTTCCTAAACCAAACGTCTTCATGATCCCTCAGTTAGCTTGGTTGATGTCATTTACCAGGACTGTGTGGGTGTTTACAGACGCTGAATGTCACTCCATTTTTCTAGAAAAAAAAAAATTCTATGTATCTTAATTACTTGTATTAGACCTAATGATCTGAAACCTGCATGAGTAGAGGCCTCATCCATCACAGGTGGAAACATCTGCCCTAACTATTTCCTCCCCCGGACAACAATTCCCACGATTCAATGCTTCCTCATGCAATTAGGTTTTATTTTATTGTTTTGATTGCAAATTTCTTACTTTAGTCCAATACCTGACACACGGTCTTTGAACCAGGGAAAGCTCATTTCAGGGCCAGATATTTATGCATAAATTGCTAAAAATTGTTGAAACGCGTTAATTCCGTAAAACAGGGAAATGCTATATAGTGTTTTTATACAAAGTGTATGTTTCTGGAATGCTGTCAATCAAAAACTGGTTCCGCCTTTCAGACGGTTCCTCCAATTATCTTGCAGAAGCGTCCCAGAGGACCCGAGCTTCCGTGGAAGTGACGATTTTGCCGCGTTTGTCCAATCACCGTCGAGCTCGCTGATGTGAAAACTGGCCTATTCTGTGTCGTCCCATAGAGAACAGCTGTGGTTTTAATGCGGAGGCTGCTACGGGAATACAGAAATCACGTAAGACGATTCGGACCAAACTAGTGACGCGTTCCAATCGCGTTCTAGCCCCAGTTCAGTCCTGAAATGTAAACACAACGCAGTTCATATTTGACTTTGACATATTTGAGGAAGCTGAGCTTCTTTTTTTTTTTTTACCTTTTTGGAGTTTGCATGTTCTCCCATGGGTGTGCATGGGTTTTCTCCAGGTTCTCCGGTTTCCTCCCAGAGTCCAGAAACATGCAGATTTGGGGATTAGGTAAATTGACTGGAGTGTAAGAGTAGATAGTCGTTTGTCTCTATGTGGCCCCGTGATGGACTGGTGTTCTGTCTGCCTATAGTCCGACGTCGGCTTGGATTTGCACCATCTCCCCCCTCGAAAATGGATGGATGGACTTCCTTCAGGACAGAGGCAGAGAAGTTGCCTGCACAAGGTTTTTTTTTTTTATTTCTAGTATATTTGCCTTTATGAGGACTATGGTGGTCTTTCTGCACGACCCTCATGTGGAGGATAAAGCGGTAGATGATGAGTGAGTGAGTGAGTGAGTGAGGACTGCAGTGATGTAGGTAGACCCTGGATGATTAAGCTTATTTGTGCCCACACAACTTGTCATGAGCCTGTTTGCTTTTGTGTCGCTGCTCCATGGAGGAGCAGAGCGACTTATTTATCTTGATCTGTTGACGATAACTTTATATTCATTTTACCTGCTATGTTTCCCTGTTATCTGACTTCATCCGAGTGCACTCCGTACCATAATAAGAATAAAGAAACCCATTTTTTGAGGACAAATGAATCATGTTATAAATGAATCGCTATATAAATGATTAATCAGTTCTGGTACATGCCACTATGGGATACGGTGAATCCAATATTCTGCTTGGATATTAATCCGTCTCCATCTGAGGGATTGATGGTAATTATATTTGCAGAGGAGCAGAATCACTGAGAGAAAGTACTTCATAATGTCTTTGGGAGTCTTTCAATGCATCGAGGTAGAGTTTTAACATGTTTGTTTCCGAGACTTAAGGAAAAACAAGTATGCAGTTAACTTTAAATAAGCATGAGAGCATGATGGAGGAGAGAATATTATGCAGTCTTTCCGCAGAACAAAGTGTGTTTGTTTTTTTACTTGGTGCACAATGAACAGCTCCACATTGACCTTCTCCTCTGAAAGTGCCAGGAATAATCACCGCCGGGTCTTTGCCGGGGGTGTAAACGATCATTTTCATCACACACTTTGGGACTAAAGAGTTCCTCGTTGTTATAGAGTCACCTGACCCCCCCGGAGAATCCAGCGCGGAGGAAAGACCGACCCAGCTGCATCTCCTGTGTCGCACCGTCTACCTTTCCCTTAGCTCCCTTAGCTCCCTTCTCCATCCTCTCCCCAACTGCTGCTCCATAGCAACCAACCGAGCTTGTTGTTGTGCTGTAAAAAAACAGCCTAGATTTGGTTAGACGGCATCAGTGACGTAGGGGTTTAATTGTAACTATCCTTGGAGGTGGAATGGCTCTCGGTTGAGAGCTTAATGGACAAAACGAGCTTTAATCTGGTTTCCTCTTGTGGTTACACGTGGCCTTTCCTTTGTCGAGTCATGATGCGCGCGGTCGGACGACACATTGCTGACACTAGCTCTCTCTCCCGTTTAGTCTCTTTTCAGATTCAGACTCCCTTTTCTTCTTGAACTCGAGTGGATGCAAACAGTTTTCAGACATTGTCTCTAGAGGCTGTAATGCGAGAAAGCGGATGTCCTTCAAAAAAAAGTTTACTTCAGAGCATCTCATGCTACCTGCCAAGCTAAGCTATCTGGATAATGTCCGAGTGAGCTCATGTGAGAACACGGCAGAAAAAGCCTAGTGTTCAAATGCTGATCTCCTGGATGTACCTGAAATTTCTCGGTGTTATGTTTTTCATCTGTGCCCATACGTTTGGTATAGCCGTTAGCGCTCTTGCTAACGGCTACACGAAGAAGACCCCGGTCGGAAACGAGGGACCTTTCTGCATTTGAGTTTGCATGTTCTCCGCATGTTTGCGTGGGTTTTCTCCAGGTTCTCCGGCGTCCGCGCTCCGCCCCCGCTGCTCCCTTGACTCCCAGAGAAGCCGAGCTTCCAATGGAAGTGACGATTGTGCCGCATTTGTCCAATCGCCTCCGAGCTCGCTGCCGTGAAAACGAACCTATTCTGCGTAGTTCCGTAGAGAACAGTTGAAGCTGAGTTTCGAGTGGAGGCTGCTACGGGAATACAAAAGTCACGTAAGACGATTCAGAGCGAACTCGCGACTCGTTCTAACCGATTAGGTAAGTTAGGGAACTCTAAAGTGGCGTGAGAGTGAGAGTGAATTGATTGTTTGTCTATATATGTGTCCCTGTGATGGACCCCCTCCTATCGCCCTCCGTCAGCTCGACACAGCGACCCTCATGTGGATGGATGTTTTCATCTGACCCGGGCAATCTGCAGGAAATCGTAAACTTCCTGCCTCTGCAGGTGCGGTGAAAATAGTGGTAAAACACGAGCCGTTCAGGTCTGAAAATAGCTTTTAAATTTGCACCCTGCAACAGTAAGTCCTGTAGTACACGACGTGCGCGTCAGCGGTCCAGACGTTTCCGCCTCAGTCTCCCTTTTTTTTGTTCGCTCGCTTAATGGAATTCTATAATGGTATCAAGTTACACGGTATAATGTGGGGAATTCAGAACTCGGCGGAGCGGAAAAACAACTTCCACTCGACTTCACCTCTCGCCTTAACGTCCACATATGTGACTTAAACGAGCAGCAGGTACAGTTTTATTGCAAGTTTATGTGCGGGCTGTGGTATACGACACGGCCTGAATCCTAATGTGGACGTTAGTGTTAATAGAAAGTTGACGTTTGACAGGAAATAAACAAAGTGGCCGCTTTTGCGCCCTGGTGTTCACACCTCTTTGACCTTCTCAGCCTCCAGTCCTCTGTTGTCTTTCCTTTTTTAAAGAATGCGACAACTCTTATTTGTAGAGAAGAAGAAGAAGAAGAAGAAGAAGAAAGGGAACAAGAGCAGAGAAAGAGGACAAGCTGGATTTTTAATAATCCCTATGAATAATAGAAGGACCCCAGGCACAGACTCGGCACTGGGAAAAATGATTTTGATTCTCCACTTCCTTTCTCACCTTTTTCTTGATCCTCTCCACATCGTGGGTCAGTTACAGGCCGTCATGTACGCGTATTCCTGCAGATGTTTGATGCACATAAAGCAGAGTTTTACGTATTCGGACAGAACCAATGAAAACACAAAAAAACAAATGTGCACATGGTGACGCAGAGATAAGCCGACCTCAGGAAACGTGCCAGTGTTGCAGCAGCGGAGTACAGTTGTGGTGATAAAACAGAATAATCATGCGGCACCTGTTGGCCGAGGCCTTGCTGCTGTTGGAGTCAGATCTGGTGACTCCTGTGATGTTAGAGGAGAAAACAATAACAAGACGCGTAATAATAACCTTATTATTATCCAGCAGAGGCCACTTTCAGGTCGTCGTCCTCCGGCCTCCTTGTCTTTATTATAGCTTTAGCTTTGATCTTTATGGCTTTGTTTTATGGCTGTTGAATTAAACGTGAAGATACTTCAGTGCCAAAAATAGCTGTGTAATATAACTCTTATGTCATCATTTCTTTCTGTTTTTTTCTTCTTTTTTTCTTCTTTTTTTAGCGCTTGTCTTTAAAAGTGAAGAGATGTCCCAGACCGCTCTGCTGAGCAGTCGCAAAGTGTTTAGTAAGTTCTTGACAAACCTCGACACACACACACACACACACACACACACACACACACACACACACACATTTTGTTTACTCACTGAAACTCATTCTCCATTTTAGAGGTTTAGGGTTTTTTGAAGTGTATGAGGTGAAAAATCATATTCAGAAAACAGATCATTCAGCATCATTCATGAGTTTGCTTAAAGGTGCATTATGTAATAAATCTAAATCAACTGGCCATAAAATCCTCCTAATATGTCACAGAGACTCAGGAATAATGTTCATATAACAAACTGAACTCACCAACAACAACAGTACAGACAAAATATTTGCATAAAAAAAAATATTTTGCAGACTGCAAATCATGTTTATGTTTTTAAATCATGTTTTTGGCGCCACCTACCGCCGTCTACCAATCATTGCAGTCAGTAGAGTCTCAGCTGCCGAGCAACCACGGGTTGCCCGGATTACTATCCCAAAAAGGATAAGCAAAATAAGTGGAGTCGAGTCGAGCCGGAACTGTATTGTGGAAAAAGCATCGTAAAGTGAAATCCAGTTTACCTCCGTGACCTGGATTTCTGAGAATCTTCCCAGACGGCGAAGTCACTTCTGATTATGTGTCACCACCTCATACAACCACACAAAAAAAACACCCTTACCTTTTGTTTGTTTGTTTGTTTGTTGGTTTGTTGTGCTGTGTATTCCACTTGTGCAGACGATGAAAACCGAATCCACGGAGAGCGTTTTTTAATTCTTCTCGCAGCCAAACTCCATCTCACTGTTTTACCGTTCTCACAGTAAAGGCTCATATCAGACATATGGTGCGAGGAGCTGCTTTGGTGAATCGCCCCCTTAATAAAAAAGCTTTTTGGAAACAAATGCCTCGTCGTCTAAATTAAGAAAACAAGTGTTCGCTGCATGAGAGCGAGAGAGAAAAATGCCAACTCTTCTGACGTGTCACATGTCGTGTGATGAATCTGCTGTTTGGTGATATCAATGTGTTTGCTTCTCCCTCATCTGTCTCTGAACCTTGTGTTTACCTCCACTGAACTGATGACACCGTTTGTTGTTGTGGTTTGATTTTATATCTTTGATATAAGTGTGTGTGTGTGTGTGTGTGTGTCTGTGTGTGTGTGTGTGTGTCATATTCATGTTACCAGAGCTCCATGAACTGTGCACAGAGGGAAAACTAGAAGAAATCCAGCCTCTAAAAATGCATTTTAGTAGCATAGAAATATTTATTCTCTCAGCGGTTTTTGTTCAGATGGAATGTTTTTGTGTGTGTGTGGGAGAGAGAGAGAGAGAGAGAGAGAGAGAGAGAGAGAGAGACTGAGAGAGAGGAAGTTTGGGAGCTGTGGGAGAACGATGCTGTCAGACTGGAGTGCGGGAAATAAGTGAGAGAGGTTAAATTGCTTTGGGAAAAAAGATGTGAGGCAGCTCCCTCTTCCTCTTCCTCTTCCTCTTCCTCCCTCGCGCTCCCCCTTGTTCTCGAGCCCATGTGAACTCATTGTAAATGTGATCCTCGTTCTCCGTTCCGGTGTCCGTTGTTTCTCACACGTGACGGCGGGAATAACGGGAGTGAAATAGACTGAAGTGTTATTATTCTTTCTCTGTGTGTGTGTGTGTGTAGCCATGCATCAGGCCCTGGACACGCTGAGTGACAGCACCAGCTCCACCACCGCCAACGACCTGGATCTCATCTTCCTCAAAGGCATCATGGAGAGTCCAGTGGTGAGAAGAACCTTTTTTTTTTTTTTTAAATGTTGAATTACATTAAAACAGTTGAGCTTCTACTGTGCTCACATTGACAATGCAGCGTTTCATTTCACCCTTGTGCCGTAGGTGCACCCATGGTCATTTGCGGTGGGAATAATACACAACTCCTTATATGGACATCCTGGGTGTGTGTGTGTGTGCTTATTGGTCCATCTTCTTATGTGTTGTTAAAGGGACACTGTGTAGTATTTATGGGTTTATATAACCCAAAATCCACTTTTTTATACATATTATGTGCTCCTGCGTTGTCTAGTCGCTGTATAATAGTTTTTGTTTCATTCTCGTAGTGTTTCAAAAAGTCATGTAAAATAACACGGTCGTGGGCCGCTACTGCGTTGCCACGACGCCATGTTTCTACGGGAGCCGTGTCATCTGCTGACACGGAGAAAGACGACGAGGACGACATTTGACCAGCTTTAGATGGCACTCTAGATGGCACTATAAACTACTTACTTCACCTTTAAGTCAAAGTTATGATTAATTTTTAGTTGTCATATAAAGTAGCGATTATTGTGCAAAATTCACAAAATTAGACAAAACAAAGCAAAGCCCAAGTAAACCACATTTCACAAATTCAACTCCATTTTAAACATTTTGAGTACTTTTTGCTCCGGTTTATTTATACAGTATCGTTGGTGAAAACACTAGCATAACGCTAAGTTAGCGCACGACGCGTTTCCACGACGACTGACCGTAAAAAGACGCGAGTGACGCCGCGTTTACGTTGCCGCGACACCAGAGTCCAGGCACCGTTTACCAGTTAGCTCTGTTAGCTGCATTAGCTCGTTTAGCGCCGGTTAGCGCGCCTACAGTCCAACTGGAGCGGTCTGTTTATGAAACGAAAAGAGCAGCGCTACAAATAACCTGTGTACTGCGTCTGTGTGCCTCTGTTTTTAAACTTTAGCGTTACTTTAGAGACTCATTTTAACAATCCGGAGTCACGTAAACATGACGTCACGCGCGTCTTTTTCTGGTCAGTCGTCATGGAAACGCGATATGCGTTAATGCGCCCAGCACTAATTTTTTAACGAGTGATATAAAGTAGCGATAATTGTGCAGAAGTCACAAAATTACACCGTTTTTTTTCTGTTATTTTTGTTCATAAAAACGAGCCAAGTGAACCAAATTCAACCCGATTTGAAACATTTTTAGTACTTTTTTTGCTCAGGTTTGTTTATATAGTCTGTGAAATGTTTTTTTTTCATCAGATTGCCTAGGTTGTGCTGAAAAAATGGATATAAGACACGTCTATATTGCTATATTCTTATAGCCTCTGTATATACTGTTCCTTTAAACATAGCAGTGGAAAAAAGCAGCCTGTTCTAAGGGTTAAAAATAGCAAATATTTAAATTATGACATATTATATTAATAGTTAAATAACATTGCAAAATGGAAATATACACATTAACCACAGTTTGCAAAGTAGTTTTTATGCTCACAGTCATTCCCAGGAAAAAATGTCATTAGCATTTTAATGTTCTCGTGTTATTTTTCCCTTCGTAAGTCGAGGCTGTGGCAGCAAATAAAAAAAAAAAAAGCTCAGGATGTAAAGACACAAACAAACGTCGCATAAACTTTAACCACCAGATAATAAACACCACACGTTCATTTAACTGCCGCTCGCTGCTCAGTGGAGCTCGGCGAAATGTCACCGTTTCTATTAAGGCTCAGTTTTTATCGATCACGTCTCTGCGTGAGTGCGTTTTTCTAAAAATGTTGTTGTCATTTTCACACACACACACACACACACACAGTGTATTTCTGAGCGTGTACATTAACTGAGAAATGACACTCAAGATGTCTTTATTTTCATTTTACATTTTTCCCGAGCTACCTGTCAGTCATTTTAACAAGGACTTGAAAGCAGCAGTCGGCGAAGCCTGGTAGTTCTCCCTGCTGACTGCTGCTGCATCGTCACACTGACACAAGTGTAGAATACAGAAAATAAACACTGAAAAGGGAAAAGCACTTAATACACACTGATGTGTTGACTCGTTCTGAGGCGGTGGAAATACCGCAACGTTTGAGAATGAAGAAGTGGAATATTTTTTAATACATTCCCATGTGGCGTTGTGGGAATATTTTGACGTCACGCAGTCCCGTGAGAACACTCGGAATCAGAAAAAACATATTTTTTTCGTGTCGGGGTCTCACGTCACGGCAACTTCATCTACAAACAGCTGTTTTCATAAAACGTGAAGATGGTGGATGATAAAACACTCAGGGACAAGAAAGTAACCAAAGATCCTGAGACTATGTTGTGCACTGTAAAAAGAAAAAGTTGAGAAAAGTCCCAAAAAAAAAATTCAAGTCAAATTACACTGTAAAAAAAAAAAAAAAAAATTGAGAAAACTCAAAATTTCAAGGCAACTTGATGTAACCAATGTTTGAGTTTACAGCCCAAAGAAAAAAGTTCCACCAACTAATATTATTTTGTTAGACAAACTTGTAAGTTAGAGTTGTGCCAACTCAAAATTCTCTTTTCAAACAGTTTGGCTAACTAATATTGTTCAGATAATTAAAAAAAAAAAAAAAAAAAAAACTATAATACTATAATAATTTTGAATTTTGAGTTAGCACAACTCTAACTTACAAGTTTGTCTAACAAAACAAAAATATTAGTTGGTGGAACTTTTTAAAAACTCAAGATTTTTCCTTGGGCTGTAAACTCAAACATTGGTTACATCAAGAAGCCTTGAAATTTTGAGTTTTCTCAACTTTTTTTTTTTTTTTTTTTTACAGTGTAATTTGCCTTGAATTTTTTTTGGGACTTTTCTCAACTTTTTCTTTTTACAGTGCACAACATAGCCTCATTTTGTTAGGCTGTAAACTTATAAATTGATTGCAGTAAGTTGCCTTGAAATTTTGAGTTTTCTCAACTTTTTCTTTTTTTTTTTTTACAGCGTGCAGAAAGAGAAACAAATGATAAACTATGCGTCGGAAATGTTTAAATATTGTGTTGTTTTGGTGTTGAAAATGAACACACTTTTCGTTGTTGTCGATCTAATCAAGGGTGTAGTTAACTGTGAGCGATCGACCACCTAAGATTCTTTGAGTTTAAGTTAAGGGGCCGACATAAGAAAAAGCTCCTTTCCAATCATGCAAAGTGTTGCACTGTATTGTAATCTACACAGAAATTGTGACATGATTAAGTGCAATATCCAAACTGAAAGACACTGCAATCCATTATTTGATAAGTCGTCTTGAAACAGCCTTATAAGTCAATTCTGCCGAGCTGCATGAATTCGACAACTCTCAGAAAACACAGAAAATGATGTAAAATCTTATGATTTTGACATTTTTTCATGAAAATTACAATAAATTATACCAATTATGAAATCAAAATGAATCACAATGAGATTGTACATGCTGCTCCACTGACTTTGTGCTGATTTCACCACATGACACATTGATTTTTAATGACTGTGAATGAAGATTAGGCTCCCGGTGAGCTGATATTGGTAATAGCAGCTATCATCGCTTCCTCCAGTTGATATCAGTGATGTGATTGTGATTGGCTCTGTATTACAGGACTGTTGTGGCATTTAGAAAACGATAAAAAAAAAAATAAAAAAAATTGACCTGACACATGCTGTTAGTTTCCAAGCATCACATATTTTCATCCATTCAGACTGTAAAACGAGACTCTTTTGTAAAACTGTGCAATTTGGCCCCTCCCGAGCAATACATTCTAGCGTTGTACAAAAACAGTTCTGACAATTATTACCCTATTCCCTGCCAGTTATTGACATTTTGCTGCAAGCTAAAATCAAGCATGAAAAACGTGTTTGACATCCTGCGAAGCATCGTCACATTTTGTCAGAAACGGAAGCCTAGGAGGACGACTTAAGAGGAGAAGGACAAAGAAAAATAACATGAGGATGTAAAAATGCAAGCACAAAGGGTCAAATCAGTCAAATCAGCTGCAGTTTTGTATAAATACATATATTAGAATATTGTTTCCAAAACTTACATTATGTTCTATTCAAGAAGACCTGAAACTAACAATTGAGCCTATGACTTTTTTTTTTTGAATTTTTGGTCAAATTTTGGGAACATTTTTTCGATTTTTTTCTCAAATTTTGGACCACTTTTTTTATTTGACTTTTTTTTTGTCAAAATTTGGACGACATGCTAAAGAATGACTTTTTTGTCACATTTTGGACCAATTTTTTTTTTTTTTGACAAATTTTGGTGACTTAAGAGGAAGGACAAAAAAACAACACGAGGATGTTTTTTGTAAAATTTTGGGAATTTTTTTTTTTTTTTTTTTCTCAAATTTTGGACCACTTTTTAATTGACTTTTTTTTGGACGACATGCTAAAGTATGACTTTTTTAGTCAAATTTTGGACCAATTTTTTTTTTTTACACATTTTGGTGACTTAGGAAGGACAAAAAAAATAACGCGAGGATGTAAAAATCCAAGTACAAAAGGTCAAATAAGTCAAATCAGCTGCAGTTTTGTATAAACACATAAGTAATAGTCATCAAATAGACTGTTTTTTGGGGGGGACGATCAGATCAGAGATGGACACTGACAGACGCTGCCTCAAGATTCAAAGTTCCTCTGCCGTATCGCTGAACAAGACTGAAGAGCTCGGTGTATTTTGTGTGCAGTTGAGTTAGTGTGCACATGTGGAATGTGTGGAATCTGTAAATATCTATTTGTGCCGTGCATGTAAAGTTTGCGCGCGCCGTATCCTGTTCCTCGGCAGGGATTCTCCCTCTCCTCTCGTTCATAAACAAACAAACATCTCGACTCCCAGCAGCAGCAGCAGCAGCATCAGCGAGTCCCACCAGACGAATCCTCCGCGGTTTTGGGAATGAGAGAAACTTCAGATGTGCAGCAGCAGCTACAAAGTACTCTGTGGTGTACTGTGTAGTAGTTTTATTTGCAGGTGTTTTTTGTGGAAAAAACTGTTGATGGGTAATAATTAAAGTTCTGTGAGCCTTGGCAGGTTTGAACTGTTTGAGCAAAGTGTGACCTTACTTTACCTCCACTGCTGAGGTGGTAGCTACTGTGTTATAGTGCAGCATGAACATTTCAACACATTTTCTGGTGTAAATGGTGGAAAAAAAACAATTGATTGATGACGCTATATGTTGATCTTCTTTTTTTTAAATTAAATCTCAGGCCCACGAGCGATTTGAGGAGCCCAAACTGGAGGCTGTGAGAGAGAACAACATGGAGCTGGTGCAGGACATCCTCAATGAGCTCAGTCCGCTCGCACAGATCAGCCAGACGGCCGACGAGCTGCTCCGCATCCTGAAGGAACCTCACTTCCAGGTGTGAAGAAGACCAGAGCTTATTCATGCTGAGGCTTTGCACGTTGAGATGTTAAAGACCCAAAACTGGACGTAGTCTTCTGGTTGCAAACCCTCGAGATCTGCGATTTTGACTAGTGACGCCTACTGGACGCTACCAGCTATCACTTATACACTGTCCCCGTTTTATGTGACATGCTTTATTGTTATATTTGCGTCTAAAGAAGAATATTCTTTCCAAAAACTTACATTATGTTCCATTCAATAAGCCCTGAAACTAGCAATTGAGCTCATGTCTTTTTTTGTCAAATTCTTGAAATTTTTTTGGGACATTTTTGTCAAATTTTGGACACATTTTTTGTGGGATTTTTTTTTTGTCAATTTTTACATTTTGGACCATATTTTTGTTTGACTTTTTTGTCAAATTTTGAAAAAAAAATGTTTTGACGTTTTTTGGAACATTTTGGCCAACATGCTAAAGTATGACTTTTGGACCACTTTTTTATTAGATTTTTTTTTTGTCAAATTTTGGAATTTTTACTTTATTGTCATTTTTTTGGACACATTTTGGACCAAATTTTTTTGACTGTTTTTGTGAAATTTTGGACCAAATTTTGTTTTGACTTTTTTTTGTCAAATTTTGGACGAAATATTTTTTGGACAAATTTTTTATTTTCTTTGTCAAATTTTGGACGACATACAAAAGTATGACTTATTCAGGAAATTGTTTAGTGATGTTATAAATCATTTTCCCATAGTCTTCCATTCAACTGAGAAGTCCTTTTTTGCAAACAGTGGAGTCGCCCCCTGCTGGCTAAGTGCTACTTACTGTTTCCTACTTCAAAGGCTTCACTTTTCAAACAGGAAGTTTCTGTGGCACAGACCAGAGTTAAACC
Source organism: Microchirus variegatus (assembly GCF_963457635.1). Lineage (NCBI taxonomy): Eukaryota > Metazoa > Chordata > Actinopteri > Pleuronectiformes > Soleidae > Microchirus > Microchirus variegatus. The sequence goes on from NC_139818.1 coordinate 20,233,473, forward strand.
ATATCACATGAGATGTGAGCATGTTTTTTTTTGTTCCCAGTCTCTCCTGGAGACCCACGACTCTGTGGCGTCCAAAAACTACGAGACTCCGCCCCCCAGCCCCTGTTCGTTCATGGACGCAGCCCTCAACAACCAGCCTGTGCCTCCGGACGCAGTCAGGATGGTGGGGATCCGTAAGGTGTCCGGCGAGCATCTGGTAAGTCATGAGTTGTGAGTTTGTGCATTCCTGATTAGAAAAGTAATCAGGAATGCTGTTGCCGTGCCAACTAAGCAAACAACACAAACACACCCTGAGGCGTTTATTTATCGTAGCCTACATAACTTCATCACTCGGCAGTTTCTATTTGCTTTAGACCAGTTTGTATTTGTTTTGGACACTTAAATTGAACCCTTCAAGTCTTCTTCTTCTTTAGTGTTTTATGGCAGGTGGTATCCGTAATGTTTTGTTGTTGTCCTCTCCTGGATTTAATCGTCCGTTACCTAAATCCTTTGGCTGTTTGTTTGGGATGGGTTTACTCTCTGTCCCCCCTGATTTAAAGGCAGAACTAAACACAGAGAAGCAGCTTTCGGTTTTTATGCCCCAGATATCTGGCGCTAACGCTCAGAGATGTTCTTTTAAATGAAACAATGAAGACTTTCCTTTTTCAATTTCTGTCTAAATGTCTCTTTTTTGTATTTGTTTGCATACGAGCATGTTGTCCAAAACGTCGACTTTGCAAGACCGAACCGTCCATTTAATTGCGTCTACGGTTCGTAGGGCGTAACATTCCGCGTGGAGAGCGGTGAGCTGGTGATTGCCAGGATCCTCCACGGTGGCATGATCGACCAGCAGGGCCTGCTCCATGTGGGCGACATCATCAAAGAGGTGAACGGCAAGGAGGTGGGCAACGACCCCAAGGTTCTGCAGGAGATGCTGAAGGAGGCCAGCGGCAGCGTGGTGCTGAAGATCCTGCCCAGCTACCAGGAGCCACACACACCAAGACAGGTCAGCCATAGAAACACATGCAGCCTTTAACAGTTAAATCTTTTATCACCTACCAAGGAAATGGTATTTAAATTCTTTAATTAGGGCCCGAGTAAGTCACTCCGCAATGGACGGAAATTGGCATGCAAATCAGAGCTGGAGAAAATGCTTTAAAGGGAAATGCGTAACAGTGATGCGTAATGGCTCAGTAGCTCCCCCCTAAGTTGAAACCCGGATGGAGAGAGCCAAAACTAAGTTGAACCAAATTTCACAAAACTTAGTCCAAAATGTCATGGTCCATGGGCCATGGTCCAAAATGTCTATTTGGACCATGGCCACAACTCAACAGGAAGTCGGTCATTTTGAATTTGTAGTGTAGGCGATTTGCACATTTCGTAAATGAACAAACTCGTCTGAGCTTGTGTGAGCTTGAGCTTGAACACACACAGACACAAAAAAATATATTTTTTTCAATTTGTACTAGACACATCGATGAATAGTTTTCGAAAGGTTTTGCTGATTCTAAAGGGGCGTGGCCATGGCAACCATTTTGGAATTTTGGCTAATTTTGCCACAAAACGGGAAGTGCGCTGTAACTTTGCATACATTGACCGATCTGCTTGAAACTTCATATGTGAGACGAGGGACCTGACCTGAACACGTTTGCTAGCCATGACCTCCCAACAGGAAGTTGGCCATCTGAAACAGGAAGTGCCCTGTAACTTTGATGTGTGTTCGCCATCTGCTCGAAAAGTCATACATGAGACAAAACCCCGGCTTGCAGCCTCAATTATTTATACTAAGCAATAAAAAGCTTAATATAATAAATGAAATGTAAGTTAAAAAAACAAAAAAACATCAAATGCATAACAAGCAGAAAATAATAAAACAATGCAAGTTTACAATCGTTAATTGCTTTAATGAACCAATCAATGAAATGATAAAACAAAGTTTTGTTGAACTTGTTTTAACAACAACGTTACACTCACTTGAAGATGAATCAGTTTTCAAACGCCAATTGTGAAATTAATATTGGTTTAAAGACGATAATTAGGTTTTAAAGGTTACCGTCATTTGCATCAGTTGATAAATAAACACTTTTGCTGTCCCCTCTGGTTTCCTTCCTGCAGTCTGTAACCTTGTGAGCGCTGCCAAGGCTTGTAAATCTAATTCAACAGCAGGACTTTGGAGGACGGCACTGGCTGTTTGGCAAGAATAATGTTCTGATTATGCACGAAAGGTCGAAACTAGAAACCCTCCACGAAGAAGAGAAAAAAAAAGAGCGATTGTTTCTTATTTTGTCGTGTTTGTGGTGTTTCATCAGATCTGAGCAGGAAGTGACCCAGTGCAGCTGGGAAAGATCCATGGATCTGTAGCTGTAACACTGTAGGTGTCAGTGAAGGTTAGTCACAAAGAAGATGTGACCCAGTTTAGAGAGTGTTCACTATGCAGAGCCAATGAGATGTTAGCATAATGACTGATTGGCTTAAAGAGAAGAGATAAAAAAAAAAAAACGTGCTAAATGAGTTCCTCACGAGACTGAAATGCACTAGAAAATAACGTAGAAGAAATAATGAGGAGAGGGTTTGTGTGATGCAATTATTAGCATAGGTTACATATTTTTTGAAGTATTTTTTTTCTTTTGAACTGGATAAGGAATTATCAGTCCACCACTTTCTTCATACTGAAATATCTGAGCCACAGATTTGACCAATATTATTTATGTCATCCCCATTAGCTCAGCTGGTAGAGACTGTGTTCGCAAACCAGCCCTGACAGACAGATTCATGCATTCACCTCCTATTATGTTATTATCTGACTCCAGATGTGAAAGAAAGGGAGAATGGTTTCATGTGTTCACTCCTGCGTGGCTTAGATTTGTTTTCCTCGGCAATAAAAAAAACAACAAAAAAAACCAATAATTATTGTGAACAAACCCTGGCAATCTTCACATTATCAAATCTGACCCTCCTTAAAGGGTTAGGGTTAGTTTTCGGGTTAGGGTTAGGATATAGAATATGGTTAGGGTTAGGATATAGAATATGGTTGGGGTTAGGATATAGAATATGGTTGGGGTTAGGATATAGAATATGGTTAGGGTTAGGAAATCAACTATGGTTAGGGTTAGGATATAGAATATGGTTAGGGTTAGGAAATCAACTATGGTAAGGGTTAGGATATAGAATATGGTTAGGGTTAGGATATAGACTATGGTTAGGGTTGGGCTATCAGTTAGGGTTAGGATATCGACTATGATTAGGGTTAGGATATAGAATATGGTTAGAGTTAGGATATAGACTATGGTTAGGGTTAGGGTTAGGATATCGACTATAGTTTGGGTTAGGATATAGAATATGGTTAGGATTAGGCTATCAGTTAGGGTTAGGATATCGACTATAGTTCAGGTTAGGATATAGAATATGGGATATAGTATAGTTAGGATACAGAATAGTTAGGATACAGAATATGGTACAAATACCATATTCAAATACCCCCCCCCCCCTAACTTTTCCTGTCTCGATAACTACTGATATAATTCCCGTAAACATTTAGAGCCGTAGCGTTTAGCTGCAGCCCCAGAGCACCGCTGTCCTCAACCGTGGCCTCGCAGAGCCCTCCGGCATTGCCGTAGTTTCTCTGTGTTATTTGTTTTGATTTCAAATTAACCCGAGTGATAAGAGAATTCCTTCGGGCCTCGAGGGGGGAAACCGCGCAGTTCCTGAAATGAAATGAAAGTCTGCAAATTGCCAAAACTGGAGCTGGAGCTGATTGTGTTTGAGAGGTAGAAATGAAACTGTTGTAGAACATTTCCAGCTGCTTTGGACCCGCGGAACCTGGGGGACGACGTCTTGCAGGAAAAAACAAGACGTCGTCACCTTTAACTCCTTTAGTTATTCACTAAAGAGCACATTTTCTGAGTCATTGCATTTTCCTTTGTTTTCTTTACAACATCAGCTCCGTGTACCAAAGTGTTTTCTCGGCTGCCTGTCAAAGATATTAAGAAGTGAAGATTTTTTTCACATTTCTTCTCACACACACAGACACGATTGGTGTGTAGGTGGATGCTGTGCTCTGTGAGGAGTTGCGATGATTAAAGAAGTTCTCCCTGAATGTAATCCAGCTGTATGTGCTTCACGCCTGGAGCTGCAGCCACGACTTGGTGACTTAACTCAGCTGACAGCTCCCTATGGCCAAGATTGTGATTGTGTGTGTTTGTGTGTGTGTGTGTGTGTGTGTGTGTGTGTGTGTGTGTGTCCAATGATACACACTCTCACACACACACATGCGCAGAACAGTCAGGGCTGGCAGGTTTTTTTTTTTTTATGTTCATGCATCAGTTCAGTACGGGAAAAGGCATCTAGTGTAGGGGGGAGGGGATGGTTGCCATGGCTACATATTTTGGCTCTCTCTCTTTCTCGCTGTATTCCTGTGTCTCTCTCTCTCTCTCTCTCACTCCGTCTGTCTCTCAGACTCCATGTCCTGCCGTTGCGGGGTTTGGACACAAAAATTTTTTTTTTTGCTTCACGAGCTGAATCCTCTCGCCTTGAGATGCTGTGAAAGTGAGCTGACAGATGGAGGAGCTCTAAAGGCGGGCAAAGACCGGTTTCATGGTCACATACTGTATATCATACATTACAGCAAATGCGTCAGAATGACATAATCGGACCACGTTTGTTTAGCCTGTTCCAATTCATATTCCCCTTTTTTTTTTTTTTCAATCTTTCATGTGACCCTTTTTAGGCCTTCGTGCGATGTCACTTTGACTACGACCCGACTCACGATAACCTGATCCCCTGTAAGGAGGCGGGGCTGAGCTTCAGGAGTGGTGACATTCTGCAGATCTTTAACCAGGAGGATCTCAACTGGTGGCAGGTCATTATAGCACCCAGCCACAGAGTCAATAGTGTTGTTGTTTTAAAAAAAAAATGTAATTTATTCACACTGGCTTGTTAAACGGTGCGTTTTCTCCCATCGTCGTAGGCTTGTCACATAGAAGGAGGCAGCGCGGGTCTCATTCCCAGCCAGCTCCTCGAGGAGAAGAGGAAAGCTTTTGTGAAGCGAGATCTGGAGCTCGCTACCACAGGTACGACCACTTCTCAGCAGAGAAACTAGAAGCACTTCTCATTATGCAGATTGGAAAAAAAAAACACACACACACAGACTCCTCGCTGCACAAACACACCAGCGACAAAGACAACATCTGTTCCTCTCCATATCATACGAGCGTTTTCAGCCCGTCCACGTTCGATCCTCCTCTCACCTCTCCAGTCTGTTACTCTGTCAGCGAGCACTGGTAATGAGCGTCAGCATGACTCAGGCTGGCCCTGATTCAATCTGCGGGGTTATTAAGCTGCGCGGTCTGACGTTCACAAACGGGCCCTGCCCTGAGAGGGCGAGCGCCGATCGAGGAGCGGCGATAAGGACGCGGTAAATACGAGCCCACGATCGATAATCGCCTCTTGTGAGACGTGGAGTGAAAAGATTTATTTACCTCGGTGCCGTGTCCTCAACTTGCAACAAAAACAGGTGGTGGGCGAGTCGTAACCCACCGCTTGCCCCTTCTCCGAGGAAGGAAAAATGACAGCCCAACTGCACTGACCTTGTAGCTGGGAAGGGCGCATCCATCTGCGGGGCAACGTGTTCCACATACTATACCAACCGCGAGTACAGTGTGAACACGATAACTGTGGATGTTGGGGATTAGAACATTTGGTAACGCTTTCTTTTACAGTCCCCTGATTACCAGGTATTTACCTGGTAAATTCATGGTAACACCAAAGTGTTACTAGGTAATTACCAATGGTAATAAGAAAGTAAATACAGTGAAACTGTTGCCAAAATACTGGGCATTTACCTGGTAACTATATAGTTAATTATAGCGTGTTATTACTGCTGTTAATAAGAAGGTATGTACAGCTAAACTATGGCAAAACTATGGTAAATGTAAGTGTATTATTGGGTTATAAACTGGTAATAAGCAGGTACCTACAGTCCCCTAATTACTAGCTATTTACCCAAGGGGTAATCTAACAAACCTAACCCTAAAAATGTGTGTAATTACATGGAAACAAGCTTGGCTTTCTTTTACAGTACAGTTTTACTTTACTTACCGAGTACATTACCGTGCATTACCCAGTATTTTGGCAACGGTTTCACTGTATTTACTTATCTTATTACCCTTGGTAATTACCTAGCAACACTTTAGTGTTACCATGAATTTACCAGCTAAATACCAGGTAATTAGGGGACTGTAAAAGAAAGCGTTACCGAACATTTTTCTAAGGAGGACATAAAACGCATATTTACAATTATGCCACAGCTTGAGGAGTTGAATTATACGTTTAACATGTCCACCTTTTCACATAAAAGATTGTCCCTCAGCAGCCACACATGCTGCCATGTTGAACAGACGGGCAGCAGACCACATAGTCACAGGTGTCCTCTGGCAGCAGACTGGCCGCACTGGTGCGTCAATGCGAGTGCACGCTGCCACCTAGTGGCGCTGCTTTCCCTGTAACTCTCATAACCCATAAGAGGTTTCACCTTGAAGCTACACGATTCTGTCAGAGGCCTTTGATGAAATGGATTTCAGGGACAAGTTGGAGGGTTTTTAATGTGTCGCTGTTTTTCCCTCAGGTCCTCTCTGTGCCGGCATGGGAGGCAAGAAGAAGAAAAAGATGATGTATTTGACCACGAAGAATGCAGGTACAAACATCTGCAACGTCACACTGTGAGCTGCAATAGCTCTTGCATTTGTTGTGCTACTGTCCCTAAATCTCTGGTTTCTCTCTAGAATTTGATCGGCACGAGTTGCGGATCTATGAAGAGGTCGCAAAGGTCCCGCCCTTTAGGAGGAAGACGCTGGTTCTGATTGGTGCACAGGGGGTCGGACGTCGCAGCCTTAAGAACAAGCTGCTGGTGTCGGATCCACAGCGGTATGGCACCACTATGCCATGTGAGTGCAATTATCCTACACCACATACATTTTTGCCTTGTTTGCACACTACAAATTTCATTTTGTGTACTTATTTTCACGAAGTAATGTCTTTGTATGCCGTCTTTCATTCTAATAACTCACCGTTCAATCATTTCTGTCAGCTAATGTCTTTATTTACACTATATATAAAAACTAGTATTGACAATATAAATTAGTTCCCTTTAGCGCTATAGTGTGATACGTGTAAAATAGATACTGATTCATCTATTTATCCTTCAGTCACCTCCAGGAAACCAAAAGTGGACGAGAGGGACGGTCAGATGTACTCTTTCATGACCCGCGGTGAAATGGAGTGCGACATCAAAAACGGACGTTTCTTGGAGCACGGCGAGTACGACGCCAACCTGTACGGGACCAAGATTAGCTCCATTCACGAGGTGATGGAGACGGGAAAGATCTGCATTCTGGATGTGAACCCACAGGTAGAGGAACTTTCCTGTCTCATTTATCTCTACTTCTTTTCTCTATGCAAATTATTGAAGTGTGAAAATCTATACACAAACCAATAATGTATTTTCAGATCTGTAATTACTTGCCGAAAACGCATTACCTTGATAAATTTGTTAGATGGAGACGCAGCTGCATAATAATCACTTTCTAATCTGTGTAATTGTGCAAGAGTTTCCACTTTTTTCGCCGCTGTATTAATTGATTCCTGTCTCACGCGAAGGCTATCAAAGTCCTGCGGACGTCAGAGTTCCTGCCCTATGTTGTATTCATTGAAGCCCCAGACTTTGAGGTCCTCAAAGCCATGAATCGTTCAGCAATCGAGTCGGGAGTGATCACAAAACAGTTAACGGTGAGTGCGTGTTCTTTTTAAAGGGAAATCCAGGCAATTATTTCATTTTTTTGGGATATTATTTCTTTCTCAGTCCGGGAATGATATACGTACATTTTCAACTATCCCTTTAGAAGCCAGGTACCAATTTTGCACATGATTAACAATGGAGTAAAGAGATCAGCCAAGATCCTTGTACAAGAAACATTCTTGGGACACCTTTAATGCATTTTCCTTACTTAAATGTAAGGATAAATTGTTCAATTTGAAATCTAAAGGCTGTGTATTATGATTACTGATGATTTAATCCAACTTATTCCAAAGACTCTGGACTTAAAAAGGGGTTAAACATGCAATGGTGGACTCCATTACTTAACTGCTAATGGCTAACGTCTAACCGTGGCAGCTAACGTCTTACCGTGGAAGCTAGCGTATAAAAGTGACAGCTAGCGTATAACAGTGAGAGCTAACGTCTAACCCTGGCAGCTAAACGTCTTACGGTGGCAGCTAAACGTCTTACGGTGGCAGCTAAACATCTTACGGTGGCAGCTAACATCTTACGGTGGCAGCTAAACGTCTAACCGTGGGAGCTAACATCTTACCGTGGCAGCTAACGTCTTACCGTGGCAGTCGACGTCCAACCTTGGCATCTAACGTCCAACCGCGGCAGCTAACGCCCAACCGTGGCAGCTGACGCCCAACCGTGGCAGTTGACGTCTAACCCTGTCAGCTAACGTCTTACCGTGGCAGCTAACGTAATGCTTCTGGTTTGGCTCCTTCAGCATTATGAGGAATTCAGTCTTTAAATGAAGCTAAATAACTGGCCTCTGAAGTATTTCCTGTTCACAAATCAAAAATATCGCTACATGAACACTACGTGACGTAATGTGATTTCACTTTTTCACCTCCTCTCCTCGTCATCCCATCAACCCCCCCCCCCATGTCCCTGTCATGCTCCCTGCAGGACTCTGAGCTAAAGAGGACGGTGGACGAGAGCGAGCGCATTAAAAGAGCCTACGAACACTACTTTGACCTCTGCATCGTAAACGACGGCCTGGAGGCGGCGTTCCGGAGCCTACGCTTGGCGCTGGACAAACTGGCATCGGATCATCAGTGGGTTCCTGTCAGCTGGGTCTTCTGAGAGTCACTGAGCGCTCACAGAGCCACAGAGCAGAGGTCGCGGGACAATTTAGCCGACAGACAGACGCAGACGCTCCGCGGCGGCGTTGGTCGTTGGAGGTCAAGCATCACATTTTTCCGTGCAAATGACTATAGCCTCATGTAGAGCGTTTTTTGTACAAACTTAGTGTTCCTCTGTTTGAGCCTAACGTCAAGTTGTATTTTGTGTCGGAATTGGAATAAATCTCTTGATATTTGTTTAGAAGGATTTGACTATGAGGTTTAGTGCAATAGTGTGTGTGAGTGTGTGTGTGTGTGTGTGTGTGTGTTATCATAAACGTGGAAATAGACTTGGAGTAATGCATATGTTTTTTGTTTTTATTTCATTATTTTATTTTTCCATTGACGGATATTCCAATTTTAGCCTTTTCAAAGTCTTAAACACTCTACGTAGTGTGATGTTTACATTGGATCAGTAGGACAAACGGCTTGAGGAAAGACACCAAATGTCACGTTTTGTGTTGAATCTTCGACAATTTTTACCGTTTGATCGCATCGTGTGTGTGTGTTCGGAAAAAATGTGCGTTATCTCGTGTCTCTGCTCACTCATGATTGAAAACTTAACAGCAATAGATAATTATAATAAACAAAACACATATACGTGCAATACATCTATTTACACACATCTATATATATATATATACATGTAAAACACAAGGAAAACAGTAGAAAAGGACTTCATTGACATAGTTTGTATCCATTCTGCGGATTCATTTTTTGATGTGGGTAACATTTCCTGTTCTATATGTTCGGTGAAGGGTTTAGTTTGATCGGTTGTGTTGGCGTTCTGTTTGTAGCACTGAGAACACTCAAACAATTGTAGAAAAGTTTGACTAAAGGCTAACGCGTTACTTAAAGTGGTGGACATTGTCACAACGTTTGGTTATTTTTGAAGTAGTAAAAAAAAGAAGAAAAAAAAACTTTTGCCTTAAAACGCCAAGGAAACACTATTTTTACATCACCTAATGGATCCACTCCTGTCACTGTACATCTTCCTTCTTAGAAAGTATAATACTGGCGACTTATTTATTTAATATTTATTTTATTTTACCCTAAAACCTGTAAGTACTGTATTGTAATAAAGAATATATAGTATACACATAGAGACATGCTTGGTGCTTTGATGATTTGATGTTCATACAGTGTAATTTCGATTTTGTGTTCATACTGTATATATATATATATATATATATAAAAAAAAATTGAAAGTGTCCAGAAACTCCCGTCGTCGTCTACAGTTAATGTGAATGCGGGGGGGGGGGAGGAAAAAAAAGTATCTGCAGTGACCTTGGGTGCTCAGGTGATCAGGATGGATGTTCTGCAGGTGTCGTCCACTGATACGGTGCCAGAGGCAGCATTATGGGATACATTTCGTACGCGGGCAGCAGGTCCGCTGGACAAGTTGCCGTCAGCTTGGGGTCAAACTGGAAGAAAAGTGAAGGTGAGGGAAATTCACAGTTTTGTACTTGAGAGTCCTATCAGTCTTCTGATTTAAAGCCGTTTGACGATTCTGTCGACAGTTTCACGTCCAGATAGCCGCAAATAAAAATGGATTTATTGGCTGGCGTTCACAGATCTGCCGACCAGTGCAACTCACTTGGAGATGAAAAAGTTTTTTTGGTTCAGACATTATCTACTCAATCAAGGAAGAATCTCTTTTAATTTAACTACTGTCTTCAATTCAGTATAGAAGCAAAAGGATTCCGCTTTGGCCAGTTGGTAGCATGTGGAGTTCCATTTTTTAAGTCTTCCTACTAGCCAAGGTTTTTTAAAGGCGCCATATGTAAGAATGTGGCCAAAAACGGTTACTACATTCAAATTCAAAAATACCGAGGTCTTTTAGGTTTCGTTTTCTGACGTAACTGGCAACCCGTGGTTGCTCGGCAGCTGAGGCTCTACTGACTGCAATGATTGGTAGACGGCGGTAGGTGGCGCCACATGACAAAACATGATTTCAAAACATAAACATGATTTGCAGTCTGCAAAATATTTTTTTTAATTGCAAATATTTTGTCTGTACTGTTGTTGTTGGCGAGTTCAGTTTGTTATATGAACATTATTCCTGAGTCTCTGTGACATATTAGGAGGATTTTATGGCCAGTTGCTTTAGATTTATTACATAATGCACCTTTAATATTCACTTCAGAGCTTCGTCTTTTACTTCTAGGTCAAAGCCTGCCAATCCTACACTCTTAGAAATAAGGGTTCCAAAAGGGTCCTTCTACAAGGGCTGAGGTTCTACCTGGAACCATTTGCTTCTGAAAAACCCTTTCCCGAAGATAGGGTTTTTCAAGGGTTCTTGGTAACACTAAAGGTTCCAGTAAGATCCATTTTGATCCAGAAAATCCTTTAAAACCAATTTCCCTGAATAAAGGGTTTGAAAGGGGTTCTTGGTGGAACCTTCCAAACATTTATAAAAAGGTTCTACCTGGAGCCATAAAGGGCCAAAGAACCTTATATGGTTCTACTGAACACTTTTAATTCTAAGAGTGTATTAATCCAACTTTGAGAAATGGGAGAAAATTTCAGTCTATTTCATTCAGACTGTTGTCAGAATGTTGACATGTATCTTCAGTAGTTCAGTTTGTATTGGACTAACATACTAATTGTCTTTCTAACCCTCTTTTCTCCAAAGTGCGTCTAAGCTTTTGTGTGTTTCGAGGGTGAACTTCCTGACGAAAGAGCACTCAGATATCATCTCCAGACTCCTACTACTGCTACAGATTTATCGGTATCCAGCCGTAAAAGCGGATCGTCCCCAATATCCAGACTCTTTCCTAACAACCGTGAGTAACTCACCAGTGAGTACGGAGGTGGCTGATCCACGGTGCTGTACCGAGGAGGCGACCTGTCGTAACGCCTGTTCCCTTCTGCGTCGTCGTCGTCTTCTCCCGGCGTGGCGGCGTCGACGTCCGCTGCCGCCGCCGCCGCCGCCGTCGTCGTCGGCCTGGAGACGTCGTACGTGGCTCTTTTGGTTTTGGCGTGCATGTAGAAGCAGAGGAGCACCACGGCGATGGACACCACCACGGCTGGGAATCTGCGGACGGTCACCGCAAGTCGGTAAATACATGTGCTGGGTCACAGACCACATTCAAGGCGATCGTTCTTTATTGACTTACATGTATTGAAACTTATTCAGCACCCCGCCCATGACTGAAAAGAACAAAAGGTCAACTTACACGATATCAACAAAATGTGGGACATATGGACTTAAATTCAATCTCATATATTATTATTATTATTATTATTGTGTTGTCTGTTCAGTTTGAATACCAAACCATACCAATGGACAATGTGAACTTTGGTGACTGAACTTCAACCGTCATTGGACCTTCATCCTATAAATCTGCTCATGACCGCTTACATTATAAACCTGTGAAGTTACTTTGCTTAAAAAACAAATCAAGCCAATGAAATAGAGTTGTATGCTTACTGGATTCCTGTATATAACCCTAACCCTAACCCTAACCCAAGTGTGTTAAGTCCTTACCTGAGTAAAGGATCCAAAACAAACCTGAACAACTGAGCCCGTGAGTCGCTTTGAAAGAATAATGTGTCACTTAGGGAAGTACACATCGTGAAATGCTTTTACAACATTATTGTCCTTTTTAAAGACACAGGACCTACTGTTTACCCGCGCAGGTGCGCTCGCTCGCTCTGCCTCTGAATGAAATAGTTAGCTTGGGCCTCAACACGCAAGTGGATCAAGACTCAGAGGTTATCACAGAGTCATGAAAAAACGGTCACTGGAACATGTCTAACAGACAGAAAATAACCCAGATAGATACCGGCGGTGGCTTTTACTCCCTCTGATACGAGCGAGGCTAGCGAGCGGTCGTACGTTAAGATAACAAGTGCACTTCAGCTCAGACGCCCTTACTGATTTAACGCTCCTAATAGCTCTTCTAATGTCTCCTCCCCTATAATTATTCATTACTTGATACCATTAGAATATCGGCGTACAATAATTGTTAATTACTTGATACCATGAGAATGTAAGCGTACAATCGTATTACTATGAAATCACACATTAAAAATTTTTTTTTCTCAATTATTACACACCAATCCATGGTTTTATTGTGATTTTTTAAGTGGCTAAGGCTAAGATAAGAAACACAATCTCCTTTATTTCCACCATAGTCGGCGAATAAATGCAACCACCACTGCTCTGTTTCTTTCTTCTTTTTCTTTTATTCCACACAGCAGAATTCACAACTGTGTAAATTACACACTATGAGTCGGCACATTAATATTATAGCATTATCTTTATATAATAAATACAGAACGGTACATGTGTTAAATTAAATAGACACAAACAAAAACACAGATGGACATAATGATGTCCCCACATAAAACATTTTGTACTCTATATTCCATACGTTTACCCTTTAAGTTACTGTGACTCATACATGGGTTCAAATAGAGATAAAAAAAAAAAAAGACAGCTAGAGATATCAGTAATGACATTCAAAGTCTGGCCGCATATCAGCGCAAGATAGTGAGCAGGGAACATAAATATTAGTTAATAAAAAAAAAGTTAATATTTGCTGTGAATAGACGTTTATGTAACCACGAGGAGCACAGGAGTCGTATATCGCTGCTATTTCAAGGCATCAAATACACGTCCGTTAGTGTATGATCACATGGAAATGAATGTCCCAGTGCGGACGAATGCAACAACTTTGTAGAAAAGGTGCTTTTTTTTGGTTATAGTAGGTTAAAGAGCATTCAGTTTGTCGCAGTCTGAAACTTGGCCACCAGATGTCTCCAAATCCCACACGTTGAACCCCGTAATTGAAGTGGACTTGGAAAATCGAGACCACAAATGTGTAGGGGTTAGGGTAAGTGTTTCCCTTTGTCTGTCTTCGTGTGTCTTGAATTTCTCACACGCGCTCAGACTTCGATTGGTCGCGCCTGAATTTCATAAACCTTTGCTGTAACAAAAAGTGCAACAAATAACCCCCCCGGAGTTCATTTATCATATATCTGTGCTATATGGTGTTTGAAGTGCAGGAGGAGAAAGGTCAGGAGGTGCAGCACTGCACGGAGAAAGGCGGAGGATCCGAGTACGGCGGCGGCGATTCTGAGTAAGAAGGTGGTTCCAGCTGGAAAAGACCAGAGCAGAGGACAGTGTCCGTGGAGGGTCAGTTGCAGCTAATCAATTTGAAAAAAAAATGCATTTTGATTGATATTAAAAACGACAGGAAGAAAACGGCGCCGTACCGTGTACGGAGGCGGACTGTCGGTTCTCGAGCTGTAAAGCGGAGGCTCGGGTTGAGAGTACGGTTCGCACGTGTCCCCGTCGCCCTCGCTCCTCGGCATGGGGATGACGTATATGGAAGCGGAGTTGCTGCCGCTCGGGGGCCAGCTCTCTGTCTCCCTGTTTCTCCTTGTAAAATGGCACAAAATGAGCCACAGCGCCACAACAAGACCCAACAAGGGAATCCTGTAAAAAGAGAGGAGAGCGTTAATGCACAGCACTCAATCAGAGATGTGTACAGTTAGTTATTATTATTATAATAATAAGAGTTATACTTACGTCACCATGGGATAATAAACAACCATAACTGTTTCTGGATAAAAAAAAAAAGGGAGAACATTCTTGTCATTGAAAAGCACAACATTTGTCAGCAGAGTGATATATTTGTTTGCACCATTACATCGCGTCATACACGGTTTCTTCACGATTCACATAATTACTGTTTGCGCGACGGCTGCACAATACTATAATTTTCCGTTTGCCTTAACACAAAAAGACAGCATTTGTCTGCACAACACTGCCGCTCAAATACAAAACTGTTGCTACATATACGAGATTATAGGATCAGTCGTGAGCAGTGGACTCATATTTTCTTTACATTTTTTAAAGATAATAGACCTTATTTCAGGCTTCAGTGAGCAGGATTTAGAGCAAGTAGAGTAAAAATGAAAACGCGTTTGAATTGTTCCTTAATGCTGTTAAAAGGGAAAACTTACCCGTGTAGTATCAGCCATGCAGTGCTGGTTCAGGCAAGTGCAACATACATTTTATAGCCCCTACTGACCTGTTTAAAGTGACGGGGACTGCCCCTTACAACCAGTGACGTAAGGAACTTATCACCATTGACACCTTTCTGCCACAGCGTAGACCTGACCATGTCTGAGGCTAAAGGCCGCAACTGGCTTTTGAGCTGTTCGCTTTAAGTAAGATACACTAGGGGTGAAAAGGACATTATAGAAAGAAAAAAAAATGGGGGATCACGCAAGACTCTGTGTTTGAGCTTGTTTCTCAGGAATGCGGCGAAGGGGGCTGTTGGAACACGCTCAGCCGAGCGGCATTCACCGCCGCAGAATGTCGAGCTGTGAGGGAGGATTTTTTTACTGTCCCAGCAAAGATATGGTTTGAGGCTCACGCTGTGAACATTTGACACAGATGAAGCACCGTGACGATGAAACCACCAGGCGGACTTTGTCAGGCTTTTATTCAAACATAAAGTTGATCCCAAAATATGTCTTTGCAAAAAACATCTAACAAATAATGAACCAATGTTAAGAGCAAGAAAAGCTAAAAAACATCTGAGAAGATAAACTTTTAAAAATGTTTTTCTAATGTAGGTGAGGGCGAGGTGGTGGAGGCGCTGGTACAATATCTGACATGCCAGTATAAATGGGTGGAGGAGGAGGACGAGGATGAGGGGACACAGCTCTTCGAGGTGGAAGAGGACCAGCCCTGGCACTGGTGGAGATATAGAAGGAAGAGGACCAGCTCCTCATACTGGAAGCTGGAGGTGGAAGAGGAAGAAGAGGACCAGTTCCTGACACAGGTGGAGATGGCGGAGGAGATGAAAGAGGAACCCTCTTCTTACAGTGGTGAAGGTGGAGTAGGAAGAGGACCTCAAAGTAGAGGAGGTGGAAGAGGACCAGTTCCTGACACTGGTGGAGGTGAAAGAGGACATTGTGGTGGAGGTGGTGGAGGAGGACTGGTTCCTGACACTGGTGGAGGTGGAAGAGGACCCGCTTCTTACAGTGGTGAAGGTGGAGTAGGAAGAGGACTAGTGTCAGGAGGTTGAAGAGGACCTCTTAGTAGAGGAGGTGGAAGATGACCTCATAGTAGAGGAGGAGGAGGTGGAAGAGGACCAGTGTCAGGAGGTTGAAGAGGACCTCATAGTAGAGGAGGTGGAAGAGGCCTCATACTGGAGGAGGAGGAGGTGGAAGAGGACCAGTTCCTGACACTGGTGGAGGTGAAAGAGGACCTCATAGTAGAGCTGGTGGAGGTGGAGGAGGACTGGTTCCTGACACTGGTGGAGGTGAAAGAGGACCTCATAGTAGAGCTGGTGGAGGTGGAGGAGGACTGGTTCCTGACACTGGTGGAGGTGAAAGAGGACCTCATACTGGAGGAGGAGGAAGTGGAAGAGGACCAGTTCCTGACACTTGTGGAGGTGAAAGAGGACCTCATATTAGAGGTGGTGGAGGTGGAAGAGGACTGGTTCATGACACTGGTGGAGGTGGAAGAGGAGGTGAAAGAGGACCCGCTTCTTACAGTGGTGAACGTGGAGTAGGAAGAGGACCAGTGTCAGAAGGTGGAAGAGGACCTCATAGTAGAGAAGGTGGAGGTGGAAGAGGATCTCATACTGGAGGAGGTGGAAGAGGACCAGTTCCTGAAGCTGGTGGAAGTGGAAGAGGACCTCATAGTGGTGGAGGTGGTGGAGGTGGAGGTGGAGGTGGAGGTGGAAGAGGACTGGTTCCTGACACTGGTGGAGGTGGAGGAGGAGGTGGAAGAGGACCACCTACTGACACCGGTGGGGGCGGAGGAGGAGGAGGTGAAAAAAGGCCGGTTCCCGACACTGGCGGAGGCGGAGGAGGAGGAGGAAGAGGACCACCTCCTGATAAAGGTGGAGGTGGTGGAGGCAGGTAGGCACCACTTGACAGACTGGACGATGTCGGTGGAGGGGGAGGTGAGGGGAAGGACGAGGGTGAGGTCATGGAGGGTGGAGGTGGGAGGCCGACGTCCATGGAGGGTGGAGGCGGTGGAGGAGCAGGCACAGTGGGGTCCAGGCCAGCGGCGGAGGCAGGAGGAGGAGGAGGAGGAGGCAGGCTGTCGTTGTAGACGGGTGACAAGGTGGGCACTGACGGTGGAGGAACAGCGATACCTAAACTGGTTCTTCACACAAGACAAAAAGAAAACAGACGTTCAGGCTACGAGATACGAGGAAGGATGTCATTTTTCTCCATTTGTGTTTCATTTCATCAGAAGTCCTTGTTTGCTGATGTAGAATGACACAAGATGGCCGCCTTTGTAAACCAAGGCCTTTACCTAGAGCTGGGTTTCTTATTCATCCAATAAGCCGTCCTAAATGCATTAGACCATGTTTTAGCGAAGTTATTTTAATGGGGTTAGATGTTTTGATCATTTAACTGTTAAGGTAAGGGTTCCTAAGGATAAAACTTCTCCTGAAGGTTCATTTTAAAAAAACTATACATATCAGTGTCTGTTGTCTGTAGTCGTTAGTTTCATTATGAACATTTTGTTGCTATAAAAGGGCAAAAGAAGAACTGTGTCCACATACACGGAGACGTCTGCGACGCTGTGTATGCTGTCTGCTCTCTTTATGGGCTGCTCCTCGGTGACCTGAGGGACAAAAAAAAAAAAGAGGTGAACTTCATATCACCGCTGTTATACCACACGGTGGAACAGAAAGCACAACTCACCGGATGTTTCACATGAAAACAGAGTCCCATGGAGTCGAGGCCGGAGTACGATATCGGCACCCTGGCGTAGCTTCTCTCCGGCTCCTTGCCCGAAGGCGGCGCGATCAAGCGCCGGGAGCGAATCTTCTCTTTGGTCGTCGCGAAAACACCGATCTCTCGTCTCGCTACCTTCTCAAAGTGGATCTCGACACCCTGGAGCGGAGCAGAGTACATCGTTGGTGCAATCTGGTAGAACAAGTACATGCAGTATATGGAGTAGACACATCTGTAGCTGTAGTTGTGTGTTGGAGGTGACAGCATTTCCTCACCAGTGACAGCAGGTTGACCGAGGACTCCATAGCTTTAATCTGCGTGACCTGAGAGTCCAGCAGTCTGAGCACGGTGCTGGCCAGACTGTTGATCTGGTACGTCACACTGGCCAGAGCCTGGACGGCCAAAGCCTTGGCCTCTTCCACAGCCTTCCCTGAATCCTCCATCTACACAACAAGTTATTATTGTTGATAACAGTAATAGGACAGGTTTGTACAGGTCAGACGTCTCAAACTAATCCTGATGCTAAAGATAATGTGGTGACTTTATTCTCAAAAGATCACAACTTTATTCTCATAATATTATGACTTTACACTTGAAAGATTATGACTTAATTCTCATAATGTTACAACTTTTTTCTGGTAATATTGTGACTTTATTCCCAAAAGATTATGAGTATTCTCATAATATTACAACTTTATTCTCGAAAGATTATGACTTTATTCTCCTAATATTACAACTTTATTCTCCTAATATGATGACTTTATTCTCGAAAGATTATAACTTTATTCTAATAATATTATGACTTTATTCTCATAATATGATGACTTTATTGTTGAAAGATTACGGCTTTATTCTCATAATATTACAACTTATTTTTTCTCAAAAGAATACGAATTTATTCTCAAAGGATTAGGACTTTATTCTCATAATATTACAACTTTATTCTCATAATATTCCAACTTTATTCTCATAATATTACAACTTTATTCTCATAATATTCCAACATTATTCTCATAATATAATGACTTTATTCTGGAAAGATTATAACTTTATTCTCATAATATTACAACTTTATTCTCGAAAGATTATAACTTTATTCTCATAATATTACAACATTATTCTCATAATATTCCAACTTTATTCTCATAATATTCCAACTTTATTCTCATAATATTACGACTTCATTCTTGAAATATTAAAAAAAATCTTAAATTTGCCCCTCATACTCCATCGTATTGTTCAATTTCAAAATTAACACTTTTATTTAGATATTCCCCGAAATAATATCATAATTGTAAATATCACGATGGAATATCGCGATATCATTTTACCCGTTTTTCTCGCACCCCGACTGCAAATGTACCCCCCCCCCCCCAAAAAAAGTAGTACTTCCTCTCCACTCCCTCCAGACTCATTATGAAAAGCGGGGTTGATTTGCTGTTATTTTTCAGCTGTGATGTTTTTTTACTCACCTTGACGTAATTGTTTTCGCAATAATCCGCCACGTTGTAGAGGTTGCTGTGGTTGTCGAGCAGCTGTTTTCTGGCATCTGGCGCCTCTTGTAGAATCTGAGTGATAAGTTGAGAGAAGTTCTTCTGCTCGCTCATTTCTCCCATGGTCACAAAACCTCCGACGCGGAGACGATTCGCGCTGCCTTCAGGTGAGGCTGTTGACAGGAGTCGTTTACAGACGGGGAGGTTGTCGTCGGTGAAGTTTGTTTGAGGTTGGATAGACGTCGTTTGCGCCGTCGCAGGTATTTCATTTAGGGACCGTCAACAAATTACCGTTAAAAAGATCTGATTTAAAAATCATTTTTGTTCTTCTTTTATATTATATCAACATAATCAAAATATTGTATCAAGACATACAGCGCTTAACAATGTTATTAGCCCACCACCCAATGTATGTTTGTGTTTCTACAGATACCCTAAATTAGCAGCATTGGTAATTGGTTTATACACCTGTACGTAGAATTTCGTTAACCAAAATTATGTTTTAAATGCTAAAATAATTTATTCCCAAAAGATTACAATTTTTTTCTCATAATATGATGACTTTATTCTCATAATATTACAACTTTTTTCTCATAATATGATGACTTTATTCTCATAATATTACAGCTTTTTTCTCATAACATGACTTTATTCTTGAAAAATTACGACTTTATTCTCATATAATAATAAAATAATAATGATTGTTATCCATGAATTTAAAAAAAGAGAAAAAAAAATGCTTTACAAAAAAAACAACATTGTAATGTTATTACAGTGACAATAACATTTTAATTTTAAACACATTGTTTTTTTTAATTTTCTAAAATTTCCTCGCTTTTATGACAGGTGGTGAGTAGTAGTTTGTATGTGCCGGAAATGGAAAACAGTTATTTTGTCATTATTCTCCGTAGAAACACACCATATGTGACACAAGTTAAACATATTTTCAATATATGGCAAATATAAGCAACCGTATGTTTTTAGGTTATTCTTTTGTTATGTGGTTAAACTATGTTTTTTTTTTAAATTTATTTCTTAGTGCAATACAGTGGTAATACAGTGATGGTCCCTAAAGAGAAATGTCTGAGATTCACAGTGAAGAGTTGTCGACTATTATCCAACCTGAACGTAACTTCACCGCGTCGATGCTCACTTAGTGGAGAACGCGGAATTCCCGCAGGCTACAGATTTTCCCTGAGCAGCAGAAACAGCATTTTTCAGCAATCGGTATTTTGTATTCAAAAAGACGTCATTCTGCTGTATTAATATTGTGATATGCTTCATTATTATTATTATTATTATTATTTATTTTATTTTTTTTGTTTAGTCAAACAAATTAATTACTGCCACGAGTTTATAAACGTATTATAAAGGAGCGTTGTATCATGGGATAACAGGAGAGTGATGGGCAATTTTAAATAAATCCACTAGAGGTCAGTGCAGTATATATAAAAAAAGTGACTATCTCACAGCAGGGCATCCTGGGTTGTAGTAATTTATTGTTTATGATGATAATGATGCACTTATTGGTGGAAACGTGTGGAACAATATTGGCACAGTCAATGCTTCCGGATATAAAAAATAAACAATAAATAAGTTTGTTTACTTGTTTATAAGGTTTCGTTGTGATTCCAGCGTTGAATACAGATGTTCATGGCGGTCAAAGGTCATGTCGTGATTTTTTTCTCTGCTGCTTTGGATGGATTTAAACATTGTAAACTGCAATGTAAACTGTATATTGGTTGAATATTGCTTTTGTGTGTGTAACTCAAATATGATAAAAGTAAGGAACAATATAATGTAGATTAGTGCTTTTTCCAAACAACATACAATTGGCTTTATAAGAAAATGGTGGTAAATTGCAACAGCAGCAGCAGCAGAAGATGATGACTGGGATAACAGTGAATGGGGACTGTGTTTCATGTTAGTGACTTTAGTGATTGTTTGTGTGTGTTTTTTGCCACAAGGGGGAGACTGCGTATTTCCAGTCGCTTCAAGCCTTCATCATTTAAGTGTTTTAATGTAAAATCTTTCACAATCATGTATTTATGAATGACGATTTATGACCAAATACATAAAATACAATTAGCATTATCATCGGCCCATCACAAGCTGGTGAACATTGTCAGGTGATTTTTTTTCACATTGTTGTTTCACACTGTAAGATTTTATGATGGTAAAATGGTCAAATTTGGTCAAATTTTGAACGACATCCTATACTATGACGTTTTAGACCATTTTTGGACGACAAACTATAGTGTGATGTTTTTGACCAATTTTGACAATTTTTGGACAACATCCTATACTATGACGTTTTTGACCAATTTTGACCATGTTTGGACGAAATTTGACTATAACGTAGTACTATGCTATATCATCCAAATGTGGCAGCTTTTGAGAGAAAAAAAATTTGGTCCAAAATTTGAAAAACATCATACTATACTATGTCGTCCAAAATTTGACATTTTTTTTCAAAATCATTTTTTTGGTCTAAAAAGTGTCATATGTCGTCCGAAATTTGACTATAACGTAGTACTATGCTATATCATCCAAATGTGGCAGCTTTTGAGAGAAAAAAAATTTGGTCCAAAATTTGAAAAACATCATACTATACTATGTCGTCCAAAATTAGACATTTTTTTTCAAAATCATTTTTTTGGTCTAAAAAGTGTCATATGTCGTCCGAAATTTGACTATAACGTAGTACTATGCTATATCATCCAAATGTGGCAGCTTTTGAGAGAAAAAAAATTTGGTCCAAAATTTGAAAAACATCATACTATACTATGTCGTCCAAAATTAGACATTTTTTTTCAAAATCATTTTTTTGGTCTAAAAAGTGTCATATGTCGTCCGAAATTTGACTATAACGTAGTACTATGCTATATCATCCAAATGTGGCAGCTTTTGAGAGAAAAAAAATTTGGTCCAAAATTTGAAAAACATCATACTATACTATGTCGTCCAAAATTAGACATTTTTTTTCAAAATCATTTTTTTGGTCTTAAAAGCGTCATATGTGGTCCGAAATTTGACTATAATGTAGTACTATGCTATATCATCCAAATGTGGCAGCTTTTGAGAGAAAAAAAAATTGGTCCAAAATTTGAAAAACATCATACTATACTATGTCGTCCAAAATTTGAAAAAAAAATTCAAAATCATTTTTTTGGTCTAAAAAGCGTCATATGTGGTCCGAAATTTGACTATAACGTAGTACTATGCTATATCATCCAAATGTGGCAGCTTTTGAGAGAAAAAAAATTTGGTCCAAAATTTGAAAAACATCATACTATACTATGTCGTCCAAAATTTGACATTTTTTTTCAAAATCATTTTTTTGGTCTAAAAAGCGTCATATGTCGTCCGAAATTTGACTATGACGTAGTACTATGCTATATCATCCAAATGTGGCAGCTTTTGAGAGAAAAAAAATTTGGTCCAAAATTTGAAAAACATCATACTATACTATGTCGTCCAAAATTTGAAAAAAAATTCAAAATCATTTTTTTGGTCTAAAAAGCGTCATATGTGGTCCGAAATTTGACTATAATGTAGTACTTTGCTATATCATCCAAATGTGGCAGCTTTTGAGAGAAAAAAAATTTGGTCCAAAATTTGAAAAACATCATACTATACTATGTCGTCCAAAATTTGACATTTTTTTTCAAAATCCTTTTTTTGGTCTAAAAAGCGTCATATGTCGTCCGAAATTTGACTATAACGTAGTACTATGCTATATCATCCAAATGTGGCAGCTTTTGAGAGAAAAAAAATTTGGTCCAAAATTTGAAAAACATCATACTATACTATGTCGTCCAAAATTTGACATTTTTTTTCAAAATCATTTTTTTGGTCTAAAAAGCGTCATATGTCGTCCGAAATTTGACTATAACGTAGTACTATGCTATATCATCCAAATGTGGCAGCTTTTGAGAGAAAAAAAATTTGGTCCAAAATTTGAAAAACATCATACTATACTATGTCGTCCAAAATTTGAAAAAAAAATTAAAAATCATTTTTTTGGTCTAAAAAGCGTCATATGTGGTCCGAAATTTGACTATAACGTAGTACTATGCTATATCATCCAAATGTGGCAGCTTTTGAGAGAAAAAAAATTTGGTCCAAAATTTGAAAAACATCATACTATACTATGTCGTCCAAAATTTGACATTTTTTTTCAAAATCATTTTTTTGGTCTAAAAAGCGTCATATGTGGTCCGAAATTTGACTATAACGTAGAACTATGCTATATCATCCAAATGTGGCAGCTTTTGAGAGAAAAAAAATTTGGTCCAAAATTTGAAAAACATCATACTATACTATGTCGTCCAAAATTTGACTTTTTTTTTCAAAATCATTTTTTTGGTCTAAAAAGCGTCATATGTGGTCCGAAATTTGACTATAACGTAGTACTATGCTATATCATCCAAATGTGGCAGCTTTTGAGAGAAAAAAAATTTGGTCCAAAATTTGAAAAACATCATACTATACTATGTCGTCCAAAATTTGACATTTTTTTTCAAAATCATTTTTTTGGTCTAAAAAGCGTCATATGTGGTCCGAAATTTGACTATAACGTAGTACTATGCTATATCATCCAAATGTGGCAGCTTTTGAGAGAAAAAAAATTTGGTCCAAAATTTGAAAAACATCATACTATACTATGTCGTCCAAAATTTGACAATTTTTTTCAAAATCATTTTTTTGGTCTAAAAAGCGTCATATGTGGTCCGAAATTTGACTATAACGTAGTACTATGCTATATCATCCAAATGTGGCAGCTTTTGAGAGAAAAAACAATTTGGTCCAAAATTTGAAAAACATCATACTATACTATGTCGTCCAAAATTTGAAAAAAAAAAATCAAAATCATTTTTTTGGTCTAAAAAGCGTCATATGTGGTCCGAAATTTGACTATAACGTAGTACTATGCTATATCATCCAAATGTGGCAGCTTTTGAGAGAAAAAAAATTTGGTCCAAAATTTGAAAAACATCATACTATACTATGTCGTCCAAAATTTGGCATTTTTTTTCAAAATCATTTTATTGGTCTAAAAAGCGTCATATGTCGTCCGAAATTTGACTATAACGTAGTACTATGCTATATCATCCAAATGTGGCAGCTTTTGAGAGAAAAAAAATTTGGTCCAAAATTTGAAAAACATCATACTATACTATGTCGTCCAAAATTTGACAATTTTTTTCAAAATCATTTTTTTGGTCTAAAAAGCGTCATATGTGGTCCGAAATTTGACTATAACGTAGTACTATGCTATATCATCCAAATGTGGCAGCTTTTGAGAGAAAAAACAATTTGGTCCAAAATTTGAAAAACATCATACTATACTATGTCGTCCAAAATTTGACAATTTTTTTCAAAATCATTTTTTTGGTCTAAAAAGTGTCATATGTGGTCCGAAATTTGACTATAACGTAGTACTATGCTATATCATCCAAATGTGTCAGCTTTTGAGAGAAAAAAAATTTGGTCCAAAATTTGAAAAACATCATACTATACTATGTCGTCCAAAATTTGGCATTTTTTTTCAAAATCATTTTATTGGTCTAAAAAGCGTCATATGTGGTCCGAAATTTGACTATAACGTAGTTCTATGCTATATCATCCAAATGTGGCAGCTTTTGAGAGAAAAAAAATTTGGTCCAAAATTTGAAAAACATCATACTATACTATGTCGTCCAAAATTTGACATTTTTTTTTCAAAATCATTTTTTTGGTCTAAAAAGCGTCATATGTGGTCCGAAATTTGACTATAACGTAGTACTATGCTATATCATCCAAATGTGGCAGCTTTTGAGAGAAAAAAAATTTGGTCCAAAATTTGAAAAACATCATACTATACTATGTCGTCCAAAATTTGGCATTTTTTTTCAAAATCATTTTTTTGGTCTAAAAAGCGTCATATGTGGTCCGAAATTTGACTATAACGTAGTACTATGCTATATCATCCAAATGTGGCAGCTTTTGAGAGAAAAAAAATTTGGTCCAAAATTTGAAAAACATCATACTATACTATGTCGTCCAAAATTTGACTTTTTTTTTTCAAAATCATTTTTTTGGTCTAAAAAGCGTCATATGTGGTCCGAAATTTGACTATAATGTAGTACTATGCTATATCATCCAAATGTGGCAGCTTTTGAGAGAAAAAAAATTTGGTCCAAAATTTGAAAAACATCATACTATACTATGTCGTCCAAAATTTGAAATTTTTTTTCAAAATCATTTTTTTGGTCTAAAAAGCGTCATATGTCGTCCGAAATTTGACTATAACGTAGTACTATGCTATATCATCCAAATGTGGCAGCTTTTGAGAGAAAAAAAATTTGGTCCAAAATTTGAAAAACATCATACTATACTATGTCGTCCAAAATTTGACATTTTTTTTCAAAATCATTTTTTTGGTCTAAAAAGCGTCATATGTCGTCCGAAATGTGACTATAACGTAGTACTATGCTATATCATCCAAATGTGGCAGCTTTTGAGAGAAAAAAAATTTGGTCCAAAATTTGAAAAACATCATACTATACTATGTCGTCCAAAATTTGACATTTTTTTTTCAAAATCATTTTTTTGGTCTAAAAAGCGTCATATGTCGTCCGAAATTTGACTATAATGTAGTACTATGCTATATCATCCAAATGTGGCAGCTTTTGAGAGAAAAAAAATTTGGTCCAAAATTTGAAAAACATCATACTATACTATGTCGTCCAAAATTTGACATTTTTTTTTCAAAATCATTTTTTTGGTCTAATAAGCGTCATATGTCGTCCGAAATTTGACTATAATGTAGTACTATGCTATATCATCCAAATGTGTCAGCTTTTGAGAGAAAAAAAATTTGGTCCAAAATTTGAAAAACATCATACTATACTATGTCGTCCAAAATTTGAAAAAAAATTTCAAAATCATTTTTTTGGTCTAAAAAGCGTCATATGTGGTCCGAAATTTGACTATAATGTAGTACTATGCTATATCATCCAAATGTGGCAGCTTTTGAGAGAAAAAAAATTTGGTCCAAAATTTGAAAAACATCATACTATACTATGTCGTCCAAAATTTGACATTTTTTTTAAAAATCATTTTTTTGGTCTAAAAAGTGTCATATGTCGTCCGAAATTTGACTATAACGTAGTACTATGCTATATCATCCAAATGTGGCAGCTTTTGAGAGAAAAAAAATTTGGTCCAAAATTTGAAAAACATCATACTATACTATGTCGTCCAAAATTTGACATTTTTTTTAAAAATCATTTTTTTGGTCTAAAAAGTGTCATATGTCGTCCGAAATTTGACTATAACGTAGTACTATGCTATATCATCCAAATGTGGCAGCTTTTGAGAGAAAAAAAATTTGGTCCAAAATTTGAAAAACATCATACTATACTATGTCGTCCAAAATTTGAAATTTTTTTTCAAAATCATTTTTTTGGTCTAAAAAGTGTCATATGTCGTCCGAAATTTGACTATAATGTAGTACTATGCTATATCATCCAAATGTGGCAGCTTTTGAGAGAAAAAAAATTTGGTCCAAAATTTGAAAACATCATACTATACTATGTCGTCCAAAATTTGAAAAAAAAAAATCAAAATCATTTTTTTGGTCTAAAAAGCGTCATATGTCGTCCGAAATTTGACTATAACGTAGTACTATGCTATATCATCCAAATGTGGCAGCTTTTGAGAGAAAAAAAATTTGGTCCAAAATTTGAAAAACATCATACTATACTATGTCGTCCAAAATTTGACATTTTTTTTCAAAATCATTTTTTTGGTCTAAAAAGCGTCATATGTCGTCCGAAATTTGACTATGACGTAGTACTATGCTATATCATCCAAATGTGGCAGCTTTTGAGAGAAAAAAAATTTGGTCCAAAATTTGAAAAACATCATACTATACTATGTCGTCCAAAATTTGAAAAAAAATTCAAAATCATTTTTTTGGTCTAAAAAGCGTCATATGTGGTCCGAAATTTGACTATAATGTAGTACTATGCTATATCATCCAAATGTGGCAGCTTTTGAGAGAAAAAAAATTTGGTCCAAAATTTGAAAAACATCATACTATACTATGTCGTCCAAAATTTGACATTTTTTTTCAAAATCATTTTTTTGGTCTAAAAAGCGTCATATGTCGTCCGAAATTTGACTATAACGTAGTACTATGCTATATCATCCAAATGTGTCAGCTTTTGAGAGAAAAAAAATTTGGTCCAAAATTTGAAAAACATCATACTATACTATGTCGTCCAAAATTTGAAAAAAAAATTCAAAATCATTTTTTTGGTCTAAAAAGCGTCATATGTGGTCCGAAATTTGACTATAATGTAGTACTATGCTATATCATCCAAATGTGGCAGCTTTTGAGAGAAAAAAAATTTGGTCCAAAATTTGAAAAACATCATACTATACTATGTCGTCCAAAATTTGAAATTTTTTTTCAAAATCATTTTTTTGGTCTAAAAAGCGTCATATGTCGTCCGAAATTTGACTATAACGTAGTACTATGCTATATCATCCAAATGTGGCAGCTTTTGAGAGAAAAAAAATTTGGTCCAAAATTTGAAAAACATCATACTATACTATGTCGTCCAAAATTTGACATTTTTTTTCAAAATCATTTTTTTGGTCTAAAAAGCGTCATATGTCGTCCGAAATGTGACTATAACGTAGTACTATGCTATATCATCCAAATGTGGCAGCTTTTGAGAGAAAAAAAATTTGGTCCAAAATTTGAAAAACATCATACTATACTATGTCGTCCAAAATTTGACATTTTTTTTTCAAAATCATTTTTTTGGTCTAAAAAGCGTCATATGTCGTCCGAAATTTGACTATAATGTAGTACTATGCTATATCATCCAAATGTGGCAGCTTTTGAGAGAAAAAAAATTTGGTCCAAAATTTGAAAAACATCATACTATACTATGTCGTCCAAAATTTGACATTTTTTTTTCAAAATCATTTTTTTGGTCTAATAAGCGTCATATGTCGTCCGAAATTTGACTATAATGTAGTACTATGCTATATCATCCAAATGTGTCAGCTTTTGAGAGAAAAAAAATTTGGTCCAAAATTTGAAAAACATCATACTATACTATGTCGTCCAAAATTTGAAAAAAAATTTCAAAATCATTTTTTTGGTCTAAAAAGCGTCATATGTGGTCCGAAATTTGACTATAATGTAGTACTATGCTATATCATCCAAATGTGGCAGCTTTTGAGAGAAAAAAAATTTGGTCCAAAATTTGAAAAACATCATACTATACTATGTCGTCCAAAATTTGACATTTTTTTTAAAAATCATTTTTTTGGTCTAAAAAGTGTCATATGTCGTCCGAAATTTGACTATAACGTAGTACTATGCTATATCATCCAAATGTGGCAGCTTTTGAGAGAAAAAAAATTTGGTCCAAAATTTGAAAAACATCATACTATACTATGTCGTCCAAAATTTGACATTTTTTTAAAAATCATTTTTTTGGTCTAAAAAGTGTCATATGTCGTCCGAAATTTGACTATAACGTAGTACTATGCTATATCATCCAAATGTGGCAGCTTTTGAGAGAAAAAAAATTTGGTCCAAAATTTGAAAAACATCATACTATACTATGTCGTCCAAAATTTGAAATTTTTTTTCAAAATCATTTTTTTGGTCTAAAAAGTGTCATATGTCGTCCGAAATTTGACTATAATGTAGTACTATGCTATATCATCCAAATGTGGCAGCTTTTGAGAGAAAAAAAATTTGGTCCAAAATTTGAAAACATCATACTATACTATGTCGTCCAAAATTTGAAAAAAAAAAATCAAAATCATTTTTTTGGTCTAAAAAGCGTCATATGTCGTCCGAAATTTGACTATAACGTAGTACTATGCTATATCATCCAAATGTGGCAGCTTTTGAGAGAAAAAAAATTTGGTCCAAAATTTGAAAAACATCATACTATACTATGTCGTCCAAAATTTGACATTTTTTTTCAAAATCATTTTTTTGGTCTAAAAAGCGTCATATGTCGTCCGAAATTTGACTATGACGTAGTACTATGCTATATCATCCAAATGTGGCAGCTTTTGAGAGAAAAAAAATTTGGTCCAAAATTTGAAAAACATCATACTATACTATGTCGTCCAAAATTTGAAAAAAAATTCAAAATCATTTTTTTGGTCTAAAAAGCGTCATATGTGGTCCGAAATTTGACTATAATGTAGTACTATGCTATATCATCCAAATGTGGCAGCTTTTGAGAGAAAAAAAATTTGGTCCAAAATTTGAAAAACATCATACTATACTATGTCGTCCAAAATTTGACATTTTTTTTCAAAATCATTTTTTTGGTCTAAAAAGCGTCATATGTCGTCCGAAATTTGACTATAACGTAGTACTATGCTATATCATCCAAATGTGGCAGCTTTTGAGAGAAAAAAAATTTGGTCCAAAATTTGAAAAACATCATACTATACTATGTCGTCCAAAATTTGACAATTTTTTTTTCAAAATCATTTTTTTGGTCTAAAAAGCGTCATATGTCGTCCGAAATTTGACTATAACGTAGTACTATGCTATATCATACAAATGTGGCAGCTTTTGAGAGAAAAAAAATTTGGTCCAAAATTTGAAAAACATCATACTATACTATGTCGTCCAAAATTTGAAAAAAAAATTTCAAAATCATTTTTTTGGTCTAAAAAGCGTCATATGTGGTCCGAAATTTGACTATAATGTAGTACTATGCTATATCATCCAAATGTGGCAGCTTTTGAGAGAAAAAAAATTTGGTCCAAAATTTGAAAAACATCATACTATACTATGTCGTCCAAAATTTGAAAAAAAATTTCAAAATCCTTTTTTTGGTCTAAAAAGCGTCATATGTCGTCCGAAATTTGACTATAACGTAGTACTATGCTATATCATCCAAATGTGTCAGCTTTTGAGAGAAAAAAAATTTGGTCCAAAATTTGAAAAACATCATACTATACTATGTCGTCCAAAATTTGAAAAAAAAATTTCAAAATCATTTTTTTGGTCTAAAAAGCGTCATATGTGGTCCGAAATTTGACTATAATGTAGTACTATGCTATATCATCCAAATGTGGCAGCTTTTGAGAGAAAAAAAATTTGGTCCAAAATTTGAAAAACATCATACTATACTATGTCGTCCAAAATTTGAAATTTTTTTTCAAAATCATTTTTTTGGTCTAAAAAGCGTCATATGTCGTCCGAAATTTGACTATAACGTAGTACTATGCTATATCATCCAAATGTGGCAGCTTTTGAGAGAAAAAAAATTTGGTCCAAAATTTGAAAAACATCATACTATACTATGTCGTCCAAAATTTGACATTTTTTTTCAAAATCATTTTTTTGGTCTAAAAAGCGTCATATGTCGTCCGAAATTTGACTATAACGTAGTACTATGCTATATCATCCAAATGTGGCAGCTTTTGAGAGAAAAAAAATTTGGTCCAAAATTTGAAAAACATCATACTATACTATGTCGTCCAAAATTTGACATTTTTTTTTCAAAATCATTTTTTTGGTCTAAAAAGCGTCATATGTCGTCCGAAATTTGACTATAATGTAGTACTATGCTATATCATCCAAATGTGGCAGCTTTTGAGAGAAAAAAAGATTTGGTCCAAAATTTGAAAAACATCATACTATACTATGTCGTCCAAAATT
This sequence comes from Microchirus variegatus, assembly GCF_963457635.1. Classification (NCBI taxonomy): domain Eukaryota; kingdom Metazoa; phylum Chordata; class Actinopteri; order Pleuronectiformes; family Soleidae; genus Microchirus; species Microchirus variegatus. The sequence continues at coordinate 20,264,310 of NC_139818.1, forward strand.
TGACATTTTTTTTCAAAATCATTTTTTTGGTCTAAAAAGCGTCATATGTCGTCCGAAATTTGACTATAATGTAGTACTATGCTATATCATCCAGATGTGTCAGCTTTTGAGAGAAAAAAAATTTGGTCCAAAATTTGAAAAACATCATACTATACTATGTCGTCCAAAATTTGAAAAAAAATTTCAAAATCATTTTTTTGGTCTAAAAAGCGTCATATGTGGTCCGAAATTTGACTATAATGTAGTACTATGCTATATCATCCAAATGTGGCAGCTTTTGAGAGAAAAAAAATTTGGTCCAAAATTTGAAAAACATCATACTATACTATGTCGTCCAAAATTTGACATTTTTTTTAAAAATCATTTTTTTGGTCTAAAAAGTGTCATATGTCGTCCGAAATTTGACTATAACGTAGTACTATGCTATATCATCCAAATGTGGCAGCTTTTGAGGGAAAAAAAATTTGGTCCAAAATTTGAAAAACATCATACTATACTATGTCGTCCAAAATTTGACATTTTTTTTTCAAAATCATTTTTTTGGTCTAAAAAGTGTCATATGTCGTCCGAAATTTGACTATAATGTAGTACTATGCTATATCATCCAAATGTGTCAGCTTTTGAGAGAAAAAAAATTTGGTCCAAAATTTGAAAAACATCATACTATACTATGTCGTCCAAAATTTGAAAAAAAAATTCAAAATCATTTTTTTGGTCTAAAAAGCGTCATATGTGGTCCGAAATTTGACTATAATGTAGTACTATGCTATATCATCCAAATGTGGCAGCTTTTGAGAGAAAAAAAATTTGGTCCAAAATTTGAAAAACATCATACTATACTATGTCGTCCAAAATTTGACATTTTTTTTCAAAATCATTTTTTTGGTCTAAAAAGCATCATATGTCGTCCGAAATTTGACTATAACGTAGTACTATGCTATATCATCCAAATGTGGCAGCTTTTGAGAGAAAAAAAATTTGGTCCAAAATTTGAAAAACATCATACTATACTATGTCGTCCAAAATTTGACATTTTTTTTCAAAATCATTTTTTTGGTCTAAAAAGTGTCATATGTCGTCCGAAATTTGACTATAATGTAGTACTATGCTATATCATCCAAATGTGGCAGCTTTTGAGAGAAAAAAAATTTGGTCCAAAATTTGAAAAACATCATACTATACTATGTCGTCCAAAATTTGAAAAAAAAAAATCAAAATCATTTTTTTGGTCTAAAAAGCGTCATATGTGGTCCGAAATTTGACTATAACGTAGTACTATGCTATATCATCCAAATGTGGCAGCTTTTGAGAGAAAAAAAATTTGGTCCAAAATTTGAAAAACATCATACTATACTATGTCGTCCAAAATTTGACATTTTTTTTCAAAATCATTTTTTTGGTCTAAAAAGCGTCATATGTCGTCCGAAATTTGACTATAATGTAGTACTATGCTATATCATCCAAATGTGGCAGCTTTTGAGAGAAAAAAAATTTGGTCCAAAATTTGAAAAACATCATACTATACTATGTCGTCCAAAATTTGACATTTTTTTTCAAAATCATTTTTTTGGTCTAAAAAGCGTCATATGTCGTCCGAAATTTGACTATAACGTAGTACTATGCTATATCATCCAAATGTGGCAGCTTTTGAGAGAAAAAAAATTTGGTCCAAAATTTGAAAAACATCATACTATACTATGTCGTCCAAAATTTGACATTTTTTTTTCAAAATCATTTTTTTGGTCTAAAAAGCGTCATATGTCGTCCGAAATTTGACTATAATGTAGTACTATGCTATATCATCCAAATGTGTCAGCTTTTGAGAGAAAAAAAATTTGGTCCAAAATTTGAAAAACATCATACTATACTATGTCGTCCAAAATTTGAAACAAAATTTCAAAATCATTTTTTTGGTCTAAAAAGCGTCATATGTGGTCCGAAATTTGACTATAATGTAGTACTATGCTATATCATCCAAATGTGGCAGCTTTTGAGAGAAAAAAAATTTGGTCCAAAATTTGAAAAACATCATACTATACTATGTCGTCCAAAATTTGAAAAAAAATTTCAAAATCATTTTTTTGGTCTAAAAAGCGTCATATGTGGTCCGAAATTTGACTATAATGTAGTACTATGCTATATCATCCAAATGTGGCAGCTTTTGAGAGAAAAAAAATTTGGTCCAAAATTTGAAAAACATCATACTATACTATGTCGTCCAAAATTTGAAAAAAAAAAATCAAAATCATTTTTTTGGTCTAAAAAGCGTCATATGTGGTCCGAAATTTGACTATAACGTAGTACTATGCTATATCATCCAAATGTGGCAGCTTTTGAGAGAAAAAAAATTTGGTCCAAAATTTGAAAAACATCATACTATACTATGTCGTCCAAAATTTGAAAAAAAATTTCAAAATCATTTTTTTGGTCTAAAAAGCGTCATATGTGGTCCGAAATTTGACTATAATGTAGTACTATGCTATATCATCCAAATGTGGCAGCTTTTGAGAGAAAAAAAATTTGGTCCAAAATTTGAAAAACATCATACTATACTATGTCGTCCAAAATTTGAAAAAAAAAAATCAAAATCATTTTTTTGGTCTAAAAAGCGTCATATGTGGTCCGAAATTTGACTATAACGTAGTACTATGCTATATCATCCAAATGTGGCAGCTTTTGAGAGAAAAAAAATTTGGTCCAAAATTTGAAAAACATCATACTATACTATGTCGTCCAAAATTTGTCATTTTTTTTCAAAATCATTTTTTTGGTCTAAAAAGCGTCATATGTCGTCCGAAATTTGACTATAATGTAGTACTATGCTATATCATCCAAATGTGGCAGCTTTTGAGAGAAAAAAAAATTTGGTCCAAAATTTGAAAAACATCATACTATACTATGTCGTCCAAAATTTGACATTTTTTTTCAAAATCATTTTTTTGGTCTAAAAAGCGTCATATGTCGTCCGAAATTTGACTATAACGTAGTACTATGCTATATCATCCAAATGTGGCAGCTTTTGAGAGAAAAAAAATTTGGTCCAAAATTTGAAAAACATCATACTATACGATGTCGTCCAAAATTTGACATTTTTTTTCAAAATAATTTTTTTGGTCTAAAAAGCGTCAAATGTCGTCCGAAATTTGACTATAACTTTGTACTATGCTATATCATCCAAATGTGGCAGCTTTTGAGAGAAAAAAAATTTGGTCCAAAATTTGAAAAACATCATACTATACTATGTCGTCCAAAATTTGACATTTTTTTTCAAAATCATTTTTTTGGTCTAAAAAGCGTCATATGTGGTCCGAAATTTGACTATAACGTAGTACTATGCTATATCATCCAAATGTGGCAGCTTTTGAGAGAAAAAAAATTTGGTCCAAAATTTGAAAAACATCATACTATACTATGTCGTCCAAAATTTAAAAAAAATTTCAAAATCATTTTTTTGGTCTAAAAAGCGTCATATGTGGTCCGAAATTTGACTATAACGTAGTACTATGCTATATCATCCAAATGTGGCAGCTTTTGAGAGAAAAAAAATTTGGTCCAAAATTTGAAAAACATCATACTATACTATGTCGTCCAAAATTTGACATTTTTTTTCAAAATCATTTTTTTGGTCTAAAAAGCGTCATATGTCGTCCGAAATTTGACTATAACGTAGTACTATGCTATATCATCCAAATGTGGCAGCTTTTGAGAGAAAAAAAATTTGGTCCAAAATTTGAAAAACATCATACTATACTATGTCGTCCAAAATTTGACATTTTTTTTCAAAATCATTTTTTTGGTCTAAAAAGCGTCATATGTGGTCCGAAATTTGACTATAACGTAGTACTATGCTATATCATCCAAATGTGGCAGCTTTTGAGAGAAAAAAAATTTGGTCCAAAATTTGAAAAACATCATACTATACTATGTCGTCCAAAATTTGACATTTTTTTTCAAAATCATTTTTTTGGTCTAAAAAGCGTCATATGTGGTCCGAAATTTGACTATAACGTAGTACTATGCTATATCATCCAAATGTGGCAGCTTTTGAGAGAAAAAAAATTTGGTCCAAAATTTGAAAAACATCATACTATACTATGTCGTCCAAAATTTGACATTTTTTTTCAAAATCATTTTTTTGGTCTAAAAAGCGTCATATGTCGTCCGAAATTTGACTATAACGTAGTACTATGCTATATCATCCAAATGTGGCAGCTTTTGAGAGAAAAAAAATTTGGTCCAAAATTTGAAAAACATCATACTATACTATGTCGTCCAAAATTTGACATTTTTTTTCAAAATCATTTTTTTGGTCTAAAAGCGTCATATGTGGTCCGAAATTTGACTATAACGTAGTACTATGCTATATCATCCAAATGTGGCAGCTTTTGAGAGAAAAAAAATTTGGTCCAAAATTTGAAAAACATCATACTATACTATGTCGTCCAAAATTTAAAAAAAATTTAAAAATCATTTTTTTGGTCTAAAAAGCGTCATATGTGGTCCGAAATTTGACTATAACGTAGTACTATGCTATATCATCCAAATGTGGCAGCTTTTGAGAGAAAAAAAATTTGGTCCAAAATTTGAAAAACATCATACTATACTATGTCGTCCAAAATTTGACATTTTTTTTCAAAATCATTTTTTTGGTCTAAAAAGCGTCATATGTCGTCCGAAATTTGACTATAACGTAGTACTATGCTATATCATCCAAATGTGGCAGCTTTTGAGAGAAAAAAAATTTGGTCCAAAATTTGAAAAACATCATACTATACTATGTCGTCCAAAATTTGACATTTTTTTTCAAAATCATTTTTTTGGTCTAAAAAGCGTCATATGTGGTCCGAAATTTGACTATAATGTAGTACTATGCTATATCATCCAAATGTGGCAGCTTTTGAGAGAAAAAAAATTTGGTCCAAAATTTGAAAAACATCATACTATACTATGTCGTCCAAAATTTGACATTTTTTTTCAAAATCATTTTTTTGGTCTGAAAAGCATCATATGTCGTCCGAAATTTGACTATAATGTAGTACTATGCTATATCATCCAAATGTGGCAGCTTTTGAGAGAAAAAAAATTTGGTCCAAAATTTGAAAAACATCATACTATACTATGTCGTCCAAAATTTGACATTTTTTTTCAAAATCATTTTTTTGGTCTGAAAAGCATCATATGTCGTCCGAAATTTGACTATAATGTAGTACTATGCTATATCATCCAAATGTGGCAGCTTTTGAGAGAAAAAAAATTTGGTCCAAAATTTGAAAAACATCATACTATACTATGTCGTCCAAAATTTGACAATTTTTTCAAAATCATTTTTTTGGTCTAAAAAGTGTCATATGTCGTCCGAAATTTGACTATAATGTAGTACTATGCTATATCATCCAAATGTGGCAGCTTTTGAGAGAAAAAAAATTTGGTCCAAAATTTGAAAAACATCATACTATACTATGTCGTCCAAAATTTGTCATTTTTTTTCAAAATCATTTTTTTGGTCTAAAAAGCGTCATATGTCGTCCGAAATTTGACTATAACGTAGTACTATGCTATATCATCCAAATGTGGCAGCTTTTGAGAGAAAAAAAATTTGGTCCAAAATTTGAAAAACATCATACTATACTATGTCGTCCAAAATTTGACAATTTTTTTCAAAATCATTTTTTTGGTCTAAAAAGTGTCATATGTCGTCCGAAATTTGACTATAACGTAGTACTATGCTATATCATCCAAATGTGGCAGCTTTTGAGAGAAAAAAAATTTGGTCCAAAATTTGAAAAACATCATACTATACTATGTCGTCCAAAGTTTGGCTTTTTTTTTCAAAATCATTTTATTGGTCTAAAAAGCGTCAGATGTGGTCCGAAATTTGACTATAAAGTAGTACTATGCTATATCATCCAAATGTGGAAGCTTTTGAGAGAAAAAAAATTTGGTCCAAAATATGAAAAACATCATACTATACTATGTCGTCCAAAATTTGACATTTTTTTTCAAAATCATTTTTTTGGTCTAAAAAGCGTCATATGTGGTCCGAAATTTGACTATAACGTAGTACTATGCTATATCATCCAAATGTGGCAGCTTTTGAGAGAAAAAAAATTTGGTCCAAAATTTGAAAAACATCATACTATACTATGTCGTCCAAAATGTGACATTTTTTTTCAAAATCATTTTTTTGGTCTAAAAAGCGTCATATGTCGTCCGAAATTTGACTATAACGTAGTACTATGCTATATCATCCAAATGTGGCAGCTTTTGAGAGAAAAAAAATTTGGTCCAAAATTTGAAAAACATCATACTATACTATGTCGTCCAAAATTTGACATTTTTTTTCAAAATCATTTTTTTGGTCTGAAAAGCATCATATGTCGTCCGAAATTTGACTATAATGTAGTACTATGCTATATCATCCAAATGTGGCAGCTTTTGAGAGAAAAAAAATTTGGTCCAAAATTTGAAAAACATCATACTATACTATGTCGTCCAAAATTTGAAAAAAAAGTTCAAAATCATTTTTTTGGTCTAAAAAGCGTCATATGTCGTCCGAAATTTGACTATAACGTAGTACTATGCTATATCATCCAAATGTGGCAGCTTTTGAGAGAAAAAAAATTTGGTCCAAAATTTGAAAAACATCATACTATACTATGTCGTCCAAAATTTGACATTTTTTTTCAAAATCATTTTTTTGGTCTAAAAAGCGTCATATGTGGTCCGAAATTTGACTATAACGTAGTACTATGCTATATCATCCAAATGTGGCAGCTTTTGAGAGAAAAAAAATTTGGTCCAAAATTTGAAAAACATCATACTATACTATGTCGTCCAAAATTTGACATTTTTTTTCAAAATCATTTTTTTGGTCTAAAAAGCGTCATATGTGGTCCGAAATTTGACTATAACGTAGTACTATGCTATATCATCCAAATGTGGCAGCTTTTGAGAGAAAAAAAATTTGGTCCAAAATTTGAAAAACATCATACTATACTATGTCGTCCAAAATTTGAAAAAATTTTTCAAAATCATTTTTTTGGTCTAAAAAGCGTCATATGTCGTCCGAAATTTGACTATAACGTAGTACTATGCTATATCATCCAAATGTGGCAGCTTTTGAGAGAAAAAAAATTTGGTCCAAAATTTGAAAAACATCATACTATACTATGTCGTCCAAAGTTTGACATTTTTTTTCAAAATCATTTTTTTGGTCTAAAAAGCGTCATATGTGGTCCGAAATTTGACTATAACGTAGTACTATGCTATATCATCCAAATGTGGCAGCTTTTGAGAGAAAAAAAATTTGGTCCAAAATTTGAAAAACATCATACTATACTATGTCGTCCAAAATTTGACATTTTTTTTCAAAATCATTTTTTTGGTCTAAAAAGCGTCATATGTCGTCCGAAATTTGACTATAACGTAGTACTATGCTATATCATCCAAATGTGGCAGCTTTTGAGAGAAAAAAAATTTGGTCCAAAATTTGAAAAACATCATACTATACTATGTCGTCCAAAATTTGACAATTTTTTTCAAAATCATTTTTTTGGTCTAAAAAGAAGCGTCATATGTCGTCCGAAATTTGACTATAACGTAGTACTATGCTATATCATCCGAATGTGGCAGCTTTTGAGAGAAAAAAAATTTGGTCCAAAATTTGAAAAACATCATACTATACTATGTCGTCCAAAATTTGACATTTTTTTTCAAAATCATTTTTTTGGTCTAAAAAGCGTCATATGTCGTCCGAAATTTGACTATAACGTAGTACTGTGCTATATCATCCAAATGTGGCAGCTTATGAGAAAAAAAAAATTTAGTCCAAAATTTGAAAAAACATCATACTATACTATGTCTTCCAAAATTTGAAAAAAAAATTCAAAATCATTTTTTTGGTCTAAAAAGCGTCATCTGTCGTCCGAAATTTGACTATAACGTAGTTCTATGCTATATCATCCAAATGTGGCAGCTTTTGAGAGAAAAAAAATTTGGTCCAAAATTTGAAAAACATCATACTATACTATGTCGTCCAAAATTTGACATCTTTTTTCAAAATCATTTTTTTGGTCTAAAAAGCGTCATATGTCATCCGAAATTTGACTATAACGTAGTACTATGCTATATCATCCAAATGTGGCAGCTTTTGAGAGAAAAAAAATTTGGTCCAAAATTTGAAAAACATCATATTATACTATGTCGCCCAAAATTTGAATTTTTTTTTCAAAATCATTTTTTTGGTCTAAAAAGCGTCATATGTCGTCCGAAATTTGACTATAACGTAGTACTATGCTATATCATCCAAATGTGGCAGCTTTTGAGAAAAAAACTATTTGGGCCAAAGTTAAAAAAAAAATGTCATACTATATACACTGTACTATATACTATATACTATATACATGTCGTCGAAAATTGAAATTTTTTTTGAAAAACATTTTTTGGTCTAAAATTGGTCAAAAACGTCATACTATAGGATGTCTTCCAAAAATGGACAAAATTGGTCAAAAACTTCATAGTATAGTATGTCGTCCAAAAATGGTCAAAAAGTCATATTATAGTATGTCGTCCAAAAATGGTCAAAAACGTCATACTATAGTATGTCATCCAAAAATGGTCAAAATTGGTCAAAAACGTCCAAAAATTTTCAAAATTGGTCAAAAACCTCATAGTATATAGTATGTCGTCCAAAAATGGTCAAAAATGCCATCGTATAGTATGTCGTCCAAAAATGGTCAAAAACCTCATAGTATATAGTATGTCGTAAAAAATGTCATAGTATAGTGTGTCTTCCAAAAATGGTCAAAAAAGCCATAGTATAGTATTTTTGTCCAAAAATGGTCAAAATTGGTCAAAAACGTCATACGATATAGTTTGTCGTCCAAAATTTGTAAAAATTGGTAAAAAAAAAACGCCATACTATAGTATGTCGTCAAAAACGTCATAGTATAGTATGTCGTCAAAAGGGTGCTTGGAAGGTGCTCGGTTGGTAGGTTCATGAACAGGTAGGTTGTCATTTATTTTTCGACATGCCTCTAAATACACGTTACCTGTTGGTGTGTTACAACTGCCTCCTACTATTTTCCTTAACACATCTCAATTATAAGCCCAAACCCGTTTGTTTCCCTGACTTGACTCTTGGCAGCGGAAACCTTCTCAGTTCTCCCTGGGAATGACAAATTGCTCAATCAATTGTTCTGTGGGATTAGGCGGTGTATACCGTCTGTTCACATGCATCCTCATAACAGGGCCTGATGGTATAAAGACGCAGCTCCTGCAGCTGAGCAAAAGCAGAACACTCTCTGGTTTCCCCTCTCTGCCTCCTCACTGACCTCAGACATTATGTCATTTTCATCTCAAGACCCAAATGTACGACCTGGATTTGCAACCCTCTGTAACTCCTTCAATCATTACTCTGCTATGTGCACTTTCCCCCCCCCTCTGGGATCTCAGTACTGGAGAGAGGTCAAAACTGTGAAGATTCTCCTGTAATAAACAAGTTAATTTTTGTATATCATCAACTACCTGGAAAGCTCCTGCTGCTGTACCAGTCAGGAATGCAAGAACGCCCTATAACCCGACATGAAATACCAAACAAGCAGCAGTATTATGCAGGTGAAATACGGGTTTTAATCTGCATATTATATCATAATTTGACAGATTTGAGCTTTTTACAACAGAGACATCATCACTGACTCTCTTATCAGTTTGATATGTAAAGGATTTTCCAGGATGAATGTAAAATAATGTTAAAAAAAACTCTAGTCGTTGCGTGCAAAGACTATTCAGTGTGTGGTGGAGGAAACTACACAACAACACACACACACAGACACACATATCCAATGATGTGCGACATATACCTGGGTGTGGAAGATTGGATGTTCTGGGCTATCACAGTCTCTCCACACTCCACAGACTTCCATTAAAGGGAAAAGCCAAATTCAATTATTGTGTGGGGAAACTGCAGGAACACTACTCTGTCCAACACACACACACACACACACACAGAAAGACACAGTGAACACTCTCTGAGGACAGTTTTACTGTCTCTGAGTCCACACAACTGCAAACTCAATTCCAATTAGTCTTCAGGCACCTGCTGTCCTCTCCCCAAACTTTTAGCAGATCATGAGTCGCTGCCTTTTAAAGGTTTCTTTCCCCCTCATTCAAGATCAGAAATGATCTTGCCGTTTACAGCCCTCTCTCCGTCTTGACTCGACACGCCCACCACTGCCTGATCACGTCATCACAGTGCGAGGACGTCCTCTCTCCTCTGTCCTCTGTCCCTCCCACAGCAGCTGGGTTTCGAACGTGCGACACGTGCCTTGAGTTGGGTTTTTTTTGCTGACAAAGGCGTCGGCGAAACGAACGCATCTTCGCAAGCTTTATGGCTCCGTAGATATCGCCAACATGGGAAGTTGCATGGTTGATCTTAATCTGGTAATCTCAAATTGAACTTACTGTGACCCCCCCCACACACACACACACAGAGTGGGTTACGGGTGGTCGTGATCCCTGTCATCCTATGTCTGATGATGTAGTGTGGGGGTCACGTACAATCTTGTGACATGTTATTTTAAAAAACGAGTCCTTCAGCCTTGACCTGACCCAGATCCACATGGGTCAAACCGACCGAAACTCAGTGTTAATCCAGCTTCATTCAGTAGATTTGACCACGGCTATTAAGGGTGGGGGGGGGGGGGTAATCGATTCACATAGGAATCGCGATTCTAATCATCCACGATTCTGATAATAAATCTAAAGCAATTGGCCATAAAATCCTCCTAATATGTCACAGAGACTCAGGAATAATGTTCATATAACAAACTGAACTCACCAACAACAACAGTACAGACAAAATATTTGCATTAAAAAAATATTTTTTGCAGACTGCAAATCACGTTTATGTTTTGAAATCATGTTTTGGCGTCATGTGGCGCCACCTACCGCCGTCTACCAATCACTGCAGTCAGTAGAGTCTCAGCTGCCGAGCAACCACGGGTTGCCAGTTACGTCAGAAAACGAAACCTAAAAGACCGCGGTATTTTGAATTTGAGTGTAGTAACTGTTTTTGGCCACATTCTTACATATGGCACCTTTAAAAAAAATAGATTTTTTGAATCGATATTTTGTGTTATTTGTGTACAGTAACTTCTGGGGGAAAAAGGCAGCTAGCTTAAGTTATTTTTAGTTATTTTTTTGTACAGTCAGTAAGTTTTAATTTGTTTTGAATGAATAAATGTCAACTTTAGTCTTAAGTTTGCCTTTGTGTGATCACATTATCACATTATCTTATACAAACTGTATTGTTTTGATGCCATAATTTGCCTTAACACACTATGCATTGTATCAATTTTTGAATCAAGAATCATTTGAATCGAGAATCGTATGAATCGAATCGGTTGAATTATGAATCGTTTGAATCGAAATCGGTTGAATCGAGAATCGTTTGAATCGAATCAGTTGAATCGAGTATCAATTTTGAATCGAGCATCGATTCTGAATCGAGAATAGTTTGAATCAAGAATCGTTTTTGAATCGAATCGTGACCCTAAGAACCGGAATCAAATGAGCCACCCAAAGATTGACATCCCTAACGGCTCTACTGGAAAACAACAAAACAGAGACGTTTCAGGGCTGCAGCCATGATTAAATCAGTCAACAGTTGGGCGTTTTACCAATAAAAACAATCTTTCTGAGTTTTCTGCTTCTTAAATGTGAACATTTTCTGCTTTCTTTGCTCCACACGACAAAGAAAACCATTTAAACTGATACATTTTGAGGTTTGAAGTATTCAATTTATCGACATATTCATAGATTATGGAAAATAATCCCGAAAAAGCAATGTTATATTGCTATTGTTAGCTGTATTATAGCCCTTGTGTAAGCCTATAAAAGACGTATAACAACATTGTTTACGCCAAAAAAGTGGAACGTCAGCATCATTAAAAACGATGTCGTTATCTCGTGCCCGACAGCAGAAACTCGTTATCAACAGAAACTCAACTTTTTCCCCCGTCGTAAAAACGTCGTCGATTACATTTTCGATCCGGAAAACCTTTAACGAGCAATAAGGATAAAAGTGGATATCATAAATATAATCAGATTAGATTTAGGATTAGTCATGTGGATATCAAGGTTGAACAAAAACGTGACACTGACGCTGCGAAGCTAGCGGCTACAAATATTATATAAGAGTCGTCCGATTTGATTGATTCCGCAAATGTATACAAATGTGTGTTTTAATTCAAGCCAAATCTTTGAAATTGAACTTTCCAGAAGACGTCGTTAACATTTACGGCTTCTTCCTGAGGACGAGATAACTCACTGAAACATTATCAGGTTATACGACTTCATTCGGTCACGCCCGCAATCCACACAAGACACAAACATGTTTTGATGGGGGGGTTTTTTTTTCGCCTCTTGAAACACGTGTCGGTCATTTAGTCGTTTTGGATTCGGATGCCGTTTCCCGAATGCCTCAGAATTGAATTCTCATATCACGTGTCACAAAGTGTCACAAAGTCCAGTCATTGATGACGATCGGCGGCGATAGCGCTGTTAAATTTTTGAAGCGTCAGCGGAGAGAGAGAGTGTGCAGACGCGCGTCGCGGTCGCAGGGTCGCGCGTGTTTGCGCGCGTGTGCGGCGTCTGTGGAGCGTGGGCTGGACACATCCAGAGCTAATTCACCTCAAAAAAAAAAAACACATTAAAGGACAATCACGATAAATACTTCAACGTCCACGTGCGCTCAAGTCACTGCGGGAGCGTTAAGAAAGCCGTCGTGAAGTCGTGGACGTGCAAAGACGGTGAAAGCGCACGTGTTACAACAGCCAGAAAGAGGACGACGGTACGAGCTACACGTGTCTCTTCAGCCTATTTATACGTCAAATGCCATATTTAAAGGTGCATTATGTAATAAATGTAAAGCAACTGGCCATAAAATCCTCCTAATATGTCACAGAGACTCAGGAATAATGTTCATATAACAAACTGAACTCACCAACAACAACAGTACAGACTAAATATTTGCATTAAAAAAAAATCTTTTGCAGACTGCAAATCATGTTTATGTTTTGAAATAATGTTTTGGCATGTGGCGCCACCTACCGCCGTCTACCAATCACTGCAGTCAGTAGAGTCTCAGCTGCCTGAGTGACGACGGGTTGCCAGTTACGTCAGAAAACGAAACCTTAAAAGACCTCGGTATTTTTGAATTTGAATGTAGTAACTGTTTTTGGCCACATTCTTACATATGGCACCTTTAAAAACCTCCCCAAAGCTGACAAACTTATGCTAGGAGTATGGAAAGCCTTTTCCAACACTTACAAGGACGTCCCACTACCGTTAAAAAGTTTGGGGTCAAAAGAAAAGCACTTTTTTTTCAATGAATATAACATTAAATGAATCATAAACACACTCTATACTTTGTTAATGTGGTAAACGACTATTCTAGCTGCAAACGTCTGGTTTTAAATGGAATATGTACATAGGTGTAAAGAGGCCCATTTCAATCGCGTTAGAAGGCTATTGGATGATTAGAAAACCCTTGTGCAATTATGCTAGCACAGCTGAAAACAGTTATTATTTTGAATAAAAATCATTATTTATAATCTTGTCAATGTCCTGACTATGTTTTCTATTCATTTTGCAACTCTTTTAGTAAATAAAAGTGTGACTTATAATGGAAAACACAAAAAAAATTGTACAGGTGACCCCAAACTTTTGAACGGGAGTGCACGTGTCCGCGAAGGACGCGCACACGAGCGACATAACATCAACTATAGTTTTTCATTTTAATAGTTTTTGTGGCTCCAGATTCCAATTTTCATTTGGGTCAAAAGTGTCTCGCTAGGCGACAGGTTAACCGCGACGACGACGTTGACGTTGTCGCGTCGTCCAGACCAGCTGATAAAACAGCTGATCGCACAATTAACGAGCCCCGGCAAATATTGACACACACACACACACACACAAAGCGCGCGGGCGCACAAAAGTGTCCTCCTGAGCCAACACATGCCAGAGCTTTGTTTAAATGAGAAGGAACACAGAAGTGGTGGGAATCGCTGCATCGTCGCTCCGATACCGGTCGAAACCACTGGATGGGATATCGGACGAATAAAAACCTAAATCCTATGCACAGTGTTTATCGCATGCTTTAGTTTGGGCCGTACGTCTTCAGCGATGTCGTTGAAATGACTCAGCAACAGCTTCATAGTTCACAAATGGCCTAAAATGACTAATATGGGATTAGTAGATTAACTGTGTCTTCAACCGTTTGCCGGTTTGCACTGGATCAACCCGACAAGGTATTAGGTTCATATACGTCACAGGTTTTTGTTTCTCCCACAATTTAGGAGTCATGGGAAAAGAAAAGAAAAAAAAAAACGTGTGACTCATGCACAGCAGAGGATTTGATATTATTGCTTCATATAAACACTCGACTCCTTAAATCTGTTTTACCTGATCTCTCAGAGGACTTTGTGTTAGAGCTCAGAGTTAGATTTGAGATTTTAGTCAGTGAGCAATCATGACTTAGAGCACGAGAGAAAACATGTTGCTGCACGTTTGTCTGTCTTTAAATCTCAATGATCACAAAATCCTGTTCAGGATTCTGTGTTTTCTGCCTCACTTTTCCTTCAAATCTGACCTCAGTCTACGCTCTTTTTTCCCCCCCATTTTACCCCTCCTGTCCCCTCTCTCTCTCTCTCTCTTTCATTTCCCCCTCTCTTTCCAACTCCCCCCTCCCACTGTTGTCACCAAGTTGAAGGAGGGGTCTGAGAGCAAAGTATGTGGAGTCCCTCCTCAGACTCTCCACATGCTGGTTATTGAGGAGACGCACCCGCTCTGAGCTGCTGTGTCATATCTTATCTCTCATCTCGCAGAGCAACTCCGATCCGATCAAAGGTGCCACAGCCTCTCTCTCTGAGTTCGGGGAGGACAGAGAGGAGAGCAGAGGGAGGGAGGAGGGGGGGGGTGAGCAGAGAAGTGTGGGCTGGGTTAAAACTGGGCACTTTAAAAAGACGCTCGCTTTGGCTTGCTGTGCATTTCACCAGCAACCAGGCTGTGGACAGACGGCTCTCTGCTCACAGAAGAAAAAAAGTGCATTTCTGCTGCTCCTTAGAACTCCAACGATTTAAGTCTTTCTCCTGCACGCTTGTCTTTGGACGGAGCCATGGACAGGTTTCCTCGGTGCTCTGTGCTGCTGCTGCTGCTGCTGCTGCCAGCCTTGGGACTCTGTGTGACTCTGCCAGCAGAGTGGCAGCCAGGCACTTACGGGGACTCCGTGGCCGACGCGCAGAGGTTCCTCGGCGACTACAACGGCACGGCGGAGAAGGTGCTGTTCCACAGCGTCTCTGCCAGCTGGAGCTACAACACCAACATCACAGATCACAACTCCATGCTGCAGGTAAGGACAACTCAGAAGAAGAAGAAGAAGTTTAGAGGGTGAGCGTTTAAGCGTCGTTGCCAGCATGACGGCGGTCTGCTTAGATGAGTTCTTGGCAAACGCTGAAACCCCCCCCCTCCCCACCCCCCCCCCCCCTCTGTTCCCTCTCATCAACACAAATGCAGTCATGGTCAAAGGTCACTGTGGAGCTGGAGATCAGTGATATTCATCTGTCTCCAGAATCACATGCTCAGTTTCCTCTCGTCGCAGCCAACTCGCGGCTTGTGTGTCAACGCAAATATAAACCTGACCTGATGAATGTGCCTGTGGATTGAACGTCTCCATAAATAAATTCTTACGGGGGGGGGGGTTGTTGTGTACTGTGTTATTATCAGTTTTACTGTGTGTTTTATTACATATTCAGCTTCAAAACACACACACACACGCACCTGTTATAGGGAACTAATATCATCTCTACGCCGCAGCACATCTGATAAACGATATAATCGGTTTGAAGCTTTTTCCCACGATTAACAACAAGGTTTCTGATTGTTTTAAGCTTCTTAAATGTGAATATTTTCTCACCACGTGACAAAGAAATCGTTAACAAACTGAATCATTTTGGTTCGTGGACAAAAACATAGACGTTCGAGAACATCGTCATTTCCAGGTTTGACAAACGCGGATCAACGTTTTTTTTTAACATTTTCTGAAACGATTCATTGATTAATCGTGAAAATAATGCTACAGATTAATAATAATAATAATTAATGAGGCGTTTAAACATATTTCAGTGATTTAAGAGTTGAACTCACGGTTACCAGCTCTTTAGTAGGTTTTCTAGCATATACTTACTGACCTTGTAAGGACCAGTAGTCCTCGTGTGTGAGGAACGGGGTTTGAAGTTTATCAGGCCAAAATTGAATTAGAGTTAGACATGTGGCTTGGATTTGGTTGTCTAAATGAATGGGTGTTAATGCAGCGGTCCTGAGAACGATAGCGCAAACCTGTGTGTGTGTGTGTGTGTGTGTGTGTGTGTGTGTGTGTGTGTGTGTGTGTGTGTGTGTGTGTGTGTGTGTGTGTGTGTGTGTGTGTGTGTGTGTGTGTGTGTGTGTGTGTGTGTGTGTGTGTGTGCGTGTGTGCTTGGACAGCTGTCACAGCAGGATTTCACCACACTCTTCACACTTTGGGGAAACGGTCTCCTAATGGACCAAACAGGTGTAACCACACCAGTGTCAGCAAGGTCAGGCTGCAGCATGTGTTTTGCTCCTCTCCGTGTGTGTGTGTGTGTGTGTGTGTGTGTGTGTGTGTGTGTGTGTGTGTGTGTGTGTGTGTGTGTGTGTGTGTGTGTGTGTGTGTGTGTGTGTGTGCGTGTGTGTGTGTGTGTGTGTTGGAGCATTCTGCACAGTTCAAAGGATCTGAAGTGAATCCGAGGGTCTGAGCTCCATCTGATCCGGCAGCTCGGGCGGTGACCACTGAGCCTGACACACGTTTTCTAAGTCTGGCAATTCGACTTATGCTGCAGATTATTAAGCAGTGAAGAGGAGAATGGGAGCGGATTAAATATGCATGCGTGTGCGTGTGTGCGTGCGCTCACCACATCTTTGCACTTTCCATCCGCACATCCATTTTCTACCACTTTTATCCTCCACGTGAGGGCGGGCGGCGGGAGCCGGCGTCAGTCCATCACTGGGCCACAAAGACACAAACAACACAATTTTACAGTGTCCAATTTGCCTAATTCCTAAATCTGCATGTTTTTTTCAACTGTGGGAGGAAACCAGGGGTCATAAACATGCTGAATTTAGATCAGGCAACACTTATTCACCATTTACTAACATAAATAAGTAGCATACTAGCCCTTTATTTGTAATCATTAACCTTATTCTACCTCTACGACCACATTTTCCTACATAAGGTGTTAATACGTGCTTCATATTACTATTAAAGGGCTAGTATGCTACTTTTACGCATGTTAGTAAGCACCTAGTTGATGCTGAATGTGTTTTCCCTAATCTAAAGTGTCCCATATATCAGTGACTGATGCTCTTTTGGCCCCATAAAAAAAATACATAAAGTGTGACACAATCAGACCTGAGGCTCATTTCACTGTTGCACAAACGGTAAAAAATACGGCTCGAACGTCAGGTTTGTCAACGACTGTAATCTAAACACAACCGGTTCATTTTTAAAACATCAAACAAATCCCAGAAAATCTGTTTACACCAAACTCGTAAACTCGCAAATGTGCAAATTGACGTTTGAAATGCGCCGAAAAGGCGAACGTGGGAGTTTATGGAGCCAAGTCCCACAACATTTTACATTTACAACACAGGCTGCAGCTCATAAAAAAAACGCACAAGACCTTGAGCGAAAAGGTATTTCACGGCCTTATCTTTGTTATTCGTCAAGAACGTGATTATCCCAGCGGACGGGGCGGTGGGATCGACGTGGATGGGGGAAAAAAAGACAGAGATTGAGAGGAAGTGCAAAAAGGGTCAGAGCTAATGCTTCACCTCACTGTCAGTGGTTTGCTCTCCTGCCGCCTGTTGTTTTAATGAAGTGTGGAAAGAAAGCAGGACATGACGACGCTTCTGTGAAAACACTGCTGTTATCGTGTGTTGAGCAGCTATGGGAACCAGTTGGTCTGTTTTTTTTTGTTTTTTTTTTAAATGTGTGACTCAGCTCGGTTGCTTCACACCATAAGTAGCATTTCCCATTATTTATCACGATGACACAGTGTCAGGTTTTTTCTTTTCGGGAAGTAAAAACGTTTGATGTTTAGCGCTGCCGCGACACAGCGTTCAGCAGCAGTGTTCTGCAGCCTTGACCTCATCCATCCAACCATCCATCCCGGCAACTGACATTATTAAATTGAAAACACACACGTATATATACAGTATATCCTGTATGACCTTCACAGTCCCAGAAGCTCTGGAGATCCACTGAGGCCAGATAGGACCACGTGTACTTGAGCTACAATGGACTTTTGTTCAAATTATATTATCCCGAAGGCATTGGAGGATATATTTCGAGGGTTTAGAAGGTTAAAGCATTTTCTCCATCCCGTGAGGAAGCAGCTGTTTGAGCCACAATGAAGACGTCACATGTGTGATTTTAATAACATGAGGCTGGTACCGGTCACTTAGAAATGTCATTATTTTTTGAAGGAAAAGCACTTTTTTTTCAATGAACGTGACATTAACCCTTTAAGGTTCTACTCAACCATTTGGTCGACCACACTTTAAGTCACTATATCTCATTGTAAAAATGCATCAAGCTGAACTCACTAACACTTAATGTGACTTGTTCTGAATGTTGTACTTATGCAAACCAGGTTTATTATGAACAGACGTCTCAACCCTTTGGTAGAGGCCTGTATCTGAAATACTGTAGGGTCTCATTTAAAAAAATAATAAAAAATATTGATTGATATGTACATAGGTGTATAGAGGCCCATTTCCAGTGTTCTAATGGTACATTGTGTTTGCTAATCGCGTTAGAAGGCTATTGGACGATTAGAAAACCCTTGAAAACCCTTGTGAAATGATGTTAGCACAGCTGAAAACAGTTTTGATGGTTCTCCAACCCTAACCCTAACCCTTGACTTTTAATTGTAATAGGTGTAATTGTAGAGATGACCCCAAGCTTTTGAACGGTATTGCACATCAAAAAAAATAGAAACGTCAGAGGATCACTGAAGGTCAAAAATGTTGTCTATAAGACTAAAAAACTACTAAAACCACTGAAGGGGAAACTAGAAATAAGCCCAAATCAACCAAAAGTCACTTCAGCGACTTTGGCATGAATGTGCAAAGAAGCTAAATGCTGCTTTAAATCTGAATTTCTGAAACACCGTTACAGCTAAAAAAACCAATGACTTCCTCCATCTTCTCCTCCTCTCACCTTTAGGTAAATGCAGCCCTTGTCGAGCAGGCATTTTCCGAAGCCTGGGGGATGAAGGCCAAGAAAACCTTCACTGCTGCAACTATCGACAAACTAACTGACCCAAAAGACAAGACGCTGCTGGGAAAGATCAAGACACTGGGAGCTGCCAACCTGCCCGAGGAAGAGAGGAAGGAGGTTTGTTTATGCTTGTTCCTGCCTCTGCATCAGTGTTGAGGGGTTAACCCTAACCCTAACCCGTTCTATCTTCTTCCTGTTTGCAGTACAACACCATTCTCAGCACGATGGACAGTATTTATTCAACAGCCAAGGTTCACCCACAGCCAAACATAAGCTGGAGCCTGGAACCCGGTGAGTAAACGTGATAGAAAGTGCAGAGGGGAAGTCTACGAACAAAGTGGGTAAGATGTTATCGGCTCCGTGGAGAAAGTAACAGGATGGGCTAAATGACTTCAGAGAGGGTCAACAAAGGAAATGCTATATGGATGTGCCCACGAGTGCTGAGAGCAAAAGCTGTATAGAAACAACACGGGGAGCTTTTTAAACGCGGCGCAGACGTCGTATCGCGCACAATAGCCGCGCGTTTTTTTTGTACAGGAACAACCCACCGAGACATAATCGTGAGAAACGCACTGACAACACACATACGCGCTGTAACAAGGGTCGACCCAAACAATTGAAAAGTAAATGAATTTTGAGCTTTTGAGTTAATTGTCGCCAAGGTGCAGTCGTCGCGATAACAGTGATAACGAAACAGGGTCAGTCAAAGGATGTGGGCAAAAGCCTGTCATTAAAAACAACAAACAGACTCTCAGCAGAGATCTCTCCCTTTTCCACCATTCCCTCTGCTGTCTTTAGCTTCACCTTTCGCTCGCCTTCGTTTCCCCTCTAATACCCGCATTCTGAAGATAAATGTCTTTTTAGATGATGCTTCGAGCCGCTGAGCTCATCTCTTGGGTAAATGTGTCTGCCGAGAACGTTTCCTGCTGATAGAGCACAGAGTTATCTAAACACCAGTGCAACTTAACTACCTAATCATGGAAGAAGAGGAAGAAGGGAAAAAAAAACAACCTTTTGATTGGATTCTGGATTAGAACATTCACTTTTTTTTTTTTTCTTGTTTTTCTTGCAGACCTCACAAAGATCATGGCCACCTCCCGGAGCTACAAGAAACTGCTGTACGCCTGGGAGGGCTGGCACAACGCGTCCGGTGTCCCTCTCATGAAGCACTACCCGAGGTTTGTGGAGCTGAGCAACAAAGCCTCCGAAGCTGACGGTAAGAGCGTCACCGACGAGGAAGAACGAGAAGAACGACGGAGTGTAAAAAAGCAAAAAGAATGAATCAAAACGTGTGTCCTTTTTTTTTTAGATTTTGCAGACACCGGAGCCGACTGGCGGTCTTGGTACGATTCGCCGACATTTGAGGCCGATTTGGAAGAGCTTTATAAGACCATCGAGCCGCTCTACAAGAACCTGCACGCCTTTGTGCGCCGCCAGCTCTACAACCAGTACGGCTCCAAATACATCAACCTTAAAGGACCCATCCCCGCTCACCTGCTAGGTACAACATCCAAACATGTCGCTAACAAACACCGTCTACTGTTGAGAGCCATGATTATGTTCCAGAGAGGATTGGTGCAAGGCGCCATATGTAAGAATGTGGCCAAAAACGGTTACTACATTTAAATTCAAAATACCAAGGTCTTTTAGATTTCGTTTTTTTGACGTAACTGGCAACACGCAATTGCTCGGCAGCTGAGACTCTACTGACTGCAATGATTGGTAGACGGCGGTAGGTGGCGCCACATGCCAAAAACATGATTTCAAAACATAAACATGATTTGCAGTCTGCAAAATATATATTTTTAATGCAAATATTTTGTCAGTACTGTTGTTGTTGGTGAGTTCAGTTTGTTGTATGAACATTATTCCTGAGTCTCTGTGACATATTAGGAGGATTTATTTATTACATACTGCATCTTTAAGGCAGCAGAAAGTGTAGTTGTGCTTTTTTAAAACCACTGTAAATTTGGACCATGACCTTTGTGGAAACTATAGGTTTTGACTATTGTTAAATCTCTGGAAACTTCTACAATATCAAGAAGTCTAAAGTCATTAAATGACTTTCTTTCTCACTCACAGGAAACATGTGGGCGCAGACCTGGAACAATATTTATGGTCTGATGATCCCATTCCCTGAAAAACCCAACTTGGATGTGACTGATGAAATGCGCAACCAGGTAAGTGTACCGACCGGTACCGGTATTGTGCCACGGTGACGCAGATCAAAAAATCCCATTCTTATTGGGGGGGGGGTTTTTTTTGGATTGCATTTCCACAGGGCTACAATGCTACGCACATGTTCCGCGTGGCAGAGGAGTTCTTCACCTCTCTGGGCTTGAAGGAAATGCCTCAGGAGTTCTGGGACGAGTCTATGCTCGAGAAGCCCGAGGGTCGAGAGGTGGTGTGTCACGCGTCTGCCTGGGACTTTTACAACCGCAAAGATTTCAGGTAAAGCCGAGCAAATTCAGATATGTGTCGATTACTTGTACCGAAATAGTACACGCCCTGTGAGTTATATTTGGTGTTTTTTAGGATCAAGCAGTGCACCACGGTGACGATGGAGCAGCTCTTCACCGTGCACCACGAGATGGGCCACGTCCAGTATTACCTGCAGTACAAAGACCTGCCTGTAGGCTTCCGCCGCGGCGCCAACCCCGGTTTCCACGAGGCTATCGGGGACGTGTTGTCCTTGTCGGTGTCCACTCCCAAACATCTGAAAACCATCAATCTGCTGGAATCTGCCACCTCTGACCCTGGTGAAGACACAGAAACATATTTAAAAAAAAAGAAATCTAACCCGATTCAATTATGAATTCATATTTACGATGAAACGTTTTCTCCAGAAACCGATCTCAATTACCTGTTGAAGATGGCTCTGGAGAAGATCGCCTTCCTGCCCTTTGGCTACCTCATCGACCAGTGGAGATGGGGTGTGTTCAGTGGGAACACTCCTCCAGAGCGCTACAACTCGGACTGGTGGTACCTCAGGTAGGATAAGAATAACAAAATAAAGCCACATGTCTGTTGTGCATCGATGGTGTTATAATTATTTTTAAAGGTGCCATATGTAAGAATGTGGCCAAAAACGGTTACTACAGTCAAATTCAAAATACCGAGGTCTTTTAGGTTTCGTTTTCTGACGTAACCCAACCCGTGGTTGCTCGGCAGCTGAGACTCTACTGACTGCAATGATTGGTAGACGGCGGTAGGTGGCGCCACATGACGCCAAAACATGATTTCAAAACATAAACATGATTTGCAGTCTGCAAAATATATATTTTTAATGCAAATATTTTGTCTGTACTGTTGTTGTTGGTGAGTTCAGTTTGTTATATGAACATTATTCCTGAGTCTCTGTGACATATTAGGAGGATTTTACGGCCAGTTTGCTTTAGATTTATTACATAATGCACCTTTAAGGTCTATTTTTTGGTGGTGTACAGTTTGCGTAGGTTGCTTTGCAGTCAGGGTAGAAAGCAGTGGTTACTCTGGCGAGCATTCAAATTGAGGTGTGTGAGTGTTTGTGTGAAGTAAGGTGTTTCTGGGAGGAGGAGAACACACACACACACACACACACACACACACACACCAGCTGAGACTGGAACCTAAACAAAGAGGAAAAACAACAATTATAGGCAGGGTCGTTTTCCCGTTCTTATGTAACCACGTGTAGCAGAGTGCACGTATCCATCTGTTTCTTGTTTCTTTTCACAGGACCAAGTATCAAGGCATCTGCCCGCCCACCAGACGTACAGCTGATCACTTTGATCCTGGGGCCAAATTCCACATTCCTGGAAACACGCCGTACATCAGGTACGGCATCGCAGCTTTAATAACAGCGTGTGCAGCCGCAGTCGCGTTTTTAACAGGCGAGACGAGCCTGGTTGGCTGCAGAGAGTCGTGTCTGAATTCTGTGTTGGAACAACACAATAACCGTACAATAGCAGGAAGTTTTGTTGTCGAGGCATTGTAGGCATTGTAAGAAAATCGTACGACCTTGTTTTTCTTGGGAGGATAGTTAACGGAACGTACGTTTTGTGAATCGGGAGATGACAACCTTTCCCCCCCTTGCAGGTATTTCGTCAGCTTCATCCTTCAGTTCCAGTTCCATGAAAAACTCTGCGACGCAGCCAAACACAATGGTTCCCTGCACACGTGTGACATCTACCGCTCCAAAGAAGCAGGCGCCATTCTGAAGTATGTGATCGATCGATTGCGGCGAGCCTCTGTTGGAAACATTAAAGGCTTGTTGGCGGCAGTAAAGATGTAGTGCAATTTCCCTCTTTACCTCCCCCAGGAAGGTTCTCGAGGCCGGCTCTTCCAAAGCTTGGCCTGACGTGCTCATGGAGGCTATAGGCACCAACAAGATGAACGCTAAGTCACTGATGAACTACTTTGCTCCGGTTATTGAGTGGCTGGAGAAGCAGAATGAAAAGGAGACCTTGGGATGGCCCGACTTCAACTGGGTCCCACCCATCCCTGAAGGCTACCCCGAGGATATTGGTGAGCGAGAACTTACGGATGTTGTCTCGTTTGTCGTTCACACTTTATAATCGTAACTCAGAGATCGTCATGACTAACTAACTAACGGCTAATTTTGTACAGACAAGAACACGGACGAGCTCGATGCAAAGGCGTTTCTGGAGGAGTACAACAGTACAGCCGAGGAGGTGTGGAACGCCTACACCGAGGCCTCCTGGAAGTACAACACTGACATCAATGGAGCCAATAAGAAGGCGATGGTGAGACACTCTGACTCTACTGGGATCTTTTTTTCTCGGATCAATAACTGAGTCAATTCTTCTTCTCTAGCTGGAGAAGAACATGGCGATGGCAAACCACTCCTTTGCGTACGGAGAGAAGGCCCGTATGTACGACACCACCGACTTCCAGGACGCCTCGGTCAAGCGCATCATGAACAAACTCAGTGACATCGACCGCGCCGCGCTGCCTTCAGACCAGCTGGAAGAGGTGAGGAGGATATGCAATCTACCACAAAGCAGCTAATTTTAGCCATGCTGCTGCTGCAGGCCACGCAAAAAAAAAACGTGTAATCTCACATACTCGTACCCCGTCACTCTGAGCAGGTGTGGAAAGCACCCAACAATCTAACTCTTGGTGGACACGTTTGCCTTTTCAGTACAACAATCTCCTCTCCAACATGGAGGCCAACTACAGCGTGGCAGAGGTCTGCAGAGAAAACGGCACCTGTCACCCACTAGATCCAGGTAAGACAATGGAATAGATGCCATAGTTTAAACGATTTCCTTTAGTCTTCTCAATTATAAGCTGGTGTGAGTAAACAAATGTGTTGTGTTGCAGACCTCCAGAAGATCATGGCTGTGTCCAGGGATTACGATGAATTGTTATTCGCCTGGAAAGGATGGAGAGACGCTGCTGGAAAAATACTTCGTCAGGATTTCAAGAGATACGTTGAATTGGCCAACGAAGCGGCCAAACTCAATGGTACGATCACAAATGGACCCCTTTGTCCTTTTGAACTTCTCCAACAACTCCCCCCCCCCCCTAACTGGAAACCCTGTTGGGGTTATCCCTGGTGCTCTTTTCAGGTCACTCTGATAACGGTGCGTTCTGGCGCTCCCTGTACGAAACCCCGAGCTTTGAGGAAGACCTGGAGACTCTATGGAAGGAGCTGGAGCCTCTCTATCAGAACGTGCACGCTTACGTTCGCAGGGCTTTGTACAAAAAGTACGGCTCCAAGTACATCAACCTGAAGGGACCCATTCCTGCTCATTTGCTGGGTAAGTACCAAGAGGAGACTCTCTGTGAAAGAGCCATTTCTTTTTGAATTGGACGTCACAGAACTGCACTTTTCAGAGAACTTATGAAATCCAATGGAAACTCAGACCGCAGCCAAAAGTCTTTCTTTCATGTGGAGACGTATCCCACTGATTTTAGTCTGGATTTAATTGGCTTTCAGAGACAACCTCTGAAGCTCAAAGTTTTGATACCTGAGGGCCAATTTAGGAACCTAACATGGACTGAGGGCCGCCAAAGGAAAAAAAAAACAGAAAGAAATCCCATTTGTAATCATTTTAATGACCAGATTGCAGTTCTACAGTTTAGCGTTAACTAATATAAGCGTTAATATAATGTAATTTTAGCGTTAATATAATATAAACGCTTTATAATTTACTGGGTAATTACTCAGTATTTTGGCCATAGTTCTTATCTTCTAATTACAGTTTAATACCAAGCAACTTGTTTCTGTTATCATATATTTACTGGGTAAATAGCTAGTAATTGGGGGCTGTAGCTACCTGCTTATTACCAGTTTATAACCCAATAATACACTAAAATTCACCATATAGAAACCAGGTAAATACCCAGTATTTTTGTTTACACTTATTGGTCTGTATCCAGTAATGTCCAATAAACATTTAACAAGGATTAAACACTGGATTAAAACTATCAACTGTAATTCATTGCGGGCCGCCAGAAATGTTGCTGTGGGCCGCCATTGGCCCCCGGGCCGCACTTTGAGAACCAATGCTCTAAAGCTTAGAAATATGAATCGTCTTGTCGTCCTTTCAGGTAACATGTGGGCACAGACCTGGTCCGGCATCATGGATTTGGTTATGCCCTATCCAGATGCAACGCAGGTCGACGCCACGCCGGCAATGGAGGCAAAGGTAAACCGACTGATGCGCGATGATCGCAAAAACCGCACAAAACCACGTGAATGTGTACATTTATTGTACAACAGCTGTTGCTGTTAACGCACTTTTCTCCACTCAGGGGTGGGACGCCGTGAAGATGTTCGAGGAATCGGACAGATTTTTCACCTCCCTTGGTTTGATACCGATGCCGGCCAAGTTCTGGAACAAGTCAATGCTGGAAAAGCCATCCGATGGACGCAAGGTGGTGTGCCACGCCTCGGCGTGGGACTTCTATAACCGAAAAGACTTCAGGTTAATCCTCAGTTTTCCTCACGATCCCGTACATGTCAAAAAATTGAGTGGAATAACAATTTTAAAGGGGCAAGGGATGGAACTACATTGACGTGTAAAATGAACGCCTCATTTTGCGTCTCCAGGATCAAACAGTGCACCGTGGTAACCATGGACGACCTGATCACCGTGCACCACGAGATGGGCCACGTCCAGTACTTCCTGCAGTACAAAGACCAGCCCGTGTCGTTCCGCGACGGAGCCAATCCCGGGTTCCACGAGGCCATCGGCGACGTCCTGGCTCTCTCCGTGGCCACGCCCAAACATCTGCAGAGCATCGGCCTCCTGGACAAAGTTGAGAGCAACGCCGGTGGGTGACCGTTCTACAAAAAGCAGAATCACAACACGGTGTTCAGCTCGTGACACGGGTGTTTTTTGACCTTCCCTTTAGAGAGCGACATCAACTTCTTGATGAACATGGCGCTCGATAAGATCGCTTTCCTACCGTTCGGTTACCTGATGGACCAGTGGAGATGGAAGGTATTCGATGGACGCATCCCTCCCACTGAATACAGCAAAGAGTGGTGGAACCTCAGGTAAAGTTCACGTGTGCTTTTACAGTCGTCCTGTAATAAAAAAGGAGGCGGCAGTGCAAATTGTTAATTATTCACTGTAATAACCTGTTGACACACTTTTGTCGTTGCAGAATGAAATACCAGGGACTGTGTCCGCCCGTAAGCCGCACCGAAGACGACTTTGATCCCGGTGCAAAGTTCCACATTCCCGCGAACGTGCCCTATGTCCGGTAAATTCAGCCGATTCCACAGAACAAACACGACACCCTACAATCGAGCACAGAGCAACTGATAACTGCTTCAACGCAAACCTAATCAACCGTGGATTGATAAGATAAATATTAAAGTGGAACATAAAGTGCAGATAAGACAAAAAAAACTCAATCTCGCTGTCTCACAAGCATCTGACGTTGACTGAAGCGTTTGTTTGTTTGTTTGCTGATCTTCATCCAGGTACTTCGTCAGCTTCATCATCCAGTTCCAGTTCCACAAAGCTCTGTGCGAGGCAGCCAAGCACGAGGGGCCTCTCCATACCTGCGATATTTACCAATCAAAGGATGCTGGGAAGCTTCTGGGGTTAGTACACACACACACACACACACAAAGCTTCCCTCACTGTCATGTCTTAGTGGGTACATCCCAGATTATTTAACTTGGTTTAACCCGCTAAAAAAAGACAGTTTATCCATTGCCTTTTGGTTGTTCCACCCTGAGGTGTTTTTCTTCCACCACTGCTTCACCGGTGCGTGAAATGTGACGTTACAAGCTCAGCTCTATGATTTTTATTTTACGACTCGTATTATGAAGTAAGGTGAAAAAGAACGATAGAGCAAAAAGTGTGGATATATAATATGTATATATATATATATATATATATATATCTCTGTAGAACACGCTGACCCTCGTCTTTTTCTCTGACCCGTGATCGCAGTGACGTGATGAAGCTGGGCTTCAGCAAACCGTGGCCCGAGGCGATGGCCATGATCACCGGCCAGCCCAAAATGACCGCCCAGCCGCTCATGGAGTATTTCAAACCGCTCATCGAATGGCTGGAGAAAGAGAACAGCAACAACAAGGACGTTCGTGGGTGGCCCGAGTACGACTGGAGGCCGTCGGGTACGTCCTTGGACGTTCACAGCATCGCACTTCCACACACAAACACTCACACAGGCATGCGTTTATGGAAACACTATTTGCTGGATGTTTGGGTAAAAATACGTTTTCCTATCTCCGAGCCAAATGATTTTGTGAACTCTTTCCCAGAGAAGGAAAGGCACCATAGCTTCTCACAGAGGCATTCGTTTTGTTTATCCTTCGTAAAACAGTGAAATCAGCTCCGTCTTGTTTAACTGACGAGGTCCCCGCTGAAAGGACGTAGACACACGAGATTAATACACATTCTTAGCGAGTGCAGAGGAGACAAGGCGGCAAAACAAGAACACAGCTGTTGTTGCAGAGATCAAGCGAGGAAATCAAGACTGTGAGACCTGATCTGAAAAAGGCCGTCAAAGTGGACAGAGTTCGCCTTCTTTGGTGGATTTTGACCACATCACAGCACAGACTTTGATATTAAAAAAAACAGTCCTGCATGTCACTTATGCATTTGTTTTGTCTGTGTGTGCAGAGGAGAAAATGGACCCTAAAGCAAGCTCAGTGGACTTCCTGGGTATGAACCTGAACAGCTCGGCCGCCGTCGCCGGTCAGTGGGTGCTGTTGGCGATCGGCGTCGTCCTCCTGCTCGCCACCATCCTCCTCGGCTACAAGTACAGGAAGTCAAAAAAGGCCAAAAAGTCCAGCTCCATGATGGAGCTCAAGTGAAAGTGACTCGTCGTCGGTTGGCGGCGTAAAAGTCAATTCCGACTTACTGTAACGATAACAGTGCCAACCTCAATGTGAACGTCAGTGTTTTGTGTACTGTACATGTATACATGATCCAGTTTTGTTTTTCTTTGCGGCCTCCCTCCCTCCCTCCCTCCCTCCCTAACTAGTCTTGTACATATATTATAAACACTTGAAGTGGAATTGTTTTTTGCCTATGCAAGAGAACATCACGATTTTGTAATTTATTTGTAATATTTGAATGTTTTCAAATGAATGTAAAGTTGATAATTGTATTCGGATTTTTTGGAAATATTTGTTTCTTTTGTTTACGTTGAATCCCGTTGCATTTCTACAATAAAGAGATGAAATACCGACTGCGTCCACGTCCTCATGATAAGACAACACAGGATGTCTCCGATTGTGGAAAAACATTTTTTTTAATTACATTGAATCTGCACATTAAAAAAAAACAAAAAAACACACACAAAACCACAGAGAGGAGAGTTGTGCATGGGTTTCAGCCCTTTCCCGCATGACTCTGAGTCAAAGGAGCCTCTGTGAAGGCACAGTCTGGGCTGTGTGTCGCCGTCGGCTCTCAGGTAGCACGGAACGAGAACGGTAACGCAACACTCGAGTCCCTTCAGAGACGCTTCAGCGACTTTGTCTTCTCTTGATCCAGTACATCGTCAGTGCTGCAAGTGTCCGTACTGTCTTGTACAAAAAACATACAAAAGGCACAAACCCACTCACTCATTCATTCATTCAAACAGTTCACTTTCACGTCACTATCTACAAAAAAATGATGAAACTTAAGCTTAAATTACAACATCAGACGGACAGATATAACACCGCGTACTCTTTAATCCAGTGTTGCGACTCCCTGTGTGTGATATACTGTACTTAAAAGTTATCCAAGTAAGAGTGAAACACAAAGACGGCCTAATAAATAATTACAAAGTGAGCGCCGAGTAATTTTTTTTGGAATATTCCACGTACAAACAAGAATCTATACTTTCTCGAATGGAGGAAATTGATGTGGGCAATTAAAACATGTCCAGCTGGGCTATAAAACACTGTTGCCCTCTGAAAACTATGTCTTCTATGCAGCTCCCTGTACATGGGAAGCCGCGTTTCACACTTTTGGGGCGGCCCGTGGGCCAAGTGGAACGGGTACGTGGCTTGTAACCAGAGGGTTTGAGTCCCCAGCAGGTCAAAAAAGAGCAAAGCAAGGTACCCAACCCTGCCCGCTGCTCCTAATTCTAGGAAAGAAGAAGAAAGAATTTCTCCTGTGGGATTAATAAAGGACTAATGATCTTGATCTGACTAATTATTCATTTGTTATTTCTATGTAGCTTAAAAAATTAAGACATACGTCCCGAGATCGAGTGTTTGTCTCAAAAAGACACTTTTTTCCCCACTTTTTGGTCAAAAGCATTTTAAGTGCAACTGGAAAATGATGGTGTGAATAATCCTCATCAATAGATATGGTGTCAATAAACCATAGGAGGTTTATGCCCAATAACTGCTCGTAAAAGAAAATAAATGACAGTATATATGAAATCTTGAATGCAACCCCCAATTCCAATGTACAACACAACATTCTTAAAAAAAAAAAAAATACTTAAAAATACAATCTCTGAAACAATATGTTCAGTATATTGCACTGAAAGAGTTAATGACATCTAAAAAAAAAAATCAAAATTATTTTATGCTTTTTCCTTGGTCCGTGCACGGCAGAGTCTGCGCGGCTCAACCCTGAGCCCAGTGCTCTTTTGTTTTGCCGCGTGACAGTGTGACGGTGAGTGGGTTCAGGGGTTTCTCAAAGTAAAGGACTCAGTAGTAGTAATTCTGCATCTCTGTCCAGTTTGTGATCCAGTACTTTTTCTGCGGCTCCTCTGGCTGAAACCCCAGGTTGAACTGATAACGCTCAGCCTTGCGAATTTTCACCCCCTGGTGCTTTGGCATCATCCGGTAGTAGACGGACCGCTTAAAGAATCCAAGCTGGAGGGGGAACAAAAAAAAAATGGGAGAGAAGGAGGTGACATTTAAGAGGATGCTGTTAAACAGCAGGAAAGCTGGGATTAATGAGGGAAGAGGGGTGGGGGGGGTGGAAAAAGAAGATTTAAGTTTCAGGAGCTGAGGAAAATCAGGTTAGGTAACAGAAAAACAAAAGGAATAAAAAGTGATCAGCAGTAGAAGACTGGAAGGGAAACAGAAGAAATGTTAGTTACAGTAACAAGAGCAAGGTGGGCTACAGTGAGGAGCAGAAGGCGGAGCGTTAAGTTGAATCAAGTTGAGAGCTAAAAGAAAAAAGAAAAAAAATCCATTTGATGGGGTTGTTTTTACCCAAAAGCCCCACTGGTGTGTGCTGTTTGAGACCCGGTCAGTAGTCCTCAGTCAACCTCTCTGTCTCAGAGGGCTGGATCTTCATCTCAGCCTTCTGGGCTTTGGCCTCATACATCTCCCTCCTGCTGGCCCTCTGGAAGAAGCCACACTGGAGGAGGAGGAGGAGGAGGAGGAGGGTGCGTGGGGTGGAAGTGGGGGGGAGGTGGTTCAAAGGTTAGACTAATGTGAAGGTCACAGATGACAGACGAATGACTTTGCAAGTATCGCGTAACCCAGAGTGGGCCCTCTGTGTAGTAGGACCGGAGAGCGTTTACAGGTCATACAAAGTGTCTTTGTGCGTTTGTCAGTGCTGGTCTCACCTTCCATAGAATAAGGATGATGATTCCAAGCAGCAGAACTCCAGCGACAATGGCCGAGATGATGATCCACAGCGGGAGCTCGTAGGGCACTTCCACTCGTTCCACCGGCTCTATTTCTACCGCGAACTACAAGAGAGGTGGAGATGGTCGAGGATAAACAACAATCTGCGTTCAACGCAATTTGCAAACGTTGCACTTAAATGGTTCTAATGTTGTTCATTTTATAGGTAGGAGGGTAGGTCAGTCGTTTGATAGATGGTCGGTAGGTCGATAGATGGTTGGTGGGTAGGTCAGTAGATGGTAGGTAGATAAGATGGTAGGCAGCTAGGTAGATAATATGGTAGGTTGATAGATGGTTGGTAGGTAGGTCAGTAGATGGTAGGTTGATAGATGGTTGGTAGGTAGGTCAGTAGAAGGTAGGTAGATAATATGGTAGGTTGATAGATGGTAGGTAGATAAATGGTTGGTAGGTAGGTCAGTAGATGGTAAGTAGGTCAGTAGATGGTAGATAAGATGGAAGGTTGATAGATGGTTGGTAGGTAGGTCAGTAGATGGTAGGTTGATAGATGGTTGGTAGGTAGGTCAGTAGATGGTAGGTTGATAGATGGTTGGTAGGTAGGTCAATAGAAGGTAGGTAGGTCAGTAGATGGTAGATAAGATGGTAGGTAGGTAGGTAGATAGATGGTTGGTAGGTCAGTAGATGGTAGGTAGATAATATGGTAGGTTGATAGATGGTGGGTAGGTAGATAAATGGTTGGTAGGTTGGTCAGTAGATGTAAGTAGGTCAGTAGATGGTAGATAAGATGGTAGGTAGGTAGGTAGATAGATGGTTGGTAGGTCAGTAGATGGTAGGTAGGTAGATGGTAGGTTGATAGATGGTAGGTTAATAGGTCGATAGATGGTTGGTAGGTAATTTCGACAGATGGTAGGAAGGGAAGTCAGTCGCTCGATAGATGTTAGGTAGAAACTTGTGTTACAATATTATATTGTTTCAAATCTATAACTTGAGTTGCAATATCAGAAAAATCACATTTGTCCAGCCCTTATCAACACCATGATCATCATCACAATCTTCCATCATTATCAGTCAGGAAGAATACGCACCCTGGTGGTCTGATTGACCATCTTGAGGGTGGATTTATCTGTAATGAGCGTCAACGTGGCTTGACCGACGACTGTAACTCTCAGAACATTGGGATAGTCCTGAAAAAACAAACACACACACACACACACACAGACACGTGGAAAAGAAATAAGAGAGGCGATGTTATGGTTGGGTTGGGGGGGGGGGGGGGGGTAAGGAATGCATTGTCCTCGCAGCTGAGAAAGTGTGGGCGAGTCAGCTGACCTCCAGCATCGTACTGTTCCACAAACGGGAGCGGACAAATATCTTGGCCGAGTCCGTCATGTTGAGCAGCGGGCAGAGGAACTTGACACAGTTTGCTGTCCCTTTAGAGCATTCCTTCAACACAATAACGAGAGACAACGGTGAACTGCTTTGCAATTGTAGAATGACACTGAGTTACAATATTGAGTTATATGTATCTGCGGGAGTGTTCAGGCAAGTCCATTTCTCACCAATAGGTGGGTCTCTTTTCGAGGAGTGAGCAGAGATAAGGCTGCTTGCCGCTCGATGGTTTTTTGCCGACCCGTTTCACGATCGTCCACCGTGACCTGACGTCTGGTTCGCTTTGGTCTGCTCTCTGACAACTGGACGACAAGAGAGCGGAAAGACAAAATGACAGAGGGGAGTCAGAGGAGACAGAGACGGAGACATTACATCACAGGGTGAGTGGTAATTACTGGTTTTGATAAAGACATTACCAAATTGTCCTCAGAATAGCATTGTCATTTCCACCGTCTATATGTGGGCCTCACACGTTATGATTTTTCTATTTGTGGCCCTGTGAGGTTTGCATGAGGCGACACAAATGTTTTCCCCCAAAATGTATTTCTGAACAGCTGTGGTTTGGCCTGGAGACAGTTTTCACACCACTGAGGTTTCCTCGTAACGCTCAGACTGCGTCACTTCATGCTGACGTCAGGATGAATCTCATGTCACAAGACTGTGCATGACACTGTGTCATCTGGGTCAGGAGATTTTTTTTTTTCTCTCTCTCTCCTGTGGCGACTCCCAATTTTTCTTCTCTGCACCGATAATTTGGCACAGATTTCTTTGAATGCACCTCCTGACACGACCTTCTCCATTTATCCAGGCTCAGGGAACAATGCCAGGAGTACACTTATGTCCCCCCAGAGGCTGGATATACACTATATTGAGCACAATCAATTCCCACTATATTTTTTTTTGCTTAGGGAGACGAAACCTACCGACCTAAATTTACTGCCCTGTCAGTAAATGTGTTCTTACTTAATATCTAAGTCCAGGTCAGTGAGGTTGTTCACTCACCAAAGGCATTAAATCAACAGAAATACTTTCACAAAATGTTGGAATGAGAGTTTAAGACATTCCCCGTTGCCTCAGCTAAACTCCGCGGTCCAGTGCCAATTAGCAAAAGTCAGTGTGCAAACAAAACATGGTGCTAAACGTGTCATTAGCGCCTTAGCGTGCTGACGTTAGCACTTACGTCAGTGGTGTCAAAGTCATTTTCACTGAGGGCCACATCAGCATGATGTTTACCCTCAAAGGGCCAGATGTGACTGTCATACAGAATAAATGTTACTAAATGGAACCAAATATACTGTAAAATAAAAGTAACTACTCCATAACATATTGCTAAATAACTTTGTGTATTTATAACTTATTCAAGTTACAAATTTGATGTATTATAGATGTAACCTGGTCCGCAAAGTGTAATCGCCATGCATTGTGGGAAATGTCGTTTATGGTCAACGCACGCCTTAAAGCAGCATAGACCTATTTTAACACAGATTTTAAAGAACAATGAATCACTCGCGGGCCACATAAAATGACGTGGCGGGCCACATCTGGCCCCCGGGCCTTGAGTTTGACGTTATGTGATTTAGGTCGAAGGCCTCACAGAGCTTTATATTTATTTGTTACCAAGATTATGACATTTTGGCACATGTGTACCAACGTGGAGAGCTGCAGTCACGTTTAAAAAGAGAGGTAGGGATGACGTGCGTCATAGGTCTCAATCTTAACATCAACCACACATGGTATATGAACAATGTTTTAACGTGATGACGATGTGGAAAATGCCTGAATTTAACGGTCCCAATCAATTTTTAAATACCACGAGTCTATTTTAATCTACGGTGCCCTTTAAAGTAATGAAGATTACCTATCACCTCACTTCTTCCCCAGCCTCATCCTATCGTCTAAATACGGTCCCCTCATGTTTTCAAAATTGAAAAACTCGAGGCAGGTCACTGATGTCAGTCAACTCGCACTCCGTTCCATCGCCTCGCTATTTCAGTTTTCTCATTTAAAAGTCTGAGCCTTACAGTGAGGTTCAGCGGGTTGACTGCTTCTGGAGCGTAACACTCCGTCTCCGAATCCCCCTTGACGACAACCTTGGTCAGGTACAGCAGCCACTTGCCGCTGGCGACCTCAAAGGGCCAGTCGAACTCCACGGCCAGGGTCCCCAAGTCTCCCAGCGGCTGGCCCCTCATGTTCACCTGGTGGAGAAAAAAGAGAGTATAACTTTATAGCTTTTAAAGGAAAGCACAAAAAACTACGGAAGCGTATTGCATTCACTTGAAAAAAAAAAAAAAAAATCCTGTTTTTCTCACTAATTAATTTTCGGTTTT
The DNA here is from genome assembly GCF_963457635.1 of Microchirus variegatus. Taxonomy (NCBI): domain Eukaryota; kingdom Metazoa; phylum Chordata; class Actinopteri; order Pleuronectiformes; family Soleidae; genus Microchirus; species Microchirus variegatus. Next base: position 20,299,414 of record NC_139818.1, read on the forward strand.
ATTTTTTGAATAATCTTTTTTCTGTTTTTCTGACTAATATTTTTTTCCCCTGTTTTTCTGTCTAATTATTTTCCTGTTTTTCGGAGTAATTTTTTTTCTGTTTTACGGAGTAATTTTTTTCTGAGTTTAGAGAGCATTTGAAATAATAAACACATTCACTCCTTTATTGAGAGTTCGATTTATAACAACATGGATGGCTTGATTAGTTTAATCAAGTTTTACTTTGATCTGGGTTTAAGACACTGGGAGATAGTCCTGTCTTTAAGTCACATAGATGGTATTATCATTAGTTTGTCGACTTTACGCAGGCACCTGAGGACTTTGCGGTTGTTTTAATTGACCCGCTACGGTAGATCATTTATGAGGCATGTATGTGCGGGAAGGAGTCACCATATGTGTATGCATGGATGTATATCCATGGGTGTATGGGAGTCACTTGCAGGTTGGAGGTTCTCGCAAGAGTTCTCGATAATTCAGAAAAAAAATTACTCTGAAAAACAGGGAAAAAAGATTTGCAAGAAAAAGAAAAAAATAATTACTCTGAAAAACAGAAAAAAAATTACTCCGAAAAACAGGAAAATAATTAGACAGAAAAACAGGGGAAAAAAATATTAGTCAGAAAAACAGAAAAAAGATTATTCAAAAAATCAAACCGAAAATTAATTAGTGAGAAAAACAGGATTTTTTTTTTTTTTTTTTCAAGTGAATGTAATACGCTTCCGTAAAAAACAACAACAATGTTGTTAAATATAAAATAGTCAAAGCTGCATGGTAGCTTTGTGACTACAAAGACGGTATCCACCCCCATTCACGCTTACACCACAAACCATGTCTCACATAGCAATCTTATCCCCACGCAATATTAAACTTCTAAAAGAAGCAAAAAATGTTGGCTTTAAAAGACTGGGTGGGGATGATGGAAATGTGGGTGAGTAGCACTCGTCCTGTAGATGCAATATACCATCATGGAGGTCTAGTATAGACTGAGTGGCAGAGGTGACTCACGTTGAACTTGAACTCCACCAGACTGCCCACGTCACTGGTGTTCACCATGGCCGACATGCCCATCACTGTCCCACCGAACTGTGTCTGCACCAAGGTGTTCTCTCTGAGCGGAGTGGGTTAAAAAGAAAAAATGATTTGTACACGGTGAAAAACAATAAGTCAGTGTGGAAAAAATAGAGTGACGTGACATTCCTTTGTGTTTATGCAGCACGTCACGCGTCGTTAGGTAACGGGACTCACATGGAGAGGGAGGGGAGGATGGTGTTTTCGATCAGCAGGGCCACAGGCACAGGCGTCAGGTCGCTCTGCTCACTGAGACTGAAGAAACACAATCTTGTTCATGACGTCACCGTGACACCAATGTGTACTGTACATCTTTAAAAAAAAAAAGAAAAAAAAAGGCACTTACGTGGACAGAAGCAGCAGTGACTCCACCTCTTGTGTGTACAGATTGATACCCGACGTCTCAAACTTGAGGGCAAGTGACACCTGATACGGAAAAACCACAAGCTCAGTGTCAGAAAACAGAGGTATGGAAGAGGATTAGGGCCACACAGGAGAAAAAATACTTGAGTTCTGACTTTATTTGTCAAAATTCTGACTTTAAAACTCAGAATTCTGACTTTCTTCTCAAAATTCTGACTTTAATCTCAAAATGCTGACTTTAAAACTCAGAATTCTGACTTTATTCTAAAAATTCTGACTATAAACTAAGAATTCTGACTCTAAAACTCAGAATTCTGAATTTAAAACTCAGAATTCTGAATTTAAAACTCGCAATTCTGACTTCATTCTCAAAATTCTGACATTAGTCTCAGAATTCTGACTACACTCTCAAAATTCTGACTTTAAAACTCAGAATTCTGACTTTCTTCTCAAAATTCTGACTTTATTCTCAAAATTCTGACTTTAAAACTCAGAATTCTGACTTTCTTCTCAAAATTCTGACTTTAATCTCAAAATGCTGACTTTAAAACTCAGAATTCTGACTTTATTCTAAAAATTCTGACTTTAAACTAAGAATTCTGACTCTAAAACTCAGAATTCTGAATTTAAAACTCAGAATTCTGAATTTAAAACTCGGAATTCTGACTTCATTCTCAAAATTCTGACATTAGTCTCAGAATTCTGACTATACTCTCAAAATTCTGACTTTAAAACACAGAATTCTGACTTTATTCTCAAAATTCTGACTTTAAAACTCAGGATTCTGAACTCAGAACAAATATTTTTCTCCTGTGTGGCCCTAATCCTTTTATGCACAGAGGGAATATAATCCTTGAAAAAAAAAAAAAAGCTATGGTTACTCACCTTGTCATTGCCTTTCAGTGGATTCCCCAGCTCACAAATCACTGTGTCGTCAAAGCTGCATTGCACGTCATGGTCCGGGTCCTGGTAAAAAAACACAATGTTAAAACTTGGGATAGAGTGGGGAAAAAAACAAATGGACATCTGCTGCCCTCTAGTGGACGCACCGTGGACCTGACGCCGGAATATCTCAGTGCATCAGGAAAGCTGATGTTGAGCGTGGCCTGGTGGGCGTCCTCGCCGAGTCTCCCACCTGAAGGGAAGTTGGTCACCTCCACCATCATCCGTATTATCTTCATGTTGCTGTTGAACTTCAGCACCTGGAATTTGCCTTTCCTGCACAGCAACACGTTTACTTTTTAATTGTGTTGACGTTTGGTTCAGACTGTGAATGACACTTATCTCCATCACGGTGTCAGCGGCTTTAGGGATTTCATTTTTACCTGGGGTAGGGCTTTTCTTCTTTGTCGACAAACTGGGCCGTGAGCTGCAGATTACTGCTACACTTGTTGTCTGAGCCACATTCATTCTGGAAATTAATCTGTGGGAGAGCGGTAAATGAGATTACATTACAGCCCTACAGTGGTACCGTGACATGTACAAAGGCCTCTGTGAATGTGTCTTATGAGCACTGTGCTGTACCTCAGTTCTCTGAGTGAGTTTTTGTTCCTGGCTCAGAATGGGAAAAGAGTCCAGGTTCTGCACGGAGCGCCGGGACTTGGGTTTCTGCTCGTGCAGGGACAGGACCAGGGAGAAAACGATGGGCTCCAGTTTGTCCATCACAGGCGCCTGTGAATTCATCCAAGGATTTAGTCTAAGGGTGAATTTCCAATTCCTTGCCTAACCCTTAATCTCAAAAATGCGCGCTCCCGCCAGGGCGAGTGCTGTCCCGATTCTCAGAAAAATTAAGTTGAGGGGCAAGTTTAAGGGCTGTATCGCCCTCAATATTGAGATTTTTTCGAGACGACCCTTGGGAGCAAGGGCTACCCAGAATGCATTGCGTGTTTTGACAGAACAAAGATGGCGTCGAAAGCAGCAAAACGAGTGCGATACAAATTAACTATTTTCTTTGTTAATAGAGATATAAAAATGATGAAAAACATTGTATTATCTTAGTTTAGGCCCATATTATGGTTTACTCACGTCATTGTTGCGTAACATTTATTTTTATTTTACGATCTTTTGTCAATAGCCGGCCGGTGCGGACTAGCGATCGTTTGCTATCGTTTACCCTTCAATAAGCCGTGGTGTGTGGTAACTGTCAGCTGAATATGTCCGTGGTTGTGGTATTTGTATGAGTATCATCTTATAACTAACTGACAACCTAATAACTTGAATGAAATAAAATAATAAATAAATAATCGTGACATAAATGTGTTGTTCTTCTTCTTTTTTGGGGTTGACAGACTGGACGCAGCTTCTCGCGTTATTCTGCCCCCCGCAGTCTGACGACGTATCTGCATTTAAGGGGTGTCCCATTTCTAAGTGACAAAATAACCCTCAACACTTGGTTTTGAGGGTCAGTTAAGATTAAGGGTTGAGCTTGAGGGTTAAGAGATTGAGGGTTAAGATAGGAATTGGAATTTACCCTAAGTGAGCAGCGTTTTCATGAAATAAAATGGATATTCACGTTACCACTAACTTACAACAACAAACAGCTTCCGGGTGTCACATGTGGTCTTGGAAGCGGGCAGACTTATGACGCCAGTGTAGGTGTCGTCGTTATTGTCCTCGAAACGAACCCGAGGGCTTCTTCTCCTCTCCATGTCCGCCTCCACTGTGTACTTCACCACTTTGACAAAGTGTAAAACACAAACGGCACTTAAGAACACTGCATCACGGTGTAACAACAACAATACAGTGAAGAGAGACGACTTACTGATATTCTTCTTGAAGTCTTTGTTCCCGTTGCTCAGTGTGAACGACATACACAGTGTTGCTGTGATACTGTAACACACACACACACACACACAAAGCCACGGCGTGAATATTATTTCCAAATTCAAAAATACATTTTCATGACAAAGCTCGACATGACAGGACATCTCACCACGGTGTATTTCCAGGACACAGATTAGGATCCACGATCTTCGGCTCGACGTTAAAGTCCTTCGTCAAGTGAACGACTGGTCGAGCTCTGAAGGCAAAGAAAACAGATGATTGTGTACAATAAATATAAATGTGTGCAGAAAACCCGTCTTGACCATGTGTTCTTTGAAAAAGAGGCTATTTTTCCTGATTAAATAAAGGACAAAAAGCAAACAAAGAAAAGTCAAGTTTTTGTTTTACCTGAGCAAGGCAATGCGGTCGTCCAAAGAGCCAACTAAGATGTCTGGGTAACTGTTGTCATCCATGTCAATGCCTCCATTGAGGGAATAGCCAAACGTCTGGAATCCACCAACTGTTTTGCCTTCAATCACCTGTAGACGATAGAATTACTAATCTCAAGACTTCCGTGTAGAACTGAAGCACAACCATGATGGCATGAAGTCAGACGTTACCTGACTGGGGCTCTCAGAGACTCCCTTTTTACTCCCCATCCATATGTAGACCTTCCCCGCGTCGTGGAACGGAGCTCCGACTGCAAAGTCTGCAGACAAAACCAACAGACTGAAACTTCTCAGGGACACAGAAAGAGAAAGACACGCTTTATGTAATTCCCCTCTAGGTGGCAGCATTGCCCCAACCTGGTGATTTGTAGACTGCAAGCAGTGGCAGCTTTGTCAAAATTAAATTTAAATTTAAAAAAGGACCATTAAGTTTCTCATCTGAGATAACTGTGTAGCAACAAAAAAAACAATCATATAAAGTCTTTATTTTGGAAAAAAAATAAAAGAAATGTACCTTGGAATCCATCTTGGTTGACGTCACCAATAGCAGCAACGGAAATGCCAAAGGCAGAAGTGGATGGACCCTTCAGGACGACGGTGGTGGTCTTCTGGAAGGATCCATTCTCATTCATGAAGATGTACACGGCTCCGCCGTGATCGTTCATGCGGTCGAAGTAAAACGGAGCACCCACAATCAGGTCATTCCAGCTGTCACGGGCCAAGGAAAATGTCCAAAAATCAGCATTCATTGACCTTTAAAAAACAAATCTAACCAAGTGCAATCCACATGTAATGACTGTAACAAACTAACATCAACCAAGGTAAGCTGCTGCTGATGATTTCACCATGATATTACGATGAAATCGTCTCTGTATCTAAGACAGGATCCTTCTGGCGGAACTGGAGTAAAGAAACATACTCATCGTTGTTGAGGTCAGTGATGGCCATGCTGCTTCCAAAGTACGAGCCCACTTGTTCCCCAGGGATGATGAGCACAGGTTCGATTAGTTCGATGTTGTCCTTCTTTGTCCCAAACATCACAGAGCCCTTGGACTCGTCCCTGGGAGACCCTGTGACTACCGTGTAGTCGTCATGGCTGAGGAGTTTCTTCTCCTCGAGAACTGAATAACCTTTGAAAATGAGACAGTCGCTGTTAAACTGTGAAAAGGTCATACAGGCCTTTTTTCAGCGTGGCAGTTAAAACTGGATTTCCTCCGACACAGCTGACGCTTTTGCGTCCAGTATATTGTGAGAACGGTTGCGTATTTACTTACCAATATAAGTGTTACGAATATAATCTTTGCCTCTTTTCAGCGCTCCAAATTTCTTGTTGGTAGAGTCCCAAGCGTTCCCTGGATCCGGGTCTCTCCATGTGACATGGACATTTCCTGGAGAATAATCCCGGTGTTAGACGAACACTACTAGCAAAACACGCTATTTCCGGCGTAAACGCTTTGGCACCCACCTTGCCACGTATAGCTTCCGGTGGCACCGATGTAGACGTCGGTGTCCGTCATGCCGCCCGAGATGCCCATGCCGCACATGCCTTCCATCTGCATGTCAAAGCTGGGGTTACAGACTTCATAACTGAACGTCTGCCAGTCATCGTTTTGATCAAAGGTGAGATCGTTACTCCGCACGAAGCACTTCCCGATCATCCGCCGCTGCTCCTCTACGCCTTGGATCTTTGCGTACCGGTGCCCACATGCCTGGATAGATCATGAATGAATGTCAACATATATGCATTTTGAGATTACTATCTATCTATCTATCTATCTATCTATCTATCTATCTATCTATCTATCTATCTATCTATCTATCTATCTATCTATCTATCTATCTATCTCTCTCTCTATCTATCTATCTATCTATCTATCTATCTATCGCCCATTTAGAATCTAGCTAGCCTGACGTACAGCTAGCTATTCTTAATATAGGTATGTTCTTTCTTAATGTTTTAATTTCTTTCTTTATATCTATCTGTCTATCTATCTATCTATCTATCTATCTATCTATCTATCTATCTATCTATCTATCTATCTATCTATCTATCTATCTATCTATCTATCTATCTATCTATCTATCTATCTACCAACCTAGCATCTAGCTAGCTTGTCATACACTAGCTATTTTTAATCTAGCTAGCTTTGTTTTTCATAATGTTTTCATTTCTGTCTGTCTGTCTGTCTGTCTGTCTGTCTGTCTATCTATCTATCTATCTATCTAAGCTTCCAACCTAGCATTTAATCTCGCTAGCTATGTTTTTCTTAATGTTTTCATTCCTACCTACCTACCTGCCTACGTTTAACACAATACAACAGGGCGTCGTCTCACCAGCACACGTCCAGCCTTCTCCACCCTCTGACTGGCCACCGTCACACCGAGCCACATGCCCTCGACCATCTCTGAAGGATTCGCTGTGGATGAGTCAAAACATGGCGGTTACCATCAACGTAGTTTCAAAACCTTAAAAGGGAGTACGCAGTGCAGTCCACTGTCGAGCACTTCCGATTCTCCACTATAGATACAAAATCATTGTGATTATGGAGATGATCACAGTCACAAAGTCAAAAACCAGGCCCGACGGTAGAGCATCGTTTGGCCTGGTTCATGCCCCGACACATACTCTATTAACCTCAAAAATGTACTGCGACTGCAGCAACAGACTCTTTCGAGCTCAACATCAAAAGGGGATGAGGAATCCTTTCATTACAGTTGTTACTTAGAGCCTCTGGGCTGCCATATTCCCCTTAAGGTAGAACAGCAACAAGCATATCAGCTAAATAACCCTCAATTAAGCAAAGATGCACTTTCGAAGGTTTGTATCCTGCAGCTCTTTGTGTATAGATCCAAAATGGTGTCAATTATTTTGGCATAAACAGTGAATAAAAAGCAGTTAGCTGATCATAATTTGAAGGTTATACTTTCCATTTTATTGGTTTAACATTCAGGGAAATTACCTGCGAAATGGAAACTCAAACTATTTTACTCACAAAGGTCATGTTACGAGGTCGTGTTAGAGTAAAACTCTGTAGCCTTGTAATGTTTTCTGTGGTTTTATAGTAAGTATAGTAAGTCTGAGGAAAAAATACCCCACATTTGATTTGATCGATTTGCATTAAACTCCAAGGGGATGAAATATAAATATGTGCAATAATGTGCAAACTTCTTGGTGGTGATTATTTGACTTTTCAAGACATACTTTTACGCTGCTTTTTAAATGTAAACTGATCGGGGTGGGAAATCACGGGGGAACCTCGCGATACAATACGCAATACATTTTCCACGATTCCAACAATATCACAATACGATAATCAATATCTTACAAGACAATCATATAGCGATATGTCACCATATCTGAAGTCTATAAAGCATGTGTTGAACGTGGATGGAGCATCTCTTAACATATCTTTCTATATCATTATCCCGCTGTAAACTCCCCCGTCTTCGGACCAGGTAACTTCCACACAAGTTTCCCTGGGCGTATCGTTTATCGTATTGCACTAGGAAGGATGTGCTGCCTCTACTCTGAAGCCTAGCAACAGTACCTGGCAACAGAGAAACTCAGTTTCTCAGCATCTCTGCACACACACACATTTACCCCTGTGCGAGATGTGCTTCACACTTACTTTTGGTGACCAGGTCCATCCTGGAGCAGTCGGTGGCGTCCGTCGTAATGGGACAGGAGTAGACGGCACCTGTTTCATTCACATTCGGTAGGGACTGTGCTTTCTCTTTGGGCGCTCCCGTCAAAAGCCTGAACACACACACGCAGACACACAGATAAAGAAAAGAGCGAGACAGATAAAGATTACTACAACAAGATCATATCATCGGGTCGTGTCACGGTTGTTCTACTGCACAGAACAGACTCAGCAACGTAAAAAAAAAAAAAGAAGACTAGACGATGGCCTGATAAGCCTGCAGGTCTAAAAACAGAGGGAGGAGGATCCTGCGGTTTCACGGTCTGAAGCATCTTCATATATACGTATGACACTTTGACGCTGAGAGGTTGAATTTTTCAGCATGATTCACTAAAAAAAAACAGACAAGTAAAGACTGAGCCGGTACATCCTGGTGACGTGTGAATCGCAAGTGGGGAGAGCGGAGCAGTCGGTGCATGACCCGGAACAAGTCTGGGCACCACATGCACAAAAAGACAAGCAAGCCCTCCTCTTGGTGGATGGACCTGATCTTTTTGTCCACTCACCCAGACACTCCCTACATCAGCACCTTCACACACACATGCACCACATAACTTTGAAGTAGAGGGATTAGGCCCTGTGCAAGGCCACACTATTTACTGTCAGCACAAGATTTATTAGCTCCACTTTGTAGGCGGAAAGGTGCAGACACTGGCTTGTTTTCGGCGTCCACGTGAAATGTGTTGTTCTTTTCTGTCAAACCATCTAAAAACAAGATGTTTGTGCCCGTCTTCGTGGGTATTTATGCCGACACGTTAATGCACGTGGTGAGAAAAAGGGGTCAAGGTTGCTTAGGTGACTTAAAACGGACCCTTTCAAGGAGGTCATCGCGCCACGAAATTAAAATCACGAGTCAACGCTGAACTGTTCCAACAGGAAGACGAGATATGTGTCTGTGAGATGAATCATGGCAAGGACTGCTTGATATTTGAGGATTTTTATTATCCATGTTAGTCAGAAGTGAGTGAGCTCTCATCCCTTATCCCCACCGTTACATACACAAGGTGCCCCCCAATATGTACTCACACTCTAATAATGAGAATATCTCACGAGCTCAGACACAATATCCTCTCTTTGATGCGTCACCTGAGCGTGAACGGACCCAAAGTTTGTCCTTGCAATTGGAAAAAGGTCTTCTGGCGTTACAATTTGAGCCTTTTTCAAGCCTCATTACACACAAACTTTAGGAAGAAGATGCCTATACAGGCTCTAGCACAGTGGTGTCAAACTCATTATAGTTCAAGTGGGGCCGTACCACTAAAATAATAGAATAATATCCTATAAACAACAAGAACTACAAACGTTTCCCTTAAAGGTGCATTATGTAATAAATCTAAAGCAACTGGCCATAAAATCCTCCTAATATGTCACAGAGACTCAGGAATAATGTTCATATAACAAACTGAACTCACCAACAACAACAGTACAGACAAAATATTTGCATTCAAAAATATTTATTTTGCAGACTGCAAATCATGTTTATGTTTTGAAATCATGTTTTTGGCATGTGGCGCCACCTACCGCCGTCTACCAATCATTGCAGTCAGTAGAGTCTCAGCTGCCGAGCAACCGCGGGTTGCCAGTTACGTCAGAAAACGAAACCTAAAAGACCTCGGTATTTTGAATTTGAACGTGGTAACTGTTTTTGACCACATTCTTACATATGGCACCTTTAACTAACTTGCTAACTAACAGATCAGTATTAGATCTACAAAGGAACAAAATATTTCAAAATATGTCACAGGTATCTAGAATAGGAAAATATAATGTTGATTATGATTATTGATTCCAATTCTAATCTAATAATTCATCCTGGGGGCAAGATTGGACACTCTGGTGGGCCTGTTCTGGCCTGCGGGCCCTACGTTTGACACCCCTGCTCTAGCACAATACTAACTTTATGATCCACTGCTTATCTTTAAAGGGTCGTGGAGGGGGGGGGGGGGGGTGAGCTGGAGCTAATCCCGGCTGAAATTGGGCAAAAAGGCACAGAGTATAGGCGAGACATGCAGAGAGTCTCCAAGTAACCTAATCCCAACCTGCATGTCTGGGGACCGTCTTCCTTTGACTTTAAATTAAATATAAATAAGGTCCTCGGCCTTTCTAACACCATCAACAGGTACAACTGTTCTACGAGATCTGCACTCACAGCTATGAATAAACAATAATAAATAATTTTTAAAAACACTGCTAAAGAGCTAAAACGGCCACTAAGGGACCGGCAGATTTCAGTGAGCAGGGAGGAAGTGGCTGCAAACTCCGGTAATCACTCAGTCGTGTCGACAGCACCTGTTGATTCCATAGAGGATCGTAGCAGTTAGTAGGACTGACGGATACTGTGTGTGTGTGTGTGTGGAAAACCAGGGCCACAGAGTCCCACTGTGAGTGTGGGAGGCCCATGCACCTATTCTATAGATGTAAGCACACGAGGAAGTGAGTCTGTGTTTTCAGCCTGCACCACTTCATTTCTACTAAATCAGCAGTCACGGCCACCTGACGAGCTCTGCAGCTGTTTCCAAACATTCACACACAGTATGTATTGTAATCTTTGAGAGCGAGAAAGTACTGCGTCAAACTCAAGCCTCAAGCTTAACTTAACTTATAAAACATTTAGAGGCCGTGTTAGTATGAACTTTGCTCTCACTAAGAAGAACTTAAGGAGAGCCGAGGAAACCAAAGTCCACTCGCTAATCGCACTCGCTGGTGGAAGGCTTGGATAATCAGACGGGAACGAGACTTCAAGCTGAACCCATAACACATTCACCGTCGTCTGGGTTCACCTGTGTTTGTTGTGCAAAGTCAAAACCACAGATTGACGCCGTCAGGTCAAGACACAGCGGAGACTGTGTTATATTAGGAAGTCTTTGAAGGAGTCATATTATACCTCATTTCTCCAAGTTAACCTAGTTCCCTGGTGTCCTAATGCACACGTCTGTGACATGCTTTGGTCAAAACACCTTAAGGATGACGCACCACAGCAGTTCAATCACCCTGCCAAAACAGCCCTGTTCAGAACGCTCAGTTTAGTAGCATCTCTTTAGGTCCACCTTGAAAAAAAGTAAAACGAAACTTAAGGGACAGGAAGTGACATCAGCCACAGAGGCTACTGGGAGCTAACAGCAGTTAGCATTTGGAAAAGTGATCATTTAGAAAGGCTCTAGCAGGCACATTGCTGTCATATATAACATACTATCCACTGGCCAGATAAATCCTCTGAGGCTGGAAGTTTGTGTAGAACTCTGTGCTGCACTGTGGAGCCAAGAATAGAATTTTTCGTGGACTTCACAGACTTCTGGTTTTCCCATGCAGTTGGCCTCGCCAGAACTCTCGCGTGTTTTACAGACAAAGTGGAGCTCCGCGGACAACAATTCCAGGAATTTAGCGCATTGTGAAGTCAATTTTTTTCACATTTTGCCAACTGATTGGGCCTCCAGAGTCCCAAATATAAGGATTTCAATGATTCAAAAGTTGATTTTGCATAATATGTCCCCTTTAAACGGAGAGAAATAGCTCCATCATTTTGGGGATTAACACAATTTGCTTCACAGTTTTCAGGTTCTTTATGTTGAAGCCATAGCCAGCAGCCTGGAATATCAGCTTACCAGGCGGAGCAGGAAACAGGTAACTCCCTTTGCTGCCATAATGACAGAGGGATTCCACTCTGCAAAAAACGCAAAAGATAGCCAGCTAGCACCTTTGTCATCTGAATCGTACCCTAAAACGGCAACTTTTCAAGCGTTTTTTTTTTTTTTTTTACATTCTTGACCTCAAGTTTGTCAGCTTATGCGAGAGGATATGAAAGGATTCCACTCTTCTCCACCTGTACATCAAAAAAATGACCACAACGTGAGCAAAAAGAGGTTGACTCAGCCATGACAGTGCATCTCATATCCTGTCCCAACTGCAACAATGCGTGCTCTCCCTCCCGATCTGCCCTCGCTGCTCATCACCTCCTCATAAACATGCTGTCAAAGGCCCCGGGAACGAGGCAAGGGAAGGGAATGGAAGAAGAAGGGGGCACTCGGCAACCGCATTCCTCCTCCCAGGACATGTTGAAATTCGCCCCCCTTCCAATGAAGTGATCGTGAAGAGGCTGACTAAACCAAACATTTACTGGAGGCAAACACACCCAGCCAACAAGGTGAGAGTGTGAGAGAGCGCATTCTTGAAAAATCAGGACCGAGAAACTCTCCAGACGAAGGGAGTCGCTCAAACAAATTCATATCAGTGGTGGTTGTTTACCGAAAATAAACCAGGCTTATTTAGCAAAGCCTCACGATAGAGAGAAGACAGGACCACGAGGTGGGGTTGAAATAGTTAACAGGGCAAAAACGGTGATCACGAAAGTTTTCTTCACATTTTCTCATGCGCTCATCCTGTATCTGACTGTTTCAGTGACACCAACAGTCGTGAAACCAGGAAACCAAAGTCGAATAAAGACTTAAAAGACAACGGTGAACTCCCGTTCTTCTTCAACCCTGTCCTTAAATCTCAGAAAGTGTAAATGTTGAACCCTTATCGCAGACGACACCGTTGCATTAACGCAATTACGCGACGGTTTGTGCTGTCGGAAATATTCCAGCGGTTTCCAAAAGTTGCACGTCAAAGCCGTCGTTATTGGTTATTACGGTAATTTCGCTCGCGCTGTTGCAGGAAGCCGGCAAATCATCGTCTTGGTCGCCAGAGAGGAGAGAGTTGGAAAAACGCCTGTAGATAATTTTGGGAAATTGAGACAGACTCAAACAAATGTTATTTTAAATATGTTCTATGTTGTTCAAATTTCAAATTTAACACACGTAACATGTGTCTTTTCTGATTAAAAGTTTTAGTTATTGCCAGATTATCCTGGAAAAATGGGCAAAAGCAACTCACTCACAGGACATTTTCTGACCCTTTTATGGTTAAAATAAGCAAAAGTCCAAGCGGACATTGTCAGGCTTAGATGTTAAAGGGTTAAAAAATGAATAAGTCAGCGTGTGGTTCAGCCTGTGATTGATCGTCTGTCCAAATAAAGCTCAGGGCAAACAGTTTGTTATAGGGTGTGTCTGTGGCCCTCAGGGCGATGGTAAAATGAAGCAACACAGAAGACAACCTCAGGGCCTGTGTTTCCTCGTCTTCAAATATCATCAAAAAACTCAGTCCGTGCAAAGCCTCCACACAACCCCTCTCTCTCTGTCTCTCAGTATTTAGATCTCACGTTCGCCAGGTGATAATCCCACGCTGCGCGCAGGAAGCGATTTGTTTTATGTCACACTGACACTGTGCTCGTAAAAAAACGAGACGACTGCAAACGCAGAGCTTCAAGAGTGAGTTTTACTGCCACACAAACGCACCTTCAGACCCTTTTCAGATCAGAAACTGAAATCATTTATGTTCGCAAAGACCAAACGCAGGCTTTATCTGAGAAATATTTATAAAATATGTGAAAAAAAGCCACTCTTCAGGTTATCAGGTGACTCTATAATATCTAACTCTAAATGTGTCACTCTAAAGAACAGTAGACAAACACAGTGGGTGGGACTGTGTGTGTGTGTGTGTGTGTGTGTGTGTGTGCGTGTACTTGCAATCAAGCCACTTCCACAGGATGTGGATTCGCACAAAAACGAAAATTTTGTGACCCAGCCATGAACCTGTTCTACTGTATCACGTGCAGCCGCTGTGATACAGTGACACACGTTACTGTTGCCCCTGGCAACAAGGATCCAGAGAGCGGATTGGTGAATTGAGGATGTACGGTTCTTAAATGACGAGATACAGACACACATTCAAAAAGTATTTGTTATCTGAAACTGTGTTGATTTAAATCAGGAAGTAAATGTTCGAGTCTGACAACAAACTGTTATTAATGACGATACAGTGAGACAAAGACTTAAAGTTAATTAACACGTTTCCGCATTTTTGTGTCTTTGGCTTTTTATTTGCCCTTTTTTTCCCATGCATATATTAATCTTTATGCATTTTTGAGTGTTTTTAGTCTGTTGTAAACAAAATACTCACACTAACACACCTACGGACAAAAATGTCCTCATTGAAACCCATTCAAATCACTGTTTTTGATGCATTATGATGAAAAACTTGGCAATTTAAGGGTTAAAAACGTCATTTAATGTTTGATATGTATGACGAGGACTGATAAAAAATAATACTTTTAAAAAAATATATAATTTATACAATGTTATAGCTTCATTTTAGGGTGTGTTAATGCAAGTATTTTATAGGGAAAAAAAATAATGCTAATCTTATACCAGGCTGCAATAATTAAACCAAAAATGATCCAGTTTGCAATGACGTATATTGAAACGTCATTGCCATAAAAACCATAAAAAGAGCATAAAAAACATGGCAATTTAAGGGTTAATTAACATTAACACATTTCGGTGCTCATCTAAGGTTTAATAGATATACGTAAGAACATGTGAAACAAAGGTGATGAAAAAATTTAAATAGGGGGAGGGGGGGGGTTTCCCTCTTAGTCAAACACATAATAGGTCATGAAAGTACCAAACAAGTACAGACAAGGAACAGATAGTTTCAAGCTACTGGACTGTAAGCAACTCATATTGAGCAAATGAATGGGGGCTAATATTGAATGGAGTGACTCAATTTGTAGATTAAATTAAGCATGAGGACAAGAGCGAGCGAGGCAGAGATAGATGTCCATAAGCTCTCGTAATGGTGTAATGACTGAAATACGAGAGGACGTTTGATAAAGGCATGGTGTAGTACAGTACAGTACAGTACAGTGAGGTGGGTAGAGGGACGTAAAATCACGTGATGAATTAACGTGTGTGCGTGTGTGTGTGTGTGTGTGTGTGTGTGGTGCCCAGTTCAGTTTTATTGTGTTACAACAGCACAATGATAAATCCAGTTCTTAGTCAATTCAGGAAACACTCACAAAGCAGTAGGCGGGGTGGAGCTATCGGACCATTCACAGCGAGCACGCCTTGTTCTGAACACACTGTTAACTGTAAAATGTGTCTGCATGTGGACAACATGGTTCACAGATGAGTCGCCTCTAGACAAACAGTGAGCT
The DNA here is from genome assembly GCF_963457635.1 of Microchirus variegatus. Classification (NCBI taxonomy): domain Eukaryota; kingdom Metazoa; phylum Chordata; class Actinopteri; order Pleuronectiformes; family Soleidae; genus Microchirus; species Microchirus variegatus. Next base: position 20,314,794 of record NC_139818.1, read on the forward strand.
CAACCGTGCTGTAAAACAACAAAAAAAGAAAAAAAACAGAGAAGTGTTGGTCCCTCAGAACTTCCCTCGTCTCACCTGCACTTCCCTTTCTGATGCTTTCAACTGTTTCTGCATTCATTAACAGGCCTGAGTCATACGCTGTGTTTGATATTATTATATATTGATAAACGCCTACAATTAAAACTCACTCCGATTCTTGGCTCGTGAACTTTGTTTGAGTCACTTTTCTTTAGGTCAGTACAACCCGCCCTTTCATCCTGTGCTACAGTAGATAACACACAGACTTGTTCGAGCTGGTGCTGAAACGGCCCGATCACCAAAATGTCTTCAGGTATTACGCAAGTTGTACATTGTACTTTATTGTTCTGTGTTGTTCTTTCACCACTAAACGATTCTACTCACACATATGCAGAGGTGGAAAGAGTTACTGAGATGGTCTAGTCAAGTTAAAGTAAAAAAGTAGCTTGTTCAAAATGTATTCGACTTTTATTTAAACAAGGTTGGGGTTCTTTCTTGTGTTGTGCAAAAAGGACACAAATGTCACATTAATTTATTTTTGATTAAAGGCACAAATATTAGTGCTGGGCACGTTAACGGCGATTAACGACGCTAGCTGCGTCAACACTTACGCACATTAGCGCATGACGCGTTTCCATGACGACTGACCGTAAAAAGACGCGTGTAAGGTCATGTTTACGTGCCGCGGCACTGGAGTCCAGGCACAGTTTACCAGTTAGCTACACTAGCTACGTTAGCTGCTTTAGCGCCGGTTAGCACGAGCAGCGCTACAAATAACCAGCATACCCGTGTAGTGCGTATGTGTGCCTCTGTTTTCAAAGTTTAGCGTTACTTTAGAGACTCATTCTAACAATCGAGAGTCACGTAAACATGCCGTCACCCGTCATAATAAATTATGTACATCTAAAAAAAGTGTTCATATGTGTGAGAATAATATATCCATAGCATACCATCATCACACAAAGTGATCCACGCGATGGATGTAAAGTCGTATCGTTTACACACATGTCCCAGTTGTATTAAGACAAATCCTTCAGTATCGCCGTCACAGGGCGTAAGAGTGCAAACACTGAGAGAAAGGAAAGCTAAAGGTGATTTGTTGGCACACTTAGCAAATCATATACAGACACATGAGGCCAGTGGTGGTTAAAATGTAATTTGAAAAAAACAACAAACACAAACAGCCCACCTGGTATGATACAGATGACTGGTTTCAAATTAGTGCGATTGTTCACACTCGTACTAATAGTATAATCACAGTAGTGGGATTAAAACGAGATGCATGATCAAAAATCACTCTGCACCTGTGTTCTACACAGACAGACACACACACACACACGTGAGCGCCAGTCTACCACGGGTGAATCAGCTGGGCAAACATCCTGTTTGATGACCACCATCTGCCACCAGTGAAACAGTAACAGGAGAGCAAACTCATTTAATCCCAGTGTGACGAGCTAAACACAACGTTCTTCCCTCCCCCCCCGATAATAAACTAACACACTTTTCATTAGCAACAAGTAAAAGCATAACCGACAATTCAGCCTATGACACACACACACACACACACAGGTTTGTGCAGCTGTCCTTCAGCATCGACTCCCATTCATTTGGAGAAAAAAGCTTTATCCCTAACATTAACAATAACCACCTAATGCCTAACCCTAACCTTAGATCAAATCAATCGGGAAACTGGACTACATCACACCGGTCCTCAGATCACGACGCTGGCTTCCTGTGATTCAAAGGACAGATTTCAAAATCTTACTCTAAAGGCCACATTATACTTCTCCGACTGCGTAATGCGTTATCCGTCTGCGTCACCACGTAGACCACTCGAGCCATTATACTTCTGCGTCGTGGTGACGGATACGCGCTGCAATTTCCCGCCCGATCAGTAGGGGTTGCTGTGCAAGGTTGTTGTGCTTTTGGCTACAGTGAGCAATGGCGTCCGAGGGAGAAAGACTGTTGTTGTTGAAACAGCGGCCGTTTGTCACTTTTCTGTGTCCCGGAACGCAGTTTTAAGATAATTTGAGGCGAGAAATTGGCCATTTAGAGTCTAAACATGTGCTGTGTGTGTTAAGATATGACGTATTTATAGTTCGGCAGCGACGAAGTCGGCGGTGTTCAGCTCCGCCCTCTGTGGACGCTCGGTGCGCACTGTGAGCCGGCACAGAGCAGCTTCGCTCGGCCTGTCCTGAGGACCAATCGCAGCTCTTGCCGTCTCCGTTGTCCCTTGATGGAGTGACGGACACTTAAAAAATATTCCGTGCAGCCGGAGACGACGCAGAGACTCTACAACAGGTTCTGCGTCGACGCAGAGGACTCTGCGTAACCTACGAAGAGCACTTTACGCAAAATACATCCTAGGCTTGGTTAGAGTTAATCCCTAAACCCCTAACCCTCCCTATGAAGCATCCAGACCTCTAATCATGATCGGGAACAGGTTGACTGTGTGTTCCCATGCAGAAGCCCATTGCCCTGTGGTGCTATATGAATAAACTTGCTAACTGAACTCATTCCTCAGAGAGCAGTTACTGCCTCATTAGGACTAGGTTTTTAGTCTCCATGAGGCCTTCTGGTGCTGACAGGGTCAACGAGGTCTTAAAAAGGTTAACAAACACAGTCCACGTACGCAAAAAATGCTGTTTTAGGGCATTTTGTATGAGCAGGGGTAGGAAAAAAAACATACACAGTCCACGTACGCACAAAGAGTCTGGACGCACACATCATATTCACGCGAGCACATAGTCACATGAAGCAGCCATTGGTGAATTCAGCAGAGACTCACAGTATCAGTAACAGCGTTTCCATTAACATCTTGACCCCGATTGTATATACAGAGAGACGGGGGAGGGTTGGGGGGGTGTTACAGGTGGACGACCTCACAGCTGTAACCGTGCTTAGAATAACAGTGGCAGCGTGTCTGCTATGTGCCAGGTTCTCACTCAACTATTACTCAGCTTATATAAAAGCAGTACAGGTGTGTGCGTATGCGTGTTTCTACCTGATGGAACTTGAAACGCTTCCAATAAATAAAATAAAAACCCACTGTAGCAGATTTCACTGCTTGTTATCGATCAATAAAAGTCATACTAAGTCGTCAGGAGACATTTTGTGTTTGTTAAATGTACAGTAGGCAGCATTTTGAAGGCCTCGCTGATCAACAAATCGATAATAACCTCTCAGCAAAGTGTAAATCAAAACAGAGGGTGACGTCTGATACTATGATCACACACAACCTTGAGTTTCTGGTGATAGTGACTGGTGATTACTCTGATTTTTTTTACATAGTTAACATACTCCCAGACATGTATTCTGCTTCCATAAAGTAAAATAAACATCCCAAACCATGACTTTGTTGCAGCTTTTTATCGATTTTACAGTCTGTACTTAGTAAATATGAAGTTTAGAGTGTTAGAGTTGTAATTTTTGAAGTATACCAGGGCTTGAAGTACAGTATACCAGGCTATACCAGGGCCTTAAGTATACCAGGGTATACCAGGGGCTTAAGAGTACCAGAGTATACCAGGGCCTTAAGTATACCAGTGCATACCAGAGCTTTAAATGTACCAGTGTATACCAGGGCCTTAAGTATACCAGTGCATACCAGAGCTTTAAATGTACCAGTGTATACCAAGGCCTTAAGTATACCAGTGCATACCAGAGCTTTAAATGTACCAGTGTATACCAGGGCCTTAAGTATATCATGGTATACCGGGGCCATGCGTATACCAGGGGATACCGGGGCTTTGCGTATACCAGGGTATATCGGGGCCTTGCGTATACCAGGGTATACCGGGGCCTTGCGTATACCAGGGTATATCGGGGCCTTGCGTATACCAGGGTATATCGGGGCCTTAAGTATACCAGGGTATACCGGGGCCTTGCGTATACCAGGGTATATCAGGGTCTTAAGAATACCAGGGTATACTGGGGCCTTAAGTATATCAGGGTATATCAGGGCCTTACGTATACCAGGGTATATCGGGGCCTTGCGTATACCGGGGCCTTGCGTATACCAGGGTATATCGGGGCCTTGCGTATACCAGGGTATATCGGGGCCTTAAGTATACCAGGGTATATCAGGGCCTTAAGTATACCCTGGTATACCCATGTCAGTATCAACAGAGAGTTTCAAAGATTGAAGAAATAAAAGGCCTCTGGTCATCTTTGGTGTGTGAAACAAGCGAAAAAACCAAAACCATCTGTGCACGACAGGTGAGTGGAGCTCACACAAGTAACCCAAAAATGTGACTATTTTAATAAACTGTGGTCATAAACTCAACAATCCACTATGTTCCCTGTCTTCTGCCGCTTTAAGGACCACGTGATACCACGCACCCAGACTTGTGCACAGACATACCAAAGTGTAAACCAATACTCGAGGATCATTTCCCCTTCAAAGATGATAAATGACATGACGAGACAAAGGTATTGAAGCATATAGTTTTTCTAGCTGCAGGTAACCTTCATTAGCCCAGAGGCCAGCTCCACCAGTGCTCCTCATGCTGTTTTAGGCCATTTTGTACGAGCAAGGGGGAGAAAATGAGGATCTCTTACATTTTTGTTCAGACGGCAACAGTCCTCTCTGCAGGTATTTTCCAATGAAAGCGCGACCATAGAGAATCTCTTCAGCGGAGATTAGCGGGAGGCCCTGCGTCCCGCTGGGATCCATTTCATCGTGTTATTAGAAGCTGTCGCTCACTCTGTTGCTACACAAAATGTAGCTCACGCCATTAACAACTGATTGGGTACAGACAATAACTAGCATAAAGATCAAGGTCAGTCAACGTGAACAGACTAGCATGTTGCTACAAGGACTAAAACCTTGAATAACCCCAACTACTATTAGATTAGGGGTTGCCAAGACGTCTAGAGCTGCAGCTAATGATTATATTCATAATCGATGAATCTGTGGTAATCTGGAGTATTTTCTCGATTAATGGAGTAATCGTTTGGTCCAGAAAATGTCCGAAAATGTTGATCATACCTGGAAATGATGTCTTGTTTTGTTCACAAACCAAAAGTATTCACTTTTACTGATTTCTTTGTTATATTGAGCAAAGAAATTAAGAAAACATTCACATTTAAGAAGCTGAAACGATCATAAATCTTGTTTTGATCATGAAAAAAGCCTCAAACCGATTATCAAAATAGTTGACGATTCATTTATTAATCAATAAATAATCAATTTAGTCATTGCTTCAGCCCTAAAAACTGCTCTCTTGCTACTAAACCTTATAATTATTAATGTTAAGGTGTTATGAGGTGTATTTTAATTTTATTCTAACCCTATCTACGTGATTTTATACAAACCAGCAACTGATCTTTAAAATAACTATAAATTAAGTGTTTTGGCACAAATTTTTGTGTAACTACGGAAGGCGATCAGGGCCAAATGGGAATTTTATCGAGAAAACGGCCTGACTTCTGAGATTAAAGTCAGTAATCTGAACTTTTTTCATTTCAGACTTTTATATCAGAACTCTCTTATCATCTTCCATATACAACCCTCTAAATAAAATAAACCCAACAATAAAAACCTTAACATTAATAAAACAGAAACATAATTTAATAGTGAAATTAATTGAATATGTTTGTCATAAGGGGTTTGGCATTAAGTGTTACCTGTTATGCATGACCACAATAAAAAACTCTGCTTATATACGACCCTACAATGTTAATAAAGTGGAAAACAACATTATATTCACACATTTAGTCAGACTGCCACTTGCCACAGCATCTCTTAAATCGCAAAATATCAACAAAACAACTTCCTTGGTGAAGATATTGTTTTTGACTAAATATACTGCGGTACAATACAACTTCAATAAAACACAACACGACACGACGACAGACATGCAGTCGTTACCCAACGGCAGATTGGAATCCTTCAACGCAACTATGAAGGACAAATATCTCTCTGCTGGAACACAAAAGAGAACCGGTAACATCAGTAACATCAGTAAGAACGTCTGCAGCCAGGCTCTGGTCTAATGCATGCATGAGGGTCTAATGCACAACACAAGAGCGGATTCTTATCTGCGAGCGTTTCACTGCGGCATGACAGTGGCGCTCTGACACAATCTACTTCAGAGACAAAGACGACTGCCGCGCGTACGACGAGGAATGTTGGAGCGCGGCCAAGTTGGCCAAACCCACCTGCGCCGCTCTCATTAGGCCTGTGCTACAGGATGTAATGTAATATAACACATTAGGTCATTCAGGTGACGCTAAAGCAGCAGTGTGTGTACATTTATTGTTTTATCATTCTGCCTAAAAGGGCCAGAGAATGTCCTGTAACTGTAACTAACTAAAAAGTACTTTTGCTGCTTTGGTTTATTTTGAAATACGCTGCTGTTGAACAACAGATGCTGTGTTATATTTGAAATTTGAACAGTATACGCTCGGTGTTACGGGGTTATTAATATAAAAATAGGCTCTGTCAAGCAATACTATCATACCTGATTAAGGCCCTATCCACCTGGAAACCACACGAAATGTATACATTATATATATTGTATATATATTTATATATTATAAAAAGTTTTCTGTAAACACAGCATCGTTTCAGGACATGGTCTCCATGCACAAAACGCTGTAGTAACATATGCCAGGCCTGTAGGTGGCGCTGTAACAAACACATTGCAGACATAATAAGAAAACTTGAGCCAGAATTAACCTAGCCAGGAGAAATATAGAGTTATCATAAAACAAACAGCAGTGTTGACAACTATATTTAGCGACTTTACAGACCCACGATGACCAGTGACTAATCCAGCGACTTTCTCGCATGATTTTAAACAACTTTCCGAGAAGGAAAAAGCCAGTTCTGTCGTATGACTGAGCTTCATCTAGAGAGATTCAGTCTGACTGTAGACACAGATCGAAAGTAACACTGTGACCACACAGATCTGTAAAAAGAGTGTCTGTGGAAATAGGTTTCCCCTTATTTTACTATTCAGTTTCACTGTTAATCTTAAACACATACACTACCGTTCAAAAGTTTGGGGTCACTTAGAAATGTCCTTATTTTTTTAGGAAAAGCACTTTTCTTACAACTATTCTAGCTGCAAACGTCTGGTTTTTAATGGAATATGTACATAGGTGTAAATAGGCCCATTTCCAGTGTTCTAATGGTACATTGTGTTTGCTGATCGCGTTAGAAAGCTATTGGATGATTAGAAAACACTTGTGCAATGATGTTTGAAGGGCAAAAATTATAATTTTGAATAAAAATCATTATTTCTAATCTTCTCAACTATATTTTCTATTCATTTTGCAACTCTTTTAATGAATAAAAGTGTGACTTTTGATGGAAAACACAAAAAAAAGTGTATAGCTGACCCCAAACTTTTGAACGGTAGTGTATTTGTCTGAATTCGCAGAGGACAGGACGTGTTCTAGCGTGATCCAGCATCTTCTCAGGCTGACTTTAGTTACTTCTTCAGGTGGTTACACGCTGCTGCCAAACAATCACCAAAAACACGAGAGTGTGATGACGACAAGAATGGCGAACACGGCGGAACGGTGAACGCCAGTATTTTCAGGTCTCGCAAAGCTGTCGCTGTTTCCGTGTAAACAAAACGGTAATGCGACAAAAACAAACGACTTTGCGTATTCACCTACATCTGTTTCCTTGTGGACAATTCAGGCCGTGAGAGGGTGTTTGTGTGTATACAGCAACAACACAGGGACGACCTGGTGTCAAACTGCCGTAGAATTCACTTATGAAAGTCTTTTTTCAGACATAAAACTCATTTTTACGCCAGTTTCATTTAACTCTGTGCAGTGAAAGCCGAGTCCTTGATAAATAACCACATAGGACGGAATATACAGTACACACAATGGCAGTGGACCCATTCATACGTCTTTCCTGCTTGGGAAAACCTCGCCGCCTTTTTAAAAACACTGTGCCTGACGTGATAAGAGAGAGCATTACATTTTCAAAAACGCACACGGCTGTCGTTTTTACCTCCATCCATCTCTCTTCTGAGAGCGTTGAAGTAAACCAGAGAGCGCTCGTGCGTGTTCAAACTAAACATCAGCCCGTTTGTGGGCTATAAACCTTACAGCCAGGTCGGGCCAATCTAATATGCACCTCGCAGCAGGAAAAAAAAAAAAAAAAAAAAGGCCCCGACAAATTAAATGGCTGACTTTCACGGCCTCAGGCCACAGCGTTCAGACAGAGATGAGCTGGAGAAGCAAAGGCACTTCAACTGTGATTAAATATTCATCAGTCAGAGGAATTAAACTCTTTGACTCAGGGTCGCACAGGCTCTACAACGCAGGGACTTTTTTTTTCTGTCTGTGGGAGAAGATTCTACATTTTAGCTGGAGGTTTTTGCATGTGTGTGTGTGTGTGTGTGTGTGTGTGTGTGTGTGTGTGTGTGTGTGTGTGTGTGTGTGTGTGTTCCCTAGTCCCCAGAGTCATCATTCTCACTCATGTCTTGTCTCAACCTGAAAACCTGGCAGGTTGTGACTGTGCAGAGAAGGGGTAATACATTCCAGGCATACCATGGGGTCAGGGGACTGGAAGAGCCAATAGGTGGCCAGCTGACTGCCCGGTTCCTCCTCCTCCTCCTCCACACACACAACAACAGAGAACAAAAAAAAGGCTCTCTAAGGGGAGAAAAAGTCTCTTTAAACAAGTGATTCAAAGAGGAGAAGAAGGGGGAGTGAATACCCTGAACAAATTGGCCTCAGGTTGCTTCTATACATGTTTCAGGTGCCTGTACCTTATGAGGTTAAGAAACATTCTGCATGAAGGCACAACAACCACTTTAAAGGCAGATGTATATGCAAAGTTCTTGCATTATTGCAAATATCCCCACTCCAGTGATGTGAGAACCTGCGACTAAACCATCGGGACGACAAAATGTCAGCGGAGACACGTCGCACACTGGAGTCTACTGTCTTTAGCGAGCACTGATAGCGCCGCAGATTAAAAGAGAACGACGCTGCTCAAAAACGGGAGGTGCCGTTGCAGGAAATAAGTGTACGACACACACTTGACGTGACACAGAGTCTCCTGGTGAACAGATAAGTGACTCGGAAGTGTGACATTGTCTTTAAAAAGGGGGTTAAAAAAGTTAAACGAGTTCCCTGGTGTCCGAATGAACATGTCTGTGATGTGCTTTGGTCAAAATAGCCGTTCAATCACCCTGCCACAAAAGCCCCGTTCAGAACGCTCTGTTTAGTAGTATATCTTTTGGTCCATGTTAAAAAAAAAAAAGTAAAAAAAAAACTCAAGGGACAGGAAATGACATCAGCCACAGAGGCTACTGGGAGCTAACAGCAGTTAGCATTTGGAAAAGTGATCATTTGTAGGCTCTAGCAGGCTCATTGCAGTCATATATAACCACATATCCACTGGACAGATAAATCCTCTGAGGCTGAAAGTTTGTGTAGAACTCTGTGCTGCACTGTGGAGCCAAGTATAGAACTTTTCGGATTTCGGATACCATTGCCATCGCCAGCACTCTCGCGTGTTTAACGGACAAAGCGGAGCTCCGCTAGACAACAATTCCAGGCATTTAGCGCATTGTGACGTCCCAATGAGTACGGAAGTCAACGTCGCGCGTTTTATCTCCTGTACTTGGACTGAGGAGGACCACAAAAACACGACTGAGTCCTCGTTTTTCACACTTTGCTGACTGATAGGACCTCCAGAGTCCCAAATATAAGGATTTAAATGATTAAAAAGTTGATTTTGACTAATATGGGACCTTTTTGAGGTCGTTCTTACTTACATACACCGAGTACAGCAGGTGTAGTTTCATGGTCCTGATAAAAACAGAAGTGCAAATTTGCCTCAGACTGTTTATGACCTCTTTGTCTCTGCAGGGCTTCCAGTCTCATTATCACAGCCATGTGTTCCCCCGTCTTGTGTTGCAGTCTGTGTTGACAGTGACTCCATCCTGGTTCTGTCCTCTGGGGGGGAACACAAACCAGGATGGCACATCGATCTTGTGTCAGATGGACACGGCTATCCGCTCTATTAACTGTGGGGTGGTGGGGGTGGGGGGTGGAGGGGGGGAGGATCTCTGTAATGCACATCAGTGTCCGTGAGCTGACGGCAACAAGACGTTCAGACTTGAGCGGTGACGACGCAGAGGAAGTGGGCCCTGGTTTGCAATTTTCTGTCTTCAAAGCAGAACAAGGATACAGATAACAGCAGTGAGTGAACATGCTGTGTGATCATGGAGGCGGAAGGACGGGGAGGGGGGTGGTGGGGGGGCACACACACACACACACACACACACACTGTAATTGGCTGAGGGAAATCCATCCCTAAACAATGATGCAGTTTGAGGAGCTTTTCATTAAAGACGCTGCGACAGGAAATATGTGAACATGAACTCCCTTCTTTTGCAACAAGAATGTAAATCCCCCCCCCCCCCAAAACACTGTTAAGTCCAAATTACGCCGTGGTAATAACAAGCTACGACAAGAGCTTCCTTTACTTTAAAAATCACTTATAGTCTGAGGGGAGAAAAGTGGGTAGAGAACAGACTTATGTGAAATAACCTTTACTTTCAATAGTCCGTGTAACAATGGAGCTCACCTGGCACAGCTGTTTCACCCGCAGCTATGAAAGATCATATTCAGTCATGTAAGCACTTTTTTCCCCACAACAATCAGGGCTGTAAGCTGTGATGTATGGAACATGTACATGTTAAAACATTAAGTTTATAATAATAATAATAATAATAATAATAATAATAAAAAAAACAGATTCTTGTTTGTTTAGAGTGGATTTAAAAGTCTGCCCTACTACTCTGTTGTATTTTTATGGTCCAAAAGTGTCCACAAATGTCTTATACGTTGTTTAAATAAAGCATTTAAATTAGAAAAACTAGACTGGAGAAAGCAGGTGAATGTAACAAGTGTGTTAAAGCAGTTTATAAACAGGCGACAGGTGTTAAAAACGCACCATGGGCTCCAAAGGAAGCGTGCGTAAAAATCAGTGCCGGATCGAAACGCAGATTTTGTTTCTCCGCTGCGCTTAAACAGGTGCGTAAACTACGAATAGGACCTTGTTTTTTTTGTTTTGTTTTTTTTTTAAACACAGCTGTCGGACTTACAGGTTCTTCCTGGTGCCTTCCGTCTGCCGATGCAGCGCCACAGAGAATCCAAAGAAGCTCCCTTTGGTTTGTCCCTCCTTGATGACAGGAAAGCGATCGTCGATGTTAAATCCGCTGCAGGTTGCAGCCAGCGCAGCGCACACCAAGAACACTCTTGGAGACATTGTTTCCGGCACTGCTCTCGTGGTGTCTCCCAAGTTGCAGTTGCCCGCAAAATCCACGCTGGCACGAGGAGCGTCTCCCGCACTGACTGACTCACTGACTGACTGACTGAGAGCTCCAACAGGTAGGGCTGTTTTCACAGAGACCTCCCCACGGAGAACCGCCTGTGCAGACTGTGCCCCTCCACACTCACTGTGCGCATCGCGTAGGTGTCGGTGTGTGCCTCCCTCTGCTGCTCCGCTCTGTCCTGCTTCCTCTCTCTGAACCTCCCTCACCCACTCAGAGCAAGTGCACACACACACACTGTGGAGTGTGGAGGTTATCCCTCCCTCTCTGATTCTGTCAGACAGGCTCACACGTTCATGTAGACTTCCTGAAGACACCCAGACATCCCTTAGCCTTATCTTAACCACCACAATTAAAAGCTCTAACCAATAAAACCAAGTCTCCACTCTCAGAAAAGTCCATCAAAATTGTCATGGCCTCCTTAAATGTCCCCACGTTACCGAAAAATGTCCTTAATAATACATGTGTGTTTACCTACTCCATTTACTACAGTCTAAACAAATTCCACAATTCAAAAGTTAACCATTAGGACCAGGTTTTGGTCTCCATGGGGACTGCTTTAGTGAGGACACACCATAGATATAAAGCATTCAATCACAACTAAGTCCCTAACCCAAATCCGTAACCTAACCCAAACCTTAACCCTAAAACCCAAGTCTCAACCATCAGAGAGTCCCTCAAAAATTTGAGGACCTCCTTAAATGTCCAAATTTTTCTTAAAAATGTCCTTGTATCCTATGGATAATAAAGGTTATGGTCCTCATGAAGAAATACTTTACTTTATTTTTTTTAATACTTGATTTACTTTAATTCATATAGACAACCCTAAACCCCAAGTCTTAACCATCAGAAAGTCCCTCAAAAAAAGTGAGGACCTCTTCAAATGTCCTAATTTTTCTTAAAAATGTCCTTGTATCCTATGGTTAATAAATGTCATGGTCCTCGTGAAGATATACTGAAGTAAAAACAGGTTTGTCCATCTACCTCATTCTCTTAAAATTCATATAAACAGCCAAAACAAATCAACCTTAACCATAAAAAAAAGGTCTTAACCCTGAAAGTTGTGGGGCTGAGCCAAAATGGTCAAAAACAAGTTCAAAATGTCCTCCCAAAGACAGTTTTGTACATTATTTTGGACTCTTACCTTTACCCTAACCCCTAGACTACAATGATTTCTAACCCTAATGCTAAAACCAAGTCTTAACCCTTAAAAAAGGACCCTTGAAATCATGAGAATCAAAAACAATGTCAAAATGTCCTCACAAAAATGGTTTGGAGCCAAAAACGTGTCCCCCCACACCACACACACACACACACAAGACAAAATGACTGCCACTGAATGACACTGAAACTAATCCCCTTATTTCCAAAACAAAGCGCCGAGAACAACATGATGCTGTTGGTGTTGGTTCAAGAATTCAAGGAAATTGTTTTTTTTTTCCTGATCTTATTTGCTCCATTTTTCTCTCACTAATAGAAGCACGGCCCGCCCTCACATGAGCGCCCTTGTGACTCAGCCACCCTAACCCCTTTGCTCCGTTGCCTATATCGCTCAAACGTCTGGCTTCAAATAGGCAGTTCATTAAACCCTTAATCCCTTTAGAGAGTTCATGGAACAGGCCGGAGTTTTTTAAAAAAAGAGTATCCTTGCAGCCTTTTCACTTTTCTCTTTGTCTTTCTCCAGAACCCTACGGCGTTAAAAAACCATGGCTGCAGTTTTCCCCCCATGTTGCCTTCGTCCAACCTCTCATCTTGTATGTTTTTTTTTTTTGGCCGACTCTTGGCTAAAATCTGACCTCTTCTAATTGAGGAGCTTTGCTCCCACTCTGAACGTTCTCATGCTCCACGAGCTCTAGAGTGAAATAATGCCCTATGGGGAATGACAAACTGCAACTATCTGTGCTACTAAAAACGCTGCCTTTGGAAAATAATAGAAGTAACTGCTCAGGTTGTTTTATTTTAACATTGGACAACAAACTCCCATTTTCAAGCCTCGGAATCTGTGATTTCCCTGACGCCATGACCGTGTTTGCAATCAGAAACATATGGTGTCCACTCATATGTGCCATGGTTTATTGTCCATTTTCTTCTATGTGGGAACATCTATCCGTCCATCTTCTACTGCTTTATCCTCCATATGAGGGTCGTGAGGGGGAGCGAGGCGGGGTTAGACCATGGACAGATCGCCAGACCATCACAGCCAACAACCATCCACCTCTCACGCTCACACCTATGGTCAATTTAGAGTGTCAAATTTACTTAAGGCCCTCCCTGTGGGAGGAACCTGGAGAGCTTGGAGAAAACCCACGCACACACGGGGAGAACATGCAGAAAGGCCCTTGTTCCGACGAGGTCGCGAATCCTGGCCTCCTTGCTGCAAAAGGCAAGAGTGCTAACCACTGCACCAACCATGTGGGAACATATTTTACAGAAAATTACACCATTAACCTGTCAAAACGTTGAGATTTAGGTTCATTTTGCACAGAGTTCTATTCACATGCAGTAGAGCTTAGATCGGGCCCAAAAAAAATCCAGCCCGAGCCGACCCTGTGCACATTGTGTCCGAGCTCGGCCCAACACATTAACTGTAATTACGAGCCCGAGCTAAACCAAACAATTTTTAAATACGTGAGCCGTACACGTACGTCCACGTCCCACATCGGGAGCTTGTTGTACCTGCTGCCACAGTCTAATTTACAACAATAACAGAGCCGCTGAGATCCGCTTCCATGAACGCATACGCCGCTAACGACGATTACACTTCCCGGTTTTTAAATGATGCGTTCACGGCCGCAGGTTTTCACACCTTCACGCAATACGACGTGTTGGAACATGCCACGCGAACGCGACGAGGGAGAAAAAACACAAATGCTTGATCAAGGGCCCGACCCGGCTCGGCTAGCGGCGGGAAATATCGGGCAGAGAATCTTAACTCTAACATGCAGACTAGTGGAGTCGCCCCCTTCTGGCTAACTTCTTGTCCTACTTCCTGGGCTTCACTCTTCAAACCAGAAGACTAAATAAATATTTTATCCAGTCTATGATAGTTGTAGGTTTATAGTATTCGTATTATAACTATTTTGTGTTGACCAAATCAAATGCTAATCTGGTTTATTATTATTATTATTATTATTATTATTATTTCCCCATTGTAAAGCCAGATTAGCCAGCCATTAAACTTTAACTGTGTTAAATCCTGGTTCATGTAAAGCAAATGGTTTCTGGTGTCAAGGTGAGCAGACGTGACAACACGCCCGTGTGTACACTGTCAACAACCTCGCAGCCTTATCGAGGCGAGGTCCGTCTGCAACACAGCACTGACACTGAACACATCCATGCAACCATTAAAAACACACATTTAGATAGATAGAGAGAGATTGACAGGAATTCAAAGCAACCAAACAACAATAGAAAAGCAATCTGACCTCCTTTCCTTTCCCCCCCTTCTGTCAACCAATTTGTGTACAATCTGAGAGCACCTGATCCGCAAGGCCCCTCCAGGTCTTAGACCCCGCCCATTAACATACGATAAGTGTTGCTCTTGAAAAGTGACGATAAGGCGATACTGACAAACTGCGTTCCTCTGTATTGTCACACACTCCTTCCTATAGAAGTCATATGAAACAATGAAAATGAAAAAATCCAGTTCCAGCTTCTAAATGTGTGTATTCCCCAGACCCAACTGTAAGCCAACACCAGCCTCTGTGTGTGCCGTGGGGACAAAGACCCAGATGCTCTGAATCCTTTCAGTCTCTCAGCCCACACAACACATATGGAATGTCATTTGCAAACTTATCTCCCCATTTCCTGTTTCCAAACCGACCACCATCCTCCCCCGCCAAAAAAAAAAAAAAATCCTCAGATTTTCTTTCGGGCCTCATAATAATTGAGAAAAGGTTAATCTGACATGATAATTATAACGTGTGGCCCCTCTCGACTTTCCTGAGGCTTTGTGGTTTCGCCGTATTCACCGAATGGCTCCGCAGAGTCCTCTCAAAGCATCCTTTGAAACGCGGGCCCGTGGATGTTGTGTGTGTGTGGGATGCTGTGTTGAGTTCCCGATGTGAATATGTGATAACAGAAGTGGACATGGCTATTGTGGAGCGAGCAGAGAAGGCCACAGAACTCAGGACTCGACACACACACACACACACTGCACTGTGTTGTAAACGCACGAAAATAAACAAGGCCCCTCAAAAATAGCTAAATGTCAGCCTCGCATTGATGAATATTAATCCACAGCAGCCACGGACTCGACACACACAGGAGGACATTGGTTGAATATGAAACACAGCACGCTCTCTCTCTCTCTCACGCTCTCTCCCTAACACCGAGTCCTCGACAGAGGCAGCCGTTGCCATGGCGTCGGGAGTTGCTATGAAGCCACTATGTTCGATGAGCGTCTGCCTGCAGAGGGAAGACAGTGTGGTCTGTTTAAACTCGGGCCAGGACGCTGGCTGAGCTCAGATGACCTTTCACAGGGGGATAAAACATGATCTTCCTTAGTCCTGGTCCCAACAAAACTGGGAATTTACCACAGGACATAAACAAACAACAACAAAAAAGGACACAATCCTCTAATAATAATGTAGTTTTACAACGATTCCTGCCCACGTTCTATTGAAGAATACCATAATATCAGGGGTGTCAAACTCAAAAGGATCTGGGGGCTAACAATGAGTGCCCAGTCTGGTCAAGAGGGGGCGATGTAGAGACCGTTCAGTCGCTTAAAATTATAACAGGATACATATTCATCACGATAGTTCACAGAATTTCTAAGTAAAAGTCTTTGTTTGGCACATTTATGATGTAAAAATAAATCTTATATTGAGTCAATAATAACGTAAACAACTGTAATTAAAACATCAAACAAGCTTATATATGTACTTTAATAATGCTATCATTATAAACAAATGTTTAATGTAAAAAACACTATTTTTTAGTATAATATTCTGTCATTATTCTGTGTTTAAAGGGCTGTGACGTGATATTAAGAGGCCCAGGAGCCACCACTTTGACACCTCTGCCATATAAAGTCACCAGCCACTTTAATAAGTACACCTCAGTGCATTCACACATGTAAACATGGGCAAAATAAACCGCTGATATTCAAACAGAGCATCAGAATTGGTTATACTGGTTTGTATAATCCCTCATCACAAAGCAGGTATTATTATGTACATGTATTACCTCTAAATACTGAGCATTTGTTTTTACCATTGTTTTCTCTCTCTGTGTTTGTGTATGTTCACATTTGAGTGAGGGGGCTGTATTTCACATATGCTCGTGTGTGTGTGTGTGTGTGTGTGTGTGTGTGTGTGTGTGTGTGTGTGTGTGTGTGTGTGTGTGTGTGTGTGTGGCAGGAAGGAAATGCAGCAGGGGTTTGGGACCCACACAAGGTCTCGCTGTTCTTCTCCACTCCGTGCCTTCGGTACAGGAATGCATCGCCTGAGGTGGAAGGCGTGGATCTAAAGCCCTCGTCTCCCACTGTCCTGTGGCACCTGTTTTTCAGCTTATAGCTTTCAGGCCGACAGATAGAGAGCGATGGGATGATATGGGACGGAGGACAGACGGGGAATCACAGTCACCGTGTTGTGGAAACAAGAACTGCCGTGTGACGAACTGTAGCATGTCATAATTTATATGTTCTGTTTTGTTAAGGGAGTAGTTATGTATATATATGTATATATATATATAGTAAATATATAGTAATATGTGTGTATATACACATATATACACATTCACATATATTTACACACATATACATATATACATAAATTACTACAAATAACTACAACTACATACATAACTACAGCCAGGTTCCTTCTGAAGGTAACAAAATCAGACTACCAGCATTTCTGACAGTCAGCGAGCTGCAGACGCTGTTGTGTTACACAAACAAGACGCCTCTGATTGTGAGGAAAAACACATAGGGGCAGCATTATGACAATAGTTTTTTAGTTTTTTCGCCAAGAATAAACCTTTGTTTTATAGTTTTATTGTTTATACATTGTTATAGTTTTATCATTTATAAATATATATATATATATATATATATATATATATTATTATTTTTTTATTTTATTTTGTCTCCTATGTTTTATGTGCCATGTTTTATTTATTGTACTGTTAAGCACTTTGTCCCAGCTATAGCTGCCTAAAGCGCTCTATAAATAAAGTTGAGTAGAGTTGAGTAACACCTAAAAACGGCCGCCATAAAAGGACCAGAGGATGTCCTGTAACTATGTGTTTTTTTTACACAGAATAATTTCCAATATCTGGCAGTTTTACAATTCACTGGTATGATAAAATACTGTTTTAACAATTTAAAATGAAGAAAAACAAAAAAGGTTTAGTCAGAAAAGCACTGCAGTTGTACATGAACACATTTTGCGTGGTAAATTTGACATTTTTTGTCTCTCAATGTGCAAAAACAGGCCAAAAAATGGAAACTACGGTTTTCCAAATTTCCAAAAAGACGCACATTTTCCAGCTTCCTGAAACAGGGCGAGTGAAATTACCGTAATAACCACACTTTGCTTCACAGCTTTCAGAAACTGCATAAACAAAGCGTGCTTGTGTCGTTAGCGATACGCTCGTTTTTTAAAGGGTTAACTGCTCTAATGCCAGAAAGTAAAGTTGGTTATGGATATGATAAGTATTCTCTTATTGGAGTTGATAACTTTTTCAGGAATGCACTTAGAGCAAGGTCATTTATTTCCAAAGAAGCCAAAGCACCGTGCAACAAAACAAACTATTTCAAGATAAGAAAATGGCAAATAGTAGTAGTCACCAAACGAATGCAATGGAATCATTCTCCTCAGTCTGAGAATGTTGCTCTAACAGTAAGTTAATTATTAACCAGTAGAGGAGGAAAAATACGTTAGAACACTCTCTGTAATGTTTAATCTACAAAAAAAAAGGGAGTTCCTCCACGTTGCATTCTTTCCCTTTGCCCATAGAGACACTTTTGTTCTAATGCACAATTCTGTGCAGAGGAGTCATAGGTAAAGAAAGAAATGTCAGAGGGGAGGCTGAGTTTGATCTGGCTCTGTGCCCAGACGACTGATAACCTTGGGCAAAAAGGGATATTGAGCAGCAATAACCACATCAAAAAAAAATAACTTAACCCATATATTGACTGTTCAGAAGGAAAGAGCAGAACTTTATGGGAGTGGTGGATGAAGGGGGCTCTGTCCACAGGGAGCAATACCAACCTGACCTTTAGCCGGAGCTCAGTCACAACAAGACCCTCACTCAGTTTTTCCTCTTTTTACATCATGCTGCTTATTAGGACTGGCTGCTGCTGCTGCTGCTGCCCGAGCTCAAAAAGGTCAGGAGAACATTGGAGATTTTCCCCTCCTCCCATGAGACGCGTTAACTCGGAGTTTGATAGTTAACCTTGTGACGACCACACCGTTTCTTTTCTGCTCTCGACTGTTTACAAAAGGAGCAGTTTAGTGGACAGTTTTATGGGAAGAAACACGTGGCGACGATTCATTCTTGCGCAACGAGCAACTGTAAACACAATGCTGATAGTATTGCTTGACGGATTTTCACTTCGCATCGCTTCTGTTCACGTAGATTAAACCGGGGCGGAACGATAACGTCTTTTCTTTCTGAACGTTACTTCCCCTGCACGTTTGACAAAGTGGATAATTATCTCCCATGTTTACATTCGCTTGATGCAATTATTGTCCGCGGCGACTCGCTATTCGTCACAGTGGACGCGAGGTGAACGTATGGTTGCAGTAAATCTGATGCGCGAGGCTGGGGGGGACCCTAATGTGATCTCGCGGACAGACCGTTGAATGATGACACAATCTGGCCCGGCTAACTGCACCGGTGAAACACACAACGCTCGCTCACTACCCTCCCTCCCACACCACGCTCATCTTCCCCTCTGTGGCAAAGTGAGTTCCCTATGATTTACAACGCATCTTATAAAGCCTCCTTCCTGTCTGCTCAGTGCATAGACCCCAGCCTGATCGGGTCATCCTTTAGACCTCCTCTAAGGTGTTTAGCAACTCTTGCCTTTGCAGCAAGAAGACCCGGATTCAAGACCCGGTCGGAACAAGGGTCTTTCTGCATAGAGTTAGCATGTTCACCATATGTGTGCATTGGTTTTCTCCAGTATGGGATGGATTACGTATATAGGACACTCTAAATTGACCATAAAACGGTAGAAAATGGATGTCAAAACTAAAAATGATCCGTTTGTTGGGGCAGATGGTGGTGGATTCATACAATTATGCATACTTTTGTTGGTTGAATTATTGTTAAAACTTCTGATTCTGGGTTAAAAACACTATGAAAGGCTCTCATTTCTGCACAGGTGAGTGTAAAAAAACATACAAAAGCTGTCCACTCACTCTCTCCGTGTGTGTTCAGCTTCCTCTCAGGCCAGTGCATGAATCCACTCCATCTCTCTCCATTGTGTGAATGCAGAGCCAGGCCCTTTGTTTCCAATGGGAGGGGAGGGGAGGGGGGCGGACTCTACAGACCTGCACATTTTCCACTCAATTGAATGGCCCTCTCAGATCATTAAATGTCCATTCATTAGCGAGGGACACCGGCGGGGGGAATCAGCAGCAAACCAAACACAGTGAGGCCCCGTCTGCAGGGTTAGCGTTCGGGCACTGTCCCTTACACTGTGGCCTGCAACACTGTGGGTGGTTGTAGATCTCAAGTGCGAGCACCTGAGATGAGAATTGTTGCTCCTAAGAAAAAAAGCTGCAATGTCCATAAAAACTGGCATGATTTAAGCATTTTATAAAAAGAAGTTTGAATCCCAGTTCAACTGAGGGACTTTCTATGTGGACTTTGACTGTCTCTGGGTCGTCTGGTGTCCTCCCACAGTCCAAAAACATGCAGAGGTTAATCAGACACTGTATATTAACAGTAGGAGTGAATCAGAGGGAACTGTGTCAGGGAACTATGGTGACCTTTGCATACCAGGAAGGACGCTGAAGGACTTTGTTTTGCGGTGTAAGCGTCCATTTAAAAGCGATGCTGTAGAAACAAGACAAGATGGCGGACGCCCTCGCCTAAAATATTATTTATACAGTTCTAAATGGACCTTTTAAAATTATGTTCTAAACCCAAATATCTCAAATAACTCCTGCATCAGCGCATTCACAAACTACTTCACTAAAACTCCATAAAAACTCATCAAATCAAAGTCATGACTAACTTGCCACCAGTGGATCGATCAAGATCATTTGGGTCGATTTTGGGCTCCTGTGGTGTCATCCATCTTCATGTAGGCATCTAGTCTGTGATTCAACTACCTACTTTAAGCTATTTTAGCATCTGTCCAATGTCTTTTAAAGGGACAGAAGACAACTTTGGCATCCCAGGCAACTCCCGTTTGGTCACTTTTACAAATACGTTGTGTTGTCTCATAATAAGCAACGCCTCGTCATTCTGTCCTCGTAGCCAAGAGAGTAAATCAGTGAGAGCAAGATTCATAAGGGATCCATAAACCATGGCTCCATCATTTAAAGCAACTTTTTAAAACTACACATGAGTTTTGGCAAACTACTTCTGCTCCGCCGATCCCTTTAAGTTTCCCCTGGACGAGAACCTCCCAGTGTTTCTCCTGAACTACAGCCTTGTCATCACTTCCCTGATGACACCAGATCCAGGAGTGGAGGGAGGTGGGGAGGGAGAGTTTGGAAGGGGTGCTCACATGTTCCTGCAGAAACTTAGTCATGGTCAGGTGGGTTTAGAGAGCTGCGTTGTTTCAACCTGACTTTGACTGAGTCACTCTGCCACATTTGATTTAATGAAGATGACCGCAAATTTTATTAAGGTGGAGAGGAGAAGTCAACGGGGAGGAAGGTAGGGTGGTGGTAGGACGGGAACTCCTAACATCTGCTGTGCTCAGGCATGCCTCCAGAAATGACAGCTCTATACTGTGTGCAGCATTAACAAGCCCACCAAATCACTAGGTTCATGTCTTACACAAGACTGTGATTTTCCTCTCCGCAAAAGAGTCTCAGTCAGAAGGTTTTGGCAGTTCAGAGAGTTTCAGTTTTGTTTCGTTGACTTAAAAAACCAACACAGAGGTTCTGGATGTCAGATGGTGAAACCGCTTGAATTTAATATTATGTTAGCATAAGTTTAATGAATGGATATATGGATGTTTATTCATTCAAAACCCCTTTAACGCCAACCGTATCGCACACTTCGCATTACCGTAATTACGCAACTGTTTGTGCTATCGTAAAAAAAAAAAGAGCGGCTTCTGAAAGCTAAGAAGATGCCAAGTCAATGTCAACATGCGGTTATTACGGTAATTTCACTCGCAATGTTGCAGGAAGCCAGCGAATCAGTGTCTTTGTCGCCAGAGAGTCGAATAGAATAACATTCACATTTTTTGGACCGTTTATGGACATTGAGGTGTTATACTTCTCAAATTTAGCACGCATCTGGTGTTTGTGCAGCGTTTTCCCTTCATTTTACATTGTTAATACAATTTTAACATGCACTAAATTGTAAATAACTGCCAGATATTGAAAGTTAATCTGGAAAAATGGGCGAAATCACTCACTAACAGGACATTTTCTGGCCCTTTTATGGTTAAAATAGCCATAAAATGCCTAAGCGTTAAAGGGTTAAGCTGGCCCACCCACAAGATGCCTTTGCCTGGGTACGATTGTGATGCTATTCAAGGGTAACAAACTCTTGCTCTTTACAAATGGCTGTTTATACTAGGAAAAAGAGAACTTTACTGGAGCAAACACCATGTTTCACTGTGTCGAACTTTGCGCCAGGAAACGTTTGATTGTGTCACGATTGACCGGCGTAATCCTGCTCGTAGATAATCAGCAGATACAGAGAGAGCGATTTTCATTTTAGTCCAACGAGCAATTTCGGTCTGAGCCAAAACAAACATGCTCGGATTAGGGTGGAGCTTCCTGTGAGAAATCCTGGGAGAGGGCATCTCATACTAGACGAGTGCATCTGTAACCGAGGCTACGTGTTCCGTCTTCAGCGATAAATGTTCTAAAAAGAGACCGTAACAAAGATGAACTGTGGGACAACGGGGAGAAGTTTGTGGCCGTTCGGTTTCGTGATCACAGGACTTTTTAAAATACCAATAATGATGAATAAGCACGCAAAAAACAATCAAAACAAATTACTGCATTTCCACTTAGAGAGAGAGCAGCATCAGTGGATACGGAAGTTTGAGTGGACGGCAAACAAAGAGCTCGTAATCAAAGAGGTCTCGTTCTTTCTTTTGATCACTCCCTGAACAGCTGTTTCTGGTGGCCACTCGTACTCTGAGTCGCTCTTGGCAGAGCAGAGCCTGGAGCTGCCAGGACTGAGGGGGGGGGGGGGGGGGCTGGACACTTGTGGAGAAGCCTGTGGGCAGCATCTGGTGCTGGTGCCAGCTGAATGGCGGTAAGATGGAGAGGAGGTGATGGATGGGAGAGGGACAAACAAGACAGGAAGTGATCATTTAACGGCATCAGACCTTGAAAACAGAACCAGTGGGTCGTCAAGGCTGCCATTGTCCCAGTGTCTGGACCGGACCATTCAATGAACACAGTGCACTGTAACAGTGGCGTGGACTCTGAACTGTGCAGGTCAGACGCCTGTTGTCTCCGTACAGGAGGACGTCTGCTAACATCCTCACACGTGTATGTAGAGTTAAATTATACAAACATCAGGAGGTCTGAAATAAGTGTATTTTAAATTAGAAAATGTTAGCCAATAATACATAGTCCATAGGTGACATGACGTTAATGAGTGTTTATACATTTAAAACCCCTTTAAGATGGGTGCTTTGGACTGGGCATGACTGTGACGCTATTTGATGCTAATTGTAAATTAGCATCAACATCTCCATACAAGACACATGTACAATTTAAACTTCACACAAGGCAGGGTCATATGGCTAAAATAAGTGTATTATAAATGAGATAATGATAGTTATTGGTTTATTTATACGCCACTAATACATTTTGTAGAGTATTTTGCCTGATACGGATTAGCTTCAACAGCTATTATTTATCAATTTTAGCTAGCATTGTTATCTCTTTAACCATTATATCAAATGATGTTACAATTTCCAATTATTTGTCCATTAATTACTGATAATTACTCAATACGCATTTCAATATCCGAGGTACAAACATAAGGCCCGCGCCCCAGAACTGGTACACCAGAGAGTCCAATCTGGGTTCGCAGGATGAATTTGTTAAAAATGGGATTTGGGGAAATATTATATTTTTCAGTTCCACATACCTGTGACTAAAAGTTTTGTGCCTTTGTGGATCCACTGTGATCTGAAAGTTGTGTAAATAGTAAACTTGGGCATAATATTGTTGAAATTTCAGGGTTTTCATCATATGTTTTGAAAAAAAAAAAAAAAACAGAGGATAAATGTAAAACAAAGGCAAACACATTGGAGTTCTTGTATCTAGAGGTTATTGTATTTATCAGGATAATACTAACCATGAATTTACTGTGTTTTCTATTCACGGACATACAGAAGAAAAACAACCATAAAGAGATGACCTCTATAATATAACACGTTGTGGCCTAAGTGAAGGAGGTAATGTGTTAACTGCTGAACATGACCACAGAAAGACGAGAGTCATTAATGTGTCATTAAAGTCAGAAGAGGATGGTGTATGTCCCCCTCAGCGTGAGTGGAAGAAGAAGAAGAAGCTCTGCAGGGGCTGAGCTTTAGAACGTGTTTTTGAATATGTTTATTGTGCATTTGTGACCATGTGTGTGTTTTGGAAGGGAAAAGGGTTGTGCCCTTTAAACATCTGGCCACATGTGTTCTCCATTAGCTTTTTTTTTGTTTGTTTTAAACAAAACTTCTTTGGCAGATGTGGACCCCGGGGGGGGGGGGGGGGGGGCACATTAGCCGGCTTTTTTACCTGATTTGAGAACAGTTGTCGTGGTGTGAAGCAGCCTGAGAACAGCACGGGGTCCTGACTCTGTGACGACTTACAACCCTGCTGGGAGCCTGGAAGGATCGTTCGGTTCCAGAGAAATCCCACTTCGCGTCGAGTATTTTTAGTTTCCGAGGGATGGGAGCGCTAAACTGTTGGCACGTTCGAGGGAAAACCAATTACCAAGTTTTCCAATGGTCATTTTTTTTCTTTGTGCCATTATTCTGCTCACACAATCGACTCAAATTTACGATGATTTGCCGTGGCTGCACGCAGATGTGCTTCAAAGTCCTTTTTTTTTTTTTTAAATATATATCTCTTATCAGGACCAAAGAGGGGGAGGAAGTGCCGGAGAAAGAGAGAGTTAGCAGTTAATAGACTTCCAAGACTCCCACTTATGAGAGTGCCTCGACTCCCTGAGTGCACCGTTCAATCAGATCAGCACAAACTGGCCAGTGGTGCTTCATTATCTCAGAGAGGAGCTGCTGCTGCTGCTGCTGCTGCTGCTGCTGCTGCTGCTGCTGCTGCTGCTGCTGCTGCTGCTGCTTTGAAATGTTCAAAGGGAGATGAAATTGCGTTGATGGTTGCGTGAGGGCGTAAGGAAAGCCGAGTTTTGTTTAAAGTCTAAACATCCTCTGCGGCGTAGGTGTGTGTGCATTCGGTCACACTGGTCCATAGGAGATGTTTATGTGTGCGTAGGGGGTTAAATACATCATTCTGTGGAGAGGGAGTAGGATTTAGGTGCATTTAGAATGTATGCTTTTCATCTTTCTCTCCGTTTCTGCTACCTACGATACGTCGGGTGATGGGATCTAGATCACTTTTCTGGTCACCCTAACCAGAAAAGGCTAACCCTAACCCCAAGGTTCAGTGAGGTTGCAGCAAAAATAATTATTCTGAGACAGAATTCCACCACAGGGCCGATGTAAAGAGATGAACAACCATTCACTCACATGCTTACACCTATTCTGAGTTTTTTTTTTTCAGATTTCTGACTTTTTCCTTGGATTTCTGACTTCAACCTCAGATTTCTGACTTTTTCCTCAGATTTCTAACCTTAATCTCACAATTCTACTCTTCGGTATATATACATATATGTGTATCTGAACTTTAATCTGAGATTTCTGACTTTAATCTCAGAATTCTACTCTTCCATATATATGTGTATCTGAACTTTAATCTCAGAATTCTGACTTTAACCTCAGATTTCTGACTTCAATCTCAGATTTTTTTCCCCGGATTTCTGACTTTTTTTTTCTCAGATTTCTAACTTTAACCTCAGATTACTGACTTTAATCTCTGATTTCTGACTTTTTTTTCCCTCAGATGTATGACTTTAATCTCAAGATTTTTTTCCCCGGATTTCTGACTTTTTCCTCAGATTTCTAACCTTCATATCTCATAATTCTCACCCCAACCCGTCTAGGCAGATGGCTGCACATCTTTGAGTCTGGTTCTGTCAGAGTTTTCTTCCTGTTAATCTCCACTGATTCCTCGTGTTTGCTCATTGTGTGAATTGTTGGCTTTCTCTGCTCATTCAACACTTTATCCTCCACATGGGGGCTGCTGGTGCCAATCCCAGCTGACTAAGAGCAAAATGCCATTCCACCACAGGGCCGATGTAAAGAGATGAACACCCATTCACTCACATGCTTATACCTATTCTGACTTTTTTTTTTAGATTTCTGACTTCAATCTCAGATTTTTTACTTTTTTTCCCCTCAGATTTCGGACTTTTTTTTTCTCAGATCTCTAACCTTAATCTCACAATTCTACTCTTCCGTATGTATGTGTATCTGAACTTTAATCTCAGAATTCTGACTTTTACCTCAGATTTCTGACTTCAATCTCAGATTTTTTACTTTTCCCCCTCAGATTTCTGACATTTTTTCCTCAGATTTCTGACTTTAATCTGAGATTTCTGACTGTAATCTGAGAATTCTAACTTTAATCTCTGATTTCTGACTTTTTTTCCCCTCAGATGTATGACTTTAATCTCAGATTTCTGTTTTTTTTCCTTAGATTTCTAAACCTTAATCTCACAATTCTCACCCCAACCTGTCTAGGCAGATGAACAACCATTGGCTCACATGCTCACACCTACTGTAAATTTAGAGTGTCTAATTAACCTCTGCATGTTTTTGGACATCATTCATGCTCAGTCTTGTACAGATATGTCCTGCGAGGTCGTTCTGGTCACAACTTGCTTTTTTGTTCTCTTGTTGCGACTAGAGCACCAGAAAAACAGAGCAATGTGTGCAATATTTTCGTCTTGAGCTTTTGATAACACTCATATCTTCACTGTCTGAAGGAGAATGGGTTCCAAGAGGAATGCTGAGGCTGAGGCTGATGCTTAAACCCCCCTGAAAAATGACTGCAGGGAGAGAGATAGAGCAAAGCTGTACATCTGCTACTTGAAGGTTATTGATAACTGCAGCTACTGTTTTGTGCTGTCAAGGTCCTGGGAAATGTACAAGACTGCTTTGTCTCTCACTCGCATACTTTAGAAGTTTGAAATGGGAAATAAATGAGTTCTCTAAAGGGAAATTACTTCATTTGAAATAGAGAGCACAAAAAGTTCTTCCTTTTCTTTTTTTACCTAGACAGTGATCAGACCCAGTTAGCCGGTAATTGCTGGGTTCTCACAGTGAAAAGGTCTGAGCTCTTGTTGGAACGCGGCCAGCTGTTCCACTTTTACTCACGGCATGAGGAAAAGCACAAAACATGTCCCCGAACGCCGTCTCGCGTTACCGTGTTGTGAGGGTTTCATTGGCCGACGACTCGGAGAAGTGTCGGAGAGTTCATCCGACTGTGAGCGGGATTGATTTCCACTCGAGCGTGAGGCTGACGGAGCACAGAGCAGAAACATCAGCTGTAACTAGGTTATACATATTATACACACACACAAAAAAAAAATGTTCGCCTTTTCATGTAGTTATGTGATGTTTGGTTTCAAGTATTTTCAATCCGATGCCACCAAGTTTAATTTTAAGACACATGCGCCATCTAGTGGTGGTTTTGTGATACCACAGCTGTTCAGAGGGGTAATTGTGCACACTGAGTCACACCTACAAGCAATATTTAAAATGAAATTTGTGTATAGTACAGAAAGATTCAACTCGGGGAATTCAGAATCCTGACTTTAATCTCAGAATTCTGACTTTTTTCCCTCAGACTTCTGACTAACTTCAGATTTCTGACTTTAACCTCAGATTTCTGACTTCAATCTCAGATTTCTGACTTCAATCTCAGAATTTGTACTTTTTTCCCTCGGATTTCTGACTTTTTTTTTCTCCAATTTCTGACTTTTTCTCAGATTTCTAACTGTAATCTCAGAATTCTAACTTTAATCTCTGATTTCTGACTTTTTTCCCTCAGATTTCTGATTTTAATCTCAGATTTCTGACTTTTTCCTCAGATTTCTAACCTTAATCTCACAATTCTACTCTTCTGTATGTATGTCTAAACATTATCTTATTAGTGACCTCTGACTTATCTACTCCATAATCTCCCAGTGCCATGTTACTGTGTGAGACAGTAAACAGAAAAACAGTAAGACATGAGCAGTCAATCACAGACACAAGATTAATATTAGATTAACATGGGAAAAGTGGAAAAACGTGTTGATCACAATGATGTAAAGTATCTCATAGAGATTTTTTTTATTTTTATTAATGGATCTGATTTTGACTTTAATGCACTGACAAAAAGCTCTGACCATGCTCTGTGTGTTAGCGCCACCAAATGGCAGGAAAGAAAACAATACCTGTCATGACATGAGAGACACCTGGAATAACCTTATTTTTTACTCCATACACAGAACAAACTACCAGTCGAACCAAGCCATAAACAAACACTTCAACATAGAGAACTCTTGACATGTTTACATTTTATACACAGAAATCTAAAGTAGTGCCATGCAAACTATTCAGTTATTTGATAAAAATTATGTGCCTTCTTATAGTTTGTGTTTGTTATTGTCAGTGAGTGAACCAAACACACTTTCATTTGAAGAATAAAATCGGATACAACTAACAATCAGGTAAAACAGCATCAAAGTATTATTATTTTTTTAGTTTTGGTGAAATAACCCTTTAAGATGTAGCTTTGCTTTGGTGTTACACAAACCTACCAAAAGATGGCGGTAGATGTACAGATATGAAAAGTTTCAGAGAAAATGCATGTGGCATTTAAAAAAAAAAAAAAAAAAAAAAAACTTGGGATTTCAGTCTGTGGAAAAAAATAAAAAACTTTTTGCAGCTTCCTGTGAAGCAGCTTTAAACTTCCTCACCATGTTTGATGAATATGCATGGATCTATTTCACAGCCCCAACACATACTGTATATGAATACATATCCAGCAGGGGGCGCTGTGCACCGTGCCATCACCTCACAGCAAAGGTTGCAGAAGAAATGGACATAAACATTGAATTTGGCGAAGCAAAATTATGTTGTTGTTTTTTATGATTTTACTCCTGCAAATGCATCAAAAATTAAAAAAAATATCATGGAGGGCTGCTTGTATTTTTTTTTTTTTTTTTTTTTTTTTTTTTTTTTACATAATCTACTACTGAAACGCGGACAGTGTGGAAGAATTGAGCCGCGGGCGATATCAGTTGAATGTTTTGCTTATCTGATCCATCTCTTTTCACGTAGAGTTCACTGTCCGCCAGCGCCGTTGAATAACAATGGGAGTCTGGGAGGCCGTGAATGCGCGGCCTCTCAATGGCCTGAATAAAGTGTGATCTCTAAGAAAACACTGCATACACACAATTAAGCACAGACGCTCTGGCTGCAGGACTGGCCTTTAATGAAGCTGCGGGCTTTCCATTGTCACAGATGCCACTGACTGCAGCTGATGATTTTTTTTTTCTTAATTTTTTTCTTGAGTGTGCGTGACTCTGACTCTTCCTGCAGGAACGCGGAGCTGCACGTTGAGCCACAGAACAGGTATATGCAAATCTGCATTTGCGGGGTGAAGACTCGTAGTACTGAGAGGTATGCGTGCCGCGCAGTGCCGCGCACAGGCGCTCACGGCGGAAGGCTGGGTTTCATCACGGGCCTCGCCTGCGGCACAAGCAAGGAGGAGGGGGGGAGGTTGAGTGGGTTGAGCCAATGGGAAGCGAGCATCCTGCCCCGCTCTCTATAACTCTGTGTCACAGAGGCTGAGCCATGCCACAACTGAGTTTCTGCAGCGAGGAGAGTTCCAACTGGACTACAGGCTCTCCAAATCCGTGCGTAAAGAGCGCGCACTCACTCACACACAGACAGACTTTAAACCACTTTTTTTGTTGTTGCGCTTTGTATCTTACTCACTCCACACGAAGAAAATCCACGAGTGGACTTTCTGGTTTTTATTTAACTCAGGAGGGCGGCTTTCACCATGAGCGCCGGACAGACATACGAGAAGAAGATTTCGAGTATTTTGACCGACCTGCCAGGATCTATGAGCTGCCACCCGAGCTCCAAGGACTCCCCTACTCTCCCCGAATCCTCCGTGACGGACATGGGCTACTACAGCGGACAGACGAGCCACAGCCACCACGAATATTACCAGACGCAAGCGTACGGACAGCCCATGAACTCTTACCACCACCAGTTTAATCTGAACGGAATGGGAGCCGCGGGAGCGTACGCCACCAAATCTGAATACCCGTACACGAACGGCTACAGACAGTACGGACATTACAACAGAGATCACCTGCAGGCCTCGCCTCCGTGCTCAGGTAAATATTGTGACTTTGAGTTTGTTTGACTGCGTCTGGTGTGCGTAACGCTGGAAAATAAGCGCTGAAATACGCACAAATAAAGCATTTACGCAAATGTTGTGCTTCTTAAACACATACTGTAAACATTGACGACAGCAAATATGTAAGACTTACAATTAATGACTTAACAACACTTGACTTCCAGTGTATTTGATTTATTATAGGAGAGGGAAAAAGGAAAAATCACTACCAAGTTTAGCGCCTGGTGTTAATGTCACGTCTTAAAACCATATGTGTGGGAACGAGGCAGCCATCAACAGCTGCTCATAAAAGAATAATGGTTTAATTAAAAGCTAATAATATTATTCACTGCAGCCAACTGTACATGTGTGCAGTGGCAAACCCTAACCAAAACAATATCACCCTGATAGAACTTCTCCACATTTTCCTTTTAATCTAATAAACATTTGTTGGTTTTTAATAATTTGCCTTGTTGTTGTTCTGCAGTGAAAGAGGAGCCAGAGCCCGAGGTGCGCATGGTGAACGGAAAACCGAAGAAAATCCGCAAGCCGAGGACGATCTACTCCAGCTACCAGCTCGCTGCGCTGCAGCGGCGCTTCCAGAAGGCTCAGTACCTCGCGCTGCCCGAGAGAGCGGAGCTCGCGGCTCAGCTCGGCCTCACTCAGACACAGGTAAGCAGCCCCGAGCTCGTGCAACACTTTGGTTCATTCATAAATTTATCTCAGCGTCACGTGAGTCAGGGCTCTGGAATGGATCCATCACGCGTAAATTACGCACGGTGCATCCGTCACTTTTTAAATGAACTTAAAACTAACGACTACTTTCCTCTCCTCAGGTAAAGATCTGGTTCCAGAACAGGAGATCCAAGTTCAAGAAGATGTACAAGAACGGCGAGGTCCCGCTCGAGCACAGTCCCAACGCCAGCGACTCCATGGCGTGCAACTCCCCGCCCTCCCCCACGGCGTGGGAGAACAGCAGCAGCACCCCGCAGAGCACCCCGGTCAGCAGCAGACCTCAGGTCCCGCAGCCGACGCACAGCTCGTCGCCGCCGTACATGGAGGATTATAACAACCACTGGTACCAGCAGGGATCGCACCTACAGCACCCGGGCACCGTGCACCACCCAGTCCCGCAGCAGAGCGTGGGAGCCGTTTATTAACAGTGACTCCAAAAAAAAAAAAAAGAGAGAAAAAGCAGATTTTTTTAGTTTCTTTTTTTTATAGTTTTTTTTTCTCCACAAAACGAGGTTTCTCCACAACAAAGACTCTGCAGAGCAACTGGACCAAACCTGGATGACCGAGATGTTTGAGAACTGGGTTTTTTTTTTCCATTCACACAGCACATACGGGATTGTGGTCACATGTGGCAGAATATTTAATGGATATCTGGCGTGGTTCTTTATTTTTTTAGTTTATTTTTTTTCCTAAATTATTTATCGCTTCTGTTATAACTTTTTTTTATTTGTTTTGTAAATGAACAGGCCTATGCAAAGCCATTTTTTTTTATTTACAAAAAGTCTAACCACAAACTGAATAAACTGTGCAGTTGATCCATCATCAAATCATGCATGCGGGTTTGTAGATAGCGCCTAAGAGGAATTAAAAAAAACAAAAAAAACAAGAAAAACTCAGGTCATATTTATATGGATTTGTACAATACGTCGAAGGTTGTAAATATGTGTTTATATGCAGAACCACTATGATCATATTATTTGTTGGAACGACCGCACTGTGGTGCCTCCAGAACCATTTTTATATTCATGTAATTATTAGTCCAGACTTGTTGCCTTTTTTTGTCCATTGAATAAAGGTGTTAATAATAATAACAATAATTGCATGTTGTTTATTCAATTATCCTAAAGTGTGATTTACAGTATTATTAACAAACATGGCTTTGAATGGAACAAAAACATATACACACCTCATTTTAAATGTTCCTTAACCTTAAAATGATTTAATATTATATATTATTGCAACCATGTCACACATTTAAGAGCTTTATTGGGTTATTTCATTTCTAATTTCAGGAGTTCAGAGGTCTCTTTGTGGTGAAATAAGTGTCACTGCTGATTGTGAGGATTATTTATGTCTTTTTTGTGAGTGTGTCTTCCTTCTGTGTATAGGCTGCTGCACACAAAGGACTGACTCACTGTGTTTTGGTGCGTATGTGTGTGCGTGCGTGCAAAGCGCTGCAGTAGGAGGCGACACACATGCAGACATGTTGGAGTCACTCGATTTTATTACTGCGCTGTTGCCAGAAAACAAGAGGGAACCACACACCCACACACACACACACTTGTATAGCATGCATAGTGAGGACACTCATAGGCATAATGTATTATCTAGTCCCTTAACCTAATCATAACCACCAAATGCCCAACCCTAACCTTTATCCTAGGCCTAAAACAAGGTCTTTACTCTGAAAAGGGGTGTGAAAATGTCCTAATTTTACCAAAATGTCCTCCATTATGTATACGTTTTTTTTCTTCACAAAGATACCCACAGAAGAACACAAACACACACACACAAGTGTTTGAATAGCATGCATAGAAGACATTCCTAGACATATAATGCATTCTCTAATCCCTTAACCTAACTTTAACCATCACAACAAAGTACTTAAACCTAACCTTTATCCTAACCATAACCTAAATCCAGGTCTTAACCCTGAAAAGGGCATGTTTAGGGGTGCAAAATGTCCTAATTTTACCAAAATGTCCTTAGGTATATACGTTTTTTTTTTTTTTTTTTTAATCTTCCTCAAAAAGATACACACACAACAACAACAACTATACACAAAACCTTAACCATAACCCTAACCCTAACCCAGTTAATGACTAACCATAACCTAACAACAAGTCCAACCTTAGCCCCTAAACTTCCTCAGAGATGTTAGCTAACTTAGCTAAATGTTAGCTAGCGGCTAACATTTAGCTAAGTTAGCTAAAGCTAGCGGCTTACCGTTTTTTGGTCTCCTTCCGGTCTACAGCTCCGTGTTTATGCCATAAAAAAAGGTCATAAAGAGGCAACAAACACCAGTACATACACACTCACACTGGGTGGAGGTGGTGGGTGGGTGTGGCTGGGGCTCTTCGGGTTTTGAAGCAGTTGCCGTGGGCGATTTCTTTCACGCGTGGGCGTGAGAAACGCTGCCAAATATTGAAGGGCGCAGACAATGCGCCACCTCTTCTGCTATCTCTCCTTTGAATTGTCTTTATTTAAACATTTTTTTCCAAACATTACAGATACACGGACGTTGTCAACAGAAGAAAAACAGGTAAAGGTGTGTGTGTGGACTGTGAGAACACACTGCTAAATAAACACCACTTCAATGATATAATTGCTGTTATGACAGTGACAATGACTTATAGGGGGGGGGGGGGGGGAAAACATCAGGACTTCCGTTCACGCGCCCTGTAAACTAACAACGAGCAACATCAACAACAACAACAGCCTCGGCCTCACAACCGTGTGCGTTATTATTCAAATGTGCTGCACTACAAACTTACACGATGGAAGAAAAAAAAAAAAAAAAAACCCGCTAATGGCGATCTTATCCACATGGACCACCACCGAGTGCCATTACGCACGGGGAATGAAATGCGCCGCGCTCGCGCATTAGTGGGTTTTTATAACCTTTTCTGCCGCTTTCTGTAAGCGGAATGGTATGCGTCCCGAGGAGCTCAACACTGTGGAACTCTACTGCAAACTTTGTGTTTAAAGACAACAAAAACAGAGTTTAAATACTGAATTTTTTATTTACAATATCTGGATTTAGGAAGAGAAAATATGTTGGAATAAATGCATTAATGAAAAATAAGAGGTTTAACTGCCTTAATTCACTTAAACTGTACTATAACTATGTCCTTATGATCAAATAGTGTGCGTTAATAAACTTAAATGATGTGTTTTTACAGTGATTTAATAGAAATGACCTATTTAGAAAACAATGGGGATTAAATATAGTTTATACCCAGACATTTTTTATTATTGCTATTATTTTTACATCTTTAGCACATATAGCTACCAACCAAGCCTAACATTAAACTTAAAAACATTAAAACAAGTAAAACTTTCTATCGTCAGTGTTATTTCTTGAGGATTTGCACATTTAAAACACAAAAAAGATTGATTTATCACATAGAAAACTTAGTGAATGGGGATTATTTTAACATTTATATTGAAACTATGGTATAACTTGAAGGTTATGAAGCAGTAAACTTCACACACAGCTCCTAATTCTCCCTCCCTAATGTCTTCCCCTTTGCTTTTTTTATTTTATTTCCCCCTGAACTCAACACCAGTTGTCTACAGCATCACTCAGCGCCACCGTGCACTGGTGCTGCGTGATCTGACAGAAGCTCCACCGTTGCTGTTGCATTCTAATATCAATGAAAGCTCATCAGGAGCAGCACATGTGACGTCCCCGCGGTGGCTCCCTCAGCATGTGTGGGCCGCCCGGGCTGTGGCCTGTCAGACGTGTCCATATATGTCATCTCCTGGAACATTAGCAAGCGTGAGTAGCCGCCGAGGTGCGTGTGAACTGCTGAACTTGAATGTGATCTCCTTGCGCACGGCGAGGTGCATCGCAGCACCCTAAATAGAGCGGCCCTGCCCAGGCCCCTATAAGCCCCTCTATCCCACCCAACGTCCAGCAAAAGTTAGCCGTGTGATGTCAGCGCTCGTCTCCTGGGTGCAGCGGTATGGGTTGAGATGGAGGTCGTGGAACTGATCTATGGAAAGACTTCGACGGGGCAGCTGCTGGGCCTGCATGGGCCGAGTCCTCGGCTGCATTAGCGTCACTCACTCGGTCCATTTTTTTGTTTTTGAACTGGGACGAAATGAAGGCGGAGAGGCATCTTTTGACAGCTGTGGACTCGTGAACCCTGACTGACCTCAGCCCCGGGCCAGGACTGGACTGGCAAAGTATGTTGTTGTACTCCTCCTCGACATATCATCACATCCTGATAAAGCCCTCAATGCTAATGCTACTGCTGCGACCTTGACCGCAAAACAAGACACCGATTTAAACGGAAGGTTTAAAAGGATTTCTACTTGGCGTACAGTCACCTGAATGTATGAGTTGTTGTTTTGCCGTATTAATCCTTTATATTTAGAAGCAGGTTGGACCACCATGTTTCGAACGGACTGAAGGCTATCAACGAGATTGGAAGGGAAGACGTGAGAGATGTTCTACTGAACATGCAACACCAAAACATGGCGCTAAATCCTCTGCACTGTACCTTTAAAACCGCACAATTTGATATATCGTTAGCCTCATAGCATAGTTGCCTAAGTCATATTTGAACAATTGGCAATCATGCTATTAGGCTAAGGATATGGCGGTACAAAGACTGGGTCAACACCAATAGATGGTATCAAAAGGAGATTTATTTGGGGTCACCAAATAAATTTGCTATCTTCCAGGGATAGAACGATACCACTTTTTTGGTCCGATAGCAACACCGAGATACCGATATTATGACTCGGCACAACGCATTTGTGCCAAGTCAAATAAACAGCCCCAAACATGACTCGGCAAAAACGCTTTGCGCCTATAGTGAAACGTGCGACATCCAGGATTCTTGGATTTGACATTTTTATCCGTCCGATATCCGATACAGTGATTATCGGACCGATACCGACACCCATCCCTACTTTTCACCCAGCCTTATGTTAGTCAAGATTTAGAAGTTAAATGTAAATTGTGGTCCGTTTATCAATCATGCATCTCTTGAAATTGCCTTTGTTTATCTCAGGAAGGTAAAAATCGATTGTTACGATTTATAGTGCGAAGTTTTCGTCATTGTAAAAAAAAAAAAAAGTGGTTCCAGAAGAAGGATTAAATTTTCCTAGCCTGTGTAAATGTCTGTGAGGACAAATATGATCTTTGTGAGGACATTTCAGCAGGTCCTTGCTAATTTAAATGGCTTTCTGAAGGTTAAGACTTGATATTGATATTAGGGTTAAGTTAAGGGTTAGTGACATTTGTTTGTGACAGTTGTGAGCTATAGGGGAAGTATTTTGTCTATTCGTGTCCTCACTAAGAATGCTGCACTGTTTATGTGTGTGTGTGGTTTCTTACGCATGTTTATAAGGACCAGTAGTCCTCATGGAGACCAAAACCATGGTTTCTAATGAGGCAGAACCTCGTTTCTGAAGACCTGGGCTGAAATAATTACTGGATTAAAGTACTTTGGAGTGTTTTTAAACAATTAAAAACAAGTTTCTGTGATTTTTCAGTTTCTTAAAAGTGAATATTTTCCCGTTTCGGTTGCTCCATATAAACAAAGAAATCACTAAAACGGAAATTGACGTTTGAGACCGTTTCAGGTTTTACAAACGCCGATAGCTCTAAGATTTCAAATGTGGTCATAGGTTAAGGTTGGGCATTAACTGGTTGTGGTGAAGGTTAGGGATCAGGTTTTGTTTAGGCCGTTTTAATGAATGGAAGTCAAAAAGAATAGCTCCAAAAAAAACAACCGTGTGTGTGTGTGTGTGTGTGTGCCAAAGTGTATTCAATCTTTTAATCCCTGTGGAGTGTGTGTGTGTGTGTGTGTGTGTGTGTGTATCATCCTAAACTCAGTCAGGCCTTTCTTTTCTTTCACATGAATCATGTTCGCTCTCTAACAGGGCGATGTTGCTCACAATCACCTGAGACGTCGGGATCACTCAAGCTAATAACAATAATCAACCCCCAGAGACCTTGCTTTGCCACTTGGCCCATTCAAAGCCAACGCCGGGCGGATTTAATAACAAACCTCTCTCTCTCTCTCTCTCGTGAGCCTTATTGCTATCCTGCAATTAAAACCCATCAGACACCCGCTCTCCTCTGATAACACCGAGCATCCTCACGCGCCACCATTGATAACAGTCAAGACTCATTCATTCATTTACCCTTCCCTGCCTCTTAGTCTGTCTCTTATACGCGAGGAAAAACCTTTTCACTTTCTCCTCACTGTGCCGCGTGATAATTGGTCCCCACTATTGTCCACGAGCCCATTATTCCAATCTGGGAGACGGGAAATTGCCTGTAATTTTCCCTGATGCCCCGTCAAACTTATTCCAGCAACGCTTGCCTCTTCTCCTTCTTCTTCTTCTTCTTCACTGCATGTTTAACAAGGAAGAGGAGCATGAGGGTGTTTATGTATAGATGTATATAAAGGAGGGGATTTAAATGGAAGAATCTTGGAGGACTGGGAATCGCCCGATGTGGCTTTTGTTCGCCACGGAAACGAGGCTGAGGTAAGACGAACGGTGCCTGTGCGACCAGAGAGAAAGGTTTATATGAATGTGCTCAAGTGTGTTTGCTTTTGTCGTCATTAAAATCTTTAAAAAACACCAGTGTTTACCTTGGTGTGATAGGGTTTCTGTGAATGAATGAATGAGTCTACTCTACAAAAACAAACCCTTGGAACAACACTTGCAATGGAAACACGCTCTATTTTTTTTTTAATACATGTTAATCCCAAAAAATGTACTATATATGTATATATATATGTTTGGTTATGTCTTTTCTAATCCCTGAGTATGATGACATCAGACAAATTGTAAAGGTTTGCCATGACAGTGCAGACAAAAGAAGCGATGATGGAGAAGGATATATATATATATATGTATATAAAAAAAAACACAAGCTCAGACTGTGTTGATAAGATAGAAATGAGTCGTCGTTGCGTGTTTAAACAGCGCGCAGCACGCGCCAGGATGTAAATGAGGCGCACTTTATTGCAGAGGACGACGCAGCCGTTTGTCATAATTTTTTATTATTATTATTTTATTTTAGATACATAAAGGGGGAAAAAAAAAGTCTGTTTTGGTTGGAGCGCAAACGTGTGCGTAAAGTTGCCAAATCTTCACCATGGGGACTATTTAGTGTCCTTTCTTTTACGCTTTAATTTGAAGTGACCATGTAAAAATATGACAATTAAAATTATTATAATACACTTGTTTCCAAACAGGATTCAATGGAAAAAAAAACCCCACGTGGAACCACGCAGCCATCGCGCGCGCTGAAATGTCGTTATATCATTATTATTCCCCGTGATATTATATATTCCAGAGCCGGTTTTCTCTGTGACCTTACAGTTGCGCGTTCGTTTGTCATTCGCCCAGATTCCTGTGATCACACGTGTTCGCTCGTTCACAGTCGGTTGAATGAGACAATCGCGCGTATTGGCTTTCCTTAAATATTTGACAGCGTGAAAACATTTCACGGATGAAGTGGCTACCCAAACAAACGTGCCGAGCAAGATATCAATCACTTAAAACAAACAAAAAAAAAAAAACACGTCAGTTATGTATTTGAATAACGCTCGTGCGCACACCGTGAAAGTGAAAGTAGAGCCCGAATGCGGACACGCGCGCACGCGGATTGTTTTTAAAAAAAAAGCACATTTCAGACAGATGATCCAAGAGAGAGAAGCATTTAATGCCTTTGTAGTGACATCATTCACACGGAACACAGAGGACAAGAACACTTCCTATAAAACACATTTAAATGTTCAGTTCTGAGGAGGAGGAGGAGGAAGAAGAGGAGGAGGAGGAGGAAGAGGAGGAGGCCACAGTCCACTCACATCATCTGAGGCCTGGGCATCGCGTCCTGGTGCGCATGGTGGTTTGGATACCAGTGGCCAAAACTGTTCACGTAAGTGTTCGGGTGCACGGTGCCGTGGCCTTTGTTGGCCAAATGAGAGACCTCCCAGAGCTGAGGAAGACCCGGCGAGCACGGCGAGATGGAGCTGGTGCTGTGGAGGTGTTCGCCCTCCGAGCCGCTGCTGCCGTGCTTCATGATCTTTTTATACTTGGAGCGTTTATTCTGAAACCATATTTTCACCTAAAGGGGATGTGGGGGGGGGGGGGGGGGAGAAACAGAATATTAATAAATACAGAAGAAGACGAGAAGGTGAAAGGTCATTTATTTGCATATTTTGTGGAGTGGAGAGAATATGGTGTGCACAAACAGACCCACGGCAGTGTGTGTTGCACCTCCCCTTTTGCCACCTGAGCCCATTTTAATTCATCTAAACTTTTTAGCTTTTACTCTATAGAGTGAATTTAATTCCAGTTTCCCAATTTGGACCAAATAGACTCATGTTAAGAGTTTTCAATGGCGCCAAATCCAACTATTTTATTGCAACTTTAACTCTAAAAGAGTTCATTTCAGCACGATTTTTACAGTGTATATTTAGCCCTCATTGGAATTTTACGGTAAAGGGAAAATTAGAAGGCAATTTAGCCATATTTATTTTATATTGCCCCAGTTTTGGAGAACTGTTTAAGTCCTAATTTTAACGTTAAAGCTCAAATTTTTAATTTTTTTTTCAATTTTTTTTTTTTTAATATGCCGATAAAAAGCCAAGAAAAATAACAATTTATAAAATCAAAATTAAGTATCATTTATCTTTGTTTATATTGTAATCCTTCACGTGACTCCATAGCATCAATTTCCAATTAAAACCCATGTATTAATATCCACAAAAATTGCATTTTAATTGTAAAGCTTGTGTATTAAAGCAATGGTTTCTATTGCAGTGTTTTGGTGAAAGCTTCTTATGAATGAATATTAGTATTATAATTTTAAGACGTGCCCATTATTTTGACTTTAGCCCCTAATATCTGTCTTTTCACGCCATTTTTTGCCTCCTTCTCTTTCCTCACAGCTCAGTGGCGCTTTGTAATCCCTTTAAAACCCCGGAGCTCAAGCTTCTCCCATGATCGTTTTTTTTTTTTATGAGCCAAATGATGCGTGAGTGTGACAGCAACAAGCCGAGACTGAGACTCTTATTGTGAAACAGAAGGACTCACACAGCAACACAAAGAGCCAAGAACGCTCTTGTGGTGGGTCACTAAGTAAAAAATTCTGCTGATTCATACATTATATTTTGTTTTCTTTTTTTTCATTTCTTCCTCACATGAGAACAATGGAGTGGAAGAGGGAAAAAAGAAAAAAAAAGTCACTGAATCACTCAAACATCTGAAGCAGAGAAACACCAAAGGCTGCGTATAATTTGAAGCTAATTGTTGAGGTGACTGTGGAGGGATTAAAATGTGTTCAGATGACAGAGCAGATATTCCTTTGTTTACCCCCTTATTCTGCACAGAGAGAGAGAGGGAGAGAGAGAGAGAGAGAGAGAGAGAGAGAGAGAGAGAGAGAGAGAGAGAGAGAGAGAGAGAGAGAGAGAGAGAGAGAGAGGGAGAGAGAGGGAGAGAGAGAGAGAGAGAGAGAGAGTCCCCTAAGAGAATGATAATCTGACAGTGGCACGTGCACCTGTCTCCATACATGCGCGTGTATGCAAACACAATCTCCCAAATTAGACGTATGCACACATCACTGTGTGTCGCTATTGGCGTTTTCTTGCCTTATATATATATATATATATACTTTATATTTATTGACACTTTGTTGACGCCACTGAGATTAAAATATATATTCTGCAAAGGGGAGGATCTGGCCACGAGGACAATAAAAACAACAGATATAATTTACATAAAGGTATTGCACAAACACAAGGTTTGCATTCATCTGACTTAGAAATAAAAAGCACACAGGAGTAAAAAACAATGAATTGTGCTGTGAGAATTGAGGATATTTCTATATTATATGTTTTTTTTATTATATTTTGCAAAAACAAAAATAATCCTTCATGTAATTTTTGCGAGTCAATCCATTAAATGTGAGCTTTATTTACTTATTCTATAATGCAGTGGCTGCATTTCCATGTTGTGAATAAGACATAACCGCAGGTAAAAGTGTATGTGTTAATTATTATTATTATTATTATTTACACTATCATTTATTTAATAAAGCTGTTAATAGCAGCTATAAAATATAAGATAATGAACACTTGCAAAAGCAGCTCATTTGCAGCCCAATAATGACTTGCAACAAAAAGAATCAACACCTCAAAGGAAATGTAACGTAAATAAGGTTTGCATTAAAAAAAAAAGGACTTTAAATCACATCTCTTTAAATAGATGCTCTAACATGAAATAATAAATATTATCATTTAATTAGAAATAAGATATTGGCTAATAAAAATCAACCCTTGGAGCTGAATTCCTAATAACTACGCAGCAAGAATTAACCCCTAGACTCGAATATTGTGCTGAATTTCCATTATTATTCATAGTGTAAATATGATATAGTGGATTTTATATTCCATATACATGTATATATATATATTCTATAATGCCCACCTGAGTCTGGGTGAGCCCCAGTTTGGCCGCCAGGTCTGCGCGCTCTGGTAAGGCCAGGTACTGGGTCTGCTGGAAGCGCTGGTGCAGCGCCTGCAGCTGCAGACTGGAGTAGATGGTGCGGGGCTTCCGGATCTTCTTCCCCTTGCCATTGAGACGAACATCTCGGCTCTCACTCGCCGTGGACTTCTCGCGATCTTGGCGAGGTTCGGACACGACAACAAACAAAGGGGACAACAAACAAGGAGGATTTTATTTTGATGATTGAAGGCGTCTTCAGACATCAAGACAAACAACGCACACGTCACAGTTGTCACACTTTAAACAGAGCTTTTTTTTTAAAGCAAAAAAAAAAAATCTCAATCACAATGACAGCGCTTGTGACTCACAGGGCCCTGCATGCAACTGCAGCTCGCACGGGCCCGAATGGCTCTGGATGTACATCCAATTCCACTA
Source organism: Microchirus variegatus (assembly GCF_963457635.1). Lineage (NCBI taxonomy): Eukaryota > Metazoa > Chordata > Actinopteri > Pleuronectiformes > Soleidae > Microchirus > Microchirus variegatus. The sequence goes on from NC_139818.1 coordinate 20,356,423, forward strand.
AATGTAGCCAAACCAAGCTGCGTAATTTTGACTATATGTTATTGACAAGCAGGCGAGGGCATAATTACACTGCTACACTGCGCTGTGCTTTAAGTGGAGTCCTGCACCAACACTGTGGATGAAAGTTTGTTCCTGAGGTACAGACTCTGGCTGCAGCCTCTATAATTGGGACTCACCCACAGAAAATTATGGTCAATAAAATTAATGGCGCCGTCTGCCTTCATTATATAACACGCGTGGTAAAGAGGAAGCAACTGAATGGGCCTTGTTTGGACATAAGGTGAGTGAGAATCTCCAAAAACACATACTTCAACACGTTTATTTCTATATAAAACAACATTTATATATTGTAATTTCAACGTTTAATACAGTTTAAATCATGAATAAAATAATGCAAGTTAGCAAAAGCGGTTTCTTTTTTATTAGCAGGGAGATTGCGCGCCTCTTCGTGCGTAATTACGCACAAGACTCATGGTAAATCAGTGTTTTACAGCTATATAATCACACGATTTATACATAATAGTGGTTTAGACTGTGTCACATACCTGTCAGCTCTAATCTGCCGCTGCTGCTGCTGCTGTTGCTGCTGTGGTTGTTGTTGTGCTGGTAGGGCATGTACGCAGACGCCGGGTGAGCGCTCACCGCGCCGGGGTAGGCGTAGCCCAGCGCGCGGCCATAGGACGAGCTGCCGGGGAAAGGAGTTTCGTGCTGCGAGTGACCGGCAGCGTGCAAGCCATGGACGGGGTAAATGTGCGAGAGTCCCGGGGAGTGCTGCTGGTGAGCCGAGTGTCCGTGGCCGAACTCGAGAAAGGCCGATTTGGAGGGATCTGACGCATTCAGACTGTCGGGCATGAAACCCATAGACATCATTGGCTAATGCTCAAGCGAGAGTCCATAAACCCGTCGCTCTGAAGAGGCTTTTCATGAGGAAAACACGCAGCGAAACCCGCGCTCATGTCCAGCGCGAAAAGCGTTCGCCGCGGTGGGAGGAAGAAGGAGCGTCAGCGGGCATGTTCACGGCTGCGGAGGAGGCTAAAAGTCGGCTACTAAAAAAAAAAGCGAAAGGGTTTGGTTCTTTCCAGCAGTGGAGGAGCTGACACGGCTCTGCCTGCACGCGCACACACACACACACACACTCATACACACTCACACACACACACACACACTGAGCTTGCTTTTCCATCTGCGAGCTCTGTGATTGGTCTTCAGCTGCAGCTGCTGTCACTGGAGCTCCACCATTGACTTCACTCTATGATAGAGGCCTCCTGATTGCGTGCGATTATGAAATAAATAACAGTCGGTGTTTACTTCTAAGACAGTTGTGGCAAAATTTAGTATTGATTTTTATTTATTAACATAGTGTCATAAAATAGACGTGATTTAGAAGACTGCAATCATGTCATATCCTTCAAAAACACCTTCAAATTATTATTATTATTATTGTTGTAAAATTACAGTCGCATTTGGAGAGGAAATGCTCTATGATTACTAAGATAGAAAGGGTTATTATCAATTTAAAAGGCCCTTTATAAGCCTGAAAACATGCACTAAAATGTCTAATTCAGCCACATGATAGTGTGCTATAAAGAGGTGGGAAACCATTCTTATAATATCCTGACTTCTGTTTCTTTTCAACAACAAAACAATGAAAGTAAAACCATTTGTGTTGACATTACTCATGAGTAAGCATCGGTGTGGCAGCAGCCAACAACAGGTTTGTTTTCTATGATATGACAACTTCACTGCTCATCAAACACATCCTTTCAATATAGAAATAAGCTAACAACAACAAATCAGGCATCCTGGCACTCATATATGGAATTCAAATACCTTTACACATATATAATTTTTGTATGATCTGGTAACAAAAGAGAGGAGACAAAGCTCTTCGCCCAACAAGGATGTTTGACTCTTTGGGGGGTTTGTAAGATAATGGGAAGCCAAAAGAGGCGTGGGATTGTGGTGCGGAGTCAGCAAAACTTCAATGTGGATAAAACAAGTGTGGGATTGAGGAGGGGGGGGGGTACTATTTTCTAACACGGCAACATCCGAGAAAATTTTTTTTATTTTATCTATATGTGAGCTGCAGTCTGTGCAGGCCTTTGCTGCTGGAGGCTGGACAGCTTCCCGATTCCCCACAGTTGTCCTCCACAGAGGCAGGCAGCCAGAACAAAGCCACAAGTTATTATCATAGTAAAGACAATAATAATATCCCTCACATTGATATAGAATAAAAAAAAGGAAGAAAGCCTGTTGCAGATTTTACACATTAAGGCCTGAAGCTGTAAATCCTCACCACTACACAATGTAATACTGCGGTTGTTGCATCCATTAGGGAACATTCGTGGTGGTGGGACTGACTCTTAGTAGTAATATCTGCAGCTGGATACAAGTGGGTCGCTTTAGGGCGAAGGTGGTCCTTTTAGAATCACTGGAAAATTGCCATTTTGTGAAAAACACAAGCACAGGACAAAAGGATAAAACAAGGGACGTAAAAGATGGAGCTAAACCCTTTACGCACAAGGGTGCGAAGAATTATTTTCTTTCTCTCCACAGAAACTCGAATTTGACCCCATAAACGTGCGTGAAAACTGACGAAAATTGCCACAAACAGAACTGGCGGAAAATTCGGTAAAATAACGGACTTGCGAAAAACCAATGCAAAATGGCTCGGTAGCGCCCCCCACAGGTCAAGCGCCTATGGAGCTGGATGAAATTTAGTTTAGTGGGAACATTGTCCGGCCCAAGACCAACAAAAAAATCCTCTCAACACCATGACCTCAACTCAACAGGAAGTCGGCCATCTTGGATTTGGCGTATATCTTCGCAAGTTTCGTAACTGAGCTCGCTAGTTATATTTATCTTTTTAAATGGATTAGGTTAGATTATATTTAGTTATTATCTTTCAGGGATGGGTGACGATACCACTTTTTTGTTTCGAATACAGTTATCGCAAACTATCGATATTTTCCGATACCGATATCTGTCCAATACAGTCGTTTTAGACCATTTATGAATGTTAGCAACACATTTGTGCCGAGTCGTTTCAAAGACATCCTTCTCGTAACTGTATAGCAAATATTGTTCTCCCAAAACAAGAAGAAACATGGATCCGCTAAAATTCTTTGGCTGATTTTTTATTTACATTTGTTCAGTGCGATTTATCGTATTTGACGTTTTTTATATTTTATCCGATCCAGTTATTTTGACCAGTATCAGGACCAATACCGACACCCATCCCTATACTCGCTACTAGTCCAATTGTCTAAATCAGGGATGTCAAACTCGACTAAATTTTTAGTTTAGCGGCCACATTCAGCACAATGTGATCTCAAGTGGGCCGGACCACGCAGTGAAATAATTCTGCACAGAATTGAACAAAAAGCGCTCAGAATCTTTACCTTTAATTTTACTTTCCCCTGAAATTTCTTGAGGAAAAAAGTGCAATATGACGCCTAAGTTTCACCATTTACAGGAATCTGGGAAGTGAAAAAATACAATATTTCACACACTGGGGGCCGGATTGGACTCACTGGTGGGCCGGTTCTGGCCTGTGAGCCGTAGGTTTGACACCGCTGAGAACATTAGTACATGTAAAATAAGAAATCAGAGTAAAATAGTAGTCTGTAAATATGTAAAAATAGACTGTGTGCGTGTGAAATCACGGAAAGAAGAAACTGTCCCTGAATCTGTCATTTAGGAGTCTGTGAGAAATCAAAACATCCTTCCGTGACCTCAGTTGACCGCAAATGTCGCACTTTCTGATGACGATGACGACTACGACGTTGATGAGACGCTAAACGCGCAACAAAGCCTTTGAAGATAAAAGACGCCCATGGGCGTAAAATGTACTGCACTGTACTTGGACGGACGGGCACTTTTTTAAGCAGCTCACCGCGTGCAGATGATTGAGTCCTGTACACGCTAATATCTGTCAGGTACAAGGTGTGAGCACACATGTGGTGTGTGATGGAGACACGGAGAGGAGGTTTTCTTGTAATTATGTGTGTGTGTGTGTGTGTGTAATTGGTGGAGAACAAAGAGCCGGAGCCTGCAGTTATAGGACAGGGATGGGTCCTTCTTGATGCACGCAAAGGGATGATGATGCTGCTGCTGCTGCTGCGGTACAGAGAGTCCAGACTCTCTGGTGTGTCTTTGCCGAGGTGTTTGTTTGTCACAGGTGTGTTTTTTTACGTCACGACCGAGTCCATCTCTCTCTCGGCGCTGATGCAGAGTGACAGCATTCTTTATACAAAACCAAAAGAGAGCACATTCCCCGGGTGACTGTGATCTTCCCACCGCTGGCACGTCATGTTTTACAAGTGAACAGGGAGCGAGTCGAGGCCGAGGCTCAGTCAGTCCATGACCCCCGACCCTGACGAGGATGCCAGCGTCCATTACGTCAGGTTCAGCTCACCGCATAATAAGACGCAGATACGCAGGCGTGTGTCCCTTCCTCAGCAGCACACATGCACAGCGCGGCGATGGGTGTGAAGTCACTGATCATGGAAATGAAATGACGTCAAAACAGGACCTAGATGAAAACCAGACGTTTTCAGTTTGATAGGTGAAAGCAGGTGTCCGTGTAACACCTACCAACCACTGTACGAGCCAGTTGTTTTCCCGAGCACATCAACAAAAGCCACTGCCAACAATAGGACTGATGTTTTTCAGTGACTGTTCTCCGCCTCGGGGGAAGAGTAGGGGGGCAAGAGGAGGAGGAGGAGGAGGAGTCCCAGCAGTGCAGAGGATCATCGACCTAATCTCTGCTCCAGGCGCCATCACACACAGAAACACTAATATCTCCACGGCCCGGCGTGTCATTCCTCAAGTGCAGCCATGTTGTTGCTGCTGCTGCTGCTGCTGAGTGTGTGTGTGTGTGTGTGTGTGTGTGTGTGTGTGTGTGTGTGTGTGTGCTGGTGCCAGCAGCATCTGAGGGCCCACAGAGTTCACTGGTGTTACCTGATCAGGATTACGCTTGTGTGAAGTCTTGGGATTTAAAGATTAATGGATATAACGTTGACACACTTGTTTGTGGAATGTTCTCTCTGATGTGTGTGATTTCTTCAAGTTGTAAACGAAGTGCAACTTATTTGTAATAAATGAATAAAAAAAATGTGTTGGGAGTGTATTTATTAGAATTATGTTATATTTAAATAAAATGGATTAAGGGTTTGTTGGAATTTAAACTAAATAAAAACGGTTTTTTTTTTCAATTTTTGTTTTTAAACCCTGATAGATTAGTCATACAATAAAATTCCTGCAAATCAGGATCAATATTCCGTTATTCATTTAAAGGCCCAATACAACAATTATTCGTTTTTTTAAAAAAGAAAAGTTAATTTTGCTTCTGCAAAAAAATAAAGAAATGACACCATCATTTTTTTTTGGGACACTGGGCCTCGATTTCATTATTTTCGATTTATTTGACAAATATTCATGTTTTTTAGAGCGCGATTTTAGCGGGAATTTAAGTGAAAGGGGAACGGATTTAATTACAAACCGTAATTAAATCGAAAACTTTTAAAAATGGCCAAGAATATAAAATAAGTAGAAGAAGAACGAAAAAAATTAATAACAAATAACTACAGTAAAAAAATGACTCGACGTGAACATAATTGCGTGGGAAATGTCGGACTGTGTGTGTGTGTGTGATCCGAGCTTAGAATTTGTAATTAATTCCAGACTGAGGAAATAAGACATCATCACCGCCGCTCACTGTTAAACCTAAATATGTTCTCTTTTTTTTCATGGAATAGAATAAAAATATCAGCAAGTAAAGAATAATTTTAAAAAGTAAATAAAAGTGAACGTTTTTGCGCATAATTATAAGCGCGTCACGCGGTTCGTGTCATTTAAATGGCTTCACTTTCGGTCAAATGTCAATATTTTTTATATATATTGTGTATTTTCTTTTTTTTCCTGTATTAAAAAAAGCCCGTCTTCAATCGCGCATGGTTGCGTCTTAAATGCGCATTTGGTACAAACTCACACACAAAGACACACACACACACACACTAAGGTGTCTATGTGCCCAGCTGATGGACAGGCAGTGGTGGGACAGTAGTGGTAGTGTATAGAGTTACAGGCCTGCGTCTATGGCTGCTGCTGCACTAATAACTGTGAGTCCATGCTGCAACATCTGGAACAAAGAAGCCAGTCTGGGTCTGGACCCTCAGTGTTTACAGCTCTGTTGTTTTTTCACACTCCTCGCAAAAGCAAAAAAAAAAAAAAAAAAAAAAAATCTTGCCCAAACACACATTCCAGACTCAGCAAGAAGCAAAAAAAATAAAAAAAATATATAGCAACATTTTTTCCACTGTAAATCTCGCCCGCGGTACCCAGGGGAGGGTGGGTTATAGAAAAACAAAGGCTGGGGATGAGTGGGGGCAAAAAAGAAGGTGGCAGCGACTGGAGGAGGAGGAGGAGTGAGAGCTAGACATTTTTCTGTGTGTGTGTGTTGAATCCTGCCAACCAGGCCTGAAGAAGGCACAGAGTTGAGCTGAGGTCAGCTGACATCAGAAGCTGCCGTGTTTGGTTAACGCGTGGATTTTTAAATCCAAACAAATGTCATGTTTGAAGCCATTGTCACAGGAGAGTTAACGCAATAATGATTAAGCCTTTATATATAGAGCAGCTTAACACAACTCATTTTTATGCCAAGACAGGAAAGGCAGCGGCGAAGTGAAGCGAGACGGCTGCAAACAGGTCGGAGTGAGACTGAAAGGGAAACGTTTCAGAGCGTAACTCCACAGTTGTCGAGCAGTTTGAAGGGATAAACATCTGCTCCTGTGCTCATTCAGATAATGTTATCACGACAAAAATGTACACACTGCAGCTTTAAAGATGCAATATGCAACATTTGGGAATTAATTTATGTAAAAACGACAAGAATAATGTGCACTTCATGAACTAAAAAACGCAACTATTCAAGGCAACAGATCATTAAGAGTCATTGCACCTTTAAATGATGTCATCCACTTTATTTACAAGGCAAAAAAGCAAAAGTGTCTTTTATTCTGCCGCTGAAGCCTCCAAACGTACAGAAAGGACTACAATTCCCATGACGCCACGCTGCTTCTCAACCGAGTCTTTTTTTGTTTATCGTTAGTGTTGTCGATGTAAAAAAAAGTACAAATACTTCTGTACTTGACTTGGCTATTTATATTTCTAGCCCCTAACTATCTTTGTTACTACCAAATAAAATCAGTAAGAAGAAGAGTCGCTAATGGTCTGTATTTATATAGATATTTTCTAGTCTTAAGTGTCTTGCTCAAGGACACATATAGACTAGCAGAGCCAGGAATTAAACCCACAACCTCTAAAACTTAACTTATATCAAAATGGGACTTTTGATACTTAAGCACAGTAAATGCCATATACTTTAAGACTTTTACTTTATAAAAAAGTGACTTCAACTTCTACCAAAGTCATTTTCTGGGCAGATACTTGTACTCTAAGGTACTTTATACAAGAGTGATCTGTGTTTCCTAGCATCTCAGGAGATTTGTTGGATTAAAACACAGTCGTATAGGAAGAGAGAGTGTGCATGGAAAGGAAATAAATCTCATCCAGAAACAATTAAAGCCAAACTCCGGGTTCCCACAATCCCCACAAGAAGGGCCAACAGGTTTAATACGCTGCAGATGTTTAGACAAGAAAACAATACGAGAGGTGAAGAACAGACAATGATTGGCCCGAGGGAAGTCGCACACATGCACAGCCAGTCAACACACACACACACACACACACACACATACAAACACACAATGACAGAAGGGTTGCCAAGCTTAGACTGCAGGTCCTGTTAAAGACAGGTTCTCCAGGTCCAAGGATTATCCATCTGAAGTTACCCGGGCCCTCTGGGTAACGTGAACCCCCCTTTTGTGGCCTGGAGGGCAACAGTGTGCGAGAGGCTGAAGCGTCAGTTTGAAATGCCAGAGGTGACGGGGATGACGGGGGGGGCCCTCTATGGCCTGAGCGACAGGGGAGGGGGGGGGGGGGGGGGGACAACAAAAGAGGATGCACTCTCCAGCTGGGACTTTTTTTTTTGTTTTCCTCGGATTTAAAATGGATTTAGTGAGGATTTATTTCCTAAACCGTACAAGTTCAGACATCTACAGTAGCGTCGCCGTGATACACAAATATCCTCCGAGTGAATTCATATTTGGCCATCACACCGACCCCTCCCTCCCTCCCTCCCTCCCCTCCCTCTCTACCTCCCTCCTCAGTGGGAACAACTTCACAGGATCAAGTTCAACTCCTGACAACAAGCCCCGACTCCGTCAAGTGTTAAGTTCCATTGTGACCTACAATAAGACACAATGGAGCCGCGATGGCAGCCACAGAACTCGCACCCACACCGCGCCGCCTATCGTATGACGGCGTCACTCAGAGAGAGAGAGAAAACTCTGAGAGAGTCAACTGATATGAAAGATATGTCTGCGGCGCGTATCGTCTGTCCTTTTACATCACGCAGATTCCTGAGTTAGCGCTCGGTCAATGTAAGGTTTAAAAAGGAATAAAAAAAGGGGGCAGTGACTGTTTGTTAGAGGTCAAAGGACAAAAAACTAATAATTTAAGATGGAAAGTACCACAATTTAAATTATAATTAATAATCAATACTTAATGTAGGGCTATACATACAAGGCTAATGTTATTTTAAGGTTATTAATTATCGATTATATAAAATTATACGTTTTATATGGAGCAAAAAAAAAACGAGGATGAAAAATCAGAACATGCACTTGGTTTTATTGCTTAAAAACACTAATCGATAATCAAAATAATTGATGATTCATTTAATAATCGATTAATTGAGGCATTGTTTCAGCCCTATAGAGGCAACATTATCCACTTTTTGCTCTGTTTTGGTCTCTACTGCTGCCTGAGGAAAACAGTCCAAACTATAGGTTTGTTTGTTAGTTACACTTTCCAAACTGAATAAATCCTTTTTGATTATATACAGACAGCAATTACAGCTGCAGAGAAAAACAACATGTATCCAATGCCATTTTATTTATAAAGCACAACAATATAGTTGACTAAAGTGCTGCACAGTTAATAAAGCAAAGGAGGCGCAAAACTTCTATTTTGCGCCTATTCTACAAACTGATGGAAACGTCTTTTTTTTCCTCACAGATCTGCACAAATATAATATAATAAATACACATGTTGCATGGAATACGCTGCAGAAAGACTGGATACTAACTTGAGTTAATTTCACTTGAACACTTTCAAATCCACACAGAGTTCTTGAGGCCGACTCCACAACATGCACTTTTTTTGCGCTTTTTCATAATGTGCTTGTAAATCTAATCTGTTTTCTATTTTATTATTTTTTATTCTGTATAAATGTGTAACTGTGAACTTGTTTCATATTTGCTGCTGCCTAACGGTAAAAAAGGTTCTTAAGGTCAGTGGGATTTTCCCGGTTAAATAATGTATGTTTAATGTAAAGGGTTTTTTGAATGATGATGAGAACAATAAAGTAAAATTGACCGCTCCCTCTGATGTCGCGAATCATATCGCAGCTAGACATTTATTCAAAATCGTTCAGCTTTAAAACACACATTTCAAGTGTGAAGCACAAAAACACTTTAAAGCAGGAAGTGACGAGGCCGGCAGTGACAAGGCCGGCCCTATAATGTGCAGCGGCAAACCACGAGCAGCTGAAATTAAAGGACCACAAAAGGGTCCGGCTTCAGTATGTAAGCGAGGGAGGGGGCGGAGCAAGGCCATTAAACAGACACTTGTAAACATACGGTAACCACTTCAAATGGATCCTCTAATGCACTGGAAGCCAGTGGATGTAAGTTAGGTATAATATGCAAACCTGTTGAATAATCTGAATTATACAGTATGTGCAGTCATGGCACTGTAGAGGGATATGTGCAATCCTCACTGGTGCTTCGACTTGTTTTTGTTGTGTTTTGTTTGTTTGTGCATGCGTTAATGTGTATTACTATGGGACTTTTATTTATTAAGGGTTAAATAAAAATAAATGAACGTCTATATTACCGTAAACCTGTCAGTGGAGGCTCAAACATCCTGAGAATGTCCATTAACGCGTCCTGACCCCATTTACAAGAAAGTAACTAAACGGATTAATTGCACCGTTCCCTCTCTTCAAGAATCAATTTACAAACAAAGAGGTGTCTACGACGCCCATGAATAAGTGAACAAGCCGTTAGCCGTAAAGCGGCCTATAACTAAACTGCGTGACATTTAAAAGCCGCCCCCCCCCCCGTGACCCCAGCTTTGTCATGACCATTTTGCTGCAGTGCTCCGGGTGTTTAACCTTGTCATATTAAAGCTTTTGTCACTGCGGGGCGAGACGGCTGGGGCCAGGATGAGCTGAAGGTTTTCTTTTTTTTTTTTAAAGAAAAGAAGGCCCTGCGCTCCCAGATCATCAGGTTGTTAGTGACTGTGTCTCAAGGCTGCCAAGAAACATCAAAGCACCGCGAGACTTGTTCATCTCATCTTTGAACCTCTGCAAAACATGCCCTCTCTGCTCCCTCTGCATTCCTATTGTACGTCTTCACTGTCTTTTCTTTTATTAATAGTATTCAAAGAAAGAAAAAAAAAAAAAAAGAAGTGTGGAACACACAGAGTTACACGAGGGAATATGAATCAAATCAAGTAGAAAATTAAAACAGAACCACCTATGAGGACTTGTTGTAGCTGTGTGTGTGTGTGTGAGGGGTCTGACATGTCAGACGCCAGCACTCTGTCAAAGTGAGGAGACAGTCTGAGTCTGAGCAAGCCCGCACCGAGAGAGGGAGAGGGAGGGAGCAGCCTCCCCGTCAGCTCTTTTGCCTGGATTGATGGCTACCTGAGGCAGAGATCAAAGTCAGACAGGATACATACGCCTCAACGTTTAACTCTTTCATCTCCTGCCTTTTTCTACATGAGTCACGACCCTTCACCTGAGTATCTGTTTGACCTCTGACTGACGAGCGGCGTTGGCACTCTGAAAGACGGTTTTTCTTTTCTTTATTGGAGCAAAAAGAACTGTAACGTTGCAAAGAAATGACGAGCCAAAACCCATTAAAAAGCTAAATATACACAGTGTGGAGGCTTTAATTGGCTGATTATTTCTCATGAATGCAAGTTTCCATGTTTTCGCTCTGTCGATTTTCAGAAATACGTCAAGATTTAACTTTTTATCCAAACGTTATTATTTTAGTGTAATGTACAAAATGTCATTCCCACAACAACAGAGGACATCAGGATTGAAAAATGAATAAATAAAATTGACAAAATGTCAAAAAACTGAAGTGTTATAAGTAAAAGATCTGAAAAATTGAAATAAATAAATAAAAAAAACTGGCCAAATTTTTGATCGTATCTTAAATAGTTTCAAAACAAAGTGAAGGGAAGGCACGCCGTGAGGATTTATAATCTTGATAAAGTCAGTATGTTGATTTTCAGTGTGTAGATTTTGAGAAATACGCCAAGATTTAAGTGTCTTTTATCCCCAAGTTATTATTTTTAGTGTAATTAGTGTAAACACTGGAATACAGAGTAGAGAGCACAATAAAGGGCCACTTCAGCCAAAAAATATACAGTTTTTTTTTAACTCATTTCCAGATATAAATGTGTTATCTGATCGTAAGACTTGGATCTGAGACACACGCGTTATTCCCACAACAACAGAGGACGTCGGGATTGAAAATGAATAAATAAAATTGACAGAAAGTCAAAAAACATAAGTTTTATGAGCGAAAGATCGGAAAAATTGAAATAATAAATTTTTAAAAAATGGTCAAATTTGGTCGAATCAAACAAACGCAGCAGCATCGTAATTATTTTAAGTTTAAGAAACAACCCGTGAAGCCGTTTCGTGTATCGCTGAACTCGCTGATCGGCATCAGATACGAAAAATCAGATATCAGTCAAAACTGGAACTGTTGGTTCCTCAGCTTCGGCGCTCTCCCCACACTGGCGGAGGGCTATTTGCATTCCAGCAGCAGCGAGAGTGAGGACAATTAAGCCGTTTCCCCTCCAATCTATCTCCCTGCAGCCAGGCCGTCGTCCAGGCAGCCCCGCTGCAGATCAATAGGAAGTGCAGCTGCAAATGCGTGCCAGCCAGGGCTGCAGGACCCAGAGAGGGGAGAAGATTGGGGTTAAAACCCTCCTGGGCCCTCAGATTGGCTCCATACCTGAGTCGACGCACAGATGAACCGACAGCTGTAGGCGCACAGATGTTCTCAACACCCCTGCTGTCAAAGTAATACGCAATTTTTTCCAATTTGACATTAAACGCAGAGTTGGCCGATGCCATTTCTGCCACTAGGGGTCTCTTGATTGCGACAACGATGTCAGGAAGTAGCGTGGAATCGTGGGAGTTGCTGGCGAAGACCTCACACTTTTCGGAGAGAGCTAGCGGTAGAACACACAACAACAAAAATGGAACTAGTCGTACCAAATATTTTCTTCGACACTCTATATATAGAAATACGTATTTCTACGGTGTTGGAAACATTTTGGCTAACGTAAGTACAGTGGTATACCGGTATACCTATAAGAGGACTCTTAAGGGATGCACGATATTGGACTTTTTGCCGATATATCAGGAGTGCTAGGGCCGATAACCCAAACCGATGTATACGTCTTCATCATAAATACATTTATATTGTGTACTATTTATTGTTAAGTATTGAAACAAACACTTTTATTTTGAAATGATGTGAAAATTTTGACTTTTATCACATGACCGGCCCCCTACTGACCAAACTAGACACTTCTGTAGTGAACGTGGCATAATATTTTTCGCAGACACAGCATGTCGCAGCAGACGTGGATATAAAATATTGTTATTATGCTAAAATGAATAAGCATAGAAGCTGAGGTGGTATCAGCTTTTTCAGCCTTCTATTTTAGTCAGTCATATTGCCGATATCTGCCGATAATATCGCGCATCGCTAATATTCAAATCCCTCTTACAGCAGCAGATTCATTAATGTGCTGCGTAAAAAGGGCAGCAGCGTCAAATGTCATCACACACAGTCCATTCCTCTGCTCTTCTTCTCTTACTTTTTTTTTTTAACCTCGGGCTCTTTAGACCGGCCACTCCAAAATCAATTAGCCAAATCACATTTCACAAAAGTTGCTGGAGTTGTGCTTTCAGCAGCAAAGCCCCTCAGGTGTCTCGGTGTCTCGGCTTAAAGGTGCGGACCGCAAGCCCTCGCTTTAAACTGCGTGGGATTAAAGCAAACAAAGAGCCACAGATATCTCGCCACACCTGTGCAACTCGCTCCTCAAGGACCACTAATAGAAAGAGTCTTTAGTCCAAATGGCGGACGCTCAGAACTTAATCTCCTAACTCTCGGGCCAATCGGAGGTATCCGTTTCCACAGTTACCCGGCAGCAGACGGACACGGGAGGACCGTCCGTCGTATGACAGGGACTTCCATCTCCGCTCTCCACTGCTAAGTCCAGGTGATCAATCATTTACATGTGTAATTAGGAACGGGTGTCAAAACAGAAACTGTACACTCGCTGAGGGACCCTGTGTGTGGTGCACTGACATCACACTTGGCAAGGGGCGCGTAAACAGGGTCAGGGAGAGTGAGGGAGGGAGGGAGGGAGGGAGGGAAAATGAGATGTTGAGATGTTGACACAATCAACGTCTTACCACCCAGGGGGCGAACTCCTCCTTGGCATATCGAGTTTATGTGAGAGCGTATCTACTGTACGTATCTGGTGACTGCATTGTGTAGCACTTTAACCGCATCCACTGAAGATTCACCCCCCCCCCACCCCCGGCTTTTGATCGTATCTTAAATAGTTTCAAAACAAAGTGAAGGGAAGGCATGCCGGGAGGATTTATAATCTTGATAAAGTCAGTGTGTCATTTCTCAAAGTCGGACTAACACACGGTGCAGTTGAGAGACAAAGTGCTATTATTTGTATATGTTCACTGGGACTTAAACTGACTTTGGTTATGGAAATTGACCTGGAAATAATAAAAGGAGCTGCTACATGGAGGGAAAAGCAACATCGGGGAAAAAAAAACACGACAAAATCCAGGCCAGAATATGTCAAGTTTATGTTCTGCTAGCTGAAAGAACATGGCAGAAAGACACATTGGACGTGCTACCCGCTAGCTGCCAGATACGGTTGTTTTGGACTGTGACATGGGGCCATTTCGCCACCTAGTGTCGCGGAGGCAGACACAACATTCAATGTACTGCTATCCACTGGATTCACCCACCATCATTTGATCGCCTCTTAAATAGTTTCAAAACAAAGTGAAGTCAAGCTATGCCGTGAGGATATATTGTCTTGATAAAGTCGGTATGTTTACAGAAAAGTGTAAAACCGAACTTTAAAAACGCTCGATAATGTGCTAATACGATTGAAACTGTAATTTCCGAAAGTTGGACTAACACGTGCAGTAGGGAGACAAAGTGCTATTATGTTTAATAGGTCTTAAACTGACTTTAGTCCTGGAAATTGACATGGATAGAAAAAAAGGAGCTGCTACATGGAGGGAAAAGCAACAATGAGGGGGGAAAAAATGGCAAAATCCAAGCCAGAATATGTCAAGTTTCTGCCCGAACAGCTAAAAGAACATGGTAGAAAGACACATTGGACGTGCTAGCCCACTAGCTGCCAGATAAGGTTGATTTGGTCTGTGACATGGGGCCATTTCGCCATCTAGTGTCACGGAGGTAATGTATCGCTCTTGCTTGTATCCTGGGACAAAAACAGTAGTCGAGTTAATTCTTCAGATCAGCATCAGCTACTTAATATCAGTGGATCTCTAATACAGTCTACAGTCTTTCCCAGAACAAAACCGGAACTGTTGGTTCCTCAACACTAGCGCTCTTCTCACGCTGGTAGCTAAATTCCACCGTGTGTGTGAAAATGTACCGACTGAGACCGAAATCAAGTGCAAGAGTTTGTTATGGATCAGCTCTTAACCCTGATCCCCTTAGCGGAGTCAAAGAGTCAAACATTTTCAGGCTTAATTCAAGTGGCCTCGCTGGTCTCCTGAGTGCCCAACCAGCCATTCAGTCATTTCAAGTCATAACAAGGGATTACACAGTGCCACAACAAACATGTCGGCCGTGTAAAGTGATGTTTAGAAAAGCACGATGAAAGGACCGAAGGATGCTATGGCTTTACTTTGATTTGGGTTTGATGTGCCAGGAAATCTCATAAATGTTCCTACAGTATCTTCCCTAAAAATGTTGGGCAAACAAACACTTCACAGTAGCAGTCATTTGACATTTACAGGCACAGTTTGGAGACCTTAACAAAACACTTTCCCGCAGTCACTGAGCTGCTCGTCATTGAAAATGCAAAAAAAAAAAAAAAAAAATATCAATGCCCAATAATCCACCTGTCACCTGAGGGGGATAGGTGTGGTGCTGCGGGGCTAAGGAGGGGATATGTGCAGGCCACCGTGACTTATATGGACTCATCCAGCCGCCACCTCAGCGGCCAGGGGCTGAGTGGGTGTTTAAAAAGGCCTGTCTGGGGCCTAAAGTTTAGAGTTTCCCGTCACTGAGTGGCTGGGCTTTGAAGAGGCAGGTCCAGTAATGAATTGGAGTATTGTCTGCTCAGAGGGAGAAGCCTCTGGGTGGGACATGACATCAAAGGAGGTCCTGCTTTATTACTTAGTACAGCGTCAGGTCAGGTATGCACACTGGACAGAGCCCAAAAGGGCCAAAAAGCTAGGTGGGTTTCTGAGGTTTTTATGCTAGGGGGAGTCGGAAAAGTTCAGAGAAAGACAACAGCAACAAAAATAAATGTGATGGAAACAGCTTCAGCGAATAAAGGTTGTATAGAAATCATGTGAAATGCAGATAATGGCCGATAAAAGGAGGCTGATGATTAAAACACAACATTCCAGATGTATATTAGTGCAATATAAGATGTGAAGCAGCAACAACACGATCTTTACCCCTTTTGATCAGGGTTGGGGTTATTTTTTTTGCTTATTTTAAGCACAAAAGGGTCAGAAAATGTGCTGTGACTAAGTCATTTTGTCCATTTTTTTCCCCATAATAACTTTATTCAGTTTACTGTGTTAAAATAGTGTATTAACAATTTAAGATGAAGAAAAATTAAAGGTTTTATTGAGAAGAAAAACACTGTAGTTGTACAAAAACACCAGATTTGTGTGTTCAATTTGAAATTTGACCACATTTAAAGCCACACTTATTTGAATCTTTGTCTCAGCGTCGAAAAACAGGCCAAAAAACAGAAACGACTGTATGTAACGGCGTTTTTCCAACTCTCTACTCTCTGGTGACAACTGTAATTACCATAATAAACCACATTTACGACTTGCCAGCGTTCAGAAACTGTTGGATCATGCATCTCTTGAATTTATCTTGAAATTGTCTGACTTTCTTGATCAACTTGAGCCTTTTTCCTTCTGTGTTGACCCAGACTTTATCTCTGTCTACTACTGCAACATATTATGTAATATTTGCTAAACAGCAGTGGATGAAAATGTAGATTTTCTTAAAACTTTGTGATACATTTTAATGGAAACTTGGCTTCTGATTCATAAAAAAAACATTTTGAAGGAACCTTATTTTAAGAGATTAATAACTTAATCTAAAAATACTAAATAGGAAGTGGGTCCATGCATAAATGACAGGAGTGTGTGGTGGTCCTGGAAGAAGCCTCACACGATTGTGTCATTAATGAAATAACAGCAAAAGTGTTAAAGATGTCAAAAAAAAAAGAAAGGGAAAAAAAGAGGAAACCAGGTCACTTTCGGTTTGAATGTTGTCAACTAATGTTTGGCGTCTTGGGAACGAGACCGTGCAATTTTGGTTTTCGTGTCATGCTACCAACTGCTTTGGTGTCGCGCCACACTGTGACACACCCAGCTGTGGTCTGCAGCGCAGATGTAACCATGAGACAAGTTTTCTCTCAGACAAGTGACACTTTTTTTTTTCTGTCCAACCTAAACCACCAGCAGCAGCAACAGCAGCAGCAGCAGCAGCAGCAGCAGCAGCAGCAGCAGCAGCTTCACGGTGCAGACACGGTGAAGAATGCACTGACCGCTCCCCTCAAGTGGCTCGACATCGTCCCGAGGCCGCGGCGGCCTCTCGCTCTCACGGGGTTGTTCTCCCATGACATTCTCCTCCTCAGAGTGAAGAGGGGAAACAACACACCTTTTGCTTTGATGTCAAAAGTGCTCGGGCGCTCAGGAGATGAAGCAATCACGCGCGAGAGAGACACAAACACCTGGACGGAGTGGAACTAAACAGGAATGCACCTTTAAAGATGGTGGAGGAGCAGATGTCAGATCAGCAGCGTGCGTTTCCCACACCGAGTGACGACGTGCGAATCAATAAAATCTGATAGATAAAACTGCTCATGATAGGAACATCCACTTGTTATGTAATTACAATATATCTCACGACAATCAATAACTAGGCTATTCCTAGCCAACACAATAACACTGACACGCACACAGTTTTCCATTATTTGCATGAATTGTACAAATTCTCTAAATCATCAACTGATCAGCAACATACTGCTAATCAATATTCAAATTACAGGAGCCAAAATATAATTTTAAATTAATTATTGTCTTGACCTATTCAACAGACTGAAGAGGACATTGATGTTTCTCAGGTTTTTTTGAATAAAAATTAGAATAATTATGTAAAAAAGACCATAATCGCAATTAGATATTTGTTCAAAATCTTTATATTGGGCTAATTATCAACACATGAATGTGGCAACATCACTCTGATCCATCTTTATAGCTCGTGTTTCTAATTTATTATTAGTTTGTTCGGTTTTATGGTTCGTTTTAAGCAGAAAAAAAAACAATGACAACTCAGGGATTATGTTACAGTAGTGATTTTGAATGTTTGACTTCTACGTCTCCAATAAAAGAAATAAAAGCCATTTTTATGGTGTTTATTTTCAAATATCACTTCTTGTAAACCTTTGTTGGGATTTGCCTCATCACTCACTTGTCACGTCAAGCCGTTAAAAGCCAAACTTTGATTGTAAAAATGCTTTGATTGACAGGAAAATCAACGACTACAGGGAGACGAGTGGCTCAGTGACAGCTCTACTCTACTGTAGTACAGTACAGTACAGAAGTTGAATGACATCATGGCTCCAATGTGGAATCAAACTGAATCACTTTTGGATAAAATTCATTACCCCCCCCCACACACACCAGTGTGAGAGACAGTACATATTACAGTATATTCTCCCCTCTGTGTGCTGGATCGCTTCCCTGTGGGAACAAACTCTTTCCTTCCTTCTGTTCCTCACCAGCTGCGACTGCTGCTCAGCCACCCAGCCATAATGTCATAATTGTCTTGTTCCTCCGCTCCTCTTCAAGCACCGGCACACAATGGACGGCAGCTTAGGGCGGAGTGTGAATAAACTGGGTGGGTCCCAGATTATTCCCACACCTGCTGCTCCACGAGGTGGCAAATCAGTTGGGAGTTGTTGGGTTTTTAACTAACCAGTCAAAGTGCCTACTGTACAAGCCTTCAGGGGCAGAGTAATGATCTGGAGTTGCTTCAGTTGGTCTCGGGCCTCATTATGAGCCCAAAAATAAGGCCCGGCTAACTACCCACATACTGAATGAGCATGTTTTCTGGCATATTCCAACACAACAATGTCAGGATTCATCAGGCTCAGGGAGCATGAGTCATCATTTTTCACACATGGACCGACCACCGCAGAATCCAGAAACCTCAACCACACTGAGAAGGAAGTGACTTTAACACAGCGTCCAACTCCATTAGCAGTGCTAAGTAGTAGGGTCGGGTACCGTTCATGACTGAACCGATGCGGTATAGGTATCTGGAATTCGGTACTGGTACCAAACTTGTTCGATAATTGTATTTCAGTTGTTACGTTCAGCTGTGGACTGTGAGTTAACTGAAATTGTGAAAGTTAGCCACACGGCTAATGCTAATGCTAATGCTACTAAAGGAGTGGCGAGTCAGCGGCTGTCTAGATTGTGACATGTCACGGCTCTCTCCGCTACTACGCGAGGCAACAAAAAAAAAGACTCACTACCAACGCTAGTTGCTACTAGCTAATGCAGCAGTCGTCACTTTCCACGAGTCAAATACTTCAGCTTTTAAATAAATCCAGTGTTTGACCAGGTGCTTCGTCCAGTTTTGAGGCGTTTCCCGCAGCCCGTTTCGCATTTGGCGTCGCAAATATTACATTGAACGCCGCGTCTAACTTTCGACCCTCTTGCAGCTCGGCATTTATTGCCGTCATGCTAACATAGTCTCGTGGCGCGTAGACATGTGTCCCAGACATTTCAAGTACCGAAATTTGGCACCGATTCGTTAAAAGTGAACCAATAGTCGATAGTACAGACGCAAATTGGTACCAAGTACTGGCTTTCGGTACCCAACCCCAACTGTAATCACTCTCCCTATTGATTAAGAGATTTGTCAGTGCTGGCACCGAACACCGCGTCACCAAACCACTTGAAAGTCAACATCCCTCCATCAGTGCAGCTCCCCAGGTCTCAATTAGCCCTGATGACTTACCAAGTGGGAACTTGTGTTTAAATCAACCAAGGAAATTATTGCAGGGGAGGCTCAATAATTGATTCTAGGCCCCTGAACCACAAAACAATTACCGATCACTTACCTCTGTTTGTCAGCTATGACAACAGGGGTTTCAATAAAACAACAGGAGGGGAAAACAAAACTGCTCACAGGAGACCGGGGCCTCGCGCTGGGGGAAAACTTAACCTGGGAGAGGATGTTATCTTGCGTGTGTGTGTGTAGTAGACAGAATCATTTTTAAATTCAAAAACGGATAAATCTAGCTTCTTGTTTTTTCTGGCATTAACATGATAAATCTGTGCCGGGTTAAAAATGTTAATAAAACGAAAGAAATGACGACAACGATGACACATCGCTTATTTATCATCCCCCCCCCCCAGTGAATAACGGCCTCGTTAAAACACGGAGCATAAAAACAAAACTGGGGGCACATGGGATTGAGAATCAGGTGGATTGAACCTGCAAAGGTAAATGAAACCAAACACCGCCATCTGCCATTAGCACATTAATCACTTATTATGCGTGTACTGATTTATAATAAACACACTCGGCGATGTAAACCTGAAGGTCTCGTCCTGGAGATTTCCTTATAAAGTCACTGAAGCTCATTTGCGGTGGACGTGACCGGCATCAGCAGTGATGTGCTTCCTGTGGGTTTGTCCCCTCAGTCTGGCCCACAGTGAGATCTCCAGATAATGGTTTAAACTGGGCCTGGTTTCTCGCCAGCTGCCTCCTCTGGTCACATTAACTTGGACCTCATTAGTCATAATCTGCTCCCCAGGGCCCGCCATGAAAAAAAAAAAAAAACCTCTGCCTGGTAACTGCATAAAAATTCTCTTATCTGATGGACGGAGCTTTGGCAGTTCTCCTGAGCGAATGAGGCAGAAAGCAAAGTCTCCTTTCGCTCAATGTGGAACGCTCAGATAACAGAAATAGTAAAAGAAATCTGCATGTGTAGACAAATACGGTCTGTTCTCCGAGCGCTTACCTAGCGCCTAACCGCAAAAAAGAACCAAAAGCATGCATCCATTGTAGATGTAGTGTAACGGCACATTTATTTGCGGCCGCCGTGCTATGCTGGGAACACTTCTAAAAAGGACAAAGAGAGAGAGAGAGAGACGCTAAAGGAGCAAGCAATAACCTGAGGACTCTGGGCTGAGGAATTTAGACAAACCTCTCGCAGACAAGACAAACTGTTTAATGCCAGCAGAATGACTGATCCTGCTCACATACAAAACATGTAACCTCTTCATTGGCTGTGTAGGGGTTAGCACTTCAAACACATCCATATTTCAGTGACAGAAAAGCCCCCCGGGGGCTAAAACAATCAATTTTCTTGTAATCTGTTTCTAAATCCACCCAAGGAGGAGCGAGACAGGCCGGCAACAATGGGAAACTTGTAGGAGAAGATGTGCCATGGGTGACGCTATCACAAGCTGAACATCAGAAAGACATGGGTGGGTGGGGGGGGGGACTGGTTAAGTCACTTAAGGCAAACTAACTAAAAAGAAGAAAAGAACCATGTGATATAAGCTGATTCATGCTTAAAGTGTAGGATTTAATGCTCCATGATAACAGATAACTTACTATGAGGCATAAAATAACCTACTCTGCAGGTATGACGGATGGGGCTGGACAATCGGGTCAAACGTGAAAGAAAAGGCTTCAAATGAGTCAATAATTATGATAAAGTGTCACATAATTAAAGGTTGATTTGTGGTTCGAAACTGTATTCTGGAGAGAAAACACTTAGCACTTTGCATTACTAGTAATTACACGACGGTTTCTGAAAGCTGAGAGGTCGCACGTCAAAGACAACGCGTGGTTATTACGGTAATTTCACTCGCGCTGTTGCAGGAAGCCGGCGAATCAGCGTCTTTGTCGTCAGAAAGGGGAAAAAGTGTACTTGGTTTCTATTTGTTGGCCTATTTTTGGACATGGAAACAGTTATAATTTTAGTTAAAATATGTTTTATGGTGTTCAAATTTCAAATTTCAAATTTAACATGCAAAATCTGGTGTTCATGTACAACTTCTTATCGTTTTCCTTCATCTCAATTTGTTAACACCCTATTTTAATATGTAGTAGATATGTAAATAACAGATAATGAATATCATTCTGGGAAAGAATGGGCAAAAGCACTTACTCACAGGACATTTCCTGCCTCTTTTATGGTTAAAATAAGCAAAAAGGGACAGACATTTTGAGGCTTAGTTGTTAAAGGGTTTTAAACACAACCTTCTCACAAATCTGAGGCAAAACATTGAATAGCAACGATGTGTTGTGTTGATTTTGATTTTGAAAATGATATAGCCAAACATATTTTATTGAATTACGGCTAAGTATAAATGAACCAAGAGTTGATTTCAGATGTAAATAAAGTTACATCTTTCCTCAGGTGGCTCACCTATCCTCTGCCAGTTTACCACCATTGTCATGCAGTTCCTGCCCAAGGCCTCGAAGGCCACAAGGGCCCAAAATGGCTCAGGGGGGACAGCGACTATTGTTTTCCATAAGGTTTAAAGAAAAAAAAAAAAACATCTGTTTTGTCTTTTCCTTCTTTTATTGCAGTACACACAGACCGGAGAGCCACGAGGAATGCTGTGTTAAGACTGACCAACAATGGCAACAAAAAACATCAACAAAAGCCAAAAAGGGCCAAACCCAAACTAAGTTGCCTCCCCTGGACTTACAATGCTCCCGCTTACCTCACACACTCCCCTCTATTTCAACTCCACTTCTGCCCCCTGCCAAGCCAGGAATGCTGTGGACAGTGACCTTTTCACCCAGGTGTCCCCACCTTGGTTTCTCAGGAAGATTAGGAGGTGGAGGAACTGGGAGTGTCCATCCCATCTTGGGGAGGATTCCAGTTTTGCACCAGATACAAGGTTTGGTAGATCCTGTATTTCATGCTGTACTGCAACAACTAATGGATAAACTAAGTAATATTCAAATACTGAATAAATCACCAACTATTTTGATAATCAGATTGACAACAAATAGCACAACAGACAACAAAGGAGGACATCCAGCAGCTCAGCAACTAGTTTTTTCGGCTCAGTTTTGTCCCAACAAGAAATCAAGCGTTGTATGAGAATAGACTGTGGGTGTTGAAGAAACATCGGTCAAAGGGAGTGACACTTTTCTGTTGCTCAATCATCTGACTGTCGCGGGTCTAGCTACACCGTATTGTACTGTACCATTACTCGGATACCCCAAGGGAAAGGGTACAGAATAATTTAACTGTTCTGACCAGTTATTTTTGAGACTATTCCTAATTGAAACGCAAAACCAAAACAGACAGAACACACCATTATTGTCTATATATTAAAATGTGACAGTCGCCAGTTGTGCCTTCCACCCTATGTCAGCTGTGATTGGTCACATGCGACCCTCACTTGGAAGATAATGCGATAGAAGACAAGTGAGTGAGTGAGTGTTCCGGTTGCGAAACAAACTCACAAATTGACTTAAAAACTTGACTGACACCATGAGACAACCAGCTGTCAATCACACTGGTGTCCACTCATGAGTGCTGTGCGAGAAAATTATTTACATAACTGACATCATGTGCTGTTGAAGAAGACAAGAAGCCCGTGTGTAAGGCCATTAATTCTTCAGGAAAATGTTAACTGATGTTATAAATCAAGAGAGAAAACAGCAGACTTCTTGCAATCGACTGAGTCGCCCCCTGGTGGCTATCTGCAACTTCCACCCTGAACTCTAGAATGGCCGTGTTCAATTCTTACAGTCTTTGGCGCCTCTGTGATAATAAACTAAAAAGGAAGTTATGATTTTTTTCACCATTTTCTAACAAAGTATGAACCGAATAACCAAGTGATAAATCAACTAAACAACCATGAGGTTGATCAATAACAAAAATAATCATTAGCTACAGCCTAGAAACAACTATGTTCATCTTTTATGCTTCACTGGTTTGGCCGCTGACCAAAAAATGTGGAGCCTACGCCGACAGTTTGTTTAACAGAGCTCTCCATCATGAATCAATGAATGCAGCCTCATTAACGAGGCTTCTCTTCGGTGGCTGCAGCCTGTTAGTAAACACAAAAGTGCGATTAGTGAATTTATGAGCTTTGCTTTTCAAAACTGGGTTTCCATTGACATCCAATGTTGTTGTTGGAAAGTTGCCCGAAACCCAAGTGTTCCAGGCGTCTGCGAGGATCCCGGAGAGAGAAAAGAACCACAGGGGAGTGCTGTCAGGTGTGCTCATCAGGTAGCGTACATCTCCACACCAGCTGTCTGGGTGGCAACAGTGGCCCACCAACTGATGACATCACAAAGTCCCCTCAGGGAGCGTGACAGGCTAACCACAGCATGTACGCAAACTCAATACTTTTTCTATTTTACGCCACCGAACTCTTTTCTGCACGTCTTAATCCATCGTTTAAAAAAAAAAAGACGCTGAATACCTTTGCTTCTGTGTGTGGGGCTATAAATTATGAAAAAAAAAAAAAGGCTTCACTTCATGTCTCTACTGCATGTCTTGGATCAAATAATCATGTCCAGAGAAGCGACGCATGCCAAAAACCAAAAAATGTCTTCGAGCGAATAGCTAAAAAGTGTTGTAACAGAATCCGCTCGACATCTGCGCGGCACATTTGAGGATTACCTCAGCCGCATTAAGTCGCTTTCGTGTTTCGCGGGCGTCGAAGAGACAAACAACAGCAACGGTGGTCAGAAAAAAAGCTGCTGATGATGCACTGCATAATATTATTATTCACGTCCCTCAGCAGCAGCTGGGTGTTACCTCGAGCGGGGCGAAAAATACCAGAACCTGTGGGTTTTTCTGCAAGTGGAGCGTTCACAAGTCAGAAAATTCCAAACACTTGGGTTAAAGAGTCGGTCCTGATAACCGTGGGTTGGCAGCCATTATTTCAAAGAGCAACCAGATGCTGCCACAGCATGATACCTCAGTCTGCAGGTTATCAAATCTTTAATCTTCACTCTTTTTATATACATCACATTTCCCTCATGTCTTGTTGCACACAACACTGGTTTGAATGGACACTGTGAATAAAAGAACTTTATAAATTATGTTAAAAACACAAAAAAGCACAAACCACAGACTTTCACTTGAATTGCTCTACTTTTTTTTCCCGGTTTTATGACTTGGTGTAATCAGTGTTGTTTTGCCGTCTGTATTTGGTGAGTCGAAGACAATTTTCCACCACGGGGGCCAATAAAGACGGATTCTATTGTATTCTATACATCGGGTAATGAACAGTTCATATAATGAGGTTATTGTACGCTGATGCAAAACTATAGGCATAATCATTTTAGTTTTCATTTCTGCCAAATGAAAATTAAATTTTTCATACTTGTACATATACTGTAGATCAGTGGGACATTTGCCAACAGCATGAATCAACATAGTTTCTTATAAATTTGATATTGTGCCTCATTGAGCCCGTCTTTGATTATCCAATTTCCTTACTTTAAGCCAGGGGTGTCAAACTCATTTTCACTGAGGGCCACATTAGCATAACGGTTACCCTCAAAGGGCCAGATGTAACTGTCATACAGAATAAATGTAACTAAATGTAGCCAAATATAATGTCAAATAAAGGTAACTACTACGCAACATATTGCTAAATAACTTTCTGTATTTATTACTTATTCAATTTCACTCGGTGCCGTGACTTCGCCATGCATTGTGGGAAATGTAGTTTATGTCAACGCACGCCTTAAAGCAGCATAGACCTATTTTAACACAGATTTTTAAGACCAATTAATCACTTGCGGGCCACATAAAATGACGTGGCGGGTACAATTAATATTATGCCGTCAATTATGGTTGTGTAGAGGATGTATAGTATTGAGATTGTGTCTCTTCTTCTGCTGTACTGCATGTGTATACGCTCCTCAGACTGTTGCCGCTGCTACGCCTGTTCACTAATCTCACCGTTTAAATCAAAGTACTTAAATCTCAAAACCAACAAAACAGGTTTGCACAGCAACATTTACCCAGTATAGGTTTTTGTATGTTTTAACAAAGAAATTACGATATTTTTTTTTTTTCAAAAAATGAATTACCCAGTCACAACGAATACTTCCCTCAACTTGCTAGATCCCAGCCGCCCCTTGTGTTTTTTTTTTTCGGATATTGACCATGAACAGGGTCTGTGCGTCTGGGTCGACATTGACATTTCCAAAGTAATTGATTTGCTCAGGAAGCATAACATCACATCACAGCTACCTAACAGGTCTAAGTAGTATAATGCATTGCCCTCTTGTGAATTTCTTTTTCTTCCCCCCCCCCCCCCGACTCACACAGTCTTTCAGCAGGAAGGTGGAGGTTTTGCATGCATCGGAAACGCGATCCATCAGAGCGAGAGCGAGTCAGAGGCGGGTGGGCCCATCCTGGCTGACAATATCCAGACACTTTCCTGACAGCTCACAACTGAAGGAAGAGAGCTGCTAAGAAACAAGGGATTCTGCTTTTTAACAAGTGCAATCTTATTGTAAAGAGATGCACTGTTAATTAAAAAGCAGAAATGCAGATTTTTTCCATTAACTACGTCACCGTTTTGTACTCCAGCCCGACACAGAAGTGTTTGGGGATGTGTGTTTTTTTGTGCTCGCACACAAACAGATTTCTAATTGTCGTATCAAATGTCTGCAGCACCTCTAACAGAAACACGCGCGCTCTTTGTCCAGGACCAGGCCCATCTGTGCTAATCCACACAACCCGACTTCCTGCTGCAATCAAACCCGTGTTAGACTTCACAATATTAACAAGATGGCTGCCTCTGCTGCATCATTTCACCACCAATAGGCCTAAATCGACCCAATTACTCGCTGCTTCCTTAAATACTCAAACCCGAGTTAGTGAAACTTGCCAGCAGTGGGGCTCTGCGAGAGTGTTTCGCCTCACGTTGTTTCCTACGTGTCCTGTGAGATCATCTCCGCCGCGACTTTGGGAGCACGCATCATAACGCGGACTGACAGTAGAGCAGGCAGTCGTGTCGACATCACAGTAGCATTATTCGAAATGCCATTTGTTGCTTGTACATTTTGAAGCCCCGCAGATGTTCCCATCAACACACGCACTTCCATCTTGCAGCAAAAAAAAACCACTGAGAGACAGAGAAGGTGACAGATGAGACTCTCCTCCCCGAGTGGGTTAGCATATGGTAGCAATCAGGGGAAAGTGAGGGTCTGCTGGCCCAACAGTAATTAGCGCGTGGCCTCATGTTCATGTTTCTTTTAATAGCGCAAACACGGTCCAGCGTGGACTAAAAATAAACAGGGCAATTAGGGGCGGCAAGGAAGGCCGTCATTTGAGGGCTCCGACCTTTGAACCGGGGTCACAACCCCGTATATAGATATTCATGTGGACCACCTGCAGCCCCCTCTGGGTCAAAGGGGGGGGGGGGGGGGTAAAGGAGCCATGTTGTGTTTACGTTAGGGGTCAGTTGTGTAGAAAGGCCATTGTCGGGTAAACTAGTTGTGTGAGTAAACGCCGTCTATTTATATCATAGTATATATCGCCGAGCTTCAAAGTCAAGATGCAACACTTGGACCACCTGTTGGGAAGTTTAAACTTAGCCTGGTTGTTGGTCTTCCTACGGGCAGATGTATGCATCACTTTAAAAATGGGTTGAATTAATGAATCTGTCACGAAATACACCAGACTCCTTTGTTAAATATTGAGATTTTAGACATTTCCCTGCTAAATGTTGGCGAGTAACACGTTTTTTTCAGGATTTTTAAGTATCTTTAAGTGACCTACAGTTCGGCATTGTTCGGTTCGATTCCCGTGTGGGACGTCGCACTCGTGACTCGTCCAGTGATGACACTCTCAGACCAATCAGTGGTCAGCAGTCTGTCGCCGTCGTTTTTTACGATCACCAATAGAAAAGCAAAATAACTGAGCGTGACAGAGAATGAAGGAACTGAGGCACAAGAAAAGGATGGATTTAGCACCAATAAAACTGAAATTGAGATTGTACAGAACCTATATCATCTCGAATGATAAACTTAAAATTATTGCTGGGCTCGATAGCGGCAGTAAACGGCATCAACGTTAACGCACGTTAATGCACGACGTCACGACTGCGTCATGTTTACGTGACTCCCGTTTGTTAAAATGAGTCTCTAAAGTAACACTAAACTTTAACAACAGAAACACACATACGCAGTATACAGGTTATTTGTAGTGCTGCTCTTTTCGTTTAATAAACAGACCGCTCCAGTTTGACTGTAGGCGTGCTAACTGACGCTAAAGGAGCTAATGCAGCTAACGGAACGAACTGGTAACTGCCTGGACTCCGGTGTCACGGCACGTAAACATGACGACGTGCGTGTCTTTTTCCGGTCAGTTGTCATGGAAATGCGTTGTGCGTTAACCTAGTGTCCAGCACTACTTAAAATACAAACAAAAAAACTTCCAGCTTGTTTGTTTGAAGATGTTAAACATTTGTGTCAGTATGTTTGCTGTGGGAATGCAAAACCATGGATACACAGAGACTTTTATTTCCTAATCCTCTTTCCCCACCCACCGACCCAAGTGTTTTGACTAAATTATCCATGTTTTTTAAAGGGTGGAATTCAAAGTACTCGTCTAAAGCAGCGACTGTGTTTCTCTGCACTGGCTCGATGTCCGGCACAGATGTTCACATCAGCCCCCAAGAACAACAAGTAAAGCTTTTCACACCTGGCAACTCTCAAACAGAACTTGGCACCAAAGAACCTGCGAGTTGTCCCAGATTGACCTTTCACCCCCGTGTGATGTCAATGATCCTCCCGACCAATCAGACGCCGGGAGCTACCCTTGGACTCGCCTGGCCCCAGACACAAAGACAAATGATTCTATCAGATGAAATGTTCTCTAATGGCAGGCGGTGGGGGCCAAATGTGGGTCTTTCACAAGAAGCCATATGTGTGTTTCTCTGGTTATCATTCCAAATGAGGTTCATTTGAAACCAGTCTGTGAATGAAAAAGCTAAACACTGGCAGTGGATGTGGAGGAAAAAACTTGTTTGTTACCACAGGGACAGCACAGAGAAAAAACAGCAGCGTAACAATTTATTTCCTTATGTCAATATCGCTTCATCATGGACATGTTCTCGGACTTGATTGACTATGAGAATAACTGGCAGGCTGCTGAGACTCCGGAGTCATTTTATGTAGCCGTACATATGAAGCAGATTATGGCCAATATGTTCTGACCTCAATCTGCCAAGAGAAACAGCACGAGCAAGCCGCACATCCACTGGCCTCGTTATTTTTAAACCCACATTTGGACCCGGCGCTCTTGTGCCTTACCACAGCAGAGGTTCTGCTGGAGCCATCATCAAACCCAACACAAAGACATTGTCCCCGAGACTGCAGCTTCAAAGCAAACAACGAGGTCAAGCGCCGTATTTTTAGGTCCCTGGTTGTGCGCCCGCACTGGGCGAGCTGGACCTCGCGTAATGGTATGTCATCATAATTTAATATACGTGCACAGATGTATGATCACTCAGCCGTCGTCGTGTTGTTCAGAGAGGAGGTCAGGGGGGCGCTTCACCTGGCCACGGCGGTGACCTGGTCACTCCTGTGGCCCCCTTGTCAGTGGATTAATCCCCCCCACCCCCCCCCCCCCCCACCCCCGAGAGAAGAAAGACCTCTGCACCACTTATGAAGCGTTTGTTCCCCCCGTCAGCCTTCAATTGAGGATAATTGTCTCTTTCAGATCTCAAGGGCCTGTGATCTGCCATCCATTGAGTCCAAGAGAGGTTATATTTCACCTCAGGTTGGGGAGGTTTGGTGGGGCCTTCATGGGGTTGGATTCAAGGAGGCCTTCTTTTTTTTTTTTTTTTTTAACAGATTCAGTGATTCATAACAGATTCAAATACGCAGGCATTGATATTACGATAAAACTCAGAATATGTCCTGGATATAGTGCAGTACTCAACATGCAGTATACCAGGTATTTCAATCACAGGTAAACACAGGTAGAACATTTCGAATGACTCCTTCCCCATTGCTTGTAGAGTTTGCGGTTTTTTTTCCCCCCCAGTAAGTCACGTGCAATATCACACTAGAAAACAAAGGCACCCAACAGAAGATTCAATCCTGCCAGAGACTTAAATGACTTTAAGTCGCTGCTTGTGTGGTGAGGCAACAGAACGGGGTGACGAGTCAGCATCTACTGTAGACGGCCAACCAACATAAACTAGAAAAAAGAAACTATAGCACACTCACCCATGCAGGTGTCATGTTTCCATCGCCGCCAATCTGAGCCAAAGACCATCAAATCCAGGGCTGATTGCAGGGTCATATAATCCTCCATTGGATCCATTCCCACTGCAGACAAAAGACAAATATTAGTATTTTAGGGGGGGTTTCGACCAGTGGAAAAGCAGCTTCAAACTTTATCAAACGATATTCAATGCTAGTTTTTTTTACGAGAAACGGTATCGGTCTGTTATTGGTCAAAATCATTGGATAGGATAAGACGCAATATATATATATATCTAGACATACAATAAGATACGATATAAGTTATCTAGATATACGATAAGATACAATATAAGATATCCAGATATACGATAAGATACAATAAGATATCCAGATATACCATACAATAAGATAAGATATAATACAAGATATCCAGATATACAATACAATAAGTATTGATAAGATATTTAGATATATGGTACAATGCGATAAGATACGATATAAAATATCCAGATATACGATACGATATAAGATATCTTCATATGCGATAAGATAAGATACAAGATATCCAGATATATGATACGATAAGATATAAGAAAGAACTTTATTAATGCTGAAATTCTTGTTCCAGTTTGTCAAAAATTGCAAAAATAACAATAATAAAGTATCGGTTATAAAACATTTTAAAGGTGACACAATCCAATAATCCTATTTAGTGCATTCTTCACTATGCCGAGGCACGTTATGACCACTTATTTCTTCTTTTTGTGAGAAGTTACGCAGTTGGAGTATTATGTCTCTGAAATGACTCAGCACAAATGTGTTGCTTACAGCTTCTGATATCAGTATCTGCAGATACTCAAGTTTGTGATATTCACCCTGAGCTCTACACGCAGTAAAAATGCTCTGTTCTAAGTTCCTTCCACATCCAGTGCTGCTGACATCAGAGAGGGTTTTCCGTCGCTCTTTACACCTGCAGCTGCACTCTCGCATAATCAACTCCCAGCGGTCGATCCTTTAGCGCAACAGCTGTGCACCAGTGAGCGCATCATATGGGAAATTAGCATAAACTGGAGGCCCTCGACTTGATTGTTGCGTCTGCACAACATAACAACATAATCATTTTTGGAGTACGGAGCGCAGGCTTTGGATGTTGCCTCGACTTTCGTCTCGAGAGGCATGCACGTACCCACACCACACATAAACACATCGCCCCCTCCCCCCTCTTTTTTCTCCCTCTTTATCACTCCATCTCGGCCTGTCTCACACACACACACACACACACACACAGAGAGAGTCTGAATTGTGGGTCAGTGCTCATGTGGTGACAATGTGTGCGCTGTGCTGTGGCAGTGGAGGCAGCAGTCAGTCTGTGAAAAGAGGAAGTGGTGCTGTATACCCCGGAGGAGTCGAGTCCCAGGGAAGAATGTTTATCCTGTCCACTGCCTTTGATCTTTTACTGTTAATCACTTCCTGCACACTGTATATGAACTAAGCCGTGCTGTGCCGTGCCACGCTGCTGCTGCTGCTGGAAGAGGAGGGGGACGCCATGTTGGATCCCTATACACTACCGTTCAAAAGTTTGGGGTCACCTATACAATTTTTTTGTGTTTTCCATTAAAAGTCACACTTTTATTCATCAAAAGTTGCAAAATGAATAGAAAATATAGTCAAGACATTGACAAGATCAGTGTTTTTAGCTGTGCTAACATTGCACAAGGGTTTTCTAATCATCCAATAGCCTTCTAACGCGATTAGCAAACACAATGTGCTATTAGAACACTGGAGAGATGGTTGCTGGATATACACCTCCGTACATATTCCATTAAAAACCAGACGTTTGCAGCTAGAATAGTCGTTTACCACATTAACAATGTTATATTATATGTAATATTCATTGAAAAAAAAGTGCTTTTCCTTCAAAAAATAAGGACATTTCTAAGTGACCCAAACCTTTGAACGGCAGTGTATACATTTTAAAACAAATAAAGAGTGACATTGAATGCGCTTTTTGCATTTTATGCAATGAATGTCCAGGGTATACCCTGACTATCGCCCCATGTCAGCCCCTCACGACCCTCATGTGGAGTATAAGGCTAGCTTTACACGACAACGATCTGAACACAAACCGCAA
Organism: Microchirus variegatus; assembly: GCF_963457635.1. NCBI lineage: Eukaryota > Metazoa > Chordata > Actinopteri > Pleuronectiformes > Soleidae > Microchirus > Microchirus variegatus. The sequence goes on from NC_139818.1 coordinate 20,388,277, forward strand.
AAGTGGCGTTGCATTCCCACTTTTTATTTCGCGTTTACACGAGCGTCTTTGAGTGGAAATCTGCATGGACATGGTGACGCAAAAGTGTGTGAAATTTGCACTGCCATTACAACAACACCAGGAGGGCAGGAGCGTTGTAACTTCCTTCTACTGCTCTCTAGTAGCATGAAGTAGCAGCTAAGGCAACTTGAATGTCCGACTGATGGATATAATCCGAAATGTTTGTTGTCGTTTGGCTGTACTGCACATGGATCTGACGTCAACGCGTACAGGAGGATAGCCAGCGTGAGCAGCTCAGAGCACACTTTTGCGTTTTCAACCCTTAAGACGGGATCGTGACGGTGGAGGGTTTTTAAGATTTCCACTCTGGAGGGTGGGTTAATTTTTTTGCGTTTTTAAGCCCCAAAAACGCCGTCGCCATCTAAACGAAAGGCACATCTGATAAAATATTTTGTCGGTTTCACCCGGGAGCGTTGTCGTGTAAAGCCAGCCTAAAGCGGGAGAAAATGGATGGATGTTGACACCACTGTGAATCAACAACTGGACTTAAATCTTGACGCTGGTCTCTTGACGCACGCGGCGTAGACTTCCAGGAAGAGCAGAGGACAGAGTTACAGTAAAGCTACCATGAGAAAACGAGACGTTTTGAGGCCCTGACGTGCAGCTGCTTCACCGTGTGGTTTCTGAGAGGCGGTGACAGTGTAGTTTGTGGTCATTATAACTCAAAATCACTGCCAGTTTTCACAGAAAGCCTCTCTAACCCTTAATGTCACCCATCACACGAGGGAAAAGACTCCGGAGTTCTCTCGTCTGGGTTTCTCTCTTTTCTGTCTCTTTCGCTCTTTGGTTCTGTGCGAGCTCACACATGGGTGAAAGACCCCATGCAATCACACCTAACCCCTGCACACTTTAACCCCCTCCCACAGCATCTGAGAACGTTTATGCAGCTTTTTGGAATTCAGAGGGCCCAAATCCCGCACCTGGTGACTGAAATTAAAATATGCAACCAAGGACATTTGGACTCTCAATAAGAACGTTCCTGATCTCCAGCCAAAACCTCGGCTACATGTTTGACTAGAAATGAGTAGGGCTGCAACGATGATTCGGGTAACTCGATTACAAAAATTCATTTAATTCCTATCTCGCGTGGCCTGTTCAGCGCAGGGATCATTGTTCCACATGGACCGTTTCAGCAGACGCACATCCGGATTTTAGCTGGCGCAATGGCAGAGACGGAGAGTGAAACAGCCCCGTAAAAAGGCAGAAAACATAAAAAAGCGTGGGACCATTTCACGCTTAAACAAGACGCCAACATGGTGCAGTGTAACCACTGCAAACGACAACTGCCGTACCACAACAGCACGTTCTCAATGATTCAGCCATCTGAGCCGATAGCATCCAGTTGCTAACGCTTCTGGCACACGCTAACGTAAACATTGACGTTAGCTGATTTAATGTAGCTTACTAGGGCTGCAGCTATCAAATATTTTTGTAATCGAGTATTCTACTCATTATTCAAACGCAAACGACGCAATGCGCAAAATTATTATTATTAATATATCATTTCTTTTTTTTTTTTAAATCGATTAATCGGTAGAATACTCGATTACGAAAATATTCGATAGCTGCAGCCCTAGTAAATTACATTAAATCAGTTAGCGTGTGCCAGAAGCGTTAGCAACTGGATGCTATTGGCGCAGATGCTGAATCTTTGAGGACGTGCTGCTGTAGTTTGCAGTGGTTAGCCCTAGAGATGAACAGAAAATACACAGACTATATCCACACACACAAAGACAAAAGTGTGTGACAGGTTGAATAGCAACCATCGCCTGCTCTGGCAGTTGACACTTGGTTAGTTGCTGTGTGACAAAGGGGGGGGGGTGGAAGGATGTGTTGTTGAAAGACAATAAACAGATGCTTTTGTCTCCGCGTGAGCTGCGTCGTGAAGTGTAGTTGCTACAGTAGATTCACGATTAAACAAAATGTCACCGCAAGATTAGTAGTGTGTTAGGGAAAGGATTTAACCGAGACTTTGTTTTTATTAATCGACGAGAGGACGCGTAAGGCCATTGTGTGCTCTTATGTCTGTTGTGACTGGGCGAGTTTGCGTAACGTGCGTGTCTGTGTGTGTGTCGAGAGCCTCGTCATAAAAGGTCTCTCTCTCTCTCTCTCTCTCTCTCTCTCTCTCCTATCAGTCATTCGTTGATGCCCTGCAGCCAGTTCTGCAACATGCATCCTGCTCTCTCACGCTCACACACACACACACAGGTTTAAGCAGCCATTCTTATTAGGACACTGCATTGACTTCTATCCATTTAAACATCGTAAATAAAGCAGTATAAACTACTTTATGCTTAACTTTAGTTTAACCACAATCCAAAATTCCTCAGAAATTAGATTCTGCCTCGTTTTAGGACCAGGTTTTAGTCTCCAGATCCTGACAAGGTCAATGTTTTATGCCAGAAATGTAGTAAAATCCACACCATGATGAACAGTGGAGAGTGCTGATCAAACACCAGTAGCTGTGTCGCCTAATAACATTATTAAAACATCATTGTAAATGCCCGCGAGTCCCTGAACAATTATTCAATGTTCTGACTTTTTAAAGAGTCCCCACAAAAACGTCCAAATGCATAAATCAAGGCTGGATTTGATATGCTAATTCCTCCGACTTTTCAAATAACCACACAAACCACAAACAGAGCCTCGCACAACATCTGAATTTACAATCCTGGTTCCTCTTCTGACTCATTTTTTTTTGTGTGTGTCTGTGCACTTTCCTGTGTATGTGTGTGTGTCTCAGATGAGGCTTGCGTGACTAGTATGCAGTGTGAGCAGAGAGTGTGAGTGGAAAGGTTCCTCTCTTGCCTCAGGGACATAGCAGTGTGTTGTGTGCATCTAACCTCTTTTAATCCCACTGAAACTTTTTTTTTTTTAAAAGGGCAAAAACAGCAATGCCCTCAGGTAGCTGCTGCACACACACACACACGCATGATCACATGATGTTCAACATACATGAACACTATAAGTTACCGCAGAGCCATGTCAAATACGTAATACGAAATATAATAACCCAATTTCCCTCCCCCCCCCCCCACCTTAAGGAGAAAAAACTGCAATCTTTAAAATCGGCAAGTTACATTCAAAAAACGTGAAAAAATTCAAAGTTTTTTTTTTTTTTTTTTACACATTCAGCCGACAGTGTGTCTGCTCATCACTCTCAGTCGCTTGTCTAATTCTTGGCACATTTGCTGTTGAGTCAGAGCAGGCAGTGCAGGGCGTGTCATAGCTCCTGCGCTCTCAAACAAAACATTATTTCTTTTTTCAAGTGGGATTTATTTACTTAAAACTCCACTGTGCCAACGCGTTTTTTTTGTTTTCTTGTTTTCCAGTGGCTGTACACAGGCATAACAACAACAATCTTATGATCTAACCTAATTTATCTGGGGGACTAACAGTAACGTCGAACCTGTTTGGCTTACTTTGAGGAAATAAAAGTCGGTGACAGTAACGACGAGCGCGGAACTGCAACAAAGGGCATTGAACGAAAACAGTTGCGTCCCAAATACCATTGAAGAAGTAGGACAAACGACGTCTCTTCAAAAACTCGGCCGGCGGCATTACAGCGGTAAACAGGTGGTTAAAGCTTGTTAGGATGTTTGTAAGGTCTAGGAAAACATTGCGGTTTGGGTTCAAATGAGTGCGTCTAGTTTAGAGGACGTCCATTATTACGGTTACGAAATCAAACATGCAGTCGGAGCTGCAGAGCATAACTTTGGGCGACTTTTTGTTTATTCCGTCTCTTTGCGTAAACACAAATGACGTAACGAGTGACACGGGACGTTCAGGTCATGACTGAGGGAGCATTTGTGCGTATACAGCGGCAGCACAGCGGTGGGCGTGGGCAAGTGTTTATGCCGTCAAATTGCTGAAATCACTTCTGGAACTTCTCATTACCGTAACTGTTTGCGATACCTAGAAAATTAAAAAACTACGGACTGACAATCTGTCCAGTGTGTGACCCCTGCCTTTCGCCCAATGTCAGCTGATTCTTCCAAGGTAGAAGACCGATGGATGGATACCGGAAATCAGAGAAATAGAGCATTACGGTAGCCCTCAGGACTTCCGCGGGAACTAATGTCCAATCACAGACGAGATTCACCTAGCGTGCCCATGTTAATGGTTGAATAACTGCCAGATATCGAAAGTTATTTTGGGGAAAAAGGTGCAGAAGCACCAACTTACTGAACTTTTTTATGACATTACTAAAGCAAAAAAAATCTAAATACGGCACAGGAATGTCACTGGGTGACATGAGCTCTACACGGCAGCATACAGGGAGAGGCCATGTGGAGCTGATTGGCTTCATCAGCATTGCGTGAATTCATCCGACATTGGTTTGAATCAAACTGACATTTATTTGTGTTTTCAAGTTATGGACTATAATTTTGAAGACTGAGGAATGTTAGTTTTTTAGAAAGTACTGTGGTCGACCCATCCTCCTCTTTGAACGCCTCTTCAATTTCTGAACTTTGTTCACTTGTCTTCTCCCCTTAATTTGCACAGTAACCAAAAAAAAAATTAAAAAAAAAATCTCAGACACTATTTTTATAGGACGGATCTCGACACAAAGGACATCTTTCTTCTCTTATTAGCATGGACAGGAAGTGTGCTGAAAGTGGAGCTTTGCTGAGATCACACGCTGGCAGAGGTACACAAACTCTTGTGTTGCGCAAACGCAAACGTTTCATTTTAATTCCAATTCTCGCATGTTTGGCGCTAAGTACTTTTGTGGTGTTGTAATTCATCAGTGATCTCTTGTTAATGTGGGCTACACTGTGGTGTCTTCTTTTCTTTCTTTCTTTCTTTCTTGCATTTTCGGTTAATGTTGTTGTTGTTGTTCTGTGTTTTTTTTTCCCCCTGGTTCTATGTGACAGATGTTGCTGCTCACGCTAACAGCAGTTCTTCTCTTAAGTCCAAAAAAACAAGCCTCAATTGAGGTGGATTTTCACATTCAATTCACCATCCTGTTGTTGGAAATTGCAGGTTAGCTACAGGTACAATGCATCTCACTTTCCTTTCTAAATAAATACAATTACAATATCAAATGCTCTGATTTAATATAAACTAAATGAAGAATAAATAACTGATTAATGCTGATTGCAGGTTAAGCACAGTTAGCCCCAAGCTGGTGGGCTGGTACGGAGAGAAGGGGGTTGTAACAGACATGGAGGCGGGTGAAAGGGGGCCGGGACGGATGGGGTTGGGGGACACCCTGCTGGTTCCCAGCCCAAGTAACAGAGTAACAGGTGGAGGGGGCTGAGCAGATGAGAGCAGGGCCTTGGGGACGGGGACGGGGGACGGGTTCACCTGTTCCACTCATGTCCTGACAGGTAGAATCCCCCCCCCCTCCTCTGCCAGCAAACCCACACCCAACCCCCAGCTTAACCACAGCTACCCTGTCCCTATGCAGCACCTAACAGATTATTTTATTCCAGGAGTCGGTTTAATCAGCGCAGCACTGCTTTACGCTTCCCCGTCTGTGGGTTGAGATGTGTGGCAGCTTAAAGGTTCCCATCTGTTGTCCTTGACTCGACGCCAGGGGCAGCTGGGAACGGCCACCTCTGCACGCTGCATGCAGGAAGTGCAGAGAATCGCCGAAGCTTTGCTTCCTGGTCGATTTTCCATGCCTCGCGTTTGAGAGGCATGACCTGATGTTTGTGTTGGAAGCGCCCGAGACGCTTTGACACTTTGTCATTACAGCGGAACAAAAGCAAACACAGTCGAACAGATGTTAGCGGAAATGCTTTGCGCTGTTCGATTCAATCTTAATATCCCAGACAAATCTAGTATGTACTACAAACAGTTAAGTCTCACTATATAGCATCGCTGCCGCCAATATTCTGTGAGGTGAAGTGAGCATTTGTCCTCCCTTAATAAGACATTGCGAGTGTCCACATGCAATAATAACCATGCACCACTAATAGTAACGACGGGTGTTCTCCAAGGATCTACTTTGGGACCGATTTTATTTTCTATTTCTATCAGTGACAGTCAAATATAAACTATAAATTACTACTGTAATGTCATTCTGAAAAGACTCTATTTCATAAATGGTTACTTGGCTCCTACCTTAAAAAAAAAAAAAAAAATATGAATATATTCCTATTAATAGCCTGATACTTTACAACTTTAATTTTCATTTAAAATGTTTCCCTTATGCTGGGAAACGTCTTCTGTCCAATATTCTTATGTAATTCGTCTGTAAAGCTACACAGAGTAAATCTCATGAGCTTGAATAGTGCGTGCTGACGTATTGCACCAGCAGCTGTAACATTACATCATTACATTTTCCTCTGCTGACATTTTCAAGTCATCACTTTTAACATGAGATCATTGAATATTTACTCATTCACCCATGTCTGTTGTTATTTGTACTTTTACATCATTTGTTGCCCAATAGAAGCTTTTTTTTTCACTAGAGCTCAAACTATTAATCGATTATTAAATGAATCGTCATCTATTTTGATAATCGATTTGAAGCTATTTTCATTATTAAAACAAGATTTCTGATTGTTTAAGCTTCTTAAATGTGAATATTTTCTTTGCTCCACATAACAAAGAAATCATTAAAAACTGAATCATTTTGGTTTGTGGACCAAACAAGACATCCGAGAACATCGTCATTTCCAGGTTTTTTAAGATTTTCTGACATTTTATGGACCAAACGATCGATCGAGAAAATAATCGACAGATTAACTGATGACGCAAAATAATCTATTTTTCACTATTCCGCTGCTTTGGCCAGTCCGTCACGTTGTCACGCGTGTTGCTGTGTGTTCCAGGCCACGGCAGGAGACAGGGAAGTGGTGACCTGCTGCAAGTAAACACAGAGCTTTTGTTTGTGGGAATCAGCCTCAGGTGCAGTTGACCCCTGACCTGTAGGCCTGCAGGTTGAACAAAGGGCCATTAAGTAGCGCTGGGCATGTCTCCACTACTGAACGACTGAGACAGAGAGGGGTTACGGAAGGAGTGCAAAGGGTCAGGACTGCAGTTAGAGAAAGACACGCACGTGGTATTCATTTTTCTGTTTTGTTTTTGGATTAAATAAAGATACAGATAATAAAGAAACTTGCATGATGTTAGGAGAGGAAGTCCTCTAACCCTTACACTACCGTTCAAAAGTTTGTGGTCACTTACAAATGTCCTTATTTTTAAAGGGAAAGCTATTTTTTTTAAAAGAATATAACATTAAATGAATCATAAATACACTCTATACATTGTTGATGTGGTAAACGACTATTCTAGCTGCAAACGCCTGGCTTTTAATGGAATATGTACATAGGCGTATAGAGGCCCATTTCCACTGTTCTAATGGTACATTGCGTTTGCTAATCGCGTTAGAAGGCTATTGGATGATTAGAAAACCCTTGTGCAATTATGTTAGCACAGCTGAAAACAGTCATTTTGAATAAAAAACATTATTTCTAATCTTGTCAATGTCTTGACTATATTTTCTATTAATTTTGCAACTCTTTTGATAAATAGAAGTGTGACTTTTAATGGAGAAAACTAAAAAATTGTATAGGTGACCTCAAACTTTTGAACAGTAGTGTATATATACAAAAGAGATTAAGAAATTGGTGCCACTAAATGGAACGTTTGGACTAATACGGACCCTTGTTTTAGTACAAGAAGAACCATGGTCGTTAAGCAGCTCTCTACAGATGTGGAAAGACGGAAAATCTGCTCCTAAATTTCTGAATAATACCACACAAACAAGACTACTTTGGTGTCTACTTTGATTTGGGATGTTTATCACTTCACTGGCCATCTTCAGGGAAGCCGGCCCCATCAAACATGTGCCGACAGCCGCCATCAACACTTGTGAATCCAGGACCAGGGCCACTTTATCATCATCCGATCACCGAAAACAAGGTTCCCTTGGAAGTATCCTCTTGTCCCCCTGTCACTGCCATAACAAAGTATAGAGACAGGGGCATGTCCTCGGGGCGAGAGCTGGTGACAGGTAAGTAGCTCTCTGATTCGGTGGTAACACACAATGCCCCCTCAGTCTCTCAGGGACCCAGCAGGGGGAACAATAGGGTCACTCAGGAAAAGGCTGGTGTGTGTGTGTGTGGTGTACCGACTACTTTTACACCTGAAACTGCAACAAATTATCCTGAAAACTCAAGATTTGCACCATTTATGCATTATAGTGTTTGTGTTTAAAATGTCAATTTAATAGTGTGCGGTGGGCAAACTGTACTGACTGCACTGCACATGAATGATGATTCAAGCCAGGATTTTGTCCCCCCCCCCCCACCTCCACTTATCCCCTTCATCCTCCTACTTTCTGGCTCAATACTGCCACCTAGTGCTCACTCTCTGAGACATAAGGTCCATCCATAAGTCAGTCCATCAGACATCAACTCATGCAGTTGTGTAGACTGTGTATATATAACATGACCTCAATGCAAGGGAAATACATTGAAAAGGATGAGGTGGGATTTTCCATTGTATCCTGGAGACACTTTGTCCTCGATGAGCTAACAAAGACACATTTTCCAGGATATACTCTACAGTGGCCACGTCTGACTGTGAAGATTTAGTCTGATTTATATGTTGAACTGAAGCAGCTCTGATTTTTTTTTTAATCTTTGGTACATTCTTTATTTCTTTTATGATAAAGAGCAAGGTGAAAGGTACAGCCGATACAGTAGAGAAAGTGTGTCGTCGCATCAAAGTTCCCTTAATGACTTTAATTCCTTTTTTAGAAGAAAATAAAAAAAACCTTGTGTCCCGGCCAAGTGTATTTGCTGCAATATGCAAATGACGGCTCCTACGGGTGCCTATTTAGGACACGGCGGAGCTCGATGGACAGACATGCAAATTGGGATAGGACATGAAAGTCATTTTGGACGCATTAACAAAGTGTTTCTGTCCCCAAAGCCTTTTTAGCTGATGATCTTCTGCTATTATCCTAATAGAGAGCACTTCATTAGCCGGTTCTCCCGAGAAGACGTCAAAATGTAGATGTAATTAGTGATGAAAGGAAACTGGAGCTGAGGGTGTGTGTGTGTGGGGGGGCAGGGACACCACCACCACCACCACCACACCTCCTGGAGATCTGAGCTACTGTAAGTAGAGGTGGTTGAATAATTCAAGAGTGGAGGGGAATGGGCTCTGACGTGGCAGCGACACACAGCAACATTATTAAATGCAGAATCAAGTCTAACTTCATCCACCTCTTCTAGATGTTCTAATCAATATTTATATCATAAAAATAAAGGTTCAAAGTACATTAGGGGAGTAGTTTTTAACTCTCTGTCAAGAGAGTTTACTGTTATTTTCTGTTCTATCATCTATCATCTTTGCAAACACCCATTTGTATAAAATCACCGAAGAACTAGTGTATTTAAATCAGGGTCACTTCCCCAAACAGAATATTGCACTTCTGTTTTGTACAGTTCCTCACAATATACAGTATACACTTTATTACCGATACGATAATTCTGAACCGAGTGTGTTTTAGTATTCCTTTGTTTAATCCTTTCAATCTTTGGTACACTACGCATGTCATCCAGGATCAATCCCCCCGTAAACACGTTATGTTATATTCCAAGATTGATATAAATAAGTGGGATTAGAGGACGGCGACAACAATGACTAACACACAAGCTCTTCAGGAACGAAATAAACCAAATCCAGATGAAAGAAATGTCAACGCTAAGAAAACACAATAGTTTTCTTCATTTGGATTAGGAAATTATTTCAACTTTACTCGTTTTATCATCACAGAGAGAGAGAGAGTCTTCCAAGATCGTCAGTATCAGCTACGTAGATGGTGCCATTGTGAGGATTATGAAGATGAGGAAGTCTCTGAGCCATAATCTCTCTCATGAGCTCAATTTCCCAGCGAAGGTACGAAGCACAACACTGAATCTTTGCATTCATCACTTACACTGCATACAGCAACAGCATACGTTTGTTATGTAGTGGTTATTAAACATCAACATGTAGGGAACCAACTGTGCATGGGAAGATTTTAAAAGTTTACGTCATTAGCAAAATTATTGAGATTAACAATATGGTTATAGACATCGCAGATAGGATACATATTTGTTTAGGATAAAAGATCATGGACGATGAATGAATGAATAAGTCATGAGGAAAGATGCAGCAAAAATAGATCACAAGGACTGTATACTGGTGAGTTCAAGTTGGACAGGATTTTCCAAGTCGCTCACGTCAAATTCACGATAACAGAAATTCACCACGATTAACGTACTGCAATCGCTTTTAATCCCGATAAGCAATAACATTGCATATTGTCCCATGACTAGAACTAGCACACATGGCAGTGGGTCTGAATCCCCCCCCCCTCTCTCTTCTACACCTTGTTGGGATTACAGGTGTTAGGTTTTTCTTTCCACTGTGCAAGAGGAACCAGGACGCTGCTCCTGTGTGGGCTGTGGCATTTGTACAGGAGAGCACGTGAAACCCGATCATATTTAATAATTCACGGGAAACTGCGGAGCTCCTTCATCTCCGTCCATTAGTTCCTCTAAGACCTTTTGGCCTGACACTACTTTGTAGCTTCTTGAAAACAAGAGAGCGTGACTGCGCCGCGAACCGCCCGCGCTAACACCTAATATCGGCTTTTACGTGGACTTCGACTTCGTGACATCCGCGTCCCCCCCTGTGCGTCGCTCATTCACTCTGCCGATGTTTAATTGGATATGCACGGGAGAGCAGAATGATGGTGTGAAGTTACGGCGCCGCGCACCGACACTTTGTCTTGTTTGTTTCTGCGACCAGTTACACCGCAGCTATAAATCTTAGCGGGCAGAGACAGGCGGGTGGAAGTGACAAGAGAGCACCGCAGATAAATAATGCACGCAGTGACACCGCTGCATGCGGCCAATCCAAACACCTCGACATGAGATGGTTGACGGGGGGGGGGGGGGGTTTTGCCGTGACATTAGCCTTGACATACGCCGCGCTCTAGTGCCTCTTGGCCTTGTACGTGGATGCTGTAAGTGGGAGTGGTTGTTTGTGTATATAAGGGTTAGTTAGAGTTGTTTGAACTCTTTAAGGCCCTGGTATACTTCCACGCACAAGTGTGAGTGATGCGATGAGCGCCATCAACGCGGAACCCGCACCCGGCGAGCCTCGTGAAAGGCCTCTCTTCTTCTTTGGTAGGAATGCGTCCTATTCCCTGCGTCCAGACTTGTACCGCCACCTGATGGTGTAGTCTAGAGCCGCAACTAACGATTGTTTTTCGTAATCGATTAATCGCTTGGTCCATAAAATGTCAGAAAACGTTGATCAGTGCTCGTCAGACCTGGAAATGGCGATGTTCTCGAATGTCTCGTTTTGTCCACAAACCAAAATTATTCCATTTTAACGATTTCTTCGTTGTGTGGAGCAAAGAAACAAAGAAAATATTAACATTTAAGAAGCTAAAACAATCAGAAATCTTGTTTTAATAATGGAAAAAAGCTTCAAACTGATTAATCGATTTTTGTCAAAATAGTTCATTTATTAATCTATTAATTGTTTCAGCTCTTGTGAAGTCAGATACTACAGGATCCTGATGTGCAAGTTTTTAATTGGATATGCACGGGTTTGTCCAAACAACAAAATCAACTGTTTTGTTTGTTTTTTTTTGTACCTTTTTTTTTTTCGCATGCAAAACAATTTGGTGTCTTCTTTTGTCCAGAACACACACACACACGCATACAAGGGTTCCTATATTCCTTCTTGTTGAATTCAAGCACTTTCAATGTCCATTTTCAAGCTTTTTTCATGCAAATACTTACAGTACAAAATTGGTACACCTGGGTACAAAAAAACCAACAAAAAAGGTACAAAAAAAACAACAAAACAGTTGATTCCATCTATACCAAACTGGCAGCACAACAAAGAGAAAACTAATTGCAGTATTGCCCTGAGCAGTCAGTGAACTTCGCGAGTCAGGTTCGTCTAGGGTGAATATTTGATTACCATGTGTCAATGTGTTGGCCGCGTTCCAGCGTGCCACCCAGTTTTCTGTCAGTGGTGACGAAGGTGTCGTTGGAAGGAGAACACACACACACACACACACACACACACACACACACACACACACACACACACACGATAACCACACCCAAATCAACGATGACTCCGAATCCGTGTTTGTCCAAGGCTGCAACCGATCATACATGTTCTTCTTCTGTTTCAAATTAACAGATAATAATTTTTCGTCTTTCTTTAATGATTTCATACTCTTGAGCGCCAGCCGTTCGTGTTGTTGTTGAATGAGCGGCTAATAGGACGTTTAAAGGCAGATTCCTGCTCACTCCAACACCTATAATTGGGTCAATCGGAGTTTCATGCCTGATGACGGAGGAACCCTGCTGTTCAGTTCACATGTGCTATTCATATGTGTCCTTAAAAATAATATTATCGTGGAGAAAAGTGATGCAGCAGAGCCCGAAAAGATGCCCCCGCAACTTCATTTCCAATCTTAAAGGGTGAAGTTCCCTGCTCCCTGTTCCGCTTAGAGAAAATGGCCACCTCTGTGATGCTAGTGGTGCCTGCCCTTCAAAAAATGTATGTCTCTGCACGCCACTGCTGCTCTTACCATTGCACAACTTTGCCAGAAAGACTCACCTCAGGGTCGATTTTTAAACCATCATATCAGTCCTTGTGAAAGGACCTGAAAGTGCAAGGCAAAGCTCGTGTAAATTATCGACAAGAGAAAGTGAGTAAATGACAAGCTATTGTGCTTCAAATGGGCGCACGCGAGGATACAGATACTCTCCATACATCCTTGTACAGTTTGTGCACGCACATATTTGTACACACACGCAGCTATACTATGGTACCTCATGAGGTTAAAGAAGAAAAAAACAGACCAGCACATCTCTATTGTCACTAGAACACACAAAGGCATCGGTGACAGCTGAGATCAAAGAGTGTTTAGGTGTGGCTGTGTAGGGAGTCACTCTCTTGATCCGTCGCAGTATGCATTTCATCTTTTGCATCATGACAGCTGATGGCAATATTTCCTTTTCATTTGTCATGCGATGACAGTCGTCAATGAACGATCCCCGGCGAGCACTCGCACGGAAACCTCTCTCGCTCTCGTCTCGACTATGACTCTCCTTTAGTGCACATTTTTCTGTTGCACGGGCTTGGGAACAAGTTCAGAGAAAAGACTTGAAGAGGGGGAAAAATACAAGAGCAATATTGTGCGATATAGTATTGTTTCAACACGACCATAAACCAAACACAAACATGAGCTGTGTAAGAAAAGCCCGGGCCTAGTTCGCAGCCCAGAGGGACCCCTCGGATCCAGTGTCTCCACCAAAGCTCTTGTTTTCCAGTACACAGAGATGGAGACAGTAGACACAGTAGGTAAGTGTTTGTGTCGGGCCAGTCCTAAGCCCCTTAGACTCCCGTTAGTCCCTTGACGTCTACTCGGGTTCCTCGCGTTCTCAGGGCTGGACCGGTGTTCTTTCTACTCCCTGATCGCAACCATGACACTGGCCTTCAGAGGCCACAAACACAAACAGTAATTGTGATCGAGTCACACAAAACAGGCACATACGCACAGTCTGACACCCATCCGTGTGCATAAAGAGCATCCCACTGGAATGCGGTGGTGTGCGGCGTCTGACGCCACGCTAAGCCACCTCAGTCCTGCTGAGGAGTCTACTTTTGCAAGCCCTCGCCGTCTGCGTCTCGCCATCACAATCATGAGAAAATCACTGGGTGCCTGCGGGGCACATCTCCCAGGTTACAGGTATGCCTGTTGACACACGCTTAATCCCCTCTCTTTCTCCCAGGTCGGTGGTGAACGCGCTTGGAACGCCCTGTCTAAACCGCAGACATCATACAGGCCGCTGAGCAGGGCAAGACATGTCGGGTCACGTGACGGAACCACGGGCTACATCCATGCCTTGTAAACACGCATTGGACGCAGGGGTTGCGTGTGTGGTTGTGTACCTGTACCTGCACACACACACACACACACACACACACACACTCACACACACACGCATGCTAGATGTATTTACCAGCTATATGTGCTGCTGTTTCCCCCCCGGGGGGGGAACTGTGGGGCCTGCAGCAGGGCCACAGTTATGCCTGTTCAAGTCGAGCTGCTGACGGATGGGAGTGTTGGCACATTCCTCTGACAGGTGACGGGAGCAGCACCTATTTGATCTGCCACCGAGTGCAGAGAGAAGAGGAAGAAGTGGAGAAAAGAAGAGTTGGCCTTGAAAAATGATGTGCTAAAAAAGGTGGACACGGAGCACGACACTGATAAAGGTGCCGTGAGATGTTTCCGCTGGAAATGAAAAATAAGACGTATTGCAGGGCTTGACAAATGTATTAGACCACCACACAAAGCCACAGCTGCCCTAAATTGACAGCGTTGGTAATTATGACAATTATCTTTTATGTTTCTGTAATGGTTAATACACCAGTTTGTAGAAGCTCTTTAACTGGAAATTATACTTTTATGACTAAAATATGATAATCATTGATATTGATTAATTTTCAAATGTACTATTTTGCAAAAAAAAAACCTGGGGAAAAACAAACAAACAAAAAAAACATTATTATTTATTGATGATTATAGTTGTTTACTTGCATTCCTCAAAATTTGTTTTACTGGTTGAATGTTATGCTATATTAACAGTGAGTCGGCTAAAATTTGGGTATAAAAACATGAATTCAGTCAGTATCATTTTTAGTTTTAAACAACTTTTTGAAAATATTTCTAAAATATTGATGTTTTATTGTTTTTATAGACAGGTGCTCAGACTGTGGCTTAATGGTGTGTAATCACAGCTGCATTTGAATTGTTTATTTTTGTTGATAGCGATCAGATTAATTTAGCTCATTTTGCTCCAAGTCATAAGCAACAAATGTACAATAAGAAATAATAGAAAAAATAAACATCATGCAAACACAAATGCAATTTTAGGCTTGAGTTGTAGGCTGAAACATAAGCTGTATAGCCAAAAAAGGTCAAAAAACAAGAATTATGATCATTATCACAATAAATGTCACTTTTGCACTTCTGTGGATGTTGAAGAAACTGCTTAATTCTGGTCTTAAAGGTCCGGTGTGCACAAAATCATTTTCATCAGCTGAGTTGTTCAAATGTTGAGGTAAATCATCAAGTCAAATCATCAATCATCTAAAAATCAATGTGTTGTGTGAAATTGCTTGATTTGGCAATGCATAGAAATTGCATCAATACATGTTGAATCTTTATGTCATTGCTATAGAAGACAATGAGTACCATTATGATGTATACATAATCATAATCCAGTAATTCAATATTCATCAAACACCTGGAGTGGTTTTAATACTTCCTTAATTTTAAAGTAAGTCACATTTGGACGCATTTTCACGAGGAATGGGCTGTTAATAAAACTGTATTATCATAATTGTTAAGGTGCTATATATTCATTAATTCATTCATTCATCTACTGCTTTACCCTCCACACGAGGGCTGCTGGTGCCAATCCCAAGTGCTGTGTGTAACATTTACGAGGGTTTATTGGCAGAATCTCATTATACTAACCTTATACATCTATATCTATAAGAACTAAGTGACGGTGGGAGTCCTGACAATCTAAAAACTGGACCTTCTATTATTCCAGTGACTATTTTCCCCTCTTGTTTATTTCTCTTTCCTGTCTTATATAAATCCACCGTGTCATGAAAAACCATTATCATGACTCTCATAATGAGATGTGACAAATGCAAGTGTGATATGAATAATGTCTGGCTTTATTAACGATGGCCTTCAAACAAAAGTCAGTGAAACTCTTCAAAGAGCAAAAAGCCAACAGTCGCATTTCTTTTAACCCGTCGTGTGGGTACAGTCATGCTTCACAGTAAATCACTCACCAGCTCAGGCTGCAGAATTTCTTTTTTTTTTCCTCCAACATTTCTCTCCCTCTCTCTACCTGTGACATCACAGAAATTCTCATCTACGCTGGAAAAACCACACTGTGTACATCACAACACGCGCTAAGACGACCGACCGCAAATGCAAACAGTGCCACAATGCGCTGTGTGCACCTTAATGCGCCATTGTCTCCTCTCAGAGACCGTGATATCTTTTCATGTGGTTAGAAAATGCCGAGGGTTTGGGCCTAAAACGCCACATTAGATGCGAGTATTTGTTTTGCCGCCATGGCGACCAAAACCCAGGCGTCAGAGGAGACAAGTAGAAGCCTGGAAGCGGCAACGAGGAGGATTTCTGATTGATTGGGTCGGCATTATCAAATAAACAAAAACAGTGGCATAGAAGTGCAATCAGAACACGTGACTTAGCACAGCATGTAGTAAATCTATCAGCAGGAGCTCCACTTTCAGGTATCTGTCATTCTAACCAGGAGACACAACATAGTGACTGATAACGTTCACGCCGCCCCCCTCTAAATAAGTATTAGATTTCAAAGCCAGGCTTGACCGGGCAAGAGCGAAGTCTGAGGCAACAGAGTGACGAGGCGCAAACATGACAATAAAACTCTATATATTCATCAAAAGAGTCTCAGAGAGGTTTAATTAAATCGACTTTCTTGCGGTGCAGAGTCTCCCTGGTGTGAATCTCATTGTAAACAAGGCCGTCTTGTATTTCCTGTTGCCTGCCATGCCAACTCCACGACTGCTCCGGCAGGAAGTTTGGTTTAAAATATGTACTTATACAGTAGTGCTTACATGATTCTGTGAAACAGAACCAATACTATAAATGTGTGTGTTTGGGGAGTGGGTAGTAGGAGGGGGGTTGGATGTCGGATTGTGGAGGAAAAGGTGGTTCAGCCACCGCCCTGACTGACTTCCAGGCTCCCCACCCCCCTCCGGCAGAACCCGCAAAACCCTCAGTCCTGCCGCCCCTCCCCGCTCACCCACTGCCGATGCCAGATTCAACACAGCGTCCCGCGAAACAAACACAAACTCCCACTGTTTCTCCTCCACGTGGCCCTGCAGCGGCTTGTGCAAGAGGTACGGGGTAGAAAATCCTTGTTTATATCGCAACCATAACACAGCCCGGGAATCTACAAAGAAGAAGCTCCGGCCCACGCCAGAACCACTCAAAACATTACTGACCGACCTTCTAAACATCGAGACTCGGCCTCGTCGCAACGTAAAGCTTGCAGAGGTTTGGCTCGGCCTGGAAAACATTCCTTTCATAGCTCTGAAACAACAGTTTTTGAGCAAAATCTATGTGCATCTGTTCAGATATATACGTCAGGTTGTAAGGAGCTGGTGGAGGGCTGGTCCCCTCATGTCCCTGCTCCCTCATGTCCCCCCTCCATAAACCTTCAGCACGCCTCCCAGTCTAAGCACTGCCACTCTGTAATTGTGGAGAAACCACAGCACACAGCCCCATATATAAATACCCTTTTCTCCCAGCCTTGTCAAAATAAAGGTTGTGTGGGGAGAAAAGAAAAAAGGGCTTCTTTTTTTTTTCTGGTGGCCCTCTCCCCCACTTTGGAGCTATTTTGAAGCAAACTCTTTACCTTTCTGGTTGAAGCAACAAAATTTGAGTACGATACACCAAGACAAACTCGAGGAGGTTTTTTTTCTCCACCAACATCAAGAGAGCTAAAAATAAGCCTGAGGGCCTTTACTTGGAGTTGTGAAACAACTAGTGCTGAATGAAAAAAAAAGAAAAAAAAAAGAAGGTTAAACCTATTACATTTCAAATTGTTGACTGTGGCATATTTCTTACAACACGCAGGTGAGTCGCTGCTGCTGTTGCACGGTTAAAAATGGCACACAAGACAGAGGGCCGTCTACGATATGCACAAACAGCCGCCTGCTTTGATCCACTTCCAGTGCGCCGAGACGTCCTTGTTGTCTTTGCGGCCCACTCACCTGTCTGTGTCTACAGCACCTCTAACCCCGAACATGCTTTACCAAAGGACAATAATAAAAAGCTTAAGATTAAAAAAAAATTATTTCACTTGCTGCGTTCAAAAACTTAGGGCAGAAACTCAACGACGGAAAGTGGGCCAATGACAACATTACTCAATGTGTGTCATGCTCTGAAACTGGGTTACTGGGAAACATCATTTCCAGCCACTCCTTCCTATCATGGCAAACAGTTGAGCTACTGCATACAAATCAGTGAGAGGGGAAATAATATTTGTTGTTTTCACTGGGTTTTGATTGCTTCCTTATAGGGTATACCTTTCTTATAAGGGTAAGAAAAGTGGCACTAATTTGACCTTAGATGTTGCTGCAAAGACCAAATGATTAGAAAGTGTGAAGGGATTTGATCTCAACTTAATTCTTACATAGATACAATTAGAGTTGCAACTAACCATTATTTTCACGAATAATTGATTGGTCCATCAAAATGTCAGAAAATGCTAAAAAAAAAAATCTGGAGAACCTGGAGTCAAACCTGGAAATAAGGATATTCTCCAATGTCTCGGTTTGTCCACAAACCAAAATGATTCAGTTTTTAATGATTTCTTTGTTACGTGGAGCAAAAAGAAACCAGAAAATATTCACCTTTAAGAAGCTTAAGCGATCAGAAAACGCTTCGAACCGATTAATCTACGATCAAAATAGTCGACGGTTAATTTAGTAATCGATGAATGATCGATTGGTTCAGCTCTAGATGAAATGTTGCCACCTCACGTTCTCATGCAGCTCATCCGTCTTCGTCACATCAAAGCAAAACCAACACGGTGGGAAGGAAAAAAAAAAAAATGCGGTGAATCTGTAAGTCGAGCGAGTTCGACGTACGAGAGGGCGTGTCTCCGTCATGAAAAAGGTCAGTCGTGAGGTAAAGCTTGGACGTCAGAGACATCGCTCTCGCCCCCCCTTAGGTTAAAAACACATATTTTAACTTCGGCTTCTTCTTCCCTTCAGGACACGGCTGTTCCAGAAACTGAGCCCTGCTTTGTTTTAAAACAAGTCCACCAGATATTAAAACTGTCTGTGCATGTCAAAAAAAAACGAAAAAAAACGTTACTTCTACAAGTGTGCCAAAAGAAATCAGGACTCGGATATAATGACAGCTCTTCTTGGACTGGACCCTGCAGTGATGCTGCTGCTGCTGCTGCTGCTGCTTTCAGCCCCGATGCATCCATACAGGCCGGACGTGAAATATGCACACGTAATGTGTACATTTTGAGCGTGCACGCTGCCATTTTTTACAAGTTCTGCCTCTCCTTCCGTTTCATACAACATCCACTCTCGCAAACTCTCATGCATGCACGCACGCACACAGGCAGGCAGCCATGGGGAGGAGGGAATGCGAGGAATGCTCCAAACCCCGGGCTGGTGTTCTGACTCGTCCCAGACTTCATGCCGTCACCACCGGGGTCTGTGGCCAGACCTCCCTGTGCCAGACCCACTGGCTCCAACACCCGCCCAGGCCAGCCGAGCTGCAGCTCGCGACCCATAATTAACCAGCAAGCCGCACTGCACTGCACGTCCCCTCCCCTTCCCCTTCCCCCCCCCCCCCCCACAACCTCCCCACGCTAGTACAGCAGGGGCCCCTCGGAAAAACTTAGAGGAAGAATAGACGGCCTCGTACTGCAAGCTCGATGATGAAGAAGAAGTAGACTCTGGGCGATGAGGAGGAATCGATCATGTACAGCGTGGATCAAATGTCCGCGCAGTATCTCGAGTTTTAAACGACATGAATCCATATTCACGCACAGTTATAGAACTACACACTGATGTTTATACCACACACACACACAAGATGAGAAAGACTTCCTCCTTGCACTTGCTCACCCCTACGTAGAGCTGCAGCTAACAGTTATTTTCAGAATTGATTAATCTCTCGATTATTTGCACGATTAATCGGTTGGTTCGTAAAATGTCAGA
The DNA here is from genome assembly GCF_963457635.1 of Microchirus variegatus. Classification (NCBI taxonomy): domain Eukaryota; kingdom Metazoa; phylum Chordata; class Actinopteri; order Pleuronectiformes; family Soleidae; genus Microchirus; species Microchirus variegatus. Next base: position 20,408,143 of record NC_139818.1, read on the forward strand.
AAATGCGAAAAAAAAATACACCTAGCGAGCCTCGAATCGGATGACACCCAGACTCCCCCGACCACTCTTCTTCTTTGGTAGGAATGCGTCCTATTCCCTGCATCCAGACTTGTACTGCCAACCGATGGTGAAGTCTAGAGCTACAACTAACGATTATTTTCGTAATCGATTAATCGTTTGGTCCATAAAATGTCAGAATAGGGAAAAAAATAAAACGATTAATGCTGGAAATGAGGATGTTCTCGAATGTCTTGTATTGTCCACAAACCAAAATAGAGCTGAAACAATGATTCGATTACTAAATTAATCAACCATTTTGATAATCGATTAATCGGTATGAAGCTTTTTTTCATGATTAAAGCAACATTTCTGATTGCTTTAGCTTCTTAAACGTGAATATTTTCTAGTTTCTTTGCTGCATATGAAGAAAGAAATCATTAAAAACTGAATCATTTTGGCAGCTACAACTAACGACTGTATTCGTAATCGATTAATCTGTCGATTATTTTCACGATTAATCCATTAATCGTTTGGTCCAGAAAATGTCAGAAAACCTTAAAAAACATTGATCAGTGTTTTAATGATTTCTTTGCTATGTGGCGCAAAGAAACAAAGAAAATATTCACATTTAAGAAGCTAAAACAAATATTCAACCGATTAATCAATGATCAAAATAGTTGGCGATTAATTCAGTAATCGATTAATAATCGCTAAATCGTTTAATGGTTTCAGCTCTATTTGGGTTTGTGGACAAAACAAGACGTTCAAGAACGTCGTCATTTCTAGGTTTGACAAAACACTGATCAACTTTTTTTAGCATTTTCTGAAATTTTACGAACCAACCGATTCATCGTGAAAGTAATCGTCAGATTCATCGATTATGAAATTAATCGTTAGTTGCAGCATTACATAGGGGTGAGCAAGAGCAAGGAGGAAGTATTTCTCATCACCCACGCACGTCAATCCTAAATCTTAATTCATCAACTCTCCGTGTCACATAAACTTTATGACAAACACTTGCGTCGCGCGGTCCGACTCGTTCGACATGCTTTTAGCTGGCGACCGTCAAACATGCAATTAATGAGCGTGACGTTTTATCGAAAGTCGTGCACCTGCTGACGTCAAAGCACTTAATTAAATAGTTGATGGTGATTTTAACGACGCTGCGGAGAGATCGACTGTTTCCAAATGAGTCCTCTGAAACAAACAAGAAAATACTGGGATATAAAAAGGGTATATTTCCATTTAAATATGATTTCTTTTTTTTAAGTCAGTAAGTTGCAAAGCCAAATGGTTTTCTGAAGCTCACACACACTTTGCATGAAAACACAGTGCCTTTGTAGTCGCTTTTGATAGAGAAGAGGTAATTGTGTGTGTTTGTGTTTTTAAAAGTAATGCCAGGGTAGTTATGATTCTCCCCAGACTGGCATAATTATGGCTGAGATCTGTGAAGGTTTTCAGCCTTTAAGGAGTAAGCGGTGATCATCCTCGTTCCTCTAAAGGCTGCTCCTCTTGTTCAGGCAGGAAAGACCTTTATTCAGGGCGAGGTTTTTTTTTTTCCTCTTCAGATCAGCCAGACCCTCTGGCTGATCTTGCAGGAATCTCGTACCAGCCGAAGTTTGGCATGCGAGAGTGATCGGGTGATGGATGTGTGCCCACGGTGAATGATGCATCGTGTAAGTTTCCTTTGTCGAACACAAGTTCTGAGCACTACTGAACAGGGTTTGTCCTAAATGATTATCTTATTGATACTTATATGATTATTCAATTCATTATTCAACAATTTATTTTTGTTTCTTTTATCTACCCAGCTAATTGTTTTGAAGAGCAATCATTTCTCCATTCCTCGACTAATACAGCAACTGGTTATTACTTTTGTATATCGCCAAACCTATTGATTAAATCATTTAATGAATTACGACAAGCTCATTGTCCCCATGTGTGTCGTCTAAGGACAAATGTGAGAGATTAAACGTATTGCAATGGAGAAAACCCACACTCCATGCAGAAAAGACCCTTGTTCAACCGGTTTGTTTCATGTTTAAGCAACACTGCCCCCTGCACTTCCTGTATGGCACTGCAGCTACACATTATCATAAAAATCCACAATGTTTTTTTTTATATATATATAATCACAAGTTATCATAGCCGCAGCCGTAGTGCTGAACGATTTTGAATGAACATCCGATTGCGATTATTTCGACAGGAATTACGACGGTGATCGGATTTGCGATATCAGAGGGGTATTTTTACATCATTATACTAATTTAAATGGTCATTGGTTAGTATTTAAAGGTGCATTATGTAATAAATCTAAAGCAACTGGCCATAAAATCCTCCTAATATGTCACAGAGACTCAGGAATAATGTTCATATAACAAACTGAACTCGCCAACAACAACAGTACAGACAAAATATTTGCATTAAAAAAAATATTTTGCAGACTGCAAATCATGTTTTGAAATCATGTTTTGGCATGTGGCGCCACCTACCGCCGTCTACCAATCATTGCAGTCAGTAGAGTCTCAGCTGCCGAGCAACCACGGGTTGCCAGTTACGTCAGAAAACGAAACCTAAAAGACCTCGGTATTTTGAATTTGAATGTAGTAACCGTTTTTGGCCACATTCTTACATATGGCGCCTTTAAATCCCACTTTTCTAGTCTTCATGACCACTCAGCTGCTTTACACTACAGTTTTGCCATTCACACCTATTCACTCACACTTTCGTACAGCCTTAGCCATTGACACGGTGCCCGCTAAAGCCATCCAGGAGCAACGTGGGGTTAAGCACAGTAAGTGTCTTGCCCCAAGGACACATGAACATGTAGACTAGCGGAGCCGGGAATCAAACCCACGATGACTCGCCCTAAACCCGTTACGCTTTCATTGTGCAACGTCGGTTGTATAAATAAAGATCAATAAAGATGATTTCCTTCCCTTTCCTCTCCTTTACAACAGAGCTACCATCACCCGACGATTGCGGAGCAATCTGTGAAAAACTAAATATGTTCCCAACGAAAAAGACGCGTATAGATCGAGGCAATAGATCCAACCCTGTGCTGAATCTAATAAATATACATATAAATAATTGGGAGAGCAGCGACTCCATCAAGAGCCAGACACAGAGTCTTAAAGCTCCATCCACGCTGCCGCCTCTTCCCTGTCAGAGGAGCCTGATGTGGGGGTCATGGCTTGTAAATTTAACAGGGCTTCCTCGAGGAATACCTCATCCTTTGAAAGAGGAACAGGAAAATTACACGGTGGACGACCAAACTCGGTTTTTCACCCCCTTTCCTTGCACTGTAATTTTGCTTCTGGAGCTGCTTGGCCTAAAATAACCTTAACCTAATATTCACAACATAGGTCGACTTTGAGAGATGCTGGAGGTCTCCCCTTGGGTGGCGGCGGGCTGTCATCAGTCTGTGGGCACTAAGAGTTTGTTTGCTTGCTTACTTCTCTCAGATACGTCGCGCAAACATAGGCAAGGTAGTCGTTTAAGCTCCTGTGCGAGACGTCACCACAGCTTACAATATGGTTGTAAAAATGTTAATCTTGTCAACAGATATACTCAAATCGGAGCCATGTTTTTTTTTAATGCAGTAGGCGTAATGTGGTCTATCGGCGAAATACTCTGAATAAAATCAAATCCTCAGCCGCTTGGCAAACTGAACCCAAGTCCTGTTTCAGCATTATTCCCCCAAGTCTACAGAGCTCAACCAGAAAACCACAAAACCAACTGATGGGCATCAGAAGGAGAAATGCCCATGATCTCACTTGAACCAAAGTTTCCTACGGGCAGGTTTTTCATTAATCTGAGGCTTTCGCTCGTCTCCGTATCCTCATCGTATTTCCTCCATCAGCAGCCATGACGCCGCAGATGTTTATACAGGCAAGGTTTGAAAAGGAATCGCCTCAATCTCAGCCTCGGCATGCACTTATTAGATAGAGTATCCATAAATCTGACAGTGATTTATGATATCATGGAAAATGAGATTGCGGTTTTAATGTGCTTATTCACACAATGTACGAGTGTGTTGTTGATGCATGTAAAAGGTTCGCAAATTATTTAATTTATTGCAATTGGTTGTAATTAAAGGGTTTGTAATAAAAGTGTGAGCACTTGGAACGCAATTACCGGGGACATTAATAAATACACCTGCATTGTTTTGCTGCGACACCAAAAATGCCTGCAAGCAAGAACACAGAAAAATCGCATTTCCTCATAAAAGTGCGTGTATTCTCTCTCTCTCTCTCACACACACACACACACACCTCACCGCAGGCACCACACACACTGGTTCCCATATGGAATATCGTGGGTGGCGCTGGACCGGTAGAGGGCTCTGTAAATAGCTCAGGAGCAACCCCTCCATTTGAGCGACCCAAATTTCCTTTTCTGAGGTCTGCAGCCTGGGCTGGAAGTGCTGTGCAGCAAGCCTCGGAGTCGCCACGGGAGACCACAGCGGCACAGGCTGACAGCACTTCACAGGGATCACGGCATGGAAAGGGGTGACCAGATGGCCCTCGATACACACACACACACACACATCACTTGGGAATCCAGAGCCTTTACACACACCTACGCAACCACACAGGTTTGTGTGTCTCCTTCATCTTAACCATAACCAGTTAATGTCTGACCCTAACCTTAACTGAAGTTCCTCAGAAATGAGTTTCTGCCTCATTAGGACCACGTTTTGGACGACTGGTCCCGACAACGTCAGTATTTATGCAAGAAAACATCCTACACACGCACGTAATATGCCAATTTTTCAAGTATTTTTCAATTCAATTATTAGTTCTGGAAGAAAATGCCCCAAAAAATATCATGTCCCAGAGTTCAAATTATGTATTTAATACATTCACCCAATGCAGATTGGAGGGGCATGTCTATTTAAGTAATTCCCTGTTATTATTTGTTATTGAACCTGAATCAGAGTCTTCTTTTAAATAACTTCTTAAAACTTATTTTTAATAGACTGGCCTTTATGTAATGCTGTCTTTTTTATCATTTTATCTCATTTCCTAACCCTTGTAAGCACCGTAAATCAATTTAATACTTTTACGTTTATTTATACCGTTTATGTGTGTATGTAATGTAAAAGCACTGTTGTCTTTAAAGGTGCTATACACAAAAAATAAAAGGTAAAGATATTATTGAACTTTTTTAATCAGATAGAGGGTCAAAAATGAATCACAATATTTTTTGGGGGGGTTATCTGCTGCGCAGAAGAAGCTAAATCGGTTGATTTGACACGCCTCGTATGTGCATATATACCGTCCCCGCATATACATCCCGTGGGAGCACATGAACGGACTCACGTGTTCTCACGCTTCCTTAGATGGAGAGGAGACGAGCAAGAGACAACACCACACACACACACGCGCAAGCAAACAGTACGCGCACTGTATATCCAGGCACTTGCATTGCCAAGGGGGGGCGGGAAGACGGAAGGATGTGCGTGGAGCTTGTTTGTTTGGATTGTATCCGTGTGTGTGTGTGTGTGTAGAAGGCAATTCGTTTTTACTGTGACATTGGTTTGTATTATATACAGTATGTGTGTGTGTTTGCCTTTGTGTGCTTCGTGCAGGGATGGAAAAACATTGAAATGGAAGATCCTTACCGCCACAACCACTAGCCGCCAAATATCACTTCAATTTCACAGTCTCGCGTTCACACTGCAGGTACCGTATCATAAACACTGAAGTGGCAAATCTTATTTATGATATTTGTTTGTGCTGATCCCTGACACTGTACTGTACTGTACCACTGACACTGAGTTATAAGTGTGATAAATTAGCCAACAACCACCGCCAGTGATGCAGAGTAGTAATTAAAAGAAATTGTTTGACAATTTGGAAAATAAACTTGTTTGCTTATGGAAGATTGATTGAGCCCAACCTCGCACAGGATCGCGGTATCAATCTTCGCGTCTTATTCTCGGCAGGAAAGTGAATCTGGGTTTTCCCGAACGTTCTTCAAAATAAACTCAATGTTTCCTAGCGATGCTGCGGAAAAGCACAAACAAGACTTTTGAGTTCAGACACGCTAAGAAAGGTTCTTTTCCCGGCTTCTTTGTGGGTTTAAACCATAAAAGTTCCAGCAAGCTGAAGTGGGATGACATGACAATATACGGACAGTATCGCATGTGAGCAGTTTATCACATAAAATAATGATGCCCTAGCGCCCGCGATAGCGCTTGCAGAAAGATAGCGCTGACATTACTTCTTATAAATGTTTTTTTACAGGTAGTTTGGAGCCATAACCATGCCAAAGGACTGTCACTAAACAATAACTGTGCCATTGTCATGGGTTGCTACACCATGTCATGCACCGTTTCTCTGCCAGCGAACACAAAACAATTCCTCGAAGCAGAACTGAACTACACAAACAATCCAACGGCGAGCTGCTACCTTCAAAGGGCCTTTTGTCACGGTTGAATGTTGCCCATTTCACACTGGCCATTTTCTACCCAGGGACAATATTTTCAACGCTCTTCTGAGAGAGGACCTTTTCGCTTCCTTTTCCTGTGGTTTGGCGCGGGCCGAGCTGTCGGGAGAGGGGAACAGCCAAACCCAAATGTAGATGAACAACTTGGCAGGCTGTCGGCGGAGTGTCCTGACCAGACAAAAGCAGGGAGAGAAATACAGCCATTTATTTATATTCGCTGTGGTTTCGCGTGTATCGAGCCCTAGACTTCCAGACCCCGGGTGGATATTCCGTCTGAGGACGAAGACAGATGGATGGCTTTCCATTGACATACGTAAAGGAACATTCGGGATTAATGTCAGATCCATATGTGTTAATCGAGTGTGAGGTTTGGATGTGTGGTCCGCTCTTCTTCCCCCACCTAAATGCTGCAGATCCGTCTCGCAGAACAGGTTACGCTTGAAGACAGGATCGTCCTCTGGTGAACACATGACATTTTGAATGATTTCCTGCAATGACAGCAGCAGGGGGAAAGTATGAAATTTGAGCGCTGTCAGAATCACCAGCTCTGTCTCTTTTTATACGGGGGTGATGACCTCACCACTGTCAGCCAGGGAATGGAACCAATTTAGGAGAGTTCCCCGCTGAATTGCTTGTGTGTTCATATTTGTCAAACTCCACAGTACATCTGCACCCACTTCCACTTCAGTTACATGTATACATTACTACTGGGGAGCGTATCTGAGGAGCGAGGATTGGGGGGGGTGGACGGACGGAACAAAAAACTGAAAATTCTTCCAACAGAAAGCGCTCATGCCTCACTGACTCACACCTAGGCACTGTTTCAATGTGGGAGAGCCCATAAAATCATCAACCGAAGCTATTTCTATATAGGCTTAGAAGTTGGGAGGGGGGAGGGCTATATATGTTCACACACACAAACACACACACACATACACAGTGGCTGTGGCGAGCTAGACCTCTATGGTCAGGAGCCGGTGCCAAGAGCACAGCCGTACAGTGGAACACTGGGAGTCTTGTGCCTGATTTTGGAGCCTCTGGCTCTCTCCCGACCTTGCTTCAAAATACACTGCGGCTTCGAGGAACAGCACTCTCAGCAGTGGGGAGGCCAGGCATGGAAAATTTAGACGCAACAAGAAAGACAGAGGGGGAGGAAAAAAAAAAAAAAAAAAAGGAGGCTGGTAAAATTTATGTGCTCATTCACATTTGCGGCCGTGAGCATTTTCTTAATGCTTTTAGCACACCAACTGTACTGTAACGGGAAGAGTTCGCATTAAATATTCTAAAAAACTTGAAAAAAAAGGCACTCCAGCAGTGGCTTGTGCCTGAAAACCAAATAGCAGTGTTGCAATGTGATGACAAGTTACACAAGCAGGCGTTCGAGAATGTCATGTTTTGTCAATTTTGATGTCATGTTGCGCGGAATGTTATTACTTTTAAAGAGAAAGAAAGAAAACTCTTTTATAATCAACGTGCACATTGGCAAAATGACAACTTTCCATTCAGCGTGATAACGATTTATGGAGATAATGTGTTTGCATTACTCACTTGTTACAATGTAAGCCTGCTGATCCAGCAATTGTAAGCATGACACAGCCGAGGTGCTCTGACATCTCACCTGACACCAGAGGCATAATAACACCTTGTCTCGCTAATAGAGTGTGTTTTCGCCGCAGTACCCTGTAATCTCTTCCCTTTCTGACGCGAATAGTGACTCAAAATATCAAACTGGCCTGCAGTGAAACAGTCCGCACAAAACACAAATAGTGTGTCATACGAGGACAAAAAAACGGCGTGCACGGCTAAACGGGAGTGAGCTCATGTGAGCCAGAAAAGGCAGCTTACTCTTTCTGTTTTCATCTTCGGGCTATTTGTATGCAGATGATCTTGTGCTGTTCTTATTGGTCTAAAAAAAGGAGTATGATGGGAGGAAACAGTCTTGTTGACTTTACAGCCGATTTCACATGTTAGCTCAGTCAGCGTGTTTATAGGCATGTTAAAAGTTATGATTATAGTCGGACTAAGACAATAATTAGGGTTTCTTAATGTCATGTAAACACTTTAGTGCTACTAAAATCAAGCTAGCCTTAGTTGGACTAACGTGTCTTGATAATGTGATTCATAGTTCCATTACTATGTTTGGTCAGACTGGAGTTGGAATCGAGTTTGTTTCTCTGTGACATGAAGGTCTACAGGAAACTGATTCTCCACCTTTTAGAGAGATAGAGCGCCACCTACAGAGGCAGAGTCAGACGTATACGGCTAATAAATCGATTTTTGATTTTGTGTACTCCTATTCAGCAAATTCTCCAGTTGCCTATCTTAGTCTGACTAAGGCCTTAGCTCGATTAAACTTGTGCATGTAAACGTACTGAATGTTGCCGTTCACCAAAGAGAAAGATTGCTATGTGTCTTTTTTTGTCAGAAGATAAGAAGAGACATTAATTTAATATAAATTAAAGGTCTACTGGTAAGAGGAAACATCGAGGTGGTAGCTAGTCCATATCCTACTTACTTCATTGTGAAATTTGGACATTTGGACATCAACACAACTACCGCATGGATCTTCAATGTGATAACTGAGGGACAAGATAGATCTAGTTTCTCTTTTTGAATGACGAGCACAGACGACCGTTACCTTCTGCTACACAAGATCATTTCCTCTGATGGAGGCGCAGAACATATTTAGTCATTGGCGAACCGTCAGACCATCTGGTTCTAAACTGCTTTGACTGGTCGACTCGTGTCTTTGATAATGAGACTTTTCCAAAAGTGCTTTTTCATGATAAAAATGAAAAAAGCAATTAAACCAGTTTAAATGTCAGGCAATCAGTTCAAACAAGCCATAAATTAGGAAACTCCAGAGTATGAGTATAATATAATATTTACGAGTGCTTTTTTTCAGAACTATACAGAATACACAGAATGAAAGGATGTATCAATAAAGTTTTGCTCTGTTTCATGTAGCGAGACAATTCCGTGGTCATGCCTAGAGCAGGACTCGGCTCATACCCTAATTTGGGATAAAAGGAAAAGTGGCTTTTTGTCTCCATGTGGGCACTGAATGGCATATGTTCTGCCTCAGCTTTGAAATCTACCCATCTAAAAAAGCCCCCGTCTTATTTCAGAGGGGGGTTTTCATATTGTGACCTTTTGTGTGAGTGCTTTGAAAGAACACAGGTGAGCAGCAGCTCGCCACATAAAAACAGGCAGGTATGGTTGAAGTACCATCTGAAGGGCCCAGAATCAAAGTAAGGCGGGAACTTTCTGATTTTATTACCCATTTTGCCCTTTTATCTTTTCATTCATTTCACCAGCAAAGATGCAAGCGAGGCTAAGCTAAAACACACACACACACCATATATTCAACACAGCAAATCTGAGAGGATGTTTGATCATCTCAGTGTGGCCCCATCCTGTCTGCCACAGCGCTAATCCTATTGCTCTGATACACAAATTAGTACACAACCACAGCATTCCGTAAGTTGAAACATAAACACCTGACACTCGGCTCAAATTCCCAGGTACTGTATCAGGCACTGTGTATGTGTGTATATTGTACTGCTTTGTTTTGAGTCTGTGTGACATAATTCAGCCTGCATATGATTATTCCACGTAAACAAAAACCCAATATATTTCATTACGAAACTTTTTTTTGAAAAAAACACCGGCGCTTCCCTGCCTCACACGAGAGGATGAATAACGACTCTGGATGTCGAGAAAAAATCAAACATGTTTTGCCTACTAGTCACTCACGGTTTACACCTGAACACACCTCAGCACACCTCTGCAAACTTCAACACCTGATGAGTTATGATGCACGGGCACGCCTGCGGGTTGAGGGAGGCAGACAAACTGAAAGAAGGGGGAGAGAGAGAGAGAGGGGGGGGGGGGATGCTCATAACAGAAACTGCATGAGTCGAGGGGTGGAAGGTGGGATAAAGAAGAGGAAAAGTGGGTGGTGAAGCTGTGAGGAGTGAGTGAGTGAAGCGCTGAAGGAGGCTAGGAGAGGATGAGGGGGAAGAGGGAGGGGAAGACGGGAGAGGGGGGTGGCGGGGGGGTTGCTTCCTGTCGCCATTCCAGCCTGCCCACATAGACAGTCCAAGAAAGAGAAAGAGAATATCTGGTCTGACTGCAGGCCACATGACATTCTCTCTTGGTCCCTCGCTTTTCCTCTGCGCCGAGTGATGTGCTCCCTCCTTCCCTTCCCGTTCCCTCCCTCCTCCCTCCCTCCTCCCTCCCTTCCCCTGCCCTTCAAAGCTTTGACATGTCATCTCCCACCACAAAAACAGAGGTGGGAAGACTCGCTGGCGCTACCGCTGCCTCAGGGTGTCTGGCGCTAAAGCTGCCTGCAAATACAGCAGGGAGAGGAGGAGTGAGTGAGTGAGTGAGTGAGTGAGTGAAGGCAGAGAGAGAGAGAAGGAGGAAGGAGATAGAAGTCAAAAGAGAGAGACAGAGAAAGGAGGAGTGAGCAGAACGGTGTGCATTAAACAAGACTCGAAAATCCCAAGGCATCAAAGTGTGTGTACGTCAGTGTGTGTGTGTGTGAGGACAGGCTGTTATTAAGGCAGAGCGACTCAGGAAGATGAGTCCTGTCTGTCTTTTAAGGTGATACTGCAGCAACCACACTGTCTGCGTCTTATGCCTCCGTCTCTCACACACACACACACACACAAACACACACACACACACACACACACACACACAGCTGACTGAAGCTTATGAAGATGGATTGAGGGGGGGGGGGGGGGTAAAGAGTTCTTGCTGTGTGGCCTGTACAGCCATCAGAACCACCAAAACACAATAACACCCATAAAGGTTCAACAAATGGCATGAATTGTGCCAAGATTAATGTAAAATATATGTCAACCACAGGGGCCATAATTTAATGCATCTTCCACTGACTCAAATGTAATTTTCTCCAGGACACTGCAGCGCCGCTTTCCTTTAGCGACTCTTACTGCATACCGTGGAGAGCCATTCCTTGGCGAATAAATGATTCCAGGCCAACTGTTTGCAGCTCGAATACCACCAAATTTGCAGATTGATTTAAGGGGGCAATTATGCACTTGGCTTTTGAACCTCTGAGGCTTTGGGAAATGAATTGGTGATTGGCTCCTCTACAAAGTAAGCACATCTGACTGAATGAGGACTTAGCATAGACTGAGAGAGTGTTGAAGAAGCCACAAGAGCCCAGCAAACAAGAACATCACTAACGGGGCCAATTACGGGCCTCCGGGGACCCGTGGGTTCTGACCTAAGAACCAACAGATGAACACTGTAGAGAGCTAAGCTTTAAAAACACAACAAACAATCAGCCTCGGAAAAAAGGGATCCAACATATTTATGTCACACTTAATGAAAAGGGGGATTTAAAATTTAAAGAGAACGTTCAATATTTTTGGAGACATTCAATTAATTGATGAAAAGCTTGATATCATGTGTGTGCGTTCATTATGAAGCTACAGCTAGGCTAGCATACCGCCACTCAAACTGTAGTAGTTAGCAACACAATGTCTTAACATAAACCCAAAATGTAATTTCTTGGACTATACGTTGATAATCTTAGACTATGAGCCAAAACACTTAACGCTGCTGTTAGCTATGTTGACTTTTGGCTAGCGTCCTGTCCATTGCCGTCATTAGCATTACCCTCCCTTCTTGGGATGGCACAATATCAATAGCGTCGAATATCTACTGTGCGCTACAGTCATTTCACATCTTTAAGCTACTCAAATTTTAGCTAATGCATTGCCGCTAGCCATAAACACCATTTCAAAGACATAAATGTCTGATTGTGCAACAAAAAATCTAAAATGGGTCAAATTTAAGCAGTTTCTTGGGGTATTTTATGGCCGACAAACAGCCTAAACTCTGAAGCACAGAGGACTGCTTCTTTGTGGAGCTCTTAAATTGAGGTACTCAAAGGTTCTTCATGATTTACAGTTTACAAGCTAAACACTCCACGTGTGTGATCGCAGTCAAAATCTTTTTTTTACACACAGAAATTTATTTCACTGACCAGGCCATTGAGTACAGCAGATTTAAATAAATATTAGAGGCTTTATTTTGACAACTTTATGACTTTTGGCCCAAGCGGAATTACCCGGCAGCTTGCTGTTGTTTACACATAGGAGTGGTTTCAGTCTTCTCATGATTCTATTCCTCGTGCCAAATGTTGTTTAGTCACTCATATGCAAATCAGGCCCATGTTGCGTGCCAGTTAGTATGCAAAATTTCTGATTGGCATGAACTTATTATATATTAAGGTCATCAAATGGAATGCTTTGAAGCGAGGATCCTACCAGCAAAGCAGTACCACAGGTTGGTACATAACCACCCAGTCGTGACAAATTAATAATACCTCAAGAAACTAACATAACCTGTAGTGTCACTTCATGACTCTAATATGCAAATTTGATACTAAATGAACGTCACAACCCAGTTTAAAGCCAGCAAGCAATGAAAGAATTCAATTTGATCAGGTTGCCAGAATAGTAAACAACACTAAGCAGCTGTTGGTATGATGGTATGTTGGTAATATATCTCCTACGATAATGAGGTCACAATGAAACACGAATCCATCACAACAACTTTTGAACAATTTCAAAGACAGGTATAATAGTGTGGTTTTAGAATAGTAGCAACACTGAGGACACGTTGAAATTTTACATAATAAGTAATTCCCTCACAGTCATGAGGTAACACTGAAACAGGAACCCTTACAGTGGGACGGTGAATAACTTCAAAGACGGCTGCCGCTGACACGGCTCGGCCTCTCACGGCAAATCAGTTCGCTGCTGTTTGTGTTTGAGGACACTTCAAGTCGACCTCCGCCACCTGACATCACCTCCACTCAAGTGTGGCCTCTGTGATAAGACATCCGACACAACGCGCAGATGTCTCCGTCTCCGCACAGGCTGGGGAATTGCCTCCCTACCTGCCTGCCTGTCTTCAAGAGAAAGTTGACATCGTGCCATTGCGAGAAACAAAGGGCATATATCACAGTCAACTTGGTTCATAAACGTTGCTGCCATCATGACACCAGCCTGTCTCACACTGCTGGATATATAGAGACAGAACCACCACAGTGCGAGCCTGAAGCCCCCAGTCTGAGCATGCAAAGGCAGACAGTGGTATTTCACTCTCCGAGAGCCTTGAAGAGCCAAATTTATGCCTCTCTAGAGAAACCACACTAAAGTGCCACAGGGCACCATACGGGAAAAACAACTCAAAGAGCGAGCGAGTGAGGAGACATTCAGACTAAGGAACAAACTTAGATAATTTATAGTTTCTTGTATTCTAGGTGGTGCTGCCTACCATTGTATGGATGGAGTCTGAATCATAAAATGTCTGATCTATTCTGGTGTGTGATCATTGAACATGAAAACAATTAGCATCGCCCCACTGAATGTAAAGCAACCAGATTAGTATATGCTTTAAGGTGGTGCAATTAATATGTTTTTGGTAAACACTATGTCCATATTGTAATCCCTTGTCTCTCCAGAATTTATGATATAAATCTACAATAATCTCACATTAGCATCATCCCCTAATAATGATATTGTGATGTCAGTTCTTCAACTTCTTCTCACTCCGTCCTGCGTTGTGGTCAGAGTTGAATGTCATTACACAAAGTACCAATTTCTCTTGATTTGTGCAAAACAAGTCTTTTGCAGCAACAATGGTTTCATCTTTTAATGGGGGTAATTTAGTACAGTGAGAACTCAGTGTGCCACAACAAATGTCCAGATTTCTTTGTGGTAGCAGCAAATATTGTAAGCTAACACAGTGGATGCTTCAGTTTGAAAAACTTAAAAAACAGAGACATAAATGAACCACAATAATCAAAGACGGAATCGTAAAATGTGTCGAATTGTCACCAAACGGAGCGAACACATTTTTTCACTTTCAGAAACGGCAGCCAAGCGTACAGAGAAAACAAGCTAACAGCACATAAGGTCCTTTACATGGTTGCTGCAATGAGTTGGTGGCAACAGAATATTGGATAAAGTGCTGGTTTTCATGCGAGTTTATATATAAGGGAACACTGCCACCTCCTGGGCAAAATGTTGATTGCAATTTGTCTCCCACACTTTGCATAATAGAACTCAATTTTTAAAAATGACAAACTGTTGCAACCCAATTCAAAATCTAAATCGTCGAAGAGCAAATTTGATCATAGTATAACATTTCTATTTTACTGACATTTATGTAACACCTATTGTTTTCTTTGTTAAAGTAATCACAACTTCTATTTATAATGAATCTGACACAAACGCAGAAGTTTACAAAATATATAACATTTAAGGAGAAGGCAAAGCGTATTCTAGAGCTGCAACTATCGATTATTTTCTCAGAAATGTTGATTAGTGTTAGTCAAACCTGGAAATTATGTTCTCAAAATTATTCACTTTTAATGATTCCTTTGTTACATGGAGCAAAGAAACGAAGAAAATGTTCACATTTAAGAAACCGAAACCATCAGAAATGTTGTTTTAATATTGCCAAAAGGGTTCAAAACGATTAATTGATTACCAAAACAGCTCATTTAGAAATCAATTAATAATCGACTGATCGAGTAATTGTTTCAGCTTTCAGAATTGTAACAATAAAATACTTTAAATACTCAAAAATAATAATAATAATAATAATAATAACAAATATATTTTTAATTGGAATTTCCAATAGGTCAAATAAAGTTCTTAATGGGTTAAGAAAAATAATTTCCTACTTCTTAAACACAGCAAATTATTTGGAAAAATCTGTTAGAGACACCATTTTACGACTTCTTTTTTAACTGTATAATATTATTGATGAGCATTTTCTCCAGCTCTGTTATTCAAGCCCACTTAATTCCACAAATGGACTCATTTGTTAGTGTTAAGATTGTATTGTGGTGGTGTGCAGAAAGCCGTGTCTAACACTCAGGCCTTTAAGCTGATCTCAGGCTCAGGCTTGACGATAAAATCAGTACAACTCCAAACTAAACTCATCTGATAACACAGTATATGTCAACAGGAGATTATCTCCAGCAGTGTGTCCCCACATGGGTTTTGTCAGGTGCTTCATGTTCAAACAGTGGCTCCTCTTTAAGCAGCAATAAAATATTAAAAACCTTATTATCAGAATGGGAACAAGTTTAGCTAAATGCTAATAAAAACAAACGTTGGACGTAAACCAAACATGCCACAAACACCAAGCAACTACAAATAAACAAAACAAACAACAGTACATAATATATCTTGTATTTTTCTTCTGCAGCTGAAGCAGAGCAAAACAACCAGAACTTAACACAGCAATGAACACGAATAATGTCCTACCTTTGTTGTTTTATCGCCACAAATTCTTTTCATCAAAATTTCATCACAAAATCCACAGGTGCGCCATGCTAATCCCGTGTGCAACTTTCAAATGTTCCCGGACAGTTTCCGGTCACTTTTAATTCCACGTCGCGTTTCACCTTGCGTGACGTTGGTTCCGCCCCCTTTCGCCATTCAAACCAGTGTTCAGCAGGTGGTTTTCTAAAGTCACGTGCTCACTGCCGTTATGACGTACAATAAATTAATACTCTTATACCGTGATTTCTCGAAAGAAAAAGCTTCCATATGGGATGGATAGTTGTTTTTAACATGTATTTTAGTCGAGCTTTTGCTGTGGGGAACTTTTAGTCTTACTATGTCCAAGTTGTCTCAGGTAATGCTAAGATGTCGTGCTAATAGATTGCTACATATGCTAGGTTTAGCTTTATACAGTGGGGTTTTATCTAAAAGTGGGTCCTTTTTGCACTGATTTATACTCATGCAATGTTGCTTTCACATACAAAACATTATATATATATATATATATATATATATATATATATATATATATATATATATACTTATAGATGCAGACTGATATTCCTTTTTAGCATGTCATTCTCAATCAGGGTCATGTTGGTGTAATGTGGTAAAGTTAGCAACAGTTTATCAAAGAAACTATCAAATTTCCCAGGATACAAAGCCAAACCTTTAGAAGATTTTATTTTATTATTGTCATTAACTAACAAGTAAAAGTTGTCGTCAAAACTAAACACAACAAATAAATGTCATATTGAACACATGGAAACATGGTTATATAATCCAAGTATAACAAAAGTTTTTTCATAAACTGACTAGGCCACATTTCAATAGCGCTTTTCCCTTCAGTTATTGTGTGAGCCAACGTTAGCTGTAAAATATAAAGGAAAGTCTGTCAATTGTCTGGACGTCATTTATTCTGTAATCAACTTCAGAAGATGCGTTCACAGTACACCAAATTTTATTGACACATAAAGGCATACAGTACATCTTTTTTTGAGTATTTACAAAATAGAGAGCCCACGGATGTTACAAACATGTATAAAAATATGCATTGCATCTATATAAATATGTACACAATGTGCAAAACATATGGCATTACAAACGACAAGAGGCATGGCATGGGGTGGTGAATATAGAGAACAGACTCGGCGACACAGAAGCGTGTAAATGATCGGATTAGGGTGGAGAACGTTGTAAATAAACAGGTCGGACTGAGCTCTATTATAGTGTTTAGCTGCTCCACCTGACAATGTACAGTATTCACGTCACGGTAAAGGGTGGCGGGCAAATGAGGACAACAAGCCTCCAACACAAGAGGGTTATTTCAAATTCAACCACTCAGATATGACATGTTTTTGAAAATTAGACACAAATATATTACTCTGTACGCAGTAAAGGCTCCTACGATAATAAAAATCAAGGCAGGATTTGATATACAGTAGAGTATATCAAGGGAGAGCACCTGTTATTGCCTTTAACTGTCCCCGTCTCACCTCACCAAGAGTAAATTCATTTAGTTTTATTGCAGCCAAACGGTTCTGTCAGATATGAAGGAAAAAAAACACCTCAGCAAACCAAAAATATACACATGAAATCTGATTTTACACAAGCAAAAAAAAACATATGTTCCACTGCCTTTTGGCAACAAAAATATCACGTCTGAGCCTTAAAATGGACAAACCAAAGAAACAAGGATAATTAATTACAAGTGTCAACTCCTCTATAGCACACATAGAATATATCAACTAGTGACTCTTATACTCATCCCTATGCAGGACTGACCACTCACAGCAATTTAGGAGACAAAAATACATACAACATATGTGTAGTGGAAACATATAGAACAAAGCCAGTCTGTGCAGTATTTGGTGCAACTCTAACAGCAAAGTGGGTTTGGGCACATCCAACTGATCTGATGATAAATGTGTGACTGCAGCAGTGAGTGTGTGGATATAAAGGGCTCTCAGTCACATTAGCTCAGGTTTCCACATTATTGCTGATATGAGCAGCAAAAAAAGAATGTGAAAACAACAACAAAAAAGTACAGACAAATAGCCCATTTTACATTTTATGCTGCTGGAAACAACCCTGAAGAACCACTGAAAATGTGCCTTCATGCCATAATTAACTGGAGCGCAGGCGCCCTCTAGTGTCCACAACAGAGTGGTTCAAATGGTAACTATAATTTCACTGAACATGACTGATGTAAAAAAAAAAGGTTTTCTTTTCTTTTTAAAAAAAAAAAAGCAATCTTATCTCAAAGTGCCATACAGTAAGACAAACAAAAACAAAACCAGACGACTGTCATAAATCAGTGTCATTATTTAGAGTTGATAGGAAACATTGAGTGGGATATGATGCATTCCGTTGAAAACAAAACACTGAGTATTTATGATGACTTTTTAAAAGAAAGGGAGCGATAAAGCCCTCAAAGGTGTCTGTGCGTTTTTTTGACCGTAGCACACCGAATGAACACAGATTCACAACAGTCATCAGAAGCCTTCTGAAGTATAGAATACGCAAAACGAAGCGTAAACAGTTTGATTTTATAGATTATTAGCAACGTCATATACGACAGGAGGGCGGTACGGGCAGGCGTCGGCTGTGAGGGAGCGGGAAACAGCCGGAGATTAAACGTGAACACAGTCATGCACACGGAGACGCACAGATGTTCATGCAAGAGACAGGAAGACGATTCCACACGTACACAGACACACGTCCACCCATAAATCAACATGCTTACTTCTCTCTCACACAAACGGTCAGGAAACTAACTTTGTCAACAGGCCGCAGCAGCTGATTCGTCACCATCAGACCATTTCACCAGCCAAACGCTCCTTTAGATAAGAACAAAGATCCTCAAAATGACGGTTGGCCTCGCGTTAAATGAGCTGGTCAAGTAGACTAAAGTATCAGCTGCAGGGGATCTACACCGTCACGTTTTGGTGGCTAGTGTTGCAGTTATTTCCCGCTCACATACGTACGCAAAGTGCAGGGATATTATAGGAAAAGCTGGATAATAAAGCTCATTTTCTCCAAAGACATCTTTCTCGATACAATTCGCAATTACGTGTCTTGTAAAATGGTGTTATGTTCCCTTCCTGTCAGTTTAATATCAGACCAACAAAAAAAAAAAAGCTGCCAACTTTGTAAGTTAATTCCTATTTTGTGTTGGTTTTTTTTCTTCAAAAAGTACATTCAAAGTAAGAGACTTGGCCAACAACTGCAGTATCACTCGAGCGATCGGCCACTCGATCGCGATCACTTTCTATTAACAATCACCTTGAATATGCAAGAGTTCACATTTCCTTGTTCTGAGGTGAATGAGGCTCGTCGTTCTATCCCTCGGCCTCTTTAGTGCATAGCTCTCACTTCTGGTCGGAGGAGCTGGCCTCCTCCTCCTCCTCCTCCTCCATCGTCCGACTGGAGTCCAGTCTTTGTTCTTTTAGAGTCACTGGTTCATCGCCTTGACCCAAAATGGCCGCGATGAATCAGAGGAAAACAGTCACGTCTGATACAGCATATCAGATTAGTCAGGAAAAAACACATTCTACAGTATGTAGGAGGCTGGACCAGTGTGGACCTCAGTTAGGATAGTTTTTAAAGTTGCCTCTGAGATGACATGACACCATAAAGGTAACAGACTGATTTGACTGTCCAACACCTTCTCAGATATCTTCTATAAACCGGTTTAGTCTAAGTGTTTGCACTTACTTCCATAAAACTGTAAATAATCCAACAATAATCCGTCATCTGTCTTCAGACACAGATAATACACATTAAATGCCACCATTTATAAGTCAGTATGGCACAGTGAGCCTCAGTGGGACAAAGGCCCTTCGAAATCATTACACCTACAGATGCATCTGTGGACTGTTACTGTGCTCACACAGTAATAAACAGATGCAGGAGTCAGTAGCTATTTTTACATGGACACGATTAATCAGAATCAAGGCCTGATCGGAATAAAAATATGTCATACACAGCCCATTCGGAAACAAATTTAATTCCGAATGAGCAGACACACATACACCGCGCATGTCAAAAAAAAGTCTGTCCTGACGGAATGCTTCACGGATGTGCACACAAATCACAATCGAATAATTTCATTTTGCGTCCAAGCAAACTACGGAATTTTAAGACTCCAATCGGAAGGAATCTTTTCGAAAATGTTGCACATGTGAACACAGCTACTGGAAGCACAACCAGCAACACCTCCAATAGGAATGACTGGGTTTTGACTCGGGGGTTATTTTAGTGTGGTGTGAACAGTATTTACAAACAGTTCATGCTTCATTGTCTACATTTGGCTCCGTCTCCCTTCTTTTCCATAAACCACCACTGAAAGTCTACTTCCTTCATCTCCATCACCTTAGTGATGACATTTTAGACCTTCTTTTTAAAGCTGTGCTAACTAACTCCTGCTTGTAGTTCAGCTTCATCAGTGTGCTGCCTGTACAAGGTCTCCCCTGTAGTATAGTGGGAATATTACAGATGGTATGGATGTACTATTAAAGAGTGATTTTTCACCTTAGTAAAAGTTTTTAAACTCAAACCCTTTTATGGCTGCCACCGTCTTCATCTTTTCATCCATCCTTCCTTCACTCCTGGCTCAGATGTTGCTCAGCTGTCTTCCTTATCGAACCCTCCTTCAGTCCCAGTGCAGCTGCAGATCTTGGGTATCCAGGAAGTCTGTTGGGATCCCCAGTGGTGTGAGTGCCCCTGCAGGTCCAGGCGGCATGGTGAGGTCAAGCCACTCCATATTATCCAGTGCCGGGTCAGACAGACCCATGTGAATTGACGAAGGTGAGGAGGAGTCGCAGAAGGACAGGTCTGATGTGTCCATGGGCGAGTAGGGATGCTGCTCCATCAGCTGAGCTTGAAGCTCCTCCATCAGGCCCTGCGTGCGCAGGTCAGATGCCGGCGACGTGTCGGCCAGTGTCCTCTCCAGAAAGGCCTCCAGCTGATTGTCTGTGGCCAGAGAGGAGAGGCTGGACAGGTTGGGGTCAACAACAGGGCTCAGACTGGTCGGAGGGGCCAAATGGATATGTGGAGGAGGTCTGCAGAGGGCAGTGTTGACAGGAAGGGTGGTGATACTGGCTGTGACTGGGTTAGTCTTATTGAGAGACACTGCCGGCTCCTGCTGGATGAATGGTGTCATTTCTGGGAAAGAGTAGGACAAAGGAATTAAGAAAAGGAATTACTTAATGGGTTCAACCCAATAACATGTTTTGAAACAGACTTTTCAAATAATAATAGAACCAGAGCAGTATATAAAAGGCTTATTCTAAGAATTTTAATTTTTAGGTGACTATAAACTTATTCTAACATAGTTATGGGTAGTATATAACATTTCTGCCTCTTATGCTCATAAATGTTACATTGGACCTTTAACCCCTCCTCAATAATTAACCGACTGTTCTGTCACTTTGCACAAAGTTACCTCCACTCTGTATGAGAATGTCAAATAAGTCATCCATTTGCTGGCTGGTTGTCGTAGGAACCTGAGGACAAAGTCAAAACAGGTTAAGAGATTTGAATCTGGTTCACAGAAAGCAGAACAATTACTTGAAAACACTGTTGTATTCTGCTGTTGTATAATATGATGCTAGCGAGTTGTAATGACTGTGATTATTGGTGCAGTGGCTGGTGAGTGTCTAACCTGCGAGGCGTTGTTGACGTGCAAGTTGCGGCGCTGTTTGACGGCCTCCTCATAGCGGGGAGGCTCTCGTGTCTTTGGAGGCTGAGTGATGAGAGAGGTGGGCTGGAGGATGAAGGCAGGCTGGGGAGAGGGAGACTGCAAGAAAAAGAGAAAAGTGGGAAAAAAAGGACAATGAAATGATAATGAAAATGCATCAAATAAGTAGCAATGACTTAACCAATGACTACACTCTGGTATTTACTCTGCTCTGATACCTTATGAAGAGATCCATTGGCAATGTGGCGGTTGGGTGAAGCCCGTGGAGAGACCCTGGTTTCTGGGGAGCGTCTGAGGAAACTCTGGGGGTTTATCTCCTGTCTAGTCTGGTTCTCCAAACCAGTAGTATTATTGCACATTGTCAGAGTCTGTCAAGGCACAAGAGAAAGTCGGACATCAGTCCATAACCTAGGATAACATGACAGCAAAAAAAGGAGAAAGAGCTACAAAAATATATGTTTGACGAGTAATGACTGACCTGTAACAATGGATTGTGGCCTGCTATCTGCTGGCTAGGAGCCGTCTCCATCTTAGTGCTCTGCAGCTGAGGAACTGAGGCCTGTATCAGACCCGGATTTGAGACTGTGGCCTGGAGAACAGGCTGGATGAGAAGGAAAAACAGATGCCTGAGCCTACACGACAAGTTGTGCAAACTAAACCTGTTTGTTAAAGCCTGTAAACATGATT
This sequence comes from Microchirus variegatus, assembly GCF_963457635.1. NCBI lineage: Eukaryota > Metazoa > Chordata > Actinopteri > Pleuronectiformes > Soleidae > Microchirus > Microchirus variegatus. Next base: position 20,430,325 of record NC_139818.1, read on the forward strand.
TAATAATAATTTTAAAACCATATAATATGCCACTAACTCTTAATATGTCACTTACCTGCAGACTGACAGTGGTCCTTGGCAACTGGATCGCAGTAGCATTGTTGGGAAGTGACACTGGGAGGAGGATCTGAGTCCTAGCCTGGCCAGTAGTGGTCAGCAGAGTCTGCGGTTGCCTAGCTGTGGTTAAAAGGGTCCGAGGCTGACCCAGCACCTGGGAGACTCCACCTGAGTGGCTGATGAAGAACTGCTGCAGGCCCGCAGCTGTGGGTTGGGACTGTGGTCGAGTCTGAAGTGTGGGACTTCTCTGCTGCTGCTGGAGCACCTGTGGGCTCGTGCTTCCTTGGGGCTGGAGGTTTGTCATGAGCTGGATGGGCTTGCCAGCAGAAACAGTCACATCCTCCAACTTCACCACAGTCGGTCGGGGGCTAGAGAGAGTGTGGGAGCCTATGATAGAGTTTGGGATACTAGCAGTGGTGGATGAACAGTTTGACAGAACTGTGCCCTCCATTTTTACTACATTTGAATTCTGGACAGGAGGAACGGAATTCATGGCAGGTACAGAGCTGAGTTTGGGGGACACAGAGTCAGGAACGCAGCCACCTTGGCCCCTCTTCTCCACCTCCAGCTGCATCTTCAGCGCCTCCACCAACTTCTGCTCTTGCTCCAGCTTCCTCATCAACTCTTCTATCTGCCGCTCCTTCTCGTGGAGCCTTCTGTCTTTTTCCTCCGGCACTTGAGGAGGTGAAGACCATGGACCAGCTGTGCCGGAGCCCACTGTTTCAGTAGATGCCTCATACATGCTTACATCCTGCTGTCGAGTGGAGGCTCCAGTCGGATTGGGTGAGACTGGTGGTGTCGAGTGCACGCTCTCTGGAGCCACCTGCTTAATTGGGAAAATGATGGCAGGGGTGGTGATAGTGTTAGAGGCAGCGGTGAACTCCATGGGGATGGAGGTGGTAGCGGTAGTAGGAGGAGGAATGGTGGCGGGAGCAGAGGTGGCAGGAATGTCCTGGAAAGGCTTGAGTCTTTCTATCAGATCCGTCTTTGTCCCCGACACAGGAAGGCTTCGCAGCTTTAGCTCCAGTTTCAACTCCGCCACCTGCAAATATGAAAATGGGATCATGTCAGCATTTTAAGATTTTTTTTCGACAATTAAATGACGTAGTGCTGGGCAAGTTGACGCGTTAACGGCGGTTAACGGCGTCAACGTTAACGCATGATACTTTTCCATGACGACGGCCGGAAAAAGACGTGTGTGACGTTTTGTTTACGCGCCGCGGCACTGGAGCCTATGCACCGTTTACCAGTTAGCGCCGTTAGCTGCATTAGCTGTTTTAGCGCCGTTAGCGCGCCTACAGTCGAACTTGAGCAGTCTGTTTATTAAACGAAAAGAGTAGTGGTACAAATAACCAGCGTATCTGTGTACTGTATACGTGTGCCTCTGTTTTTAAAGTTTAGCGTTACTTTAGAGACTCATTTTAACAATCGGGAGTCACGTAAACATGACGTCGCGTATGTCTTTTTCCGGTCAGTCGTCATTGAAATGTGTCATATGTTAATGTTAACTGCCGTTAAATTAGTGTTAAGCATTAATTAGCTATTTCTCGCTATTTCACACATTATATCTTATTAAAAAAAGTAAAATTCCCTCAGGACAGGACAAAACTTTGTCAACCCTGTTAGAGTTGCCAGTTTCCAAAGAAAGTCCCTGTAATAATCTTGATATAGTTCGGTTTTACCAGCTGGGCAGGTTGTTAAGCAAATCAATCTCTCTGTGATTTATGAAGCTTGGATCATTTTTAAGCTGCTAAGACACGATGTTCCAAAGGTACAGGTGTGAAGATGACATGACGATAAGTTTCCACAGACCTTCATCTCCTCCAGGTTGGCAGGTAAGACTCCTGGCTTGCGGTTTGACAGTGAATTATTTGGCCGAGCTGCGGTGAGTGGGGGAGGCGGAGGGGCAGTGGGAAGAGACACCACAATAGAGGTTGGCAGGCTGCTGGCAGCGCTGCTCTGACCCTCTGCCACAGATCTACAGAAAGAAAGAGACACAAAATGTTGAGGTCATGGGAGAAGATAATTCCGTCACACGAGTAAAAAAAAAAAAAAAACAGAAAAAGAGGAAGATGAGGTGGGAGAAAGAGGGACGGTGGACAAAAGAGTATTGTTACTGAGAGGAAACGGAGAGAGGAAACTGCCCTGCGCCTCACTAACAAAACCCGTCAACCAAAACCATAACGCAACAAGCACAGTTCAAAGAAAGCTCAGTCATGCAGCTGCTGAGAGGACAGCAGCTGGTAAAACAAAATCCCGTTAGTTATTAATATGATTAAAAGCACGAGTTGTTATTGGAGACCAGCTACTGGGACGCTGAGTTTGTTGAAAACAACAATATTTGGCTTGCTTATCATGGAGAGGAGCCAGATTAGAGGTATCGGAGTAGAAACTGAATTGTAACATCCTGAAATTAATACCACACAAAATACAGCTGGGTTGGTGGACCCATTACTACTGTTGATTGTGCACAGAAACAAAAATAAAACCTCTAAGTTTTATTTTATTATGGATTAATAAAATACAGAGAAGTCAGGAGAATAAAGCACTGTCATCTTATGAAGAAAACATTCAGTCAGTGATCCAAATATCATTTGCCAGCTTCAATGGCCACAATCCAATTAAACTCTTTTATATATTCAGAGTATTGTTGTGGTTAATACATTTCCCCATGTTTGAAGAGGGCACTTGTTTATTGACGTACTTGAGTGGTGCCGGCAGAATGGTCTGGTAGTTGTAGTGCTGCTGCTGCTGTTGGCTGAGGATCTGCAGCTGCAGGAACAGCTGCTGCTGCTGCAGTAGTCGGGCATAAGAGGACTCCATTGGCTCCTCGCTGGCCTCCTGCTTCTGGTCTGGAGGAACATACTGGTGGTATTTGAGCTTCTTCACCCTGGGCCTCGAATCTTTGCCCTTCTTGCTGCGACTTTTTTCTGAGGGCGTCTTCTGCTGACTTTGCTGTGTCGGTCAGAGAAATGAAAAATCGAAATATGCTTTTGACAAACATCACGGAAACGCAAAGCAAACACATTTCGCAAAGCAAACACATTTAGGAGGTGATGGTTTGTTGCCCTCACTTTGACCAGTGTTGGGCCTGGTTTTGTGGGAGCAGGGGTAGCAGTTGCACGGTTGGCCAGAAGCTCATTGGCAGAAATCACTTGCACAATGTTTGAAGTTGCTGGTTTAGCGATCGGGAAGGTCTGAAACACAACAAAAAGGACTTCAAAATCTGGGATTACAGGACAGGTAAACACAAACCCTATTATTACACCAGTACAAATTCTCTATTGAACCTGCAGTATGGTGTTATGGAGCGTTGGTGGTGCTGGAGCAGGAGAGGGCGTCTCTGCGGCTTTGCTCTCGCCTGGTGAAGGAGCAGAACTCTGAGACTCTTGACTGGCTGGCTGCTCCGGAGACAGGGCTTCACAACTGTCTTCATCCAATACCTTAGGGTAATTCACCTGGCCCACTAAAAGAAAAAGAAAATGCTTTAAGTCTTAAACCTCAATAATGCCACGTGTCTTGTGGTCGTTTTTTTTTGCTCTGTCTCTCACCGATGATGGCTTGTTTAAGGCTGGAATCCACTGGGATGATGTTCTTTTCCACCAGCTCCATTGGGCCAGGTCTCTGAGCGATCTTTTCGTTCAGGTTGTCGGCCAGTCGAGCCCTCTTCAGCCTCATCTGCGTGGCCTGGAGCGAGGGCTCTGCACCGGTCTCTGGAAAATGTAACACACAGTTTAAAATTGACTGACTTTATTTGCAGTTTCTCAAATTTGATAGCCATGTTCTCAATGACATGGTCCACTGGTGCTGAGCATGCATACAGTAAGAGGAAGTTCTTCATGCTGCCATGTGAAGACAGCCTTTCTATTCCTGTACTATTGTTCAGGAAACACTACAAAAAACATATATGTGTGCATATTGTGAAGCAGAGAATTATCCGTACCCTGGAGGATGTGCATCCTGACGAGCTCTGCTCTCTCTGGACGACTACGGATCTTGTGCTTCAGGAAATTCTCAGTCTTATAGAAAAAGGTAGAGATATAAGAGTTAGTAAATAAATATTAAATAAATCAGAAATACACTCTATACATTGTTAATGTGGTAAACGACAATTCTAGCTGCAAACGTCTGGTTTTTTGTTGGAATATGTACATAGGTGTAATGAGGCCCATTTCCAGCAACCATCTCTCCAGTGTCCTAATGGTACATTGTGTTTGCTAATCACGGGAGAAGGCTATTGGCTATTATATTTTCTATTCATTTTGCAACTCTTTTGATGAATAAAAGTGTGACTTTTAATGGGAAACACACACAAATTGTTGAGGTGACCCCCAAACCGTGCCTTACCCTGGCTCTCTCCAAGCTGCGAATCTGCCCATGGAAAGCTGCAGGGCTTTTGAGAGCTGCGGGACATCACATTTATCAAGTTACCATATACATCATGTCAGTTATTGGTGTATTGGGTATTAGAAATCCAATCAGTCCACATAAGCTTTTTTCAGTGAGTGATGGAACACCTAGCATTACTGATACTCACGCGGCATAATGCCCTGGTCCACCAGCTGTTCCCGGGTTCTCCTTTGCTGGAGCTTCAACTGCAGGACTGAAAGCAAAAGAAAAAAGGAAAATGAGATCAATCTGAGGAGGTAACCGCATACTAACCTCTCATCTCCCCCCGGGTCTAAGTCATATCCTGTTTTTGAGTCAATATGTTGACATAACTAATAACAGTGTTATCATCTAATCAGCACAGTTACAGTTGAGGCACACTCATCATCATGACATCACCAATTTAAGCAAAAACTTAAGCAATGTGAGTTTACATTTAATTTAACCAGAGTCTGACATTAGGAACCAAGCAACCATGAGAGGTAAAGAATATTAACCCAAAACATCCATAAATGAAAGACTGACCGAAGCACTCAAGTCTACTTGAGTTGAACAATAAGCACCGTACTATTAAATGCAAGTAAAAGTAATGCTCACCTGCTTTTGCGCCGAACCTAGCACAGCAGTTATTAAAGGCCATGTTTTTACAACTTGCTGATAGAATACTCCAAAACAAAATGGAGTGATTAAGCCGTTTGATTCCAGTTTGACAGCCTTTCAATTAGGTTATGATGAATGTAACATGCAAAATCTGCAGCACTGTAACACTGCCTGATACCTCCTGTATTTCTCTATCTCTCTCTGACTTGTGCTCTTTTTTTTTTTTTTATTGTTACAAAGCCACAACCTCCCCCCTCTATGGTTACTTCCCTCTCTCACTCTTTGTCAGCTTCGGATGGTTAATTTTCTGGCTAAAAGTGATTCAAACTACACCGACTCCATGAAAAACGACTGAGGAACAACGGAGTAAATGGCTCAACGCAGCATCACAACAAACGTATGTGATGCAACTTGTGCCTAAAAGAAACGAGCGCGCTACAACAACACAAGTATTCTGACGTGCTTTCATGTCACATGGTAAGAGGGACGACAACAACAAAGGGAAGTGGAACAAGTAGATTCCTACAAAATCAACATCAGCCATGAGCACAGACACTTCTCCATTCAGAGAAAGTGACACATCAAAGCTTACTGAGAAAAACTATATTTTCGCTCGAGCAGGAAACAACCGGCACTATTTGATTTGAAGTTGATGGCAACGGCTTTCGTCATTCGTCACCACCGATTACATCACCTTTTTTTGCTAAAACGTTCAACAAACTTTGTTTGGGAAATAACACAGCAGCTTTGGTAAAACATTCACAAAAACTCGACCATGGCTACTGTTTATAAACTCACACACAAAGTTGGACAGTGGGGGAACAAAGGGTCAACAGCCCTGACAGTTGAAGTGAGCAGTTTCGGGCCACACTAAGGACACTTTTCCATTATACAGTTCAAGTGCTACTCGACTTGGTTTGGGTATCAGGCACATTGTTTTCCATTACTTCATAGTACCTCCTCTTAGCTTACTGCTGTGACATCGACAACCTCCTGATAGATCTTCTCGTTTTGAGTGGATCCATCCAGCTCTCTCTGGATCCCAATCGGAGCAGCGTCTGCACCTCGATGCAGCGGCCACGTATGCTCGATGTAGCGCTCTTGCTGTTTTTTGAAAATGACACGTTTGATTATTGGGTCGGATGACACTTCCAGTGACAACACTCTCTGACAAATCAGTGGCCAAGTAGCAGATATCAAAAACAGCACCAGGTACCAGATACCATCCCTCATGGAAAAGCAAAAACACCCGAGTAAAGTCAAGACGAGTAGCGCTTGAATATGTACAAAGGAAAAGCCCTGTAAGTGAACTGTGAGAAAAAGGTATTCAGCGGGGGAAATGTTTGTTCAAGGTGATTCATAAACACTTCCAGTCTGTGGAGTTCTCCTCAATAACTCCAGGAAACTCTCTTCAGCCGGACAAACACGAGCTGACCTATGACCTCAACAGGCTGAGGTGAGCAAAGAAAGAAATGACTGAGCTTGTGTTTACATCACTTAAATATAAATTCAGTCAATAAATGACAGAGCAGGGAGAGAGAGAGAGAGGGAAAACCTGTTGAAAATCCCAAGATGCAAACCAATAACTGATAGAATACAACAAAAATTAATAACTAAATAAGAAGACTTGTGTTTAAAGGTTTACTCCTGCCGAGTGCAGCACCATTCCCAGAGGTGGTCTGAGACACTCACACCTGTCATTGTGACGACTCAACACTTGCTTGTTAAAACCAATACGAGTAAAAGGACTGGGCAGAATGTGGAAAGTATGAGCTAGAAGCTAAGAAGATGAGCGGGTGCTACTACTGTTGACATTCCGACAGACGTTTTCCCCCAAACGAGGCATTAACGCACACAGATGGTTGTGTGCACTAACGCACAAAACACACGTCTAATCCAGTTGGGGATAGCTCGATATGAACACCCTGCGACTGTTGACGGTAACTGAAAAATTGAGAACTTTATATGCACGGTAATCAGCATCACAGTCAGTAAACCAGACGTAGATCTCCCTACGCCATCTAAGCCGTGATTAGGAACTGGCAAACGCGAGCGTGAATCTAAACCCATTCCCCAAAATCTGGAAATCGCATACCCATCCATCAGTGTCTGACTCGGTCCTACTTGGAAGCCAAGACAGCATCGAGAGGGCGATGAGAAGCACGCGAGCTGGCAAACGCTAAAGGATAATTTGGTTGATTCAGGAAGTATGCTCGTGTACGTGCTTTTAGATTAAAAAAAAAAAGTGTGACGGCCATCGATGCAGAACGGCGGTGTTTAAGGTCAAACTGGGATGCTGTAACTAGTATATCACCACAGTGGAAAAACTGCACCACAGCCAAAAGATCCTGACATTATTACATATAATAAATGCTGGGTGTTTGATTTTCATGATATTTTGAGTGTTTTTCCACAGGATACAACAGTGTTGGAGTATTTTATCACAGAAATATGACGTCTTTGGTAGGGTAGGCTTTTGATGACAAACACTAGAAATTGACTAGAAATGACTCAGAGCATGATGATGTTGCCTCAGACTCTTTTTTTTCTCCAAGTGGTGTCTTTTCTTTGATTTAGAAGAAGTAAAAATAAATGTATTTTTTTTTGTCTTTCTATGCCTGTGAACGGCCACGTGTGACCTTACCATTTTTGCGTTCGCTGAGCGAAGGTAGATTGGGCGCGGGCTGCAGCGACAGCTCCTCCATCTCGTGGGTCACCGCCTCGCTCTGTGGACTGGGCACCAGCAGACTCAACATCCCACAATCCCCCTCTGCACCAAGCAAGTGGTAAGCCTGGGGCTCCATCCTGCCTCAGGAGAGGGGTTTGGGGAGGGTTTTGCACACAAGCAACAAGGATATAGGTGACCGTTCCCTTTATGGTATGTCTCACTGCTACCTGCGTGGACACAAGGCAATGAGAAGAGAGAGTGAGGAGTTAGCAGGAAAACGAATGACTGCTCTTCTCTTGCTCTTAAACAGGAGGAATACATCACATTTTGTGGGCTCCTCATGAACAGTAATCCTGAATAACCATCATCATCCTGTTGGTATGACTACTTCACCCAAAGAGTGGCATTTAATTCCAGCCATCTGGAAGAGCTCAGTCGCAGCCCAAATTAGTCATTAAACGAGCTGGGTTGGCCATTACGGCGAATAATCGCTTCAAAAAAACCACTGCTCGCGAGAAATGAACGCCAGTCTGCACATGAATGTTCTCTCTGTTCAGACAGAGGCTTCATAATCTGGAATATGACGTCGCTGTGGCGATTTCAAACAGAAGTGGGGGCAGGAAAACTTTTTGGGGAGCAAAAACAAACAGTTTAGTAACCAGGGCTTCACAGCAGTCTCTTAACCAGGAGATGACGGACTGCTTCGTTCTAAACATGTAGGCTATTTATCGCTCTCCAAAAAAGCACCCACACAATCCATTCCAAGGCATGAGCGCACTTTATTTACCGTCCTGATGTGTTGTGTTTGGCCGAGAACCACCGTGGTTCCTTCCTATGGCTTCTTTTATTTCTCTCTGCAGACCCTGAAGCGAGCCTGAGGCATTAGACGGTGGAGGAACGACGAGTGAAACAACACGTGTGACTGCTGAACGTGGATGTCGTGCAAATGCATCTGAACACAACGAAACATTAACACCTATAGTTCATCACCTCATGCTTTTCTTTTCTAGCACGTTCTCTTCCTGAGGATAATCGTTTTTACATTTTGCATGAACTACCGCCCCTCTGCTAATAAAACACGGGAGGAGGATGGAGGTAAAAATTAAACGAGCTTGAATTAAAACTGCAAGCTCCATTTGCTAAATGGACGGATTGAGAAAATTGCTCCAATAAAATCAATGAAAACAATGCAGGGTTTTTCCAATGTTACTCGGAAATAACTTGATACTATTTGTAGTGCTGGGCACTACGTTATATAATAAGACGCGCGTGACGTCATGTTACGTGCCGCGGCGACAGAGTCCAGGCACCGTTTACCAGTTAACTCCGTTAGCACCGTTAGCTCCTTTAGCGGCGTTAGCGCACCTACAGTGGAACTGGAGCAGTCCGTTTATTAAACGAAAAGAGCAGTGCTATAAATAACCGGCGTACCTGTGTACTGCGTATGTGTGCCTCTGTTTTTAAAGTTTAGCGTTACTTTAGAGACTCATTTTAACAATCGCGAGTCGCGTAAACATGACGTCTGGTCAGTTGTCATGGAAATGTGTCATGCGCTAAACTCCGTTAACGCATTAACGTGCCCAACACTTATTATTTGCTATCTGACTCCCATTAAAATGAGTGTCAGCTAATCCCAGCTGATATGGCACTTACTAGTAATCTGAATCTGAAAACAAGTAATCAGGCCATTGCTTCACAATTCCCCCACTCCTCAAAACTTGGCTTCGCAGACACTTTTAATAATGATTAAGTATCCCCTAAGACACCATACAACAGGGAGTTTAAGCTCAGTGGTCCAGTAACAGCATGTTTAATAATTGAACTGGCCTTTGGTCTGCCACATGTAAGCCTTTCCTTAGAGATTACAATCAAACAGTGCATCGTGTAATATGAGGCTTTCACTTCGGATTTTCTGGGCCATGTCCAAGCTGTTTGAAGAGACTCTGCTAACACTGACCCTGATCGAGGGCTATTGTTCTACCGTCATCATGTTGGCTTTCAGTGGGAGAGGAAGCCGGTGTAGCACTGGGAGTATAACTCCCATTCCCTGTTTTAATGCTGGGAAAACAAAAACTAATTTTGCAGACATTTTTACGGCTCATATTTGGAGTGGGATCAAAGAGGAGAGAAAGTTACACTGTTGGGTCTTTAAAAGAGCATTTGTCAACTTTAAGTTTGACAAAGAGGTTCACAATGAAACGCACAAATACAGAAGAAGCGATAATGGGGGAGAAAAAAAGGAAATACACATGAGACCTCTTAAACAAAGTCATATTTGTGTGCTTGTACGTGCAAGTGTGACTGGCTACCACAACCACAGGGAAGGCTGCGGTCGTCGTTCTGTCGATGAGTTCACTCGTACCGTTGGTAGCAGAGGACAGCAAAGGGACGGAGGAGAGAGACGCCCGGGTTAGTTGCTGCGCAGAGTCACGCTAAGCCATGGAGTCAAATCTGGAGGAAGACAGAAAGGGAGCAACCATGAATATAACATGGAAATTCAGTACATTTTGAATCAAGGAGGCATTCGTTTCCTTTTAGATGACATTTGGAAAACATGGCGGTATTGCTCTGTTCATCCCAAACAAAAAAAAACAGAGCAGATGAGTCGATAATATATTTATTTGCTATTTCACAGCAAGAAAACGTCACCGAATCCAAACTTATCAATTAAAAAAAAGGGAATTACATAACGTGGCCTTACATAATTAACGCCCATTGAAATACAAAATGAGAACACACACCATCAGCGTAGGACCTAAACTGAAAAGGGGCCGTTTGAAGATTAATAGAGACTAAAAAATTCTAAGTGGCCACATAAAGACGTGTGAATGAATCGAGCGCACACTCAAGGCTGCACCCAAGGTTCTGAGCATTCGTGTTGCTACAGGTTGCTAGGAACATCTGCAGTGGTCTCTATGATAAAGGAAGTGGGTCATTCATGCAGACAAAAGAAAACTTAGTACTAATAATGACTAAAGAGCTGTAATGTGGTATCCACTCAGCAGCCTGAGGGAGAATGACCGACACTGACCTCACAGTCAACATCGCATGGTTTAATATAACGTCTGTTTTTTTGTGTGTTGGTTCCTTCCTTGATACAGCATTATTACATTATATACATTTTATAAATTCTTATATTAGAAACAACATCAACGGTCATTGGATTTTGGTTGCCATGAGCTTTCCATACACGGCTGATAGTTGAGTCACGACTGATAAGAAGCGATCTTTGACAGCGGCCTGTTAAAATATCCATAAAGTCTTTACCGTCCTCAGGCTGGCAGAATTTGGCATGAACTTGGAAGAAACCACTATTGCCACACGAGTGAATACAATGCCCTGCTTTCAAAACCTCCCGCACATGTGTTTTGAGGACATAGGAACTTCTTTTTTTTTTAAAAACTGCAGTGCCATGTATCTTTAACAGGGCCAGAGAGAACGTGTCAGTTCCCAGTCCCCTGCATTCCGACGCGAGGAGGTGATAGGTCAACTTTGCAACAAACAGGCCTTGGGCTGTGGAGAGACTTTTAGCGATAAAGAGCTCACAAGCAAACACAAATATGTCCGGAACCAGACTCAATAGTGCGACCAAAAATCTGTACATTTCACAATGGTGCACAATGCACATAACATTTCATTTCATTAAGTTTCGTCTTTCGAAATCTCTGTCTGTGAAGCAAATGAAAGCCTCTGATAGGCTTCATCTTGATATTCCTGTTTACTGCTCCCTGTGTGTGTGTGTGTGTAACAGTCATTATTAGAACAGTGACAACCAAGATGCACTAGAAAGTCACTCAAGATAGAGAAATAGGCTTATAGCAGTGGTGTAGCCGACGTGATATGCAAGACTACGCTAAATACCCACAACTAAAAGGGCCAGGATTTACATATAACCACCTAAAAATGCACGTTGATACAAGTCAATACCGTTTTTTTGCGCTCTTGATTCATTTGGCTCATATCAATTGGCTGTGTAAGCCATTAATTAAACCATGTAAGACATGTTAACCAATGTACCCGACATGCCACCTCTGTACACACACACAAATCTTGAGAGACACTCGGTAACAAACAAAAGTTTGAGTCTGCAGTTTTTTTTTTTCTTCTGCGCCTAAAATAGAAACCATGTCTTTCTTGTCCAAGAAAAACAAGTCTTGCTTTTATCCAAAGATAAAAACACATGAATGATGTCATCGCTGTGGCTCATTCACCAGAGTCACAGTTCTGCTCTGTTCCCACGGACACGCACACACACACATGCGACGTGAAGCCGTTTTCCTTCGCGAGCGACAGGGAAAAGGACTTGACAAATAAAATAATAATCATCATGATAATAATAATAATTTTAGTATGCAGTCAAAATCAATACGACGGTCACACCTTGATGTAAAAAATCACAGGTCAGATCATGCTGCCTGCAATGGCTTGTCATCACACTTGTTATATAAGGCAGTTTCTGTGGGGGGAATACAAATCAGAATATTACAATAGGGTCCTGAACTGTGTGCGCTCGGACACTAGAGATACACGGGGTGGCAGTGACACTCTGTGAGAAAATAGCTGTTAGCGCCTCCATATTAAGGCAGAATTTGTCAAGAATCTCAATGTCAACAGACTTATCACAAAAGATAGGTTGTGTGCTAGTTTTGTTTGGACAAGAAAATACCATAAATGTATGATGAAGAATGATTTTCCACACTTTACTTGAATACCTCACATTGCGACACCTTTCAGAGGATTGGTTTGACACTGTTGAATCCAGCTGCAACGCCTATTTCGTTCTTTAATTAGAACAATCTGGGGGGTGGTTTTGTTTAGAGTATTAAACGATGTTTTAATCCAATCCAGTTTTATTTATTTATAAAGCACGTTTTAAACCACAGGGTGGACCAACTCGCAGTACATCCAATACAAATCGACAACAAGAGGGCTAAACGACACACGTAAAAGCCAATAAAAGTGTAAGAAAATAAGCTAAAACACACATAAGAAACAACTCTCCTTTAAAGACAAGAAGTGTGGGGGCCTGTCTGATGTGGAGTGGGAGCTCTTTCCACAATTTAGGAGCTGAAACGGACATTTAAATCTTTCTTCTTCTTTTTTTTTTTTTTTCTTATGTTGCTGAGATGGAAATAAAGCATGTCATCGTTTGTTTTTTTCTCCACAGGCTTCTAACTCTGGGATTACTGTTGTGTTAGCATCAGAAAGAAATTGATAATCATTGTAGTTTAAAACCATGTTACTGAATGTTTACTTAATATCCTGCAGTCTCACTTTATTATATATATATATAAATACACATATATCATTATATTGTATTTGCCACAGGGAGAGACATGGAAACATTGGTATAAAGACATCTGAGCAGGGAGTCTTCTCGCAAATGACTACAGCACTGGGAGGTTAGAGGCACATGAAGGGATGATTACTTTGCCATCCAACCATATGCACAGTGCATATGAGTAGCAGCTAATATTTCACACGCTCCAATGACAGACAGTCAGACAGACTGGATGGATGGATGGGACTGAAATCCTCACATCCTGCCTGTCTGGATGATTCACACACACACACAAACCCCAAAACCCCTGCCAGGGGTTTGCTGCAGCATCAGCAGCACCTGATTCAGAAAATTCACAAAGCATCCACAATAAAAGAGGTGAGATGGAAACCCTGCACATTAATAATATATATAGACATTTAAACCTAATATATATATATATATATATAGCAGCATTAAATAACGAACGTGTGCAAATTGTCACAGAGTCACATGGCAGTCAGTCACTGTTATAGCCGGGGAGAAGGGCGGGTGTGAGGGGGGGGTGAGATAACGTTGGCATGTTACTTCAAATCTGACAGGTGAGTGAGTTGCAGACAGTCATTAAAAAGACAAATAGCCGCATTCACAGACATCATTTCTCTGACTAACGTTGACAAAATGTGGTCGAACACATGCTGTAAGAGCCACCCGGTGTTCGGTCACAGCAGCACCGCGTCTTGCTCTGCCCCGTTCGGCACATCATGAAACGCTCCCCAACAACAGCCGCCTCACAATTTTCGCTAGTTAGCTCGGCTTAGCGGACACGGGCTAACATGCTAAAAACAAGACAGCGCCGCGTCGGGTGTCTGCTCTTACCGAACTGTGGAGACACGAAATCCGAAAACGTCCGAGCTCGGCTTCACATATCCATTGGAGTCGGCGAAACCGTCCGCGGTGTTATGCTGTTTTTTTTTTTTCCTTCCCTCAAGCTGAGAGATTGAAGTTTATTTCACGGAGTAAAATGGCTGCGACTGGGTCTCGGTTCGGATGCAGACTGACGTCATGACGCAGACGGACAGGAAGCGTTAGGGGGCGTGTCCGGAGGGCAGGGATCAGGATGACCAGCAGTCAGTCATTCAACGTTCATGGACTCATGATCATTTTTAAGTCAAATTAAGTACATTCTGATGCCACAACAAAAGTTATGAACTTGCACAGAGAAATAAGGACACCTTCATAGACAAAATAAAGTCTCATTTACTGCAAATACTATTTTTTAAAACCAACAGCAAGAATACAGGATGCATTACAGCACAATAACAATATTTTCTTCCATACAAAATCTTGGTTCTCAAATGGACAAAGTTTTTCCAGGTTCTCCACTTTCCTCCCACAGTCCAAAAACATGCAGATTTGGGGATAAGGCACATTGACCATAACTAACGTAATGTTAACTAGTTCCTCTCCTTTAAAATTATAAGCAAGGTAAAAGAAAAGTCAATTATAGTTGCTAATGTTTGTGCGATATCAAACAGCTGGGTTAGGGTTAGGGTTAAGGTCTAACAGGAAATATATATTTTACCTTTCTAATATTGTATTTATTACCTTATATTTACAGCTACAGTTTACTCTTGTGTGTGCATTTACACCCATTGAAAATAAGGTCATAAAAACTATTATTCATAGCATTTAAATGTTTTATTCAATTTTTTTAGCAAAAATATTCTAATAATTTAATAAAAGGGTCCACATGTTGAACACATTTGCTGAGTAGATTCCAAAATACAATACAAAAACCTATATAAATTCAGTTCACTCAACACATTACTATAAAATGCAGTATGGACAAAGACACTGTACATTTTCATCCAGCTTCACAATCCTGATGTGAAGAGAATATACACACAGATAATTCATGTTTTTATTCCTTTGATACGTGTTTGGTCTTTTGCACAGGAGCAGGGACATCTGCAGCATTGTGCAGAAACTCAAACAATGACTTAGCATTGTTTGCATTTCCAAGTATTTCTGCGAGTTTGTCCTGGCTGAGTTTGGTCAAATCTGCCAGACTGTCTGCATTTTTTATCAAGGACCTGTAGTTTTTGGTGCTCACCCCAGGCATTTTCAACAGGAAGTCATAAGGTCCCGGGTTGTAGAGGCCTGCTGATTCGGTCACCATGTCCGACTCGGCCGTGACCGCCTGAGCTGCGGCGGCATCGGGTTCCAGGCGGCCTTTCTTCAGCTCTACAACGAGGTCTGCCGTAGCGTGTGGGGAGGGACACCAGAGTATTCGCAGCCGGGGAAAATGCAACGTGAGAAGAGTGAGTTTTGAGGAAACGTCATTCGACGATATCTCGTGCCGGAAATCGGACCGGGCCGTTAAGGAAAACGGTTTCGCTGGGTCGAACTCGATGAGCAGCACCGGCTTCTTGTAGTAGCGGGTCATAGAGAGACACTGGGTGTAGAGGCGGCCGCTCTGCAGAGAGCCGATCAGATCGCTGACGCTCTTGCGCTCCACGCATATGTCCGGCGTGAGGATGTAGTCGCCTACTTCGAGGGTGACCGGCTCGATGTCCAGTCCACGGCGATGCAGCATGGACGGGAGTTCGCTGCGGAACTCGCGCATGTCTACAATGACTCGCGAAGGCTCTTTCGGCAGCTCCTGGCCTCCTGGTGATTGGTAAAAAAAAAAAAACATGGAAACACTTTTATTGTAGAACTTTTCATTACACTACAAGTTTTAAAGAAGTCCAAACAGACTTGCCTGCTTTGCGGGTGTTGGTAGTTGCATTGGCCGGCTCTAAATTTCTAGCAAGATCGAGGTTGGTGTCTTCTCGTCCCTCCCTCTCCTCTGGTATGACCATAGTAGCTTTTTCCCTGCAGTTTTACACAAACAAACAACTCATTAGAAGCAGAATCGTAAAGTACACATATTATACCCTATTTCTCCAAGTTAACCTGGTTCCCTGGTGTCCTAATGAACATGTCTAAAACGTCATAATACTTTAAGGATGAAGCACCATATCAGTTCAATCACCCTGTTCAGAACGCTCGCTTTTGAGTGCCTGTTTCTTTAAATGCAAATGAGACACAAGAAACTACGTCGGCAGCTAACAGCAGTTAGAATGATTAAAAAGTTAAAATGATTAAAAAGTTGATTTTGCATAATATGTCCCCTTTAAAGATAAACACATTTTTCATTTCTGACCTGATGAGGTGTTCAAAGGCTTTCTTTTCCTTGGAGAGTGCTGTCAAGTACTTCTGCTCCTCTGTCGAGCCTCCGTAAATGAGGAAATAAACCCGGAGTGCCTTTCCAGGCCGACTGGCTTTGTAGATCTCCAGCTGTCGCACAAAACTCACTTCGGCGTCGTACAGCACCACAAAACTGGGTTCCACCTCGTGCAGCACCCGTGTCAAGCTGTGCGGGTCAGTGCAGCCTTTCAGAGGGTGGATGACAGTCAGAGGCTCCTTCAAAACACCGTAGTACGCATCAGAGGACAAATTCAACTTCATCTGTTCTTCCTCGCTTTCGTCCTCGTCCATAAGTCCTTCGTCATCTCCACTGCTGCCCAACGCTGCAACTTCCTCCGTCTCCCCGTTACCAACCATTTGGGTCAGGGTCAAAGATGGTCTGCTTTTACCCTTCGTGGATTTTGAGTTTTTCTTCTGTGCGGGCTCCTTCCCCTTGCCTCCTTTGTTGGGCCAACCTTTTCCTTTTCTGTGTGACTCAAGGTCCAAGACAGCAGCAGCAGCGGCTGCAGCGGAGTCCCGTTTACCGATGGTGCGAGCGTATAATCTGTGCAGCAGCCAGTCTGAGCCGTGCCTGATGTACTGCTGCAGCTGGGCACAAGTGCGGTCGTCGCTGGCACAGATCAGCACACGACCTGGAGGCAACATGTGGGGCATCAATTCAACCGCCATGGTGTAAATAATATGCTTACATCATAATCATTTCAAGCTATTAAAAATAATGTCAGTTGGACAGTGTCATGCTCTAACAACAGCAAGTTCTAACCTGGTTCATGTTCTGAGCTCTTGTTCTCTCTCTCAATCTCCTGCAGCACTTCAGTCAGAGCCTCCCACTTTGGGCTTTTCTCCAGCACCAGGTCTCGTTTCACCTCTAAAAAAATAAAACACAATGAGCCATAATCTCAATAATACATATACAGATGACTGATATCCACTCTGAGGATTGCTGCTGTCACATGGATGTGTTCAAATGTCGTCTGTCACCTGAGGCAGAAGATGACTTCTGTTTCTCAGCCTCTGATCCCACTTTGAGTTTCTTCTTGCTCTCAGCGATGCGGTACACTCGACTCCTGGCGTTCACAAACATGGAGGTGCTGGAGTCGAGGAAGAGCCAGCCTGACAACAACAACAAGGACATGCAATCAATCGTGGAACATTTTGGGCATTGAGAAAACAATATTATATTGTGGAGGTTTACCTGAATTGGAGCCAAAGCTCTTTTGGCTGGAGCGCAGTGACTCAAGGAGATTGAGGAAGGTGACACAGTCATACTGGGTGAGGTAAAGCAGAAGAACTCGGAGTACCTTCAGGTCCTGGACCAGAGCCTTGGTCTTGGCTCCAAGCTGATGCCACAGGGGGTCCAGATAGTGACGAATGGTCTAAGCAGTCGAGTAAGATGAGGTTTAAGTGTCATATTCTCAAAAAGTAAAGACAGTAAATCATCTGATGTAACACAGTGGCAGACCTTTTCAAAAGCCTTTCCGAGTGTGTTTTCCACTGAGAGGTCCTCAACCTCCAGAGACGGGTTGTAGCGTTTCAGCTCCTTCAGACAGGCACCCATAATGTCCAGGATAGCGCTCTGGATGGCCCTCATAGCTGGCGTCAGTGTCACGTGAAGCTCCACCACCTCTGGTTTATGCCTGTCCAGTGCTGTGTTCACTGATGCTTGGAACCTGTCAAATGAAGCAGGTGAAGAATAGAGTATGAATAGAGTACTCTTCTTTTACCTGCTATGATGTGTAATATGTCCCACCATACCTGGGCCACAGGTAGAGCTTCTTGACAAAGAGGTTCCTCATCACACGCTCCACCTGACAGAAGCCTGAGGAGAGCGCTGTGGCCTTGTCAGTGAAGGCCTTAATGAAACCAGTCTTGTTCTTTTGTCTGAACAGGCGCAGGATGAAACCCTCCTGACAAGACTCAATGATTTTATGGGCACGATACACCAGGATGCCTGAAGCATTAGTAAAGAAAACCAAGCAAATAGGAACACTTGTGAAATATACTGCAGTACAACACCAAAAATGAATAGATCTCTAATAAAGTGATCAGTACATAAGCTATAGTTTAAAGCTCTGACCTGATATGAGATGAGCAGGGATGCGGTCAGTGAGGAAGTCCACCACCAGGATTCTGCTGGTGACAAACAGCACTCCTCCCTCGGTGTAAACATTATAACGCTCTGTGCTCTGGACATCGCTGGTCACTGTCCTGGGCAGGTGGGTCACACCCTCCACACGCAGCTGCTCTGTGAAATACTCCTGAGAAGGAAGGACAATATGCAAGAAAATTAGACCACTATTATCCACTAAATATCGTTTTCATGTCTGCTCCCAATTAGGGGTCATCACAGTGGATTTTTCACCTTTCCTTTCCACATCATCTGACATGGATTTGGCATAACATGCACCTTCCTGAAACAAACCTCTCAATATATTGGGACTTGGGATCAGCACGAAGTGTGCACTTATACAGTGGCTTAATTCTTTATGTAAAGTACACTCACCACCAGAGGAGAATGATCCGTTTTATAATGACAGAAAGGCAACAGTTACAAGTTTCAAATAACCACACGTGACAACCACAGTATGCAGAGGATCATCTATGAACACACTAGGTATAAAGAAGACAATCATATTATGTCGAAATTTGAAGGAGATGGCAGAAAACCTCACCTGGAGTCACTCCTGACACTTTATTAGTGCACATAGCAAAGTGGCTAGTGAGTGTATTAGCAATAAATTAATAGAAGCGCTGAAACATGATTAAAAAGAGAAAAAAGATTTGAAATGAGACCTGCTTGTCCATGATAGCATTATTTATTTATTCTCCCAACTCCGCTTCTTCTCCTCGTTCACTTGCTGTTTGTTTACATTCGCGAAGCCATCAACATGGCCGCCACGTCCCAGAATGCAACGCGGTGCCCGAGCCCTATAGGACTTTTGAATGCATGAAAGATAGATACACCAAAAGGCACGGTCTTTGGTGGCTTTAAAGTGTCCACCAAAGACCTGGAGCTCCCTCGTTCAGCTGACAAACCTGTTCGGCTGTGGTTGTGTTGAGCAGAAGCACCAGGCTGCCCTGCTCCGAGTAAACCCGCATGAACTGCAGCAGTATGCGGTCTATGCCGAGCCCCTCCGCCGCCACCAGCAGCCCGTCACAGCCGAACACACTCAGGAACATCTCCGTCTCGTACTCCAGGAGCGGCCCCGCCATGTCGGACACACCGGAGCGGTCCTCTTCGCTAAAAAGTCAACAAGTTTCCTTTCACTTTTGTGATAAATATCAGCTAAAGACGCTTATTTGAGACACACGGACGCACACAGACGGGTTGCTCGCACCTGCTATTCAATGTTTTGAAACTGCACATCCGGTCACGTGGTAATAAAAACAAAGGAGGACTTGTATGTGAGTTTGACGATTAAGACCAAGAGCGCCATCTAGCGACTCGGAGGTTTATAGCGGGTAGAAATAGGATTTTTTTTATCGACTTTATTCACTTTTCCCATAATAACAATACAAAATACAGCATTTTTATTACACTAGCTTTTTTAATGGAGTAAGTGCAGCAATAATTAATGCACATTAATAGGGCTAGGGTTAGAAATAAAAGCTATAACAATAGCTATATTGTGGCAATAAGTAGATATATTATCTATTAGTAGATAATATTACATCCAATATCCATTGTACTGTAATTTAAACTGTTACCACATGTAATTATTGTCACTCATCAAATCTTGACTCATAATGACACACCTACCAAATCAGAGAAAAATAACTTATGATTATATAAGAAAATTAGGGATTGATTTTAGAATTTAAGATTTAAATCAGTTGTATGTGGTTTTCCTTTTTAGCACAACAGTGTCCCCGTGCAAAGGCTGTGTGTATTTGAATACAGTCAGAAAGCAAAACAACAACAACACCAAAAGGGCCAAATTATGTAATATTTCATGACAAAGATTAGGAAAAAAGTATTGCAGAAGGCACTTTTGTTTTTATAACTCCTGCTACGACAGGTCCACAAGAGCAGAGTCTGCTGTGGAATGACCAAGAAAAAGGCAAAAATAGATCAAAAGCAACATGAGATCAAACACGAATGTTCTGATAACTGTAACTGTAACATCCAACCTGGATGTCTAGGAAAACCAATATCCTTTGAATTTTGAATCCTGCTGAATTTAAAGTGACTGATAAACAAAAATAGAAAGTTTATTTCAGTCAGAGCGTCTGAAAAAGCCGTTTGATCACTAGGAACAATAAATCTTCAGCATTTCAAACGTCTCCACTGTTGCAGAGGCACAAATTGACTGAGGATTAAAGCGATGCACCGTCTTACACAAACCTATAGGGAGCAGTGGAGCACTGGGTTCTGCAAAGACCACGGAACTCTGTGTGTGTGTGTGTGTGTGTGTGTGTGTGTGTGTGTGTGTGTGTATGTGTGTGTGTGTGTGTGTGTGTGTGTGTGTGTGTGTGTGTGTGTGTGTGTGTGTGTGTGTGTGTGTGTGTGTGTGTGTGTGTGTGTGTGTGTGTGAGATCAATTGTGTTCTCCCATTCTTCCTCTGGGACACAATCAGCAGCTTCATTTCAGGATGACACGAAGACATGAAGACGTGAAGAAAGGCCATTTGGATGAGGCGGCAACAAGACACCTTCAGCACTGGGGGGAGAGGAGAGAAAAAAAAAAAGGCAACATAAACTGTAATTATTACAGTTCTATGGCACATGAAATTGAATCAAACGATCCATAACTGTGCTCAGGGGAATGAGCGCGTTACCATAGACGACTGGCACATGTGGGGAAAAACCCAGGCGAAAGCTGCTCGTGGTGAGCAAAAGTGTACATTTGGCAGCTGAGGTGTATCCTGATCTGATGACTGGTCTGGCACCGCTGTAAATGAGAGGAGAACAGCTTGAAATTGATGGCAGGCTGGAGGATAAAATAAGATGAGATAGTTAACAGTGGCTTGCCTGGCTGCACGTGTAGGAGGGAGGAAAAAATGAGGGAGCGACGAAAAAAAACAGCGAGAGAAGAGAAAAGAGCTAAAAGCCTGATAACATCCCTCCAGCCCTCATTAGGAAAAAGAGAGATGCAGCAGGGTTTTGGTTGTAAATGGAGGGCTAAAGCCTGAGAGCTGAACACACACTGAGGGCCAAACATAAAGCCTTGATGTTAACTCACACTCTCTCTCTTCCTCCTCCTCTCGTTCACTCTCTCTCTAAAAGGAGTAGCTCAACACCTCAGGAAATACACTTGCTGGGAATTTGTTTCCATGTCAGCGAGTGACCACCTTTGACACCAGGTCCTCGAGAACTTCCTGTCGGTAGCGAGAAATCGTTCTTTTTTTTTAGGCATCAAAGCACAGTGTTTGCTGCTCGTTGAGCTTCTGAAAAAAACACTTTCCAAAACTGCAAATTCAAGTGGCCGCGGAGACGGAATGAGAAAGCGACGGCGTGATACAAAGTGATGATACAAGTAAACAGCACTAACGCTTATATACCGAGGCGAAGTTTGTGAACAGGCAAGGCAGGCAACTGCTTGGGGCCCCCGCGTTGATAGGGGGCCCCCCGACACACAGAGCCTGAGGGCTGTTTTTACTGAAATGTGCAGTGACCAGCCGCCTCCCTGTCCCCCTTAAAAAACAATGGGCGATTTGCAATGACGTCTCAGTAGGAGACCTCCCTAAAGGGGCCCCACCTCACTTTAACCTGTGTGAAGTTATCGTTCTGCAAGTTTATTTACAGTGTAATGCATATCTTTTTTTACTCAGTTTATATATGTTTTTTTCAGTTATCTATATATTTATATTGTTTTATAATGTAGGTTCTTTACAGTGTAATGTATTTTATTTTACTAAGTTTATATAGTTGTTTTTTAAAGCTATTTACAGTATTTTATTGTTCTTTACATTTATATTTTCACATACTTTTCAAATACATTATATTTCATTCATTTAGAAAAAAAAATAAAAAAAATTGAACTCATACATTTTTCTTTGGTGTCAGATTATTTATAACATAATGGTGATGAACACTGGTTGGAAGGAAGGGCCCCCTGGCAATTTTTGCTTAGGGCCCCTACAGACTCTAGAATCGCCTCTGCTTATATAGGCCCATTCCTGTAAGTGTTTTAATGGTCTCTTGTGTTTAAATGGCAGAGCGGTGCCGCGGCATGCTCGCTCATTTAGAACACTACAGAACAAACTGAACCAAAACATAGACGAGGGACATTTTGGCTCCGAGAGCTGAGGTCAAGCATCCGCCCGTAACTGCAATGACAAACGCGCGCACGAGTAATTGCGTTGTTTACGGAAACGGCGGGAAGATGATTACGAAAAAGAAAAAAAAAAAAAAGACGGACATTTTTGTCTGCAGAGCTGCAATTTGAAAACATTATCAGTGACAAAAACAAGAGGGATTGAACATCACAGCCTTTTCTTTCGTGGTGAAAACACAGCATGCAAAAAGACCGGAGTTAATGCACGGCTATGATGAGACACATGGTTGACCGTCACGTCCACTTTTGCAAATCACTGTGACGCCGCGTGCCAATAGAGGAGGAGGAATGTGGCATTTCAGAGAAGAACAGAGAAGCTGATTTAACAAATTAATCTTTCTTTTGATGTTTGGGAAACTGTAGGACACAATGGCTGATTTTTGTCAACCGGGCACGATGAGATTAATAATTCAAAGCGGCCTGCAGAGTCGAGCGTTTGGAGGACAGTGTCAGTAGGTGAGAGGGAAGACAGATGTCAGTGATGCATGAAAGGGCTTTAAGTTCTTGTATTTGTTCCCTCTGTAGGACCTTTTTCTGAGTCCTCATGGAGACCAAAACCTGGTCCTAATGAGGTAGAAGGCCATTTCTGAGGTTAAGTTTAAGGCTAAGATTGACTTGTTATGATCACGGTTAGGTTAGATAAGGCTTTGGTTACCGTCCAAATGAGTCCAAAAGTCAATGCAGGTCCTTAAAAGAACAGCTGCACCGACCTGTGTGTGTGTGTGTGTGTGTGTGTGTGTGTGTGTGTGTGTGTGTGTGTGTGTGTGTGTGTGTGTGTGTGTGTGTGTGTGTGTGTGTGTGTGTGTGTGTGTGTGTGTGTGTGTGTGTGTGTGTTCTTGTATGGGTATCTTTGTGAGGACCAAAAAAAAACTTATATACCCAAGGAAGTGAGGACATTTTTGGGAAAATGTGGACATTTTGGCTGGTCCTGACTTTCTGACAACCCTAAAAATGGCTTTTTCAAGATTAAGACCTGGTTTAAGGGTTAGAATTACTGTAGGTTTAGGGTAAAGGTTGGGTATTTGGGTTAGGGTTAGTGATGGGTTAGAGTTAGGGTAAGGGACTAGGGTAATGCATTATGTCAATGAATGTCCTCACTACACTTTGAGAAATAAAAGTGCTAAGTAGAACCTTATAAGGTTCTTCAGCTTGTCCTCATAGGAGAACCCTTTTTGGCTCCAGGTACAACCTTGAGGGTTCGACCAAGAACCCTTTTAAAACTCTTTTAATCAGGAAAGGGGTTTTAAAGGGTTTTCTGGATCAAAACGGTTCTTACTGGAACCATTAGTGTTACCAAGAACCCTTGAAAAACCCTTTCCTGAAGAAAGAGTTTTTCAGAAGCAAATGGTTCCAGGTAGAACCTCAGCCCTTGTAGAAGGACACTTTTGGAACCCTTATTTCTAAGAGTGTAGGAATGCTATGCTCGAATGCAAGGAAACCCTTAAAGTTAGTTTGGTGAGTATCAGTGGAAAAAAGGTACTGAACATTTCAGATTCTGAACGACATGCTATCATTAAAAAAAATACCCATAATACACACAAAGACATTCCAGGAGCCATTAGTGAATCTCCCTCTGTCTTTCTTGATGGCAACGTTCTCACCCCAACAAGAATTGTCTGTTTGATTTTTGCAGACAAACACTTTCCCTCTGCATAAACCAATAAATCCTGAATCCCGAAGACAGATCCGAGGCCCACCGTCATCGACCCGGCGCGGCCCGACTCAAATCGACAACGCTACACTTCCTGGACTGCAGAGATAGAAGGGAGGGCGAGGAAGAGCAGGAGGAAAACCAGAGAAGGCAGGCAGAGATCAAAGCCGCTCGGAGGCTGATTTAATCTCTACCAGCGATGTCCTGGCGTGGTAAACCTCTCTCTCTCTGTGGGTGTGTGTGTGTGTGTTAGTGTGGCTGATGTTTTCACAGCAGTGGCTGCATCTCGACGCCGAAGCGATTCAAAGCCGCGGTCGTGAAGTTTCGAGCAGGAAACGGCGTCGTCGTCCCACCGCCTCCTTCATCTCAGAGTTTGATAATATTTATTTTTTTGATATAGAAAAAGACACATGAACAGAACATGATGGACTGTCTTGTAATGAGGATGTTATTGTTACACCATGCGGTCGCTGTAATGTGATCACTAGGAGTCGACCTTCCTTAACTGGCTACTATTGAGCTACTGGAATTTTAATTTGCAGGGGGGAAAAAAGAAGGAGAACAGGTCCATCCATCAATCCATCCGTCCAGCTGGAGGCAGAGTATGGACAGTAATAGGAATTAAGACTTCTGGTTTGGAAATTGAAGCTCAGGAACGGGCGACACTGCTGCTTGCAAGAAGAAAATGAGTCCATTGTACTACTCGCTCGAGTTGTGACATGAGTAAAGAGTTTCTTGAGGAGTTCATGGTCTTGGTTGCTAGTTTAAGGTTCTCTTCAATCGTAGATTTTGTTCCCATTGAGAGGAAAATGGATGACGGTTCACCCAGAATCGTCCAAAAGGGGCCTGATCTCAAGGCTTTCAGAACGGAAGTTTGTTTTGCTAAACCACAAGCCGGTCTTAAAGGAGCCATATGTAAGAATGTGGCCCAAAAACAGTTACTACATTCAAATTCAAAATACCGAGGTCTTTTAGGTTTCGTTTTCTGACGTCACTGGCAACCCGTGGTTGCTCGGTAGCTTAGACTCTACTGACTGCAATGATTGGTAGACGGCGGTAGGTGGCGCCACATGCAAAAACATGATTTCAAAACATAAACATGATTTTCAGTCTGCAAAATATCTTTTTTAGTGCAAATGTTTTGTCTGTACTGTTGTTGTTGGTGAGTTCAGTTTGTTATATGAACATTATTCCTGAGTCTCTGTGACATATTAGGAGGATTTTATGGCCAGTTGCTTTAGATTTATTACATAATGCACCTTTAAGTATAAAGTACCTTAAAGGCAAGTTAGATACTTCTAACTTTACTACAGAAAATGACTTTGGTAGACGTTGAAGTCACTTTTTTTTATAGTATTACTTCACTAAAGTCTTAAAGTATATGACTATTATTTACTGTACTTAGGTTTCAAAATTAAGTTTTGTCCCAAGGTCATGGGTTCAATTCCCGGTTCTCAATTTCATGCTCTCTCCTGTGTCAACAATTACGTTGGAGAGAAACGGCCGCGCACAGACCACCGCAGATATATGCTCGACAATTTCCAATTTTGAGCGCGTTATTGACAACATTTATTCAAATGTGTACAAACAGCCAGTGTGAATTGCAGTTCCTCTGTAGCTGCGGGCGAATGTTATAAAAGAGAGCGCCGTCAGACTCTGTGCTGCCTCCACACAGGTGCTTTATTTATTTATTTGTTTATTTTTTTTTCCTTTCTTGCCTTATTAGGCTTTGTAGACACATACAGATTGTGTTTATTCACACCATAAATCACGGCAGACCCTTATTTCCCAGGCAGATGTGTTGACACGTAATAGCTTTTAAAAAATGCGGACGACAAATACACATGCATAAATCTTACAGTCTTTTAACAGAGGTTTGTTGTTTGTTTATTTACAGCAGTATGTGTGATGGATATGTAGACTTTAGGTCCATATGTTCTGCATGCTGGCTCCAAAAAAATGGTATTATAATATTAGTTACATCTGTGTTTTACCGGCTATGAAAAGTAAAAAAAAAAAAAGGTATAGGACTTAAATTATACTTATTTTTACATGGATGTCTGGTGACATCACGGAATTCCCAGAATAACCAAACCCGAGTCCAATTAGTCAGAGTAACGGAGAAGTGTGTGGGCGTCTACTTCCCCAATTATCGTCTGCATGTATTGTATATGTAAGCGATTCAACAGCTAAACCCACCGGAGGCTAAACTAAGCTAACTGTAGGAAAAACAACGCAACCGAAAGCTATAATTTCATACTTTAACTTGATTTATTATTCATCACCATGTAATCACCTCGGAGGATCAGCAGGTTTGCTAATTAACACGGGCGAGTATATAGACCCGCAGTGCGCGGCTCATTTAAATTCAGGTCAGCTATAGGCTAACTAGCTAACAGAGGGAAAATGTCAAGGTGCGTGCGGGTGTGACGCGTGATTATCAAGACTCGGGAGTTCAGATCTGTGTGATGTCAGAGTCCCCGAAGGAGACGAGAGGAGGAGACGAGAGGAGGAGACGAGAGGAGGAGACGAGAGGAGGAGAGCCTGGATCACGGTTCACACACAAACCATCTCAAAGAATCATCTGACCTATTGTCGGCTGAGCGCTGCACAAAAAAAAGAAGGTTCAGCAGCTGTGATGAGTGACGCAAGGCCTGGTGTATTGACACGGGATAAAGTACACACTGGCCTTAGCCAAAGTTTAGCAACACACAAGGAATTACACACACACACACACACTAAAAAGCCAGATAGCTGTCAAGCGGCTGATGCAGTTTAAGTCAAAGGCAAAGGAGGATTTTCAAACATTTGCATTCCTCCATAATTCCTTTTTAATCCAAACACTAACACAACAGTAGGAAGTGCAATCTAAATGAAGAGCGGATGAAAGCCAAGTGTGGGAAAAGATAGGTGGATTAATTAGCATTGTTGTGCGAGTGCGTGTGTGTGTGTGTGTGCGTGCGTGCGTTTGCATGCGAGAGGGTAATTGTTACTTTATATGGAGCCACTATACTTCATCATAAGAAGCATGTTTGATTGGATTTTCCTTCCCCAGTTTTAATCTCTCCGCCTCTATTTTTTGCTCGTTTTGGTGCGGGCCCCGGCTAATTACAATTACGGATTCAGTTTGAATGTCAACATGTTAAAGGCATGCGTTCGCAGGCATAAACGCACGGAGGATAATCAGGAGGCGGCCATTTTAATTAATCCATCAGTGTTGAGTGTTTGTTACGGAGCCTGGGAAGAGTCATGGTGGGAAATGTTTTGAGACCCAACTTTTGCATTTCCTTGCAAGAGTTTTTGTGCGATCCCTTGCGAGACATTTTCGTTCCCTTGTGATACTTTTTTGCGTTCCCTTGTGATACTTTTTTTTTGCATTCCCTTGTATTACTTTTGTGTTCCCTTGTGATACTTTTTGCATTCCCTTGCACGACTTTTTGCGTTCCCCTGTGAGACTTTGCGTTTCTGTGCAATACTTTTTTGCGCTCCCTCGTCATGCGTTTTGCGTTCCCTTGCACGACTTTTTAAGTTCTCTTGTGATACTTTTCACGTTCCCTTGTGATACTTTTTTTTTGCGTTCCCTTGTATTACTTTTGTGTTCCTTGTGATACTTTTTGCATTCCCTTGCACGACTTTTTGCGTTCACTCATGATACTTTTTTGCGTTCCCTTGTGATACTTTTTTTTTTGCGTTCCCTTGTATTACTTTTGTGTTCCCTTGTGATACTTTTTGCATTCCCTTGCACGATTTTTTGCGTTCCCCTGCGAGACTTTGCGTTTCCGTGCGATAGTCTTTTGCGCTCCCTCGTGATGCGTTTTGCGTTTCCTTGCACGACTTTTTAAGTTCTCTTGTGATACTTTTCACGTTCCCTTGTGATACTTTTTTGCGTTCCCCGCAATACTTTTTTACATTCCCTTGTGATACTTCTTTACGTTCGATTGTGATACTATTTTACATTCCCTTATGATACTTTTTTGCGTTCCCTCGTGATACTTTTTAGCGTTCCCCGCAATACTTTTTTACATTCCCTCGTGATACTTCTTTACGTTCGATCCTGATACTATTTTGCATATCCTTGTGATACTTTTTGCGTTCCCTCATGATCATTTTTTGTGTTCTTTTGCAATGTTTGGCATTTAATTTCATTTCTTTTTGCGCTCCTTCGTGATACTTTTTGCGTTTTTCCTCACAATAGTTTTCCCTTCCCGGTGCCTCAGGCTCTCTCCGTTCCGCAGGCAGCTCTGCCCGGCCATGCGTGACACTTGCTCCCTATACGACAACTCCCCGGAGCTCCGTGGCCCCGTGCCCCAGGCCAGCACTCATCCTCCAGGTCCACGACTCCAAATAAATGGAGCGCGGAGCGAGTGCCATGCACGGCTTGGCCTGAGGCGCGGGGAGAGCTGGGGAGGAGACACAAAAGTTAAGTCCAGCGATCCCTTATTTGTAGCTGCAAGCTCCAGCTGGAGGGTAGCGTTCAGTGGAGTTGCCCTCTGGTGGCGACACAGTATATTATTTCCTCCTGATTGACTTCACAGAGGAAACTGGAAGACCTAACTAGGCTTATAAAACTGTGTATTTTCAGTTGAGGAGAAAATAGAGACATTCCAGGCACAGTCAGCCCTACATCAACATGGGAACGTGTTCAGTGAAATCAACAGGTTCACCTATATTCATAGCGGTGCCTATATATACACAGCATTTCCCCCTTCTGTTTCCCATGTTCACATGTTTCTGTTGACTGAATATTGCGTGTTTAACTGAGGTCCATGCGTCCTCTCTTATTTCATTCTTCCCCGAGAAACTGAAGAATATTAAAATTTAGAGTGATCGTTGCCTCGCCTCGCGATGCCGTGCCCCAGAGGCACTTTTGGCGAAGCGCAGCATGTCGGCACCCGTTAGTTTATTATGTTGTTAGCCTGGATCTTAGGTGCTAATGTTCCCCCACT
Organism: Microchirus variegatus; assembly: GCF_963457635.1. NCBI lineage: Eukaryota > Metazoa > Chordata > Actinopteri > Pleuronectiformes > Soleidae > Microchirus > Microchirus variegatus. The sequence continues at coordinate 20,459,428 of NC_139818.1, forward strand.
GTTTACCGCTCGGTGAAAAGGCTCCATTAGCGCCGAAGCTCGCAGTAATGGCATGCAGATGGGCTGTCATGCGTTAAAGCAACGGAGAGCTGTGAGTCAGAACGTCTATACCTCAATTCAAACTCAGTGTGTGTGTGTGTGTGTGTGGCTAATGTGCCATATTTCCCCGCACCTGTATATAGTACAGTCAGTGCACGTATAGAAAATCTGTGTGTGCACATTATTATGGTTGTGTCAGTGTGTTAATGTGTGAATGTTTTGCAGCTTTTACATTCTGTTGCTCCTCGGGGGACTTATACAGAAGCACAGTGCAGTGGTGGGGGTGTGTGTGTGTGTGGGGGGGGGGTGGTGTTGCGATGACATTTGGAAATGGCTGCTATGTCACACTACAAAGTGCTCTGCTGGATCAAATGGCCTGCAGGAACTCAGAACTCAGTGGGTACATTCCAACTATAATTATGCGGGAAAAAAATGTGCTGCCTTCAAAAAATGGAACTCAACCGAGCTTGTGGTTACAAAGTGGGAAAATGGTGTGTCACAGCACGCATGGCATGGCGGTGAAGGGATAGGCACACCATGGATCCTAACGTCAATGTCACTGTTGGTAAAATGTTTTATTTATTCTTTATTTCAAACGTGGCAGCCACGTTTGTGGAACGAGCACAAGTTCAGAACACCAAATGTCGAACCGGCCCTCATGTTGCCAGCAGGTGGCGCTATGCCGTTGACTTTTCATACATGCTGGTGATCACTGGCTCGTCCCTTGTCTCACGTATGATATTTTGTACAGATTGGTCAATGTACGGCAAAGTTACAAGCCACTTCCTGTGTCCTGGCAAAAAGTTGGTCAAATTCAAAATGGCTGTCTTCCTGTTTGGGGGCAGTTCATGCTCAGAGACGCGTTCAGAGTCGGTCTCTTGTGTCAGATAAGAAGTTTCGAGTCGATCGGTCAATGTACGGCGAAGTGACAGGGGGCACTTCCTGTTTCCCGCCAAAACGGCTGCCAAATTCAAAATAGCTGACTTCCTGTTGAGTTGAGGCCATGGTGCTCATGGAATTTTTTGTACATAATAAATTCCTAATCTGAGCTCTCTTCAACAGTAACAGATGGGCAGTGTCGCTCTTGGGAATTAGGTTAATCTGTCATTAATTTCACCAGATTAAGATAAAATGAACACTAGAGCAAAAATACATTCAGAGAATCTGATATAGTAACAATAAATTTGGTACACATAAGTAACTTTCAAATGTTATAATCATTTTCTAACATCCTCGAACTTTGTCCAAAAAGTGTAATTTTTTTTTATGTGTGTCAAGATAGTTGTTGATTTTTTTTTTACATTTTCCCAATAATTAAACTGTGAAAATTAATCCAATATTTTTCACCTTCTGCTAATCATTCTCTGCCTGAAGTGTGCAAAATGAATGTCAATAAAACTGCTATGTGGCTCCTGTGTGAACCAAAAGTGAATTTATCACACAACACAATTAAAAAAACTTGCAGACTGATGTTGCAATTACAGCCTTTTCAGCGTTTGTTGTTCTCTCCTATAACGTCAAAAAAGAAAATCTAAAATCATTCACCGGCTTCGTCTCAAAGTCCCACAAGATGAGTTGCATCATTACCCAGAGATATCACGTTATTGATTTATTTATTTCCTCATCTATTTTCATCAACGTGCTGCCACAGCGGACCTGTGCTACGCTTTGCTGCTTTTAAACAGGTCGCCGTGTGTTTTTCATGTTTCACAAGAAGAGGCCTGTGTCTCCTGTGGATGATCATGACCTCTGACCTCCTGAAAGCTCTGGGTTCACGGGTCGTGTTTGCTCACACAGTTATCGACTGCTAATGAAAATTATATTCTCGAATTGTATGTTGTAATATTATTGTCATTTCTGTTTGTTATCGTTTCATCATTTTCAATTTGTCTGAGGGAAAATTACAATAATCCCAAAGGCCTGAACTTTTCATTATGCTCTGCGTGATGTTTCCGATAGATTACCAAATTGTCAACGTATTAAGGACCCATTGGAATAACTGGAATTTATTAATTCCCCCCCCCCCAAAGGATCGTACTTTGAGGCATTATATATTAGTGAAAACGTACATAAAAGTGGTGGAAAATGGCTCAGTAACGCCCACAAAGGTGAAACACGGTAGTACAAGCCGAAACGAAGTTGCACCAAATTTCATGAAACTTGGTAGAAACATGTCACACACCAAGACGAACAAAAAAGTCCATTAAACCATGGCCTTAACTCAACAGGAAGTCAGCCATTTTGAATTTTGAAATTTTGAAAATTTGGTGCCCTTGGTAAATTATTGGGAAATAATACACAACTCTTTATAGACGTTTATAGGTCACATCTTCAGGGCTTTACAAAATGTTTATGTGTTGTTGAGTCACAGTTATGATTAATTTTATATTGTATATTTGAAAAAAAAAAAAAAAAAAGTGAAAAATGATAATTGTGCAGAAATCACAATATACAGTTTTTCTTTCTTTTTGTTCATAAAAACAAGCCAACTTTGAAATTGAAACATTTTTAGTCCTTTTTGCTCAGGTGTGTTTATATAGTATGGAAAAAAAGCCTCTCTATATATTCGTTTTAACATAGTAACGGAACAAAGCAGCCTAAATGCTCTGTGTTCTAAGGCTTGAAATGCATTCATTTGTTTATATTTAAAAGTGATGCACTACAGCATCAACATGAAGCAATCACGTCGCCGTTTCTCACTTCACAGTGGTCCAGCCGTGTGCACTAATGTATTCACACCAATCACTCAGACACATGGACTTCACGTGCACGCAGTGGAAAACACACGACGCCCAGCGTGTCGCTCGGTGGGCGCAGGTGCTCGTCGTGGTCCTAATGAACCACTCCAGCCTCACTCAGCCTACAGATCCATTTACATCCCCGCGCGCTCGTACGTCGCCGCGCTTCGGCCATTTTTAGTCAGGCAGGTGTCCTCGTTGTCGGGGAGGTTTTTATGCGGCGCTCGGTGCAAATAAACTGTTAGAAACAGGTCCACCATCTTCACTTTGTGAGAGAGTGGGAGTCCAGTCGGTGGTGGTGTGAAGAACGGTATTGTGGGTAAATGTCACGGAGAGCCTTCTGTTGCATATGTGACTAAGAAGTGAACGAACAATAAAAACAGCTCAGCGACTGTATATCCACCACTTTGCCTGCTCGATGTCGCACATACCGTCCTTTTAGAGGAAACGCACATGAATTATTTAGATTCTAAATGACTTGATTTAGAAAATCCGATGAACGATCCGATTGGTTTTCCAGTGAAAACTGTCACTTCCTGTGTGGTGGGCGAATCTACAGAAGGCACACGCTGACTAATGATCGAAACCACAGACTGTCACAGGCATATGGCTCACTTCCTGTTGCTTGCGCCTATGACAGGGGTTGGATTGCACAGAGATAATTATTCCCAAGACGACAAACTACAGGTGATCGCATCAGGATATCGTGGACAGTGGGAAGTGAACATTCACTGGGGACAATCCCAGCTGACGGAAGGCGAAAAGGCGGAGTGTGTGAGTCCATCGTAGAAACACATCTTTGCTATTTGTTTACTTTGGATTCTTCTGCTTAACATATATATATTTTTATTTTTATCACTTAAGCAAAATAACGTTGTATGACGGTTGTGACAAAGTAACATTAGGGGGGCGTTCTGGGAACCAAGAGAGAACGTTATCTGAAGGTTATATGAAGGTTGTGAGAAAGTAATGTTGAGGAAACTGCATGTGTAACCAAAAAATAACATTAGGAGATTGTTAGGAAAACTTTCCATATCAACCACAGGAGAACCTAGGGGGAAACCTTCAGGGAACGTTCCCACAACCAAAAGGTAACATTCTGGGAACCAAAAAATTGTTAGCTGGGAGGCCCAAATGGCTAAAAATACATTGGTAAGTTTTTAACTGTAGATATAATCCAATATCCATGAAGTCTGAGTGCCTTAGAGTAATCGTATTTCCTTGTAAATTCATTCAATTTGTTTTAAAATTCGGGCATTTGGATGTGAAATTTAGAATTTAGAATGTCACAACAAAGAATTGGACATTTATGGGAAAGTAATACCTCTGACGTGGACCTTTTTTCTTGACCTAATTCCTGATCTCTGGTAATTCATTATGTGCCGGACTGCAACCAGGAAACTTGGAGCTGCATTGTGCAGGAACAGCAGCAGCTGTGATTGACAAACGCAGTCTAGAGAGTCTTGGTATTTTCAACTTCATACAACCGTCTTGCTTTACTAGTGCGGTATAGTTGTTGCGGTATACTTTTAAGTACTTAAAAGTACCATTTGACAATGGATTGAACGTAACGGACATTTTTTTATACTTAAAAATTACACACTGTAGCTTTAAATGAGCAGAATTGACTATATATATATACAAATATTGTAGCCATATTTCTTTTAACACGCTTCATTGACAGTTTCTAAGCGGTTTTACAAGCGAGGTCGTTCAAAGGTTTCGAAAAACTGACCTGTGTGGGATAGGAATTCAGGTCCAATCCACATGGAGTGTGAATAAAAATCAACCGTCCAGATTTCAAAGAAGAGAAAAGTTTCGGTTTGGAGCAGAGAGACAATTAGCATTTTCATTTCCTCGCCGTTTCCCACTCTCCACCTACTGAATCCTCCGAGTTATGTAATTCTCTGTCAGCCATGATTAACCTGGCTGAAAGGTATTTAAACCATCACTCACGTCTTTGGCTGTCTCCGTTATATCCCCCTCGCAGATTTATTGCTGTGACTGCTGGGTTAGATGGAGATAAATGAAGAATGAAACCTTCGGGGGGAGAATCTCGTATTCATGAATAAATTTGGTTCGGCGATGTTTTAATCTGTTTTCAGCGCCGCACTGACTCCAGATCATCGGTCAACGCGGAAAAACAATGTTGAACGACGGCGTAAAAAATCAATACGCATTTGAGCGGAAATGTGAGGTATTATTATTAACGCAACAGTCGGGGACGCATCTGTGACCAGTCAGACCAGAGAGTCTGAGGCCGAAAACAAGTCGTCGCATTAAATAGAGTGAATCACGGACATCTCTGACCTCACCGAATACTAGAATCATCAAAACATGCTCCAGATTGGCGAGCGAGAGAGAGAGAGCGCTGATCCCAGCCAGCTCTCCCAGTCTGTCTCGCTGGCTCTCAGCCCGGAGGACAGGCCACAGCGATGGATAGGCCTGTCTTCGGCTCTCTGCTGCCCAGATGGCTCGCTCTGTCGGCGGGCTCGCGGCCAGAAGGGGCGGTGCCGTGACGTCAGGCCCCCCCGCCCCCCCCGTCCCTCCCACCCCCACCACCGACACCTGTGGACTGTGTGGAGAAATGATGGGGCGGTGGTGCCGGAGCCTTGCTGAGTGTGTGATTGTGCGGCTGTGGACTGATTTTGTCTCCTTTGAGCTTGAAAAAAACAGGCAATAATGTAAGAATAAATACAAGATAATATATGAAAATACATGCAAGCCATACATGAAATATAAAGTCAGTCATAGATGTGGTTATATAGCCTTATGCAGGACCGGCCCTACGCATTCTGGTGCTGTAGGTGAGATTGGGGTTCGGCTTTTACTATTTTACTGTTTTTTTATGGTTTTACTTTTTATTGGTCGTACAGCACAACTGTGTTGTCTTTAACTTTTTAACACTTAAGCCTCAAAATGTCCATAATTAATTCAGGACAAATGGGTAAAACCACTTAACTCACAGGACATTTCCATAAAAGAGCCAGAAAATGTCCTGTGAGTTAAATGGTTTTGCCCATTTTTCCAAAATAACTTTCAATATCTGTGAGTTATTTACAATGTACTGCATGATAAAATAGTGCAGTTAAATATTATATTACGAGTGAAATTACCGTAATAACCACGTTTGCTTTGAAGTGCAATTTGTATATAGCACAAACCATCGCTCAATTATTGGAAAGTCCACTTACGCAAACGTGTCGTCTACGATACACTCGGTGTTAAATTTCTTTATAAAAAAAAGTAGTGCTTACGGCATTGGTTCTCAAAGTGCGGCCCGCGGGTTTATTGGACATTACTGGATACAGACCAATAAGTGTAAACTGTACAACTGTATTCACTATGTCATCAAATTTTGGATGACATAGTGACACAGTATAGTATGACGTTTTTGTCAAATTTTGGACCAATTATTTTTTTTTTTTGAAAAAAATTGTCAAATTTAGGACGACATAGTATTGTACAACGTTTTTGTCAAATTTTAGACCAAAAACGTTTTTCCCCAGAAATGTAAAAATTTTGAACGACATAGTATAGTATGATGTTTTTGTCAAATTTTGGACAAAATTTTTTTTTTTTAAATGTTCACATTTTGGACAAAGTTGTATAGTATGACATTTTTGTCAAATTTTGGACCGAAATTTTTTTTGAAGAAAATTGTCAAATTTGGGACGGCATATGTCATTTTTGTCAAATTTTGGACCAAATTTTTTTTTTTTTTTAATTTTCAAATTTGGGACGGCATGTCATTTTTGTCAAATTTTGGACCAAATTTTTTTTTGAAAAAAAATTGTCAAATTTAGGACGACATAGTATTGTACAACGTTTTTGTCAAATTTTAGACCAAAAACTTTTTTCCCCAGAAATGTAAAAATTTTGAACGACATAGTATAGTATGATGTTTTTGTCAAATTTTGGACCAAATTTTTTTTTTCCAAAAAATGTTCACATTTGGGACAACATAGTATAGTATGACGGTTTTGTCAAATTTTGGACGCCATAGTTATTACAAATGTGATTTCTTTCAGTTTTTTTTCCTTTGGCGGCCATCAGTCCAATGTTGGGTTCCTAAATTGGCCCTCAGGTATCAAAACTTTGAGAACCCCTGGCTTACGGTAACTTATGTTAAAGGCATTAACAGCGGATAAAGGCATTAACGGCGTCAGCGTTATGGTCATCTGGTGCCCCTCCAGTAGATGGTGCCCTAGGCAACCACCTATATGGCTTATGCCTCTCTGGTCTTATGGATGTTGTACAAGCGAGTGTGAAGGTTTACTGTGTGTCTTTAGAAGCATCTATGGGCAGAAACTGAATATAAACCAACCCATAAATATATGTTTATAGACTAAGTGTATGATATAGCTTTAGAAGAAGTCTTTTAATATGATCGGAAGCACAGACGAATAAATGGACCTTGCACTGGGACTGGATGTGAGTGTTTTTTAGCTTTTTACAATAATATCCATGTTTACACTACATGTAGAAGGGATTAAGTCTTTTGTCCGTTTTTCCATTTCACTAATTTCACTGGCTGAAGAGAGAGAGAATTACCGGTGCTCACAATAATAACGTGATTTCTCGGGAGTCGAGCGGCTCAGCGCGACTACATTCATTTCGAGTGAACCCTTCTACTTAAGCCGATAATCATATCACAGAAGAAGAAGAATGAATAATAATGCCACGACGACGACGACGACGACACAAATCCATTTAGAAAAGCAATTCTGAGTTTGGGTGTAATTTTTGATAAAGCTCTCAGTGGTGTCATTGTTTACTGCATAAATCTGCGCCATTTTACTGCCACTTCCTTACAGACTCTGCCACAAAGTCATTTGAGGGAAACCAGACAATAGTGGATCCAAGTCCTGGGGCTTTATAATGCAGACAATTTCAGTTTGTGAAATGACTTCCTTCTCTATTCCAAACAAGAGGAGTGAGGCTGTAATTGAACTGCCTCCGCTGTCATTACTCTGAGTTTTAAAAACCCCCAACAACTTTTATGAAAGTTGGCAGCGTTATTCTTTTCTCTAAGTGTCAGCGTCACATTCAGGATGTCTCACAAACTTCCTCACCTGTCGTTATCCTTCAGATTATTATTTAATTAATGTCTTAAAAAGCTGTTGAAATCTGGCAGGTCAGTTCAGGTCTGGCAAAATGGGATATTGGCATAGGGCACAAACCCGTTTGCAGCCCCAGTGCTCTATAGCGCCATCAGAAGGCGGATCACGGTCAGACAAAAATGCTCGAGAATGTGGCCAAAATTGTGTTAAATGCAAAATTTCTAATTTGCACATAGTTGTGCTAATTTGAACCAAACTTGGTGCACGTGTTGCTCTCCTGATTCCTAACTAATTTCTAATGTACTTTCATTAGCTCCGCCCACCCAGAAGTCTGCCATTTTGGAAAAACAAAAAACTTACTATATCCATGGATATGCGTTCATTTTTGAGGGGGTTAACTTGTAAAAAAAAAAAAAAAAACTCTTTTGCATGGAGGTCAGTTCTGGCAAAACTGTGATATTGGCTTAGGGCACGAACCCATTCGTAGCCCCAGGGCTCTATAGCGCCCCCAGGAGTCGACATTTGGTGAATTTGTCAGACTTAATCCAAAGTGTCTTGGGGAACTTTTTGGGGAATTTTTGACGCTAGAGAAAGTAGCCAAAATTGCGTTACATGCAACATTTCAGCACATAGTTGTTTTGATGTTAACCAAATTTGGTACACTTGTTGCTCTCATGATTCCAACCAAATTTCTAATGTACTTCCATTAGATCCACCCACCCAGAAGTCAGCCATTTTGGAAAAACAACAATGGCTAGTCTACACATTCAAACCCACTCATCCATTTGCTCTCGTTATTATTATAATATCCTTGGCTTTGCGGAGGGGGTTAACATAAAAAGCATAAAAACTCGAAACTTTGCATGGAGGTCAGGTCTGTCGAAAATGCGATATTGGCGTAGTTCCTAGACCCGTGTGTTGCTCAGGTGCTCTATAGCGCAAATTTCCCCGATACGAACAAAAAAAAGTCTACTGCAAGCATGGTGTCAACTCAACAGGAAGTCGGCCATTTTAATTTTCGTCGCACCGACATAAAATAAGGTTGTGATTAGAGACACAATCTACGGTTTACCCAATAATCCATCATGGTGTGGTGTGGATGACGTCATGATGTGATGTTTTCCATGGGCCTCTCAGATGAAGTCTGCGATGAAGTCAGTGACCCCAGCGTTTCGGATCCATAAACAGGAAGTACATTTCAATCCGTCACGGTAGAGTAAAAGTCTCCTACAGGGAAAAAACAAAAGGGCAAAGGTCACAGTACACTGACCTCATGTCAGGTCAGGAATCTGCAATTGAATGCGTTTTTCATTTTGTAATGTCAGTCATTTGTTGCGACGACAGGGACAATGATGTTTTTTTTCCTTGGTTTTCTTTCTTCTAATCGTCACAATAACACACAATAATAATCTATACCCACCTGCTCGTTCCCATTTGGCTGCAGTGAAGTCAACTATTGTCTTATTTAACCACATAATAATCAGGACGACGACATGAAGAAGGCAATAGGATTCAGTTTTAGACTGAACGTGTCGCATCTTATCATAACAGTAAATTCTTATTAATGCAAATCTAATACTTCAGTGTTTTAATGATCAAAAACTTATACAAAAATATATATATGTATATATATTTAACTCTGAAATAGCGGGCGCACCAGCAGAACTGACGCCGAAGCTTTGTTGTTTGTTCGTCTGCAGAGACCAAACACAAAGTGTGTCGCATGAATACTAAAATAAACCCAGACACGACGACGACGACGACCGCGGCACTTTCACCAGTTTACATCACAAAATCATGGGACTGCGATTCCTTGTGTGTGTGTGTGTGTGTGTGTGTGTGTCACAAAAGCTGGACTTCAGTGAGTCTCAGAACAAGCAGGAAAATAAAAAAAACAAAGGTGTTTGCAGAGTTAACTCAAGCTTAAGAGAAAGGTAAAGTGACGCACAAAAGGATTTCGATGTATAAAAATCAACATTTATTAATTAAAAAAATACAACCGTCACGGGTGTCAGGTCAAACTGTGAGGAGCGGCTCTCTCTCTCTCAAAGTCACAGAAGAAGCTCATTCACGACGAACACAGGATCAGAATATTGTGACCGAGCTCGGGGTCCTAACACGGAGGATATAAAAATAGATAAGGAGAACAAGGACGTAAGGGTTCCTCCTCAGACAGGAAATGAAGGCGATGGACCGAGTCGTCTTTCACACATCGCACTCATTTTCAATTCCTCTCAGGCGCAATCCCCCCCCCCCCCATCCCCATCATCCCCCTCTTCCTCCTCTCGTCTTCACTTTTTTAGAAAAACGGACAGAATCTGTAACTGTGAAATGAGGTCAGTGATGGAAAAATCACCTATGGTCTCCACCAGATCACGGACACACACACGCAGACGAGGAGTGTGTGCACACATTCTCCCAGTTTCTATCTCCGAGTTATACACACTCACACACACACAGATGTGTTGCTAAAGGGTTGCTATGACAACTCTCTTACATTTCTACTTGGTCAGGGCGAGTGTGAGAGTGTGTGCGTGTGTGTGTGAGAAGAGTAATGGAGTAGAGTCATTAAGGGCTCACAAAGGGAAGTCATTTTGTTGCAGAAAATGTCCATTTTTTTCAAAAATGACGAAATAAAATGTGCAGCCAGAAGAAGCTCAGGACTAAATAATCTCGGGGTAAATCCAGCGCTTCTTCTCCTCTTTTACCACCGTTAATCACGGCGTCTTCATTCAACAACACCGTCGTCAACCAGATCACCGCGCAGCTCTCAAAACGCACAGGTTAAAGAGATTAGACGTGATTTCTGCGAGAAGCGTCGCATCAAAACTTCAGGACTGAAAAGCACAGAACAATAAAAAAAAACAAAAAAACGTCAGGCTGCTACAGATCCACGCCTGGATAGAAAACAAATTGATATTGCAACACTTAAAAGAAGAAAAAGACATTTATGTCCTCATCCTTTAAGGTTCTGATTGTTAATGCTACCATTTAGGGGTTAGAATGTGTGACTTGTTCCAGTGCATTAAGGAACAAATCAAGCATGTTATTAGAATTAAGAGTTGTGCCTATGTTCCGATTTGGTGCTATACAAATAAAATTGTTGTGGAAAAAGTCTGGAAAATTAGCATTTCTTAACTTTTCAGATGTGGCTACACAACAAGTGCATTTGCTTTTAAATGACAGCACATAGCATCGCTTTACGATAATCCCTCTCATCGAAGTTAATTAGAATCGATTCTTCAACAATCGTCCAGAATAAATATTCTCACTGCGTGGGCAGTGGAAGGAGCTTCAGGATCAGAGGTAAAGAGAGTCAGCGATATATATATATATCTTTAGGTCAAACATGTACTGATTTACACATTTATAAAAACACACACACGTAAAATAATGACGATGTTTGCATAGGACGGTCAACAGCTGGATATTTTACGGATTATCATCATCGCACGAGACATTCAGCACCCGTTCTGCTCAGCGTCGTCGTTTTAGGAACGGAATCTTTCTATAAACTCTCGCAGGCAACACCTGACGACAGCAGAGCATCATGGGATTTGGTTCAACACACCGCACGAAACACAAAGACGGAGCAGGAGCAGGTGTCAGATCTGGTGCTACTTCAGACAGAGGACTGTGCAAGAAAGTAGAAAGAAAATATTCACTCATCTTTGAGGACACTGAAAAGAGAGCATTCATTCTGCCAATGGATTCTTTTTGGAAAACATTCAACTTGATCTTATGATTCTGTAATCCATTTGTCGCTTTGAGGGTTTTTACATGATGAAAACAACATTTCCGATAATTTTAGCATCTTAAATGTGAATATTTTCTGGTTTCTTTGCTCCACATAAACAAAATCATTTGAGAACATCATCATTTCCTGGTTCGACAAACACTGATCAACGGTTTACGGACCAAACGATTAGTCGATTAATCTTTTGAAAATACTCAACAGATTAATCGATTAGGAATATCATCGTTGGCTACAGCTCTAGCTTGAGGTTTTCATTCACTACATGGTCAAACACACGCTGAAAAATTCAACTCGCATACGACCACACAAGCCTGGTGATAATGTGGGGCTGCTTCAGTTTCGATGACCTAAATCTACTAAAAAAAGACCATGTTTTTTCAGGCATATTCCAAAAATGATAATCCCTCAACACCACTGAGAATATCTGAGATGTGCTGCTACAAGATATTATTAATATATGAATGCAAATATGGATTGAAATAAACGTTTGAACGTTGCATAAGCTCACGTTGGTATTGAACTTCCTCTGCATCGTCAACTATCCCACGTGGGTATGTGAGGAGTTAATCTGACCAGAGACGGAGCTCGTTACGGGGGGTTTTACAAAAATTTGGCCTGGGCAGTGACAAATTATGAGGTTTTATTTTGATAAAGAACGGTTTATCATATTCTAAAGCGATGAAAAGCCCATTTTGTGCCTCTTAACAACTTTAAAATCCATACAAAGTGATGGACTTCCTTCTGGTTTACTGTTGGTCCTGCAGAAGCTTCCTGAGCTCCTGGTCCATGCCTCCAGCTCTCAGCTGCTCCAGGCTGTGGTAGCGGTGGACGACGCCGTCGGCGGTCACCACCACCACCCTGACGCCGTGGGCGTCGTCGCCGAGCTGGCAGCCGATGGCCGAGCTCACGACCATGTCTAAGCCGCCGTGGCAACCGCCGGCGTTCCGGTGGTAGTGGCCAGAGAAGACAGCCTTCACCCCTGCGGCGGAGGGGAGAGAGAGGTGTGTGAGAGAGAGAGAGAGAGAGAGAGAGAGAGAGAGAGAGAGAGAGAGAGAGAGAGAGAGAGAGAGAGAGAGAGAGAGAGATTTAGTACAGTGAAGAAATGAAAACATTTCAAATGTGAGAAACAGTGGAAGAATATCTGTGGTGACCTGATTTAGTTCAGTCTCTGTTTGCGTCACTGATCTAAGCCGAGACGTTCACACGAATAGACAACAAGCCGTTTTTAAGACGCATATCATTCACACCATAGTGCAAACAAAACCACTGTAAACACACGATCTCTGTGAGGAGACGACAGGCCGAGTGACCGACACCACTGACTCAATATATGCTCTGAAGATCTGAGGCTTTAAATAAACGTACTTTACTGATTCTGCTGCTGTGTGTTTTTACACAAGAGGAAGAAGAAGCTGCTGCTGAAGCTGCTGCTGCACGTTTGAAAGACTGATTTACATTCTGTTATGGAAATGTTTGCAAGCAGGAAAGAAAGACAGAAAGAATGCAAGAAAACATGAAGGAAAGACAGAATAAATGCAAGAAAGAATGAAAGACAGAATGCAAGGAAGACGGAAAGAACGCAAGAAAGAAAGACGGAAAGAATGCAAGAAAGATAGAAAGAATGCAAGAAAGAAAGATGGAAAGAATGCAAGAAAGACAGACGGAAAGAATACAAGAAAGAAACGGAACGAATGCAAGAAAGAAATATAGAAAGAATGCAAGAAAGATAGAAAAAATGCAAGAAAGACGGAAAGAATGCAAGAAAGATAGAAAGAATGCAAGAAAGACGGAACGAATGCAAGAAAGAAAGACGGAAAGAATGCAAGAAAGATAGAAAGAATGCAAGAAAGAATGACAGAAAGAATGCAAGAAAGATGGAAAAGGCAAGAAAGATAGATGATTGCAAGAAAGAAAGAATGCAAGAAAGAAAGAAAGAATGCAAGAAAGAAGGATAGATGATTGCAACAAAGAAAGATAGAAAGACAGAAAGAATTCAAGAAAGAAAGACGGAAAAGGAAAGAAAGATACCAAGAAAGTAAGATGTTTGAAAAGCCAGAGAAGTTTCATTAAGAGCAGCAGACTTTTCAATTAATGTTCAATTACAACGACATGTTTAATAGAACGTTGCTGGAGCGACTCAGCCCTGAGGCTCTGACTCTGTCTGTGACAACTGGAACAACTGCTCACTTTAAAATGGCACCGCAAACAAGACCTGCTGTGAATGAGAGGGACAAAATGAGCTGTGTGTGTGTGTGTGTGTGTGCGGTGCTTGCTTTGGTGAATAATTTCACTTTGTAACAAGTTGATTTAGCTTAGAATATTTTAAATGCAAAGAAAAGAGAAGGAAACCATTGGTCTGACGGTTAAAGAGTGTATAGTATCTAGAGTTGACAGCATGTGGTGAATTCTTACGTCTTCTTGCAGGACGTGTGTACGTCTTTATACGAGCGTGAGGTTAAAAAAAAAGGATCCCAGTTGACTTTACAGCAGGTTTTTTGGCAAAAGAAATGAGCTGCTCTATTTTCTAACCGTGCTCCCATTTTTAGAGGAGTCTGGCTGCTGTGTCTCGTCTCCGTGGAGACACCCAGCCAAAAAATATAATAATAATAATAATAATAATGAAAGCCCAGCAACAAAAGCGGATAAATTGCAGCCTGTGCGTGAAAAAGACATCGGTCTGTCCCAGAAATCTGCACAACAAAGACCAGGAAGATCCCACGGAAGGAAGAAATAAAATATATATTTCCATTTCTCCATCCAGTGCTGATAGTACTCCAACACTTTCCATGAAATTGCTCAGAATCAAGTCTTGCCGTCGCCGGCGCAGTTATCAAAACGGCACCGGAATACAAATGTGACCTAAATTTATATGAATATTCGCAGCTATGCGAGGACAACAGTTGCACATTCATTCAGGACCATTAAATAATTAATCTGCCATAGATGGAAGCTGATGATTTAAGCCCGGCGTGTGCCGCCGCTAAATTAATTTACAATCAAAACCTGGGGGCCAGCGCAGAGTGAAGCCCACCCTCCTGTGACTTGTGAGTGGGCCGGCAGCTATGTCATTAAGAAATGCACATTTAATGAGTCTATTTGTGTGAAGCCGCGTACGAGGAAAGGAAATTATTGCATTTCTTATAACCTTGCAGCCGCTCTAGGTGAATAAACAACCGGCCAGGTCTCAAACGCGTCCCCGTGTTTGCTGGAGTAAATGTGCGAGTCCTCGGTGTCGTTTCTAGATGACGGCCGAAAAAGGCCACAAGTGCCCTTTACGTCTCCGGGCCTGGAACTCATTACTCCGTCGTTGACGGACACCTCGGAGTTTTCCATCTCTCCGGCGAGGCATTACACAGCTCATCCGCAATTAATCAGAGCCCGCGAATGAAAACAATGTGAAACAGCAGCAGCAGAAGAAGAAGAAGAAGTGTGAGCCAGGGGAAATGTACGATAGGATAACCTGATGACTCAGCACGCACGCAGCGCTGATTGTGGAAATGTTGGCTTTGTTACAGTATCCTCTCTGTCACCTAAGAGACATAAGGAGGTGGGAGGAGGAGGACGCTGCTAAAACGGCGATAGTAAAGAAGTGATAGACACAAAATGATGACGAATGAACCGCCGGGAGACTGAGAGAAATCTTTTTAAAGCTGAACCTTCTCTAAAACTCCCAAAGACGCCGTGATAAATCATGCCATCAAACACAGGCGCGTGGGAGTGTGTACGTGTGCATATGTGTGCACGTGTCAGTGTGTGTCGTCTGAGTTGTGTCACCGCCGCGTCTCTGACGATCCACGTCCCACACAAACGCGCCGCAGCGCTGCGACGCCATCACCACGCAGCAGCCGTAAGCTTCTCCTACACGTACTACAAGTTGAATATTTACTGTATGATGCGTCCATGTGGAGTAGTCTTATCTAAGTGAAGCACTTAGTCCTAAATGTTGCCGCAATTACTTTCCCACTTATTGTTTGGCAGCTGATTAGCTTAGCTTAGCAAAAAGTTAACTGCTACCCTGGAAAAACAGCACACTATCATCATGTCTGTTTTTATTCAGCAGGCTTTAGATGCTTGTAGGTGAACGTTGTTAAGATTTCCCTTGCTTCCTGTCTTTATGCTAGGCTAACTAGCTACTGACAGTAATAGGACAATAAAATAGCTATAGGCACAATCTAGCCTGAACAAAACTAGCTCTACTTTATTGTGAGTGTGAATGGTTCGTATTTAGCGTGTAAGCTTCTCCTACACGTACTATAAGTTGAATATTTACTGTATGATGCGTCCATGTGGAGTAGTCCTATCTTTAAAAGTGGTGCTGCGTTTACTTTCCCGCTTACAGGTATTATCTTGTTTTGCAGCTGATTAGCTTAGCTTAGCAAAAAGGCAACTGCTACCCTGGTAAAACAGCACACCGTCATTGTGTAGTAATATTCAGCAGGCTTTAGATGAGATTGAGATTTCCCCTGCTTCCAGTCTTTATGCTAAGCTAAGCTAACTAGCTACTGACAGTAATGGGACAATAAAATAGAATAAACTAGCTCTACTCTATTCTGAGAGTGAATGGTTCGTGTATAGTACTTTTCCAGGCTTGATGACCACTCAAAGCTGCTTTATCCTAAGTGCCTTGCCCGGGGACACATCAGCAAACTTCCGAGTTGAAAGACGACTCGCTCTATCACTGAGCTACCTCTGCCCCCGAAGTCTATCTAGATGTCTCCTCCCAGGTACAGAAGTCCACAGATAGTCTCACTTTGCCGACCTCTGTGAAAGAAATTTCATTGGAGTCATCGGTGTTGGTTAAATCGTGTCTTTACTTCATGCATGAAGGAGAGAATCTGTCACCGAAGCTGGTCTAAATGTTCTCTGAAGTTGCTTCAGAGAGCTCAAACATATATACAGTCACATCAAAGCAAGTTACAACAAGACAACCCACTTCCTTTATGACCCACACATGTCATCCTGTGCCCCTCATGCCGACCCCTGCTTTTACAATCCATCATTTGTTCACAGCTTGACTTTTGGTTAATTGTTATCTTTAACAACATGGAGATAGCCTTACACTAAAACCATCCACGAGAACAGGAACACAATTTATTTCCCACACCTCTCCGATGTCTACAGGGCAAAAAGTCGTCCTTCTTTGATCGTAATCGCACATGCAACAGACCTTCTTTCGACATCTGCAGGAAAAGGATCTGAAATTTACTAAAGCCACAAACAATTCCCATGTCATGTAAATAGATCTCACTCTGCTGACTTGTCCCACAGGACCTTGTGGCGTAAAAACTGGGATTTCAAAGATACAATTTAGCATGGATCCAGCATTAACTCCATGGCCTGAATTCATTTGGGCATGTCCCTTTTAGCGCAGCATCATTACTCAGGCTTCAGATGTCAAACCACTCCACCTGGGTCCTTGTCTGCTGAAAAAAATAATAATAATAATAAACTATTTCTGAGAGAAGAGATGGCCCGTCGTGGACAGAGAAGTATTTTCCACTTCTAAAACATTGGCTCATGAATAAAAGATCAACGATTGGAAAAACAAAATAATAATAATAATAAAGAAAGAATAAAGAAGTCAAGAAAGCTCCACTGCAGTGCAAAAATTGTCTGCCGGAAAATAAATGGGGGTTGAGGCTGAGATCGTCTACATGCAAATGCAAATAAATGCATAGAATAAAAATGTTAAAACAAACAAAACATTTTTAGAATCTGCGTCACGGTGATCAGCGGTAAACCCAAATTGACGACGTTGGGAGATGGCACGCATATTAAAGAGTAGCAACAGAACAAGCAGAAACTAGACTTGACACAGGTCATATACCTCCCATGTCCACATGTCAGCAGAGGTCCATTTCAGTACAGGGCTATAAAAATACCATTTTACGCCCATTTTCCGCGGTGGCCATTGTGTAACCTACAGCATGTGGGCTAACACTCCTACCGTTTGAGTGCAAGCACTGGAAGACTGTGCTCTCTCTTAGTGGCACAACAAAGCTTTATGGTGCAGTTGGTGGCCTTTTTTTTTTTTTTTTTTTTTTTAATGGTCAAAAGCAAGAAGGTCTGCTGATGCCCAGACATGTACAACGCACTGCTCAAAGACAGAAAAAAGACGGTAACCACATGACGACAACAAAAATACCGCCACAGACTCTCATGTTGGTATGAACAGAACTGCGGCCTTGTAGTGGCTCTCCATGGACATGGAACATAGAAGGAATGACCCAGGCCTTAAAAGCCTTTCACATTCACATCCTATTTAGTATGAATAGGACCAGGTGTTCCTTTGTGGAGCAGCTTGTTGAGGTAAGGCACCCAATGGCAGTATTGGAGAAGATGAGCGATTGTGTGCGCAAACTAGGTCAAAGTCACCCAAAATATGGTTCACATTTATAAGATACTTCTTCAAAACATGGATAGAGAAACAGTCTGAAGCTCATGCTAATCAACATTGTTAGCATTAATGTGATATACAAGGGTATCGGATATTTGGATTAAGTAGTGGAACCCAAGTAGTCTTTTGACATGTTTCCACCGGCTCGACTCGCCTCAGTACGACACAGCAAAGTTGTGTTTCCACGAGCATAGTACCTGATACCAGGTACGTGTTTTAGTGCCTGCTCTGCACTCTTTCTATAGTGGTACAGGACCATTTGTCATAGAACAGTATTACCAAGTGCACCTTGCTGCAGTAGTTCTTCTGATGAAGGGCAAACTTGAAAGTTTGTAGACTTCCAATTGAATGTTCTAAGCTACCGCTGCCTACAGGATAATCACAGCTGGCACTCACACTGGACTTAATTAAACATATTTTCCTTTGCATCGCAATCACAGGAGCACTTTTTTTTTTTTTTTTCCAAAGTGCCTCGTGCTGCAGTCAGTCGGCGTGGGTGGCCTGGTGGGACGCAAACCCTTAACTGCGGTAATATGAGAGCCGCGGCTCAGACCACTAAGCTAATTCAAGAATGAAATCCAACTCCATTGACAATATCTACTTCACCCATTCAGCGACACAGAGAATGAAACGCACAGTATATCCAAGCGTCTTGATTTACCCACTATACTGAGACGTGGGTATGTGTTCAAAGTGAGTTAGATCAGCAGTGTTGCATACTGTAGAGCAGGGGTCACCAACGTGGTGCCCGCGGGCACCTGGTAGCCCGCGGGCAGCCAATACGGTGCCCGCGGGCTCACTTCACTTCACCTCACTTGCATGTATCCGTATGATCGCTCAGTAAAATATCTTTGATATTGTTTATAAAACTTGGTAATCGTTAGGAGTAAGCACTGGAATTAATGTGTATGCAGTTGAATGCATAATATTAATCATTTAAATGGTAAACAAACAAAAAAATATTATATGGTAGCCCTCCATATTATTTTTTACCCTTAAGGTAGCTCTCATCTCAAAAAGGTTGGTGACCCCTGCTGTAGAGGAATGTTAAAGCCAGTTTCCTCACAGTTTTTGTCTCGGTTCCCCTTTTCTCTCTCCTTGCTGAGCCCCGTGCCCTTGTGAAAACATGCACTCTGTACTGATAATTCCACGCCTTGTCTCAGCCTCTGTGGAAATCCCATTTACCTGTCAGCCTTGAAACAGCGCCGGTTCTTTTGTGCTTTTCTTTGTGATAAAGACTCCCATCTGGGGGGACCGGCCTTTGCTTTGACAGACAGTGGTGGGGAGGGAGGCGAGGGGGGGGAAGGGGGAAGGGGAGCTAGATGGGGATGTTACGGCGCTGAGAAAATACACAGAGTAAGCAGGCAGAGTGATGGAAACACACTGAATGCAAAGGGGAAATTAAATTCTGACGAGGTGTTGCAAGAAAATGCTAAGAAATGAGAGAAAGGTGCAAAAGTCACCTGAGCTATGTTGAAAGACATTTTTACAAAGACTGATAATTAATGCCGATATAGTGCACTGAAAGAAGTGAAGAAACATCAGTGAGTGGAGTCTTTTGTTTCCCACTCTCTGATATCTTCCTTTCATCTCTGGCTCACTGATTTGTAGGCAGAAAGATTGGATTTGCAAATTGCAAGCTAGGTTTTTTTAACCGTGCCACTACACGTCTTGGCGATTACCTCCAGAAAAAAGGCAAAGCAATTTCTCCTTCACACCATGTTTTTCCCGAAGACAGCAGGTCTTCTTCGTATCTGCGAAAATGGAGTGCGTGCGCGAGAGAGGAACATGCGACACGTGCGCTCACGTTGAAGGGTAGCTGTCATTAATGTGCAGGTCTAGGAAACGATTCATCATGGAACGGAGGCTGTTAATAATTTGCATGACAGGGGCGGATAGAAAATGATGAAGCATGGTGAGAGGCATGTTGCAGCCCTGGCTACCCATAAATCACTTCCAGGATGTCAGTCATTGTGCAGCTTTTCCCTCATGTTCTCCACTTAAAGTTACAAAAGGGAAATGATAGTAGTCAGCATGATATCTACCGGCTACAGCCATGGAAGCGTTTTGACCATTTGGTACCCAACGTGGTACCCATTATCGCTAGAAAGGCTTGATTGTGCTATACATCAGACATGTACATATGTATACATAGTGTTCCCAAGTCTTCTGAAAGCTTATGTACAAGGACAAAATGTACAAAATGGAGCAGTACAATGGGAAATTGAGAAGACCATAAAACACAAAGAAGAAATGTGAACAATGGCAGAACTTATTTGAGAAGAAAATCAACAACAGTGACAATGATGTGTCCACTTTAGGCTCTTTCTTAAGAGGTAAAATGTATTTCACTCTCTTTTTTAACAACCATGCCAAAGTACAGGACGCCTACGTCCCAATTGTTACCCCCTAACCCTTCCAGTATTCTGAGGTGTAGTGGGCAAAATCTACCCCCAGAACATTCAAGGACATGAAGTCATCACGTAAGATGTAAGACGGCACAAAGTTATGTTGCAGTTAGCGAAGCTACACAACATGCTAACCAATGCTAACTTTTCGATGTTCATGCTAGTTTCTTTAGATTCAGTTTCTGCAAGAAATATAACCCTTTATTTGAGACGTAACCCTTAAAAGTCTCCATTAAAAGGGCTAGGGGTTAGTTCTCACACTTAACCTGAGCACTCCAGCTAGAATTGACAAGTTGTGTTGCAGTTAACGAAGCTGCACAACATGCTAACCAATGTTAACTTCAAAATGTTCATGTTGGCTTCTTTAGACTCAGTTTATGCAAGAAATATAAGCCTTTATTTGAGACGTAGTCTCCATTCCAGTCTCCACTCTACCTAAAATTGAGCCTCAGTGCAACAGGTCTTGTGGATAGAACCATTGAGGATTTGATCTTTGTAAGAAGTAATCCCAGGGTTTGAGACCTTAATCATTTCAAATCAGAGTCTAAATCATTATATAGGTAAACAAGGATATCATCCACTTAACTATTTAAATTATTTCAAGCATGGAGTGGTAACAGGTCAGTACACAAATGCCTGGATTCACTTATTCAGAAAGGCTGCTGCAATTGGCAACAACATACAAACAGATGTAATTCACTGTAGCACTCTACCAGTATAACTTCACTGCTTAAAACTGACCTTCCCGGGCCACGTTTTATCATCTCATCCACAACTAAAACAAGACTCTATGACTAATGTGGCTCATTTTCAGCCCGAATGGCCCGCAACTCGTCTCCACCGACCTCCACCTTTGGCTGCAAGGAGAGAGAGAGAGTTCAACAAAAGACACTCGAGATGGGGGTGAAAAAGAATAAGGCAAAAGCATTATTCAGCCTCATCATTAAAACAATGGGGTTAAAGGCTTAGCCGTAAACCTCTTATCAAATCCACCCAGTGGATGATAAATGTGCCTTTGCTTTGGAAAAAGAGAGGGATCCTCGCTGATAAAGATAAACCAGCAGCAAGAGAGCGAGTAAGAGATAAAGAGGTGGAAAACTGGAGAAACTATGCAGAGCAACATACTGCTCATCCGCGCCTCTAATTAGTTACTGTACGTACAACTCTATAGCCCCGAGCAAATTTGGGGAATCCCAACGTATTTCTCGACTGCTTTCTTGTTTTTTTTTCTCATTTTACATAAACAAGGTTTGGAGGCGAAACAAAAGCAGCGGGGGGAGCGTGCTTCTGCCTGTCTATCGCCGCTCATTTGTCCTTGTTTGTATGTGTGCGATGAAGGTATCCCGAATGTAGGATACAAACCTTGGGAGAGAGAGAGAGATGGAGAGAAACGTGGCAAAGAAATCTAATTACAGTATTCCATCTATGAGGAGCGGAAAAGGCTGACAGCACTGCTGGGATTTGTGCATCTACAATCACGTCTCAGAAAGGAGACACCGGTCCCAAAAGATTCTGAATGTGAGCAAAAAAAAAAGTGTTTTAAAGAGAGTTATGCTGCATTCAAACACAGTGGCATAGGTGTGTTCGAAACTAAACCCAAGAGAGCATTATTTACTATAATTAAGGGTTTGACACGCAGTGACAAGACAACACATGAGTATATAGTACATAATAAGAGAAGAACTTCCTCCAGGGTCTTCAGGGTGAAGAGTGAGTGTTGCAAATTGACCATACTGTACCGACCTGTTCCCGTCTAGTTTTCTGGTTACCGTAAAAAATATCTTCTTCTAATAAGACGCTAGGTTTTAACAACCGGAGAGCTAACTTTAATATGTGTAAAGTTGTAATTGTTTGTGCAATTAAAAAACGTATTTCCATGATATTTGACGTGCCCGCGAGGGGGTCATCGAGAGACAGAGTGTCGCTGATATGAGCTGGATCGCAGTCAACGGTTCCCCGGGTGGAACCGTTCCCTCTGATGAGCCAGAGGAAGACTAATTGGTGCTACACCTTTCCCATGTGCAGCTGTGTCACCGAGATAACATACAGATACACACTCTGTATGAATGTATCGTGCCACGGCAGAGCAATTTATATGCAAAATGCATACATGGATGCAAGACATGGTCGAAATAAAGAGTTCTGCACACATAATTAATCAAACATGTCCACACATTCAAATTATATGAGTAGAAGAAGTAGGCAGAGCAATGAAAAAATACCCCAGTGAGGGAAAAAAATCTATTAAATGTATCTTTGTCTGCAGGGGACGACTCTACATTCTCTATTTCCATTACGTGTCAGTGAAGTGGTGGTGGTGGTGGTTGGGGGAGGGGGGGGGCTGCAGGAAACCAGCAGCAGCAGCAATAACAGCGTCTCATAATGGTGAGGAAAAATCCACAGCTGCCTGTAAGTTAACCGACACCATGAAAAGACGTCGGTGTCTGGAGTGACGACTAATCTGATGCCAGAGAAACATTTTGTGAAACATCCGGTGATCCAGTTACACGGCTCCCTTCACTAGACTTTGAATTAGGAAACAGAAGAACGAGGAAAGTCATCCAATTTTACCTTATTGTTCTTGCCAGAGTGAGGTTTCCTCTCTGCTGAAGCAGAACTTCAAGGCTGCCAGCGAAGGAGAATGATCAGAAAGTGTGTGTGTGTGCTTTTTTTTTTTTTTGAGAAACACGTGTGTTATTAGAAGAAAGAAATACTATTAGACGTTTGTAACGCATTTTCCCCAGTCTTCCAATAAAGAATTTTACAGCAAGAAATGTGGGATCCTTCAGCTGCCATAATGGCTAGATTTGTCTTAGAGGGCAAATGACTATATATGAGAGCTGGCTGCACAAACTGAGAGGGGAGACTTATCCATGTCAGCTGCTGGATTTAATAAAAATCTGATAAAAAAAAAAAAAACGACATTCATGCTTCATCTGTGCCAATGTTTGAACTGTACGACGAAATGGCTTTTCTGACATAAACACTGACCTTGTCAGGGCGAGTCGTCCAAAAAATGGTTTCTAAATCTCTGAGGGGCAGGTTAAGTTCAGGGTGAAGATTTAGGTTTAGGAATCAAGTGGTTTTAAGTGTCTGAGATTGGGAATAATGCTTCGTATAGGCTGTGCCGTCAGCGAGAGTCCTTATAAGGATAGCCGTGCGAACGTGTGTGTGTGTGAGGTTAATGATGCTGCCCTTTACTGTAATGACAGTAATGATCACCAGAGTAAAAGAACACATCTGGAGGATTGAGCGGTGAGGACAGACAGATGATGCGTGAATAAAGCAACGCAAAGAAGGGGAAAAAAAAATTACCAATGTGGCCAATGAATGTGGAGAAAAAGGCACGATTTAGCATGGATGAGCGGAAACGGAGACAGAAAGATAACCCGTGCACATATATTCCACGGTTCTTTTCTCTTTACCATGCAGTAAATAATGTGAAATGGCCTAGTTTGCCTCAATTCTTCACTGTTTTTTTTTTGTTTTTTTTAGGGCTTACAGTCTCTCTCTTTGATATATTTGTCAAGCATTCGTTTGCTTTTCAGGAATTTCTAACCTCGTACACTTACCAAATGTTGTTTTTATGTGAAGTGCACACACAAAATAATTTTTTTAAAAGATTAAAGCGGACCTAGACCAGAAGCTCCAATTAACGCTGTTTTTTTAGTGTGTATCCTTACCTTGTTTAAGAAGCCCTGAAGGTTCTAAACAAACAGTTCAGCCACTGCTGAGAACGCTGTGTTGTATTGTAATCTCGGGCTCAGCGAGATCTCTGAAAAAACCCGGTCCGGTTACGTAAACACCGGTTCTCCTGAACAGCAGATCCTCCTGCTCCGGGCACTAGTCCGGGTACATCCGGTTGCGTACATTGAACCGCAGAAGAAGAATAACGTCCGTTGTGGAGGTGTTTCACGAGCGACAGTGTCTTCTGACTCTGGGTCTAACTCCGGGTCACAAAGGAGTTGTGACGAAGCTATTTTTAAACAATGTTTTGATAATGAGTAGCAGTGCATCCACCGTTCCAGAGGGGGGCGCTGTGCTTCTGAGAGGGGGTGTACTTCCGGGTACTGGCCAATCACAAGACTCTGTCTTCTGGGTGAGAGAGTTGAGTCTCAAATCGGCTGGGAAACACCGTCAGAAAAGAGGATTTCTATCGGCTCGTTTACAAGTTAATGTATGCAAGTAGACCTCCATAACTAACATATATGTGCAACAGTTACAGGACCACTCTATGTGAGCTTTAAGATAAGATTAACACTAGATCGATCCACACTGGGACTCAAACGTTTGGTTTCAGAGCCACTTTATTCTCAGTAACTTAGCTATGTGCCATTTCCTGACCTATCAGTGACCCTGGTGGTTACAGTGGATCAGCAGCTCTATCATAGACAGACACACAGCGTGCAGAGCTAATCACAGTCTCTTTCACAAGTGTGCCTCCAGGACAAAAACTCCAGCAGATTCCCGAGCACAGATGTTACAGCATAAGTCATCGCCACAATATTCCTAGTCGGAGATGAAGGGGGCAGAGAGGAGTAACCACAGGAAGGAGAATCAGCAAGAACTAAAGACACGAGGTCTGTATTATTCAACGGTAAGTGCAAGTCATCTGATTTCACACTTTTTTTTAATACATTTAGCAGAGTTATAAAGAGCTACTGTGACAAAGCTGTGAAACACAGCTTCTTCTTTTTTTCTTGGTTTATTCTTTATTCTTAAACTTTGGCTGTTTCCTAACTTTGCTGTGATGTCACGATCTTACACTGTGTGCAAAGCAAAATACAGATAGATAGATAGATAGATAGATAGATAGATAGATAGATAGATAGATAGATAGATAGATAGATAGATAGATAGATAGATAGATAGATAGATAGATAGATAGATAGATAGATAGATAGATAGATAGATGCATATCAAGCTAGATAGATAAAGGATTAAGGAATGCTTTCAATAAAAACCCCGCTGGAAGTGATAATGGTACTGCATTCCTCTTTTTTTAAGGACTAATTATTAAGACAGTGACATACAACGACATAGGTGGACTTTTCTTTCTAAAGGGAATATAAGATGGCACTCTGGTTTCTTTATTGCCTAAGAAGAACCTTTGAACCATTCTGCCTATAGTGCAGAACTAATAACCAAAGAGAATATTGCAGCACCTACCGTGGATCACGCACTGATGTCATAAAAGAGAGTCGTACGAGTCTTCAAAAACACGTAAAAGCCTATAGATTATTATTATTATTGTCACTAATCATTGGCTGGTTTCTGGTTCCAAGGTATAGCACAGTATTAAAAAGTCACAATGTAAAAAACACACTAAAATCTCTGTTTTAACAAGGTCAAAGAATCAGTAAGCGTGCACACCTTTCAGTAACTAAACAGAGATACCGTTAAGAAATCACGTCCTTTCTCTTGCAGTAATAACAAGGAGCCAAATACACAATGAGCAGCAGCATGTTTGACGTCAATTATTAAAAAGCCACGGACATGTAAGTATCTATATAGCTCATAAAATGTCAAGTGTGTGCAATTTTAATTTATAATTGCTGATAGAACATGAGTGTAAACGAGAAAGGGACACTCGCGCATGGGATGTTCTGCCACATACAGGCCACATCACAGCAACACCGCCCCTCTGTTCCTGCACACAGAAAGCCTGTTCGGGTTGCCCTTTAAATATTTAACCACTCTTCCCATGAAGGAGCAATCAATTATGAGAGAAAGGGTCACTGGACCAAAACGGGCAAACATGGTTAAATACGTGCAGGAATAATGGCTTGATAATGAAAAGAATACCGTGTCCTGCCAGTCACCTTGATGCATGATTGAGAAGCGATGCATGAGTCCGTATGAGAGGTCCTGTCAATCAGCTGTGCAGAAATAGCCTCATGGAGTCACACGGACGTATTTGAATGACTGTGTGCATGTGTTCAGCCCTTTCTTACTTACAGACTTAATGTCCTTGTGAGAGTTTCCCCATCCAATATCCTTCTATCACACTATCATACGCCAACAGTGGATGTTGATTATGGAATTACTTCTTCCTCTTCTTATAGGTTTTCTATGCATTAAGTCATTTAATTACGCCCGTGTTGTTTGTGTTGATGCCAGGAGCTCCTCTTAAGCTTCTGGCTAATGGCATATTAATCCTTCAGGCTATGATGTGAACGCTGCTGTAGGTAGATATGTTAGACATTACCAGGTTTTAAAGGAATATTAGAAAAGATTAATTTAACAACACTTCAGAGTCACTTAAATCCATAATCAAAGAAAACACTGGATCACAAAGCTGCATGACTTAAGTAAACAAACACGAAGATACCAAAAGGAAATCCTGTGCAAGAGACTAAAGGTATTACACGCCTCAAGTATCCTTGAGCAAAATACTGGGCATAAACTTGCTCACTCAGTGTAAACAGTCTAATAAAATGGTTGAAAAAAAGACATGTAAGTCCTTGTTTTCTTACCTGCCCTCTTGAACCTGTCCAGCAGGTTTTGTCTGACGTCTTTCTGCAGATTGAAATAGTCGTCGTCCTCATCGGGGGTTTTTAGATAGAGAGGAATGTGCTGGAACACCAGGACGTGTTTGGGTTTAGGCTCCTGGACACAGACACATGGAACACTCAAATTGACAAAATGCAATTGTTGTGTTTTTTACGGCCGCGCACGGCAGCAACCATCCAAGCCGAGATGTACAGACGTCTCAAGAGGAAGACATCATCATTATCCGAATGTCCTCGTGAATCAAAACAGAGAATAGCATCATGTCATAGATGCTTTACTACCGTCGGAGACGAGGCTCTGCTCAGCTGCTCCTCCAACCACGTCTCCTGGGCCTCCTTCAGCTGAGGGCAGGCTGAGGCGTCGTAAAACAGCTGGGAGTTCAGCACCAGGCAGAGGACTCCACCCACCTGAGACCACGGAAGCAGAGAAGCAAAGTGATAAAAGACAGGGTTATTATTTGATTGTATTGTTTTTTTTCTTCTATTCAACTGATAAATCAATGACACAGAGCCAAACAGAGTTGGGGAGTTTGTGAAATATGGAAGGTGGAGAAAGAAAATCAAGACATCATCTATCTCGTTACTTCAACTATGACTTTTCTTTTTAAAGTTTTCAAGTCATTCTAGTAGAACAAATTTGCAAAAAAAAAAAAAAAAACAATTTTAAAGAAAAATTACTCCAAGCAATAATGTCCTGATTAAGCCGAATGTTTTTGAAGTTTGAACAGAAGAACATATGGTGATATTGTTTGCAGCAATCCCACTAATGAATAGTCGAGATCCATTAGAGACAAACACACATTATAAAAAGATTTCATTAAAAACAAAAGAAAGAAAAAATGCTAAACAACTTAGTGGCCAATGTTATTCCTTCCTCACTCTGATGTTTGTCCCAGAAGTGATAGCACAGAGAGGTGAAGAGGATGAAATCCTGGAAAAAGCAACCCAAATGAAATGCATCATCTTGAATAGAGAATGTGGATTTGAATAAATTGTAAGGCGTGATGAAAGGTTTTGGCTAATTTAACACAATAAAATATAGAAATCCTATAGAAGAAAAGCTTGTGCTACTACTTTATGTCTGTATGAACTGCTTACCCAGAAGCTGAAGTAGTCATCCCCCCATGCATTGCAAAACTGCTCCACTGTATTCAGAGTGGGTGTGTTCCCCAGGTCATGGTTCCCACTGACAAACACCAGTGGGATGGATGGATCTGTTCCCTTCAAGGCCGCCTTCAGGTCTCTCTCCTGACCTTCTCTAAACGGAGTGTCTGAGGGGGGGGAAACAGGAGAGCTCAGCTTATGTCCTTGTGATAAACGAGGTGCCTGTCAGAGTCCATACACGGAAACAACAGAAAAATATCGTCTCGGAAAAGTGGATGTCGGATAACAGAAACATCTTGGACAAGACAATAATAAGACGAATGTAGAGAGAGAGTGAGAGATTTATATGGACGGTGATGCAAAGTGTCAAGAGTATGTGCATGAAGGGTAGTAAAGGTGAGAGCCACCTAAGGGAAAGAGGATTATTTGGACGATAATGATGACAGCGCAGAGAATGATCAATGATCTGCGCAGCAGCTCGACGTTACATCACCATGGTTACCGACATGATGAGTGGTGTTTCTGGTGGAACCCTCCTCAGTCGGCTCGGTAAAGCCCAGCCTCTCTGTGCAGAGCTGTGCAGCGCAGGCCACAGCACTTGTCACAGATCCACTGGTCTAAGATACATGAGGCTTTAGTGTTTTACTAGGCCTTTACAATGTGTTCGGCTGTTTGTTGTGCGTAAATCAGCCGCACAACTCCATTAAGCCTGGAGTTCACGAAGACGAGAAGAACTGCAACAAGGAGGGAGTGAAATTAAATCAGCCCCAGTGTGCGTTAAGGGCAGAGAATTGGCAGGACTCAAATACATTTATAATTTAGAATGTATATCAAACAAACCTATGAGTTATTCCTCGCCCTCCTTCTTTTCCCCCCGCTCTTATTTCCTTTCCTTTTTATTCATCCGAGTAATTATTTTACTGGCCTACTTTTGGAGCAAATGTTTCCCTGGATGTTTGGAAAAGGACTCATTACATTAAGAGCATTTTCTGCTAGAACATCTCGCACATCGCAGAGTGACAGAATGCAGTTTAATACATATCCATATTAAAAAAAAATAAAAAGTCGACTTTAAACTTTCTTTCATAACGTAAGCCTGTCACACTTCCAACCATCAATTCAACACACACAAACCTGCACTTGAAGGGACGTGAATGCCCTTTTTGTTATGCAAAACAGTTTCTGTGTGACACTTTTAAGACTGCATTCGTCTGGAAACTTAAGGTCTGTGTTTAAATGCATACAATGTCCTTGTGTGCAACAGGTAGTATTTTAAAGTATGGTTATATAATAGCTATAAAACGCTAACGGATCATTGCTAGCTGTCAACAAATAGCCCTGGTAGCCACATACAGTGGCAGAGAAACTGTGCTGCATTCTGCTTCTGTGAATCATCCCTCAAACCAATGCTTAACCATTAAGTAGCTCATCATTCTATATCTTGCTTAAACTGACTTTATCATTCTGCCTCTGTATAGTGTTTAAAGAGCAGTTATAGCCAGTACATTTACATGCACAGCTTAATCGAGCTAAGGTCATAGTCCGATTATGACAACTTGCTGAGCCAGAGTATACATGTGGGTTAGGGCTACACTATAAGCTAGCTGTGTTGTCCGGAGAAAGACGCCACCACCGTATGATTTCCGACAACAGTACTGCAGTTTATACTATTCTATTCTATCTATATCTATTCCGGGTCAAAGACTTCAAAGTACGACTTCAGTCCAACTACGCGTATACATGCAGGAGTAATCAGACTATGGACTAAACTAAGACTAGCTCGATTTTGTTCGGACTAACTTGACAATCATTAAGAAAACAAAATGATCGTCTTTCGGAAACACTGAATGTAGCATTACTTATACAGTATGCTGCATCCTTCATCTGAAAACAGGCTCTGTCAAGCAATACTATCAGACAAGCATTTGTGAGTATACAGTGGCAGCACAGGGGCAGGCAGGGAGGGCAAGAAGCATCAAAATGCCGAATAACCGGGTTGTTTGGGCAGTAGAATTCACCTTTGTTGGCGCTTCTTTGTGTTTTCACGCATACTCAAACCGGTTTGCGGCCGCATCGCTTTACTAGCACAATGCTGCTATTGCTTCCGTCTATCTTGAACTCATTTGGCAATTGTTTGAATCTAACAAGCATCTGTTTATATTTAAGTTACACTCTACAGTTTTAAAGTAACAGGTAAGTGTATTGTTCAACATTCATAGGATAATTGGATACCCATGTCCTATTGTGTTTGAAGCAAAAGCCTGATGTGAAGCCATGAAACATTTATTTCATGCATACACTTTCACACCCTGCATTCTTCACTTAAAATAAGGCATGCATTTACTCAGAGGGGTACGAAGAAAGGGAGAAAAAAAACAACAACAATGCTGCCCTCGGCTCTCTCTGGAGGTCTCTGACTGAAAGGCCTTGCTCTTTTAATGAGATTGCAAACACTGTGATTCTCAAACTCTGACGGGAGACTTTGGCAGGTTCTCGTTGAGCTTGTCCAAGAGTGTAAGCAGTTCTCTCAATTTCCACTAAAGACTGGCTGTCGACACTGCATGCAAGCCTTAATGTGCGGGGTCCTGCTGTCGCATGCATTTTCCCTCACTTAAACAACTGTATTTGTGACTAAATAAAGTACGCAGTGGTGGTGACAGGTTGTGCTGATGTAGTGCTGGTCTGGGTTTGAGTTAGTTTATGTATGACAAGGTGATGGCTGAGATTACTTTATAATTACTCTTTCCAAATACAACCAAGTACAATTTGGTTCACAAAATTTGTTGTTGTTTTTTTAATTGCAGTTGGCATCCGTTCCATCCTTTCCTTGTTCTTCTCCTTCCCCGTTTTACCCTTACACTGGAAATGGACTGATTCCAAATGTCACTATCCATCATTGGTGCAATAAAAAAATACTTGGTACAACAATCTATGTGCAATATTTCATGTCCAATACTTCTCTGCTGCTTATGTAAATGACTGTGCCCTTATAAATCCTGTGGGTTTGACAGCATAATTACATTTTAAACAGTCTCTGCTTCAAGTCATTAAACAGCTTTTTTCTGTACATACCTTACATTCACACATTCTACTTATTATTCACTTGTTTTTATTGTCATAGAACTAAAAGGGTACTATGTATCTCTTAATAAGCACAACGTTTTTGACATATTAATATTTTTTGTCCAATCGTGCATCAGATACTGTGAAATGCTAACTCCTGTGAACTTCCGAGTACTATTAACGATGAGAAAATCAGGAATTTGGCTAAACATTTTGGCTAAACCTAAACAGCTAAGTCCATCCTCTAAATGGCCATGACTGATTAAGTTAATAAAGTGATATTTTTGGTAATTCTGCCAAGTGACTTTCTCAGTTGGCCGTTGCTGTTTTAAGAAGATTTTGCCCAATCATTCTCTCATAAATCATCAGGGAGTGTGACCTGCTTTTGTTGGCTGCTCCAATCCAGTCAGACGTTAGCCAGCTTTGCCAACCAACCGAGAATTGCACGTCCATGATGTTAGCTCTCCCCTCCCGTTTTTTTCAGCCACTTTAATCTCCCAAAAACAGAAATGGGGCCACGTCGACAATCTTGCACAATGCGAAGACACCAGCAGCTTCAAACGATCACTTGTGTTTGCACATGCCGACGTGAGGCTGAAAGTGTCTTATGTGCCGACGCTGACTTTCCTTGCGTGCACAAATATCAAGCAAGTCCACTTGGAAGCTCAGCCTGAAGGTGAGGTTCTTCATTCACCAGTCAATCTTCATACCCGCCATTGATTATAATGTTTAAAAGCGCTCTCACTTCCACAGGTCCCA
The DNA here is from genome assembly GCF_963457635.1 of Microchirus variegatus. Taxonomy (NCBI): domain Eukaryota; kingdom Metazoa; phylum Chordata; class Actinopteri; order Pleuronectiformes; family Soleidae; genus Microchirus; species Microchirus variegatus. The sequence goes on from NC_139818.1 coordinate 20,491,268, forward strand.
AAAACAAATGAATCCCAACACGGTCAATTCTTCATAGCCTCATCGGTTTCACAATCCCACAGAGAGACCGATTTTATCCACCTTCAACGGCAATTAGACAGGCTTCCATGTTTACAGAGAGGGGGGCGGGGATATAAAAGTCCCAACCTATGCAACCCACACTTCACCTCTGTGAGTTCTACACACCGCAGCACACACATGAATCCCGCTGTACCATGTGTAACATCCCTCATGAAGCCCCAGAGACATTGTTTGAATCCTTTGTAGTGCTCATTAGGAGAGTGTTAGGTCCAGCATGTTCCTCTAATCTAATCAGCTCTCCAGCTCGCCCCTCACCACCGCCCCCTCCCTACTCTTTATCCCCTTCATTTGTCAGCTTTGAAAGTAAGTGAGAGAAAGACACAAGAGACTGTAAGTGAGGGAGAAAGAGAAAGAATGGCCGAGATTGAAGGAAGCCCTTGAGAGGAGAATAGTGTCTCTTGAGGGTGAGCTGAGATTGAAAACAGGGAATTGGGATCAAGGAACTTTTTTTTTGACAGTGAAGGTCTTGATGGCGTGTTGTGGGAGCCAGTGCAAGGCAGCATTTCTTTCAAGAAGCTGAACGGGTTATGTACAGAATATAATTGTGCCTCCAACACAGGAGTCCATGTTGTGCGCTTCTTCTTGCCTTGATAAGAACAGGGATTTATTGAATGGTGACGTCAAGTGTCCTTGACCTCAAATCAAGACCTCGAGTTACACAAACGATTACAAGACCAAAGTGAACTTAAGATTCAACCAACCAACTCAACCAATTCACACCGACGCTGCTTGAAAATAAATTTGCACGCAGCCGGAATAACAGCGTGTTTGTGTACAGTGTCAGACTTGCAAATGAAGGCTGTCAAAATAAGGTATGAGGCACAACACTGCAGCGGTTTACTAAAGAGACAGACAAAGAGAGAGTGAGAGAAACAGAGAGAGAGAGGAAAGAGAATGTGAGAATGAGAGCATCAGAGTGGAGAGAGAGCGAGATGGAGAGTGAAATCCATGGGAACAGAAATACAGTTGCCAATTTCCCGTCGCCGAAAGGCAGCAGTGTTGACATTGCCAGTTGACAGCCAGCTTCCCCTGGCCACCGCTCATTCATCCCGAGTTGTAAATAAACAGTTTAAGGGGGAAATGTCAGCTGAGAGACGGAAGGAGCAGTTCTTCATATTTCCTTCCCTCCTCCTCCTCCTCACCAGTGCAGCAACCCAGTTGCCAGGCGAGTGACGGACACGGCGAGTAATGAGGATGGCACGCACAACCTGTTATGCTGGAGCTGACGCTAACAAGGGTTGACACCGCAATGTTTAAAGGTCCGCAAGGCCTCGCCGTTTAAACCCCCCCGTGGTTACATGATCTACTGTCCCAATATGCAGCTGAAATAGATCTCACTGTGACCTATAAATGTGACTCATCAGAAGGAGACTGGGGGGGGAAAATGGATGTCAGCCATTTTTGGGTCTAAACGGTGCAATCATGGAGATGATAAGGATTACTTGGACGCTTAGAGCCAGACTCTTGTATGATAGGGGGAGACAGCTCTACGAGTGCTCATAACTATCTCCGTCCAGTGGAAATGACTGGTCATGGTGACCCAAAAAATAGAGCAGGAAGGAAAGAGCCGCTCTGACTAAGCCAAATCTGTACAGTTTGCCTTGAGTCAAGAGTTAGAAAACAGCCAAGGACATTCTACACATGACATATTGCACCAAATGTAACTAATTATTCTGCCTTTTGTGTTCCATCTTGCATAATCGTCACATAAAGATGAAACCCAGCATTCATCCCGATCCAACACAACAAATAAAACAAAAAAGGCACTGCCAGACGTGCAGAGGTGGACACAGGAAGACAGGTTCACCTGTTGCACTATTTTTTCTCTCGCTACACATTTTCTGAAGACCAGGAAGCCAGGCAGGCACCTCATGCCGGCTCCCTGATTGCCATGCAACGGCAGTGTGCAGTGGTTGGCGGCTAGCGGCTCTTTCTGCTGAACCACAACTCCACAACACCTGCCAAGCTACACTTAAAGGTCTGAGAAATACAGGAACACTTTCTAAGGCTTCAAAGGGCCTTTTACTTGAAAGAGAAATTAGGTGATTTCTGTTTGCTACATTAATCCTAATATCTGCAGACACAACCGAAACAACAACAACACACACACACAGGAGGGGAGCACAAGTGAGCACAGCGTGACTCAAACGCAGCATGTCGGCTCCAAATAAGGTAGGAAATGAGCGGTAAAATTGCTTTATTTTGTTTACTTGGCCGGGGCCATTTCTGTATCCAACTTTTTTTTGCAAACCCAATTGTGCTCTGAAAATCTATTTGTCTGGCTGGACAATGACAGCATCTGGTGAATCAAGAAGTCCAGCTGCCACTGTGTCAACACAGGTCTGTGTGTTTTCCTGGTTGAAAGACGTCTAATAAAGCAGAATGCCAGACTGATTGAGAAAAGCCGGCGTACACATTATGACTGTATACAAACAGCCTCATACTCTCCATCTCCAACCAGGGTTCATCTGCTGAACCCTTTCAACAATGCAAAATCACAACAACAGCTTCAAGGCAACCAGGAGTTTTATTTTATTTTTTACAGATAGTATTTCTTGGGGTCATGGAGGTCGGGTATTAAACTTGACCTGGTGAAAAGGGGAAAGAACAAACTTCTTTTTTCTTCTTTTACCTCCAAGCTGAAAGTTACCATCCTTCAGAGTTTGAGAATATAAAGTCTGGTCGGGCTAATCGATAACTCAGGTTTTCCTCAGAATAGCCAGAAGGCCCGAGCTTTTTCCTCAGATGAGTATCAGCTGCTGTCTTATGGGAGAGCAATGTTTACCAACTTTGGTTTGGAAAGAAAAGACTAATGATGAAACCTCTGCGAGTACTTGAACAAGTGAACCATACATAAGCTGATATGTTATTCAAGGACTACCTTTCATCAAATATGGACTATCAGACAGCGGCTGAGAATATATTACATCACAAATACTCCATACATTTAAAGATGGACTTAGAGAGAGGTCACTTGCTTTGGAAGAAGAAGCTTTTAAAAATACTTTATTTACATTCAATCAATCTTGAGAGCTAGAACTACACACACGTAAAATGATATGAGACAACACATCTGTTATTGGTGTTATATTGCAAATTTTGGTCAAATCCCAGTGAGCATTTCCGCAGGAATATACATGCATACATACACAGACATTGATTCTGGAGGTCATTACAAACCTCCTGCACTGGGAATGCAAAAAGAAAATCAATTCTACTCGAAGCTCAAAAATGAGACTCAGATTACACTGCATGTCTGTTCTTTTGACTAAAAATTCTATATGACTGAAAAGACATGACATTTACCCAGTTTCAGTCCAAAACATTTATGTCACATTTTACTGTTATGACAAGATTGTCCAACACTGGCATTACAGCTCCTTTCAGATCTGTTTTTTCCAAACCAGTCATTTCATACTGGACAGGTCAGTCACTTCTAGTCCAGTTATACAATAACTGAATAATGCACGGTTAAAATAGGACACACCGAATCCCTGGTTTAAGTAGTAAAACATTCCTCTGCTTTGGGTAAATAACCAACAGATTTGGTTATTTTGGAGGGGACGGTCTAAAGGTTAACCTTAAAAACCCATCCAAGTTCAAAATATTAGGCCAACCTTGGTCTGAGACTCACTGTGAATCAATCACTAAAATAAAACACTGATGTTTTGTTCCAAGAACTGAGGTTAATTTAAGTTTGGCTGTGGAAATAGAGGACACAAGCAAACTAATTCGTCCTCCTGAGCGAACAATAAATAGCAGACATTTTGGGTTTTACATCGTAGAAGACAAGTAAGGAACAAAGCTGTGGACTCACCTGTTAGCTTAGCTTTTAGCACCACCAAAGAGAAGTGGCAGAAGAAGCATTACAGACCATCAGTGATCAGATCAAGTGATCAATGTTGGAAAAAGTTGATCACAGACCTATTAACTAGTGTTAAAACTAGTGAAAAGTACTTAATATGCTGTGGGTGAATAACAGGGTGTGATTGGAGAGTTTATGTAGCCTCAAAACAATAATATATTATATTGTTGTCCATAAATATCCATCATTTAGTCACATGGAGCTGGACCTTGAAATAGATCACCGTTATCTAATGGCTGTGTTGACGATGACTTCTGTTCCTGCCTGAATCTAAAGTAAAGGTTCTGGCTCCAGACGGTTAAAATTAAAAACATCACTTTATCAGATCACGTCTCATAAAGTAACAATGTGATGTCCCTTCATTAACAACCTGAACCATGCATATTGTTAGCAGCCTCATTACCCCAGAAGGCAGTTTGTTCATTGACCATAAATCTGGATAAGTCACTCGTTAAAATTACTTTACCACAAAAGACGATAAAATACACGACTTGGTTTGGCTGATGACTTGATTGAATGGTACATCTTTTGCTGAATACAAACGACGGCATTAAACAAGATAATGGGTGAAATGATGTATCGCCTGTGCAATGGCAGCTCTGATACCTGAGCGCTAATTTGGAAGTGTCACTTCAGACATTTTGAAGTAAGTGTGCCACTCACTGGGCCAAGTCTGCGTCATTTGATTTGACTGAAATAGAGTGAGTGGGGTTGAAGCTCGTTGGCATCTGAAAGTTAGCATTTTGTTGTTCTCCAACACTGGAGGGTATATTTTTGTTTACTGTCCAAATGGCTGTGTAATCTACTTGGAGCCTCTCTTCACTGCTGTGGTGTATTTTCACCAGTTCTTTTAAACTTTTCATAACCCTGCAGGTATTAACTAAAATAAGTACTGCAATGGACTCTGTAAACACTCTTTCATTATTACGCAACAGTTGGACATATTTTTTTGTAAGCTGCTACCACTCTTAACCAGATAAATGAGGACAGAGGAGTAATACTCTAATGCAGGTCATTTAAGGTTATTTTTACCTGGCATGGCGTGGACCAGATCCCCACACAGCACCATGAACCTCGGCCTTGGGGTGAGTTGGTTAACGGCCTCCACGGCCTGCTTGGTGAGCTCAACCTCCTCGGCCCATTCGTCCCCTCCGCCATCGCAGTCGCCTTCCCTCCAGGCTTTCATCAGCCCAAGCTGGGGGTCCGCGGCCTGAATGAAGTAAAATGGTCCCGTCCACTCATGTTCTGCATCTGGAGGAAAGAAAGGCAAAACCAAAGCATTACATTTTGAAAATCAATGGAAGTTCTCCCATGATTTTTTGTTAATTATTAAGTTAACTGCCAATGATTTGTTGTATTTTTTTCATGTCTGATGTGCATTAAATGGAAAGGACTTTTAGTACTGACCCATTCCATTTATCTTACAGGGTATTGACATTCTGGCAGCCTCTTAACAGCTTAAACTCAATATGTTTCGGGTCAACGGATGCTACCACAAAGCACATAATAATATACAAAAAAGCCATAGGGATTAGCTGTGCTCACAGCATTAGTCATTCAGCGGTGTAGGGCCTGCTGTGAACACTTTATGCAGAGACCTGATATTCATTCGTGGAATCAACACAGCACTTGATACGCTGAAAGCACTGTGATATAGGAGCGCTTTAGTCACTTCCTGAGTAACCAGCGCTAAACAACTAACAAACAGCCACATGAATGAGAGTGATTGACAAAGAACAAGTGTTTTCCGCAGCATAATCACCTTCAAATATCGCTAACAAGGCAAAGTGCGTCCAGCTTTTCCCATTTAAAGAACGGAAATGGACACTTGACACGGCTTGGCGGATGGTAATGACAAGCTATGACATGAAGGACACAAGGGAGCAGATGCTAAGAGCAGGTGTAAAGAAAGGCTCTCCGCTCCACTCATTCAGTTTCCGGTGGGTACGTAAGCAGTACTGTAGTCATGAGCGGCTGTCACTATGGACAGTCTGCGTGTGCCTTCCAACACAAATCCCCTCACTCGCACTCAGCAGGGGCGAGTAGTAGCTCTTCAACATCCTCTGTTAACATGCTCTCCGTGTGTCCCTCTCCCAAATGAGTTTATGGTAATTCTGTCCGCAGAGAAACTTGAGCAAAGATAGAGAAAGAAAAAAAAAAAGGCTAGTAGACAAAGACTGTCTTGCTCTTGGAAACGGGATGAGTATAAGCTTCACAATGATCACTAAGTGTAATTGATATTTTATGAAAACAGAAGAGGAAGCAGAGTCTAGGTGTATGATTATAATCATCTCTTCAAAGTACATTAATTGAGAATGCCTTGAGTCCAAAGGAGTGAGGAAAGCTGATGAATTCAAACCAGTTGCCATGACCACTGTAGTGGAAAGTTTCCTAATTTTAACTCCGCAGTCTATAATCAGCACTTTCTACTCGAGTAAACACAGAGTAGATCTGCTTTGAACAAATCAAAAATTAGGCACATCTTCATCTCTTTCATCTTTCTCACCTGGCAGACAATACCTGCTCATGCTCGCAAAGGAGTCAAAATAAAGAGAGTGCATCTGATGCATAAAAACATAATATGTAGATGTGCGTTAGTCTGCCCTACACCATCTTTTGTGACGTTAAATGAAGTTGCAAAGATATAGCAAGATTTCTGTTGGACAGAATAGACTTGTTGGTGCAGCCTCCATCTCTGGAGCCTTAGGAGTAAACCATTTTACAGACAAACGAAAAAGAAATGAAGGGGGTAAAAACACACACACATGCACACACCAGGGACCTGGAGAAGCGAGCAAACCTCTCATAACACCAGATAAGAGGCAGCAGCATTGTGTGTGTGTGTGTGTCTGCACTGAGCGAACAGAACTTCAAACATCATCGCAGATATTTCTCAGGTGGCAGATGGTGTGCTCCGAACAAAACTAATCATCATTTTTGAGATGAAAGCACGTGGAAGGAGCATGGTTTTGCAACAAACATTAAACTGCTGAACATTTCAATGTATTCCCTTGGGCTTCCCTTATAATAAGTGTTTTCCTGTACACGGTTCTTAAGAATATTAATATATTAGTGAGAGTTAACCTTGCTGCGGGCATGTTCCTGTTTAATGCAGCCTCTAAGGCGAATGTACTAAATGATGCAAGTGGTACAGTCCTTAGAAAATGGTTTTAAATTCCACTATAAGTTAGCAAGACTGTGTCACAATTAAGAATTCCACAGTAGTGTGAACAATCAGCTCGTTTTTGTATTTTAAAACGGGGACTGTACGGGTTTTGTTTCGCTATTGAAACACGGCAAAACAAAAACACCAAGGGTACATTCGTAAACACACGCTAGCATGCTACATTAGCCGAGCTATGGTTGACAGCAGAGACCTGTTGTTAAAACGAAGCCGAGGAGAAGCTGTCAAACGACAGACGTCCCTCAGTCAGTGTCAGTCCACACTGACCTGTTCTCAACAGCAACTTGTGTAACAGTGCAGGGATGACAGAGAGTGTTGGCTAATGCGCTAGCATGCAATTTGGCTAACAGCCGGGTCTAATGAAGTTAAAAGCTGTCGGCTACCTTCAGTCAGTCCGCCAAATGTCCGATGTTTGGCTCTGAGAAAGATATCCACGCTCTCAGCCATAAGATCCACCACTCAAGGAGCCGCCCGGGCGCGCTATTTTTCCGCTTGTGTGCCTGTCAGAGAGCCGCCGGACGGGGGTCTGCTGTGTAGCCACAGACGTTACTGAGCTGTCCTTGCTCTGCTTGCTAACGCCGGCGAGGATCGGCGATCGATTACTCCGCCTGTTTGTAGATCTGTGTGCAGCGGCCCCCAGCGTGGCTGCAACAATACATGTCTCACAACATACCAGGAGCGGTTCAAGGCAGAGTAATTACAGCCCCAGGCAAGAGGGACCGGGGTGGGGGGGACATTAAGACAACAAGGAAGCTTCTTCTAAAATGTTGTCAGATATATATTGTGTTGTATTTACATTTCAATGCTAATATTAGAACTAGTTTGTTCCACTGTTTATCACAGATTATGGCTTGTCTTAAAGGTCCCCTATTGTGCAAAATCAACTTTATTCAACTGTATTCCTGTAGCAACCTCCACATTAAAACTGATCTCTTTGGCACAGCACAGATTAGTTTTTTTTCCCACTGTGGTGAGCTGGTGAAAAATAAAAAATCTTATTAGCTGTTGCAACACACAGGTATGCATGACCAGACATGTGGACCACCTCTTGGTTCTCATGTGAAGGAGTTTATAAGGGTGTGAAGAAGTGTATGAAGTATGTCACAGTGAGGCAGTCACTGGGGTTCTGACTCATTGTACTACGCAGGTCAGAGCATGATTACTTGGATATCACAAAAAAAAGTCATAACACTACAGGACAAACTCATAGTCTGACAGCAGACCATGAGTCAGTCCTGGAGGACAGTGTAACTCCAATGAATGAACATGAAAGTCAGGCAAATACCATGCTTTAATTCCTTAATATATAGGATCAAGAGTCAGGTAGTGCCTGCTCCCAATGTCTATGACTGTAGGGGCTCTACATTCAACAAAATCTGTCTCATTCCCCCCCATTCTCTAAGGTTTCCTGTCTTTTTTGACCACCTGAAGCATGTGCTTCATGGTCCAAATGCTGATCGGAAAACATGAGACAAAAAAGACCTATTATTGAGGGTTTTGTCAATGCTGTAAAGTAAACAGTTGCTCTTTGGGGGCCCCTCTCAGTTTGGGGCCACAGGCAATTTGGCCCCTACAACATACCTGTGTTATACTCACTCTTTCTCTCATCCATCATCATTGAATGGTTATTCTGCAGAATTAATCTGCATTATAATCAACTTTTTGTCCAAATTATTTTGCATTCCATTTAAATAAGTACATTTTAGTCCTGTTGTCCACTGTGTGGTTGTCATGGTCCCACAAAGGTCGGTACCATGGACAGAGACTGGAGATTTTCAGCACCACGGACAGAGCTCATGTATCCGTCATCCATCAGCGTTTGAAAGTGTTTTTACTGTGTTATTTCATTTTCTTCATAAGAAGTTTAACCATGTCACTGAACACTAACTGCATCTTTATATAAAAACACAAACATTTTTTTAATCATATTTTGTGATTATATTATAAATCAGATTGGCGTAAAGTGGACAACAGCCCACGCATTTCCTTGATGGCAAAACAGAATAATATTCCGGGGATTTTCTCATAGTATATTCACTACATGCTCTCTCTCTCTCTCTCTCTCTCTTCCTATCCCCCTCTCTCTCTCTCGCTGTGTGTCCCTCCTCTCCTTCAGGCTCTCCCACTCTCAGTTCTTCTATTCGTTCACTGCGCTCTCATCCTCGGTGTGGCTTGTGTCTCTGCCTACTCCTGTGCGTAAGAGCGCACCGATGGATACGTGGTGGTGCACTGCTGAAAACGCGAAATCCGAGACAACCGCACGCTTGTGGAGAGACACGTAGGTGCGCAGCTGGATATCAGTCGCTTAGATGATAATAAATCCACTCCACTGAGATTCATTTGATTCTACTTTGACTTTATTTCCCTCCCTTTTTTTTTTTATTTTTGGGTGATGGCGATATGTTAAGTCAAGCTTCTCGTCGGCGCGGATGACGGTGCTACTTGGATGTATGTTTCTGGACTTTTCAGCGTATCATGACCGCGCGCCTCTCCCCCTCTCCCCAAGTCTTTTCGTTTCCGCGTGAAGTTGAAAGGAGGAGAAAACACAATGCGAGGGAAATACTTTCTTCTCGGCTTCTTGTTGCTCAAACTTATGGCTCTGGTGTGCAAGGCCGACGGCGAGCCGGGGATGCTCGGAGGATTCGTCATGATCGCCACCTCCAACGGCTCCAGGGAGGAGGAGAGCGTGTCCGAGGAGACCCCGCACACGGAGGACAAATGTCGGGGTTACTTCGACGTCATGGGCCAGTGGGACCCGCCGTTCGTCTGCAAGACGAGCAATTTCCTCTACTGCTGCGGCACCTGTGGCTTCCGCTTCTGCTGCTCCTACAAGCACTCGCGCCTGGACCAGAGCACCTGTAAAAATTATGACACGCCATTGTGGATGAAGACCGGCCAGACGCCGTACAACAAGAAGAACAAGGCGCACGACAGCACCAAAGACAAGACCAACTTAATTGTTTACATCATATGTGGAGTAGTGGCCATCATGGCTCTCGTGGGGATTTTCACCAAATTAGGGCTGGAAAAGGCGCACAGACCCCAGAGAGAGAACATGTACAGGTGAGCGCACCCCCCCCCCCTTCTCCTCTTCATCATCATCATCGTCCAACTCTCTCCTCCTCTTCTTCACTGTGTGCGCTTGTTTACACGGAGATTGCAGTAGTAGCTTATACGCACTCGCAGCGTGTCTTCATCACTTACCTCATCCGTCTGTGTTTGAATGTCCATAAAACTGTGTAAGGAGGAGGAAAAAGAAGAAAACAGTTTTAATGACACAGTATGATGATGCATAAACGCTATAAACGCATTAGGAAATATTACAGCTCCTCTGCCCAGGGCTGTGGTTTCTGGGCAACCACCAGCACAACTTATGTCATATATCTTGTGTGCAGACTCTTAATGAAGAGGGATGAGACTGCTGCATGCTTTGTCCACTCCAGACCAAACCATTGTACCCAATAAATACACCTTTATGTGAGATACTCGTTCTTCTCTCACCATTGTGATGTGAGATCGGTGAAAAGGCTGTTTATACACCTTCACTGTGTCATGTGCAGCGACTGCAGGGCGAAAAAAGAAATCAGGACAAATGAAAGCAACGTTTTATTTCTCCTCCCCCCCGTTCATTCATTCATTCATTAGGGAATCACATTCTTTTACACTTCATGGAACGATGTGCATCAATGGATAATTAAATGAACCATGTCATGTACAGTTACTAATGTCTGCACACCTCATCCATCCTCTCCTCTCTCTGACAGGGCCGTTGCCAGCGTGCTGCAGGGCGGGTGTCCAGGTGAGCAGTATCGCGGGGAGGAGGCCCTGGGGATGCATTCGCAGCACTGTGTCACCAGGACCACAAACCTCCGTGAGCGTCTTTCTCTTCTTTATGCTCGGGGAGTGTTTTTTGTTGTTGTTGTGTGTGTAACTTGAAGCAGCACATGGGAGAGGTGTGTGAGTGTGAGTGTGAGTGTCAGCTAAAAAAAAAAAGAAAAAGCATCTTTTTAAAACCAACTTGAGAGATTGGGATTAGATCAATCATCTCAGCTAAACTCAGCACAAGTTAAATCTGGATGATGGTTGGGTCCTTAGAGCTGTGGAGGAAAAACACATCCCCGCAGGCTTTTTCCCTTTGTTGCAAATGACAGTGTTTGGATGTTGTTGTTTTTTTCTTTATCTTGCATCGGCCAGATATTCATCCATTTCATGGATTTTTTTTCAACGCGTTGGAAAAATGAAAAAGAAAGAATATCTGCCCGTCTTCCTGTTGCCTTTCAAATCCAGCTGTTATTCACTGTTTTATTTTTTGCTCATGCCCACATGATATGATGCGAGAGAGAAAGAGGGAGTGTGTGTGTGTGTGTGTGTGTGTGTGTGTGTGTGTGTGTGTGTGTGTGTGTGTGTGTGTGTGTGTGTGTGTGTGTGTGTGTGTGTGTGTGTGTGTGTGTGTGTGTGTGTGTGTGTGTGTGTGTGTGTGAAGGCAGATCTGGGAGGGGGATAGTATACAAAGCGTATGAATGCCATCTATTTTTGTTGTGTCCCGTGGGCTGCTACAGTACCGAGCGTCTTTGTGTTTTTAACACTAAAGATGAAACAGATGAATGCACACAACCACACACACACAAACAAACACACACACACACACACAGCAGCCAGATTCCCTTAAAAGTTGCTTCCCCAGTCCACGTCGTTCTTGCGTCAAAGCAAAATGGGACCCTGAGATTATTTCATTCCAAAAATAGAGACGGTTAGACCTGTTTTTTTTTCATGCGTACTATTAAAGGTAAGGTCGGAGATCCTGGGATTCAAAAGCCCAACCCCCTTTCTTCAGACTTCCCTCCGAAACTCCGCCTCCAGAGCACAGGAACGCACAATGCTTGTTCACGAAGAGCGTGACGGTAACTTTTTTGGATACTTGGAATACGGAAAAACAACAAACAATCTCAAAAGATCACGGAGACACAAAGTTAGCCTACCTGTCCAGGAGAAACAGCGACACCATGTCATAATTTCTTGGCTCTCGCTTCCCCCCCCCCAAAAATGTCTTTTGCTTAAGGCCAATACCTGTTGATGACACCATAACGTTGCTGCGACTGTCTCGGGTCTCGTTGGATTTTTAGCGAGCTAGCCTATAATCTGGCGTTATCATACGATGAGTACACAAAGAGGTATGGGGTTTTTACAGGCCTGTCCGTTCCACAGGTGACTGACAATTTATCATTTCTGTGACAATGCATTAACTAAGCTAAAGATCTCCTACCCTATATTTACTTTTGAAACTGACACTGTTTTGTGTAACTTCTGCAGAATAAACCTTTAAATGAACTCACACGGTGCTGATCAAGCCTGATTCAGCTTCACGTTACTCTCGGTAAAAACTGCGTTTAGAGTCGCCCGGTGGACAGGAAGCTATTCGTTTTATGTCAAGAAGCAACCATCAGGCAAAGGGAGACGGAAGGAGAATGATTAAAATTACAAAGATGTACCCATAAAAGTTCCACAAGTGAATTCTACAATAAAATGATAAATGCTTCTGACCCAAATCACAAGCTGATTTTTTTCCCCCCATTGTTTGTGTATCACTCTCAGAAATAAGGGTTCCTTCTACAAGGGCTGAGGTTTTTTCTACAAGGGTTTTTCAAGGGTTCTTGGTAACACTGATGGTTCCAGTAAGAACCATTTTGATCCAGAGAACCCTTTAAAACCCTTTTCCTGAATAAAGGGTTTTAAAAGGGTTCTTGGTGGAACCTTTATAAAAAGGTTCTACCTGGAGCCAAAAAGGGTTCTATGAGGACAGGCTGAATAACCTTATATGGTTCTACTTAGCACTTTTATTTCCAAGAGTGTAGCTACCTCTGTTGGTGAGCCTGAAACAAACGTGTAATCCTAAAGCAGCGCTCCCTCGACTAACAACGACGTGACATAAGCCCTACTCGGCGTGAAGCGCGACGCCCACAGACGCCTTCGAACATCACGAGTGCACACCTCATGGACAGGGGTGAAGGTTAACATGCGTCAAAAGCCAAGTTTTTCGAGATGAGGCGGTCTAAAATTAAAAGAGATGGAAACTCTTCACTGCGGGAGAGATGAGATCGTGGGCTGGCCTATCACCTCAGCGGCCAATAGGACACCACTGTGGAAACGGAGATTATCGTTATTGCAAATGGTGGAACGTGCTCCTCTGAACCCTCTCACCCTCGGGCCTGTGGGTAATCATGTGGAATGTTATTAACCTCCATGATCTGGTGGGATCCTCCTTGACAGCCACCTGATTGGTGTACGGGGCCGATTTATCTCGGGAGGATCATTGGGGGGGGGGGGGGGGGGGTGTGTGCTTAGATATGGATTCTCTGGCCGAGGCGATGTTATTCTTGTTTTAAGTGATTAACGACGGATAAATAGACTGAAAAGGGCAAAGACGACTTTCCATTAAGAAGAGCAACGCTCTGAGTGCAAAGGACAGAGGAGGAGGAATTAGAAGAGTGGTAATTGCGATGTAAAGATACGTTTCGGGTTTGAAGGACCACGTGTGCATGTGTGCTTTTTTTAGTACAAACTACGTATTGATTATAGCTTATGGCCAGATTGCCCTATTATTGGCATCAATGAATCAGGTCTGGCAGATCTCTGCTGCCAGTGTAGGAGGAGAAAATTCCTCTGGGCCTCGTGTGACTGTCAGTCACAGCCTGTTATCTATCTGTCAGCAGAGGAATCACGGATGATGACCACCACCGCCGCCGCGTCAATTTTATCATTTTTATTTTGCTTATTTCTCAGCACAAGTGCAGAACCAAGTGTAGAGTGAGCCCATACGTGTATGAAGTCATTAAAAAGCCTGAAAATAATCTTAATGATGAACATAAGGAGTCTTAGTCCCTCCAGTTTTGTGTTTTCTAAACCCACCGTTTAAGCTGTAATGGTATGATCTGATGATTCTGTTGTACTGAAACGGAGCAGAGGAGTTAGAAACATGTGCCCCATGTGGAATGAAAAAAAAGTTTTTTATCATTAGAAAAGCCTAAATTACAGTCTCTAATCCATCCTGGTAATGGATTGTTTTTTCAGGAACGTGGACAAAATGCGTCCTCAAACCATCTCTGAATGTGGTTTCAGTGATTTGCATCTGATTTAGATCATTCAGACCTGATCTTGACCATTTATCTGGCCTTGATCGGATCACTGAGGAATGACAAAACAATATTTAGGCTTTCGATTCTATGGTTGAACTCATGATATTTCATCTAATAAGCGTTATTGAAGCTCTGAAGTATGGAGCTCTGTCTGTTATACGTCTTATCTGTGATGGAAAAGTCATTCACGGGGACTTTCAACGTCCTTTTAGCACTTTGAAGCAGCCGATCTCATTGTTTCTACTCTTACTGTATCATAAGATGATGAAATTAGACATGAGATTTAATTTAAACATGCAAATTATTGCATCCAGTGCTACAATGTTGTACTTTTTAAGTTCTGTAATTGTTATTTTGGGTATCACACTTGAGCGCTTTAGATGGGGCAACAGTCATCGAGACAAAACACACATACACACACAGCTATAAGTGCACACTTACACACACACACACACATGCACAATGATCACTATCCAACATTCAGTTTGCCGCTCGGAGGCTTAATTACCTCCCGAGCAGTTCTAACCTTTTGCTAAACATTCTGAGATGGGAAGGATGAAATTTTAATCGGTAATTGCTTCAGAGATTGCACAGACACTGTCTGCAAAGAGCTGTGTGTGTGTGTGTGTGTGTGTGTGTGTGTGTGTGTGCATCACGCAACTTCAGGTCTGTGCACGACACAGGCCTGTCAACAGGAGCTGTGCATTCCCTTCGTTAAAGAGTATAGGCGAGTGTGACCTTGTCTTCCCAGCTGCCATTTGAGCCTTCAGCGTGTCCCGTCTGATTGCACGGTGTCAGAGCGGCGAAGAGAAGAAGAAGCTGCAGCAGCAGCAGCTATAGTGAACCTCTGAGTTGTAGAAACAGGCAAAGAGAGAGAGAGAGAAGGGCTGTGGAGGGTAGTTATCTGCGAGGCGTCACTCCAGCTCCGGCTCCGTTTGAAGCTCAGCATCTGTCCTTGTGTTCAAACAGGCAGAGGAAGAAAAAAAAACAAAAAAAAACGGTGGAGTTAAAGTTCCCTTTCCCCCAACCTTGTCTTTCTCTCTCGTAGCCTGCTGGAGCGACAGGAAAAGGCTCCCACCTTATTTACAGCTGCTTTTTCCTTTGATCCAAGCCACTGAGGTTGGTTTTAATTTGATATGTTTGAAACCAAAGCTTCACACAAACACACACACACAGTGACTCAGACACTCCAGGAACTTGTTTATAGAGCTGTTCATACAAACACTTAAAAACAAAAACTCTCTATTATGTCACCCTGGATTAGGCTGTCCTCAAACACATTCTGTCATTGTCCTGAAGGGTCCAAGCAGCTGAGCGGAGTCACTAAATGCAGGGGGGGGCAGCAGGCGCCGTCACACCTGGGCGCCGCGAAACAGTTGACCAGATGTTCCAAGGGCTTGAGCGTAACGACGCCCGAGGCTCAGGTGTGAAGCTCGAAAGAAAATCCAACTTGAGCATTTTAGTCTTGTCCAATTTCGATGCCTAAAACTTCTATCGCACCTTCTTATGGACATCAAATACAAAGAGCCAGGTCCCTAAAGAAGACATTGAAGCTTCTACATTTACAGTACAGTTGACTTAGAGACTGTAATTCCTCCCTCAGCCTCAGACTCTCAGAACAATCTGCACCGCCCCCCCCCCCCCCCCCCCCCCCCTCAGTCTTCTCTCCAGACTCTCATTCCTGCACCTTCTTTCTGCCTAATTATCTAAATGTGAGCCCCCTCTGCATCCCGGAGACTTCATTAGTCTCTGGGATGGGTCAGTCGTGTTCATGTTATTGCCTCCGCATCATCTCTCTGGTTATCTCTGGTTAGACTTGTGGTGAAAACTGTGGTGCTTTCATTCAAGAGAAGCCTACATGTTCTTATATTCATCTGTATTTTGATTAACACTTAAGAATGCGTTTTTAGAACTACTGGAACTACAGCTGTAGAAAAAAGATCAGCGTAAAGAGATCTGCATTCATACTATTACGCTTAAGTTGATTGTCTCCTTTGTTTCAGCGAGTATAGCTAACAAGAAACAATTGTGAAAAGGGCTGGATTCTGAATCACAAGGTCCCAATTTGATTAACATTTACAGATATTTCAGTGTTTGTTCTAATTTTCTTGGACCTTTTCCACAGAACTAATGCTGCATATTGTACAAAAATCCTGGTGCATCATTAAAAAAGACTCGAAAGTCATGCAAAGACTATCGCGATCAAGCTTCGCAAGATATGTGCTGAGGTCACAGGGATCCATCCACTGTCAACATCCGCTTTATCCTCCACATGAGGGTCGCGGCGGGGGCCGCTGGTGCCAATCCCAGCCGACATACCCGTCGAGCCAAACGCTCGGCTTATTTCGTGCAAGTGCAAATGTCAATAAAACAACAAGAACAAGAAGTGCAAACTCCTCATTTAAATAAGCAAAAACCTATGGTTTCTATACGACGTAGGAGTTTCGGCCTCCATTCCCAAGGGGTCACAAGATAAGTCTGAAAGGCCACAAGGTGATTAATGAGTATAAACGATCCTAAAGCAACATAAAAAACAACAAAAAAATACATACGTATTTAAGTTGAGCACACACTGGATAGGTCCCCAGTTCATTGGAAGGCCAAGACATAGAGGAAAAACAACCATTCACTCTCACGCTCACATTTAGTGTCCAATTAAGCTCTTATGAAGTCCAATTTTGTGGACCCAGAGCTAATGAGACAGACGATGATTTAGGTGAAACCAAAACTGAAAGTAAGTCTTTCAACTGAGCTGCAGAAGTTAAAACCCGATCAGGAATATCATCCGAATGTCTCCAATTGTGCCTGCCTATACCAAAATTAAGTTATTAAAATTTGAATATGGGCATATTTGGAACAGATTAATTGTTTAACACTTTAGATTAGGGAATACATATTCACCATTAACTAGGTGCTTACTAACATGCATATAAGTAGCATACTAACCCTTTATTAGTAAATATTAAGCACGTATTAGCACATTATGTAGGAAAAATATTAATTCATGTCGTAATAGAGGTAGAATAAGGTGTTAATACATGCTTTATGATTACTAATAAAGGGCGAGTATGCTACTTGTATATGTTAGTAAGAACCTAGTACATGGTTACTGTTTTTTAATGAAAATGAATCAGTATGTATGTAGTCCATGATGATTGCCTAACCTGGCACAGGCGTCATTAAAGCCCGAGAAAACCGTGCGTCTGAAGCTGTCGACGACGGTGAAGGGCTAATAAGATTTAGAACGTAGGACAAATGGAAACGCTCACAGTAAGTTATTATTTTCACCCATTAGTCCACGATCCGGAATCCTAATTAAGCAACAGGACGACCCTGAGCTGTCACACTCCTGTTATTGAGCAGTGTAAATTTGAACAGGCACTCATTCAAGGGAGAGGGGGGGGGGGGCAATTAAAGAAATTAAATGGTGTCCTCAAAGAGTTGTGTGTGATGCACGCCGCCCGTCCTTCTCTGTCCTCAGTGTTTGACATCTTTCAGCGTGTAATTTCCCATCTTGTCATTGTGGTGCGGAAAGATGCAACGAGGGACGGTGAATATCTTAACTTCTAATCAGCTCAGCAGCACTAACCCCAACCCCCCCCCCCCACTTTACGAATATTAATCAGGTCTTTTACTCCCAGGAAGTCACTTCTTGCATTTGACAGGTAATTACTGAACGTCTCTTTCTGTGTGCGTGTGTGTGTGTGTGATTTTACCGAAGTTGTCCAAGTAGTCGACGCTCACTTCCATGTTGTGTAAGAAAAGGAAAATAAAAACTGCAGTGGACTTGATTCAAAACCTGATGACATCGATTTAACTCCCTCATTGACACTGCATCGCGCCGTGATACTGCACTCACAGGCAGTCGTGGTATCAGCAGACAGATTTCCCATCTGTATGTTTGAACAGGTGGTTATCACCACTGCTTTCTAATTAACTGCTACGCTGACTCCCCTTAATCGACTGTTTAAATTAATGACTCGAGCCCTTTTTTTTTGCAGAAATTAGGATTAATATTTTGTCAAATGGGTTTTCGCGCGATGACAAATTAACATTTAAATAAGGGAACTCTTAATAAGTTTTCAAAGATGCTCCCGCGTTTGTGTCTATGTTTGCAAAGGAGGAGCGGCTATGATCCGTTTGACAATAACAGACAGAGTGATGCTTTATGTCTTATTATGCGCCTTATAATAAGTGCATGTACAGTAGCTGTGTTGTGCTGTGTGAAACCATCAGTAATCTGCAGCTATTGTCACACAATAATGGGGAGAAGGAACGCTAATAATGCCAACAATCACAGCAGCATACTGTATATGTTCTTGTCACTTCATGCCATTGTTAGTATAGAAGTCTTAGTATATCACGACTGATATTTTGATTATTAACACTATACACTATTGTTTCCTCACACAGAGTCGACTGTAAGACATGATGAGCACAAGTTAAAGACTGCAGCAACATAAAATCGAACCCTTTAAACTGCAGTGCATATCTTTTAAATATGCCTTCAAACCGTTTTAATGCTGTTGGCACACATACGCAGTACACTGTTACGCTGGTTATTTGGAGTGCTGCTCTTTTCGTTTAATAAAGCTAAAGAAGCTAACGGAAAATAACTGCTAACTGGTAAATGGTGCTTGGACTCTGGTGCTTTGGCACGAAAAACTGCGTTTTTTAGAGACTACGAGTCACGTAAACGAGGTCTTTTTCCAGTCAGTCGTCATAGAAACGCGCTAATGTGCCCAGCACTACAGAAATGACAAAGAATTACCCAGAGAAAGCTTCAGATGTGACTTTTACTGCTCAAAAAAACACGGTAGTTCAGCAGTGTGATGGGATAAGTGCCCGCCCGCCCATGCAGGACCATTGCATGCACACAAATGCTCCATCTGTCAGGTCTGATAGTATTGCTTGACAGGGTTTTGGTTGCAGATGCAAGACGAGCACATAAAAGCGCAAATTTCGGACAGGATTATTCTTACACGGGGAGGTGGAGTCATGTCATTTTACCACAGGACTTCTGTAATTTTAACGGCCAATTCGGAATATTTACGCACATATTTACTGCCGGTCTATTCGCACGGGATTAATCTTACCTGGGGTATTTGTTCAGGACCATTTTACTCAAGAAAATTCACGTAGTCTTTACTGACATCGGTCATTGGTAATGATTACTGCCATGGCACATGTCTTCTTCCCTCAGTCCAAAAACCATGCAGACTAGATTTAGACTAATGGGAGAATAAATTGACCGTAGGTGTGAATGTGAGCATTAATGCTTGTTATGGTCTCTATATGTTGGCCCTGTGATAAGCTGGCAAACCTCAGCTCTACCGCTCACCCACTGTTAGCTGGGACTGGCTCCAGCTTCCCCCACGACCCTCAAAGTTAAGTTGGCCTAGTGGGGCAGAAGAAGTAACATTTGTGGGGGGTGAAATGTACTTGCCATTCACTTCTGGGTTTGTCCAGAATCTTAAATTTAAATCTGTTTTGGGTTTTGAGTGTCCAAAGCACCAGATCACTTCCTCTGTCCCTGAAGTTTGGAAAGCTCCTTTTTCAACTTTCTCTTCCTTCACCACACACAATCATGCACGGAGACACACGCATACGGACACCAAATGCACCCTTGTGTGTACAGATTGCACATACACACACATACTGTATTGTCTGTTCCAGGCTTGTGCTCCCACACTCGGCCTGGGGGCAGGTAGCAGATTTGCTTGGCTGGCTGATTGATGCCACCAGCGATGTTATGTCACAGGCGGTGGGGGGAAAGCTCATGCTGGGGGCTCAATTGTGAACCTGATGCCCTTCCCCATGTGCCATCTATGTCATTCTTCACCACACACACACATACACACACATCACCAGAACCAGGATTGTGGTTTTTGGAGAGCGCCTCCTCTTGCCTGCAGGCTTCAGTATGACCTGGCTCACTCACCACCCTGCCCTGAGGACATGGGGATACATTGGCAACCATCCTGCCACTCTCGCTCTTCCTGCCCTCATACATACATATGGACACACACACACACACACACACACACACACAAACAACACACCAACTCATGGCCCCTGCTCCCACCACCCGTCTGACTGAGCGCTGGCCCATGAATATGGGACATGTGGCCGGGCAAAATGCGTCACGAGTGCTGGGCTCTTGCTCCGACGACAGATCTTGTGCCGAAACTGCCTGCCTGCGAATTACCACCCTGGACTGCCTTACAGAAACAGAGGAGTTGTGTTTCTTTGCCCCTCTGATTGTCGCAGAGCCCTGCTCTCGATTCATCTCAGCTTCTCTGGCCACTGTTGCAGTTTCTCTTGGCATTTCTCGTCTCTTATGGCAGGAGCTTGTAACACGATCCCGTCTCCTTTCCCCTCCTCGTGTTGTTTTTGTTTGCCGAGATGAGATTCTCACCATTTCCCTCCGGAGTATCAGAAATGTCCATAATACACATGCAACAGGCTGAAAAGGCATGGACAAATGTGTTTAAGATTGGCACATCGCATATATTTTGCAGACTAGAGTCTATAACGGAACAACAAATCTCTGTTCTCAAAGGATTTGGACTGGGAGGTTTCCGTTTGGAGCGTTGCTGTCAGGAAAGGTCAGATGATGTCTTTATTTATGTCATCCTCTGCCTTGCAGATCAAGGAGAATTGACTGAATACTTTACTTTATCAGTCAGAGGTTCACCTATCGTCTTCCCTCAGATCCATTGATAATTGTTGGGTGGAGAGAGATTGAATTAGCAACACTATGAGTTAAATGAGAGATTAGACTCTGATTAAATATAAAGCTAGCCATACCCGAGCTCAGCAATAATATCATATGAACTTTCAGCCATGAGGATTCTCTCTCAGTCAAAACAATTTAAAAAAGACCCAACATGGCTTTTATTTTGAAATATTTGCAGAACCAGCGGATGTGTGGCTTCACATTGGCAATTTAGGACGAAGCCATTTAAAGGCGACGTACGAAACAGTCCGTTAATAGAGTTAATGATCTCATTCGCCTGTTTCGGGTCTTCTTCAATAGCACGTGATGTCGATTTTGTAAATGATGTTCCACTTTAGAGGATATTTTAACGCAGAAACTCCATGCATATCATCAACCCAACACTATAAATACACTATATTTACCTGCATTGTCAACTTCCAAAGCAATCTTTTCAAATCTGTGTAACTAATATGGACATTTGCATTGTTTTCTTACCCTTACCATGCTTTACCTCTATATGCAAATTTACCATTTCACATCGTCTCATCTGTTCACAGGCAGCAGCGTGGCACTTTGTCTGCCCACAAAGCAACTTAATAAGCTTTATAATCCCAACAGGCGTTTACCTTATTGGAAAATCAGAGCGCTCACTTATTAAGGTGGTTGTCCAGTGATGTTTAATATAGTGCGCTGTGCATGTGATGACACATTCAACTTTTATTTTGCTCCATTATGGTGAGTAGAAAAGCCTGCATGGGCGTTTTAATACTTCCTTCAAGTTTCTCCGTCGCAGATTGCAATCTTACAACTCTGTACGACGTAGCACGTAGAGTTCTTTAACCACTGCCAATGATACTAGAAAGGGTTTTTATTTTCCTATGGCAGTTGCACAGCAGAGGAATAGGAATTCTAGACAAGCTAACGTGACAGACATCCAGAGGGAGAGCTACCTTCAGATGTCACTGTCAGCCTAACCAGCAGGCATTGACTGAATCAGTCCCCCCTCAGGAATCTTGGGAAATGGATTCTGAAAAGCCTCAACACCCAAGCCCCTAATTCTGCGATACGAGGCCTGGTGTAGAACAGTTGTACGTGTCAAGGCTGAGGGGGGAAATAAAGCAGCAGGAACAAGTGCAACTAGATGAGAAAATAAAGATTGTGGAACCGACAAAGGGAAGCCTGAGCGCGTTTGACAAATAGACGGAGAGAGGAAATCTTTACCGAGACGTGAGACGCAAGGTATTTCAAACCTCTTCAGGAAGAAACGGGGGCCGCCGAAAACGCTCCCTGATGTGCACCTTCATGGACACAATGACAGCATTCCACTGTTGTGGCAACAGAACTTAAAGTGCTTTGGCATTCAGTTTCGTCGCAAATTGATCACAAGCTGCTATTTCTACAAAGTCCGACGGCCGCTTTAGAATTGAGTTTGTCACATGCCGCGCACACGGGGCATCGACGCGAGCGCGGACGGATGCATCCGTCTTGCACGGAGCAAGTAAAAGATGTGGGTCATTGATTTCTTGTTGCCGGTAGACAACGAGAGGGTTAGTTCATGGATTCACAGAGAATTTAAATGTGGCACAGAGAGAGAGAGAGAGAGAGAGAGAAGACAGAACTGGTGCAAACATGCCTGTCAACATCTGTCACATGCAGTATAACACTTCATCATTTCTGTAGGTTTGTTATTCGCGATTTATTACTCTCTTGGTCTTATTTGAGTAGACGTTAATAACCAAATGAATGGATGGATTTTGGGAGCACGGAGCAGCAACCAGGTGGCAAAAAAAAACTTAAAAAAAGAAAGAGAAAATGAACGTTTAACCCATCTGTCAACAAGCAATCGCCATATGCTGCTTCCTGATTTCCATACTACACAACACCGATATATATGTAGATAATGAGGTAAACTGTTTCCTTAAAGCAGTAGGTACATATATTAAAATTTAAATTAGAGGTTATTGTGGACATATTTGGTTTGCTCGCTTTCTTGTTTATCTCCAAATAAAGTGGTCTTGGACGTCTTCAGAATCTTAAGAATTCATGGCAGCAGTCCTAATGTTTTTTTATACATAGCCAAGACCAAGTCGACCAAGAGGTTTAATCAAATACAAATCCTTTTGCTTGAAGTCCTAATAAAAATGCACATATCTAGTCTCCAACTTAAGCTTCTATAGCTCCAATATCCATAAAAACATGTATGGATGTGTTTGTATGTGTGTGAGGGCACATGTGATGTATAATTCATTGGATTCTCCTCACAACAAACAGGATTTATGTGCGTCTGCCTCCTCCAAACCAGCGATATCCATTTCTTGCCGTCTTCTGAAATTATAATGCAACTCAGACACTTCTTCGGGTTCTACTTTACTCTTTGTTTTTGTTGGTGAAAAGTTTAGCTCAGCGGATCGGTCTCTGGAGCTCTGTCTGATTTAGAAAGTTGATTAGCTACGTACGACAATAGCTAATGCATTATGGAAGACGGCGTCTTTTTGTGCGTCCTCAACAAACACGAGTCGGTGTTGTGAATGTATTAAAACTTTTATATTTACAATGAAAGCTGAAACTCTATTGCAGTGTATTACACTAAACAAATACGGCCCCCTTTGAAGGTACTTTCAAAGGTACCTATGTTCCCCTTTCTTTGAAAAAGGGTCCCATGTTCCCCTGTCACATACAAAATGGGGAACATATGACCCTTTAAAAAAAAAAAAAAATCCTATGTTCCCCCAATCGTAACATAGGTACGACCCCCTTTCAAAGTCATTAGCTAACTATGGCACATTAGCATGTGGGGTTACACGTTGCATTTAAGCCATGTTTCCACTGAGTGGAACAGTTCGGTTTGGTACGTATTTTTTTGCGCTTACATTAGGAATAGGAACCAAATAACTGATCCCCAACAGTTCCATTTTCCCATAACCTTCGCTTGGGGTACTAGAGTACATTACAATACAGTACAGGTTAAGCGGGACCGTATCTATGTTCCCCGGGTCCTATGTTCCACGCTTTGTATGTGACCGGGCAACATGACCCTTTCTCTAACCCTAACCCTAAAAAAGGGTCCTATGTTCCCCTGTCACATACAAAGTGGGGAACATAGGACCTTTTTTGGGAAAACGGGGAACATAGGACCCGGGGAACATAGGTACGACCCCGGTTAAGCTAGCCCCAAGACAGTTAGCTGATTGGGCCACAGAAAAGTGTTCTTAGTTGACCACAAATCTGAGTTTTACAGCTTTACAATTCCAAACTGTACTATACTGTACCAAAACAAACTATACAATGATGGAAATACAGCTTTAAGGGCTCTATTCACAACTACTTCTAACTAGCTTAAAGCCAGTCCTGTGTATTGTCGGGCCTAAGCTAATAATTTACACTTGGGGGCCCCCTGTCATCTTAAAGGAGACTGTTAAGATTAAGATTTAATATGATGTGATTTATTATTTAAGACTTCTTTTACAAGATTAGTTTTGAAACACGTCAGCTGGAAACACTAAAGCATCAGCTACAGGCATTTTCTTAACTGTGCATGGAGCTAAAATTGAGTTTGATAGCTAGTTACAAAGCCTTGGAAAAGAAGATGTTTTTGTCTGCTTCTGCTGAACAGTCTATGTGGCGATGTGTGCATTTTGTTTGTCCAAATGGATTATTGATGCTGAAATACAGCACCTTTAATAGCCTATCTGTTTGCCAGCAGTTGCATAATGCTGCTTTCATGCAAGCCCTTGTTTGGAAAGGAGATTATCGTCATTATCTGCAGAGAGACACATGTTCACAGTGCGCGTCCAACAAACCTGCCAGCCATGTTGTCAATATCACGAGAGGAAAATCAGAACACGTGCTGAAATATCCCTCAGTTGCCTCATCTCTATATATATCTGCTTGTCTGGTGGGAAACAGTTGGCGTTATACCGTTCTGATTACATTTGCACTAGTCTTCTTTTAATTTCATACAGTTTGATTGCTTTGACTGTCAAAATAAAGTTGTGGAAATGCAGCACTGGCTGACTCAGAAGCGCCTCGACTATGCGAGCATTAGCTCAGTCCTAAATTATTAATCCATTTCTCCGACTGCGTTTGCCCACTGATATCTCAGGTTTCTCCCGCGGCCACGCCCTCACTCATCCCAGACACCGTCAGAGGCTAGGAGACAGCAGAGGAGACGATGTTAGGAGTGATGTTAGGGAAAACCACGTTTTTATGGGGGATAATTTTCCTCCCCAGAAGGCAGTGATTGGCATTAATTACCTAACAGGTGCTAACAGTGATGAGTCTCATAATTAACCATTTTAGTTCATTTGGGAAGACATGAATATGAGCCTGGTGCAGGAGTGCTTCTCTGTGTGTGTGTGTGCTTGGGTAGTTGAAATATAGAAATACAAAGATATAGGGTTAGGTCGAGTCAGAGAACAATTTATATAGATATAGATGTCTGTGTGTGTTTCAGTTTGTCAAGAATCGTCTTAGTCTGAATATGGAGTGACTCGTTTTTGTCTAAATGGGGATTTGCCAACTTGAGAAGAATACAGTACATTTTCTTGGAGAAAACCCTTGTAGGTCTGCAGACACTTCACCTATTTATGATGGAATGTGAAGACTGGAGCGTTGCTTAAGAACACTACACTACACTACGTTGTTTTCAAGAGCATATTTGTCTGTATAAGGATTCTGGAAGATGTAGAAAGTTGGCCTATTCTTTGTCTAAACTGACGTGCCCAAATAACTTCAGATCCAAAATCTAAAGATATTCTATTGCAATGCTGCTTCATTGTAAAAGGGTTTTCTATTTCTATATGTTAGCCCTGTGCTAGACTATTGGTAAGGGCGTAATGAAGTGTAAAGGTGTGCACTGTCTTATAATAAATAATGGTATATTTGCTGGATCATCAGAATCCCTATTGTTGACCATTTTAGCTTGAAAAAAAAATCACTACATTAACTACTACAAAACTAAACGTGAAGAAATGTTTACTTTTTCTATCAAACATCGCCGGCAGCGACCGCCGTGAACATAGTAGCAGACTCTCCGACAACTGTGCCACTCTCAGAACCATTAAGATTATTCATTTGCCCTTTTCCCAACGTTCAACTGCAGCAGCCAGTGATTCAATTTTACTGACTAACACCAAGTGATGCCTTCCGCACACACTCCCTCTCTCACACACACACACACACACACACACACACTGGTTTCCATGACTTCTGAGGGCTTACATTCATTTCCTGGAGACTTAATCTAACCATAACCATAGTTGCTACTGGCCTAATCCTAACTTTAACCTAACCCTAACTTCTTCACCTAGTTAACATTGGTTGATTTTTCATATTGTGACTGTGTGAACAGATTTAGGTCCCCACAACATAAGGAATACCAGGCACACACACACACTCCGTCACAGGACATATAACTTGTAGAATGCACAATCTGTGTCGAAGGCTGAGATTATTCCAACTAAATTTGTGGCTCAGTATAAAATGTGGCCGACTGTTTTGCCCCCTCTGTGCTTCTCACTCAGGGCTCTGGGTAAGTTCGGAGGGCTCCTGGCAGTGCAGGCGATGCCCCAGCAGGATAATATGGTGATGATGGGAGGGGGGGGGGGGGGCATCCATATGGGGATTTCCTACTGACCCACTTCTTAACCCCATGCTGTCGCACAGAAGTCTTGCTTGCTCTCTGCAGCGTTTGTCGGGCAAAAAAAGAAAAAGGGGGAGGCATCTTTGTCTGCCTCACACTCGCTGTTGCCAAGACACAGAGCTCTGCAGAAGAGCCGACACGTTACATTGCCACTCTGCAGGACCCATTGCCTTGCACGGACCATCGCATGAACGCTATCAAAGCAAACATTCAACAGATCTTTTTCAACAGAGTACGGCGCGAGAGCCAAAGCACATGCAAAAACAAAGGTGTTCGAGGGAAAATGCGCCAAAAAAAAAGAAGCGTCTAAGCGTTTCTGCCGTTCTTTTGTGGAACGCTTCCAGTCGCTCCCGTCTCTTTCACAGCGACGCGGCGACACGTAGGCATCAGTCACACAGTAGACTTTACACGGCGCACAATGACGCACGCTCACAAACTGTACACTTTGCTCCCTGCCAGCGCTCGTGCTCTCCTGCTTACGAAAGGAGCGCGGCAGCCACTCTCTTCTTCACTAACCTACTTTTCTCTCTCTCGCTCTCCATCTCCGCGCTGTCCTTTTTCTCTCGCTATGGATGTCGTGCTCTACTGCAGTCAAGGTTCTTCTGCAGCGTGACCCCAGTCAATAAGCGCCGCATTTAGTTGATATCACTAATATTGGGACGTCAGAGCGGTCGTCTTTTGTGGATGGAACAAAGAGAGACAGACGGATAGATACTGAGGATGCTTTGAAAGGAGGTGCGGAGGAGACAAATGAACAGGTAGATAAAATAAACATGGATAAGAAGAGCGTGCTGTTGACACCGTGTGCTGATATCAGACGGGCATATGGCAACTACGCAGAGAGAGCAGAAGAAACAAGCCTGTCAATGTGGACCATGTCTCACCTAATGAGGCAAACACCAAAGCTACCAATCACATCCATCCATCGTCTACCGCTTTATCCTCCACATGCCATTCCCAGCTGAGGCAACTTGACCCATTTGGTCGACCACACTTTAAGTCACTATATCTCGTTGAAAAATGCATCAAGCTGAACTCACTAACACTTAATGTGACTTGTTCTGAATGTTTGCGCTTTATGGATTATGCAAACCAGGTTTATTATGAACAGACGTCGCAACCGTTTGGTAGAGGCCTGTATCTGAAATACCGTAGGGTCTAATCTCACGTAAATAAAATAATAAAAAAATGCTTTTGCTTTTTTCTTGGTGCATACCTTAAAGGGTTAAAGTGTCTTATTAACCCCTGCATGTTTTTGGATTGTGAGATGGAGAAAACCCACGTGGAGAACATGCAAACTCCATGCAGAAAAGGTCCAATCTCATTCAAATTGAACTAAAAAATTGACTTCCACAGCTCAGTTAAGGAGCCCACAATAACACAGATCACAGCCATGGCAAACTTCAAGTCACATAAATCCTCCGAGAGAACAAACAGAAGGCAAAACCATAACTTTTAGCGAAAGCGAAGAGAGCGGGCATGAGGCAGATTATGGACGTCACAGATGGGGTGAGATGCAGGATGCAAGGCTTTAAGGCTGCCTCGCGTTGACTCCCGTTCCTCCTGTTGTTGTGTTTGCTTGTGGGTTTTTTTTTCTTTTAGAAAAAGGGGTCTAAAATGTTGTTGCTGCGGAGGAAGCAAAGAGAACAAATTACGCCTGTAGATGATGATAAAGCATCATGATATCTCGCCGTTGTTCTTCTAGCCAACACTAGAAAGTCAATAAAAGGAGGTTATTTGCACTGAAGCTCAGACACAATGAACCCCTAGAAGCACTGACTTTTTCCTCTTTCATGACCAAATAAACAGAAGCATGTTAATGGGAGTATATATATATATATATATATATGGATTGATTAGTTTGTTCTGATGCTGTGTGAACATCATGAAGTTTACTGCTTGTATTTAACTTTTTTAATTACTTTAGTACATGTTTCATCCTGCAGCTGTTGATGAATATTGCATTTGCCTAAAGGTTTTTGTTTTTTTGTGATATTTTAACCCTTAGCGCACCCATGGTAAACCTTATATGGACATCCTGGAGTGTGTGTTTGTAGGTCACGTATTCAGGCGTCACAAAATGCGTTTTTTTATCTTCTAATGTGTTGATGAGTGGCGTTGGTAGTGATATAAAGTAGCAATAATTGTGCAGAAGTCACATAATAGACTGTTTTTCTTTTCTTTTGGTTCATAAAAACAAGCCAAACGAACTTCGAACTGTGACGGATTTCCAAATTTTGCAAATTCGATCCAATTTTTTAAACTTTGAGTATTTTTGTATGTGTGTTTATAAAGTTGGTGAACATTAAAATGTCTTCTTTTTTTATCAGATGGAGAAAAAGGATATAAGACACTATATTGCATTCTTAAAGCCTCTGTATGCGTTTTAACATAGTCATAGAAACAGTTTTAACAGCTGAAAATGTACTATAGTATAACATTAAGTGATCATTTTCCTTTAAAACATCAATTTTAAACATGTAGTGAGTTTAATTTGGACATTTTTGGCACTTAAGGTGCTGAGCGTTGTTTTTTTCAAGGCTTTATGCGTCAAGTTCGGGACACAGGCTTTTAAGATGAAAGTTTTAAACTTTTATGCCTTAGCCAAGGTGAAAGAAAAAAAAATGACATCAGGGTTAATGTTTCAAACCTTGGACGGCTCCCTCCAGAGCCGTAGATTACACAACTCTTCTCACCGAGCAGCTCCTCGTGACAAGTGAAGTGAAATGTGAAAATCGATGGGGTGCCCTCTGTGCTCCCATTCAAGGATACCGACTGTAGTTTATATCACACTCTTAATTCATTGTAAAGTTTATTTTTAACTTACTATCACAGTACATTCCACCAGTTTAAAACTTGTTTTTTTTTTTTTTTTTTTACCTCTGTCATCATAAGAACAATAACTACCTGACAGGCTTTGACAAGCAGCTGTTGGAGAGCAGTGTCCCGCCTGTCTCTCTGCTGTTCTGCTGCGGTATCTGGGTCAGCATCTCTGACATGTTGTCAGAGGTGTAAGACCCCCGCGGAGACACACATCATTATCATCACCATCTCCCACCGCCTCCCTCCTTCCCTATCTGTCTGTCTATGTCTGTGTCTCTCTTTTTTTTTATTTATCTCCCTGTACAACAGCGTGTTGCCCTCAGCTGATTGAGCAGGAGTTCCACTGCTGCTGACTCATAAATCTAAAACTGGCGGGGGGGGGGAGTGAAGCAACATGGCCCAGTAAGTCAAGGTGCCACCACAGTGATATTATCCTGCCAGTCAGGAAGCTCAGGGTGCATTTACATGACGACCCGTGTCAGTCTGACTAAAAGCAGACTTTTAAAATAGGTGGAAACATGGTACCTTGACGAGGACTCCCTGGAAGAAGAGATCTTGTATCTCAATGGGACCTTCCACCCATCCATCCATTTTCTACTGCTTTATCCTCCACATGGAGGATAACCCTAACCCACAAGGTCACAGGGGGGTGCTAGTTGAAGAAGATGATACACAGAAGAACAAGGACTGATGAGGACACAGATTTAAGATCCGTCAGCTGTATATAAATACAGTGCAACCCATAATAATAATAATAAGCTATCGCCACCTAGTCAATAAATTGATTTCCCTCGTGTGCAATTGAACGGCAGTGGAGTTGTAGCTGTTGTAACCGTGCATGAAAGTGGACGGACTCAAACAAACACTTGAAGCAAAAAGTTAGAAGAGGACAAACATAAAGGAAACTAACTTTTATACTTGGCCTCTTTTACTGGCAAAAAAACAACAACAACAACAACCCAAAAACATAAAGAATCCGACAGTGGCTTGAACACTTTTTCCCGTGAAAGAGACAAAAGATTCTAGAGAAAAACAATAGCCTCATAGATGCTCCGTTTCCCTAAGTGGTGCATCTTCATCATGATGAATAAAGGCACCTCTTTGTCAGTCATGTGCTTTAGTGGAGCAGGTATTTATTTCTCTGTTTTCACTCCGTGTCTGTCCTCGCTCTCTCTCGCTCTCTCTCTCTCTCTCGCTGTGGACCCGGGTGACTGATGAAGCCTGTCACAGAGAGGAACACCCAGGTTGTAGCACCCAGAAATGACTGCCCCAAGGACTTATGAGATACAATCATGAGGCGCAAACCTGAATACTGGTATTTTGAAATACCAAAGACAGAGAATTACCTTCGGAAATCTTCTGGGGATTTCGGGCGTATATGTGTGAGGAAAATGTCAACTGCTGGCTGCCGCAAAAAGAACGGAAACAGTCCGTCTTCATCTGTTAATGCGACACCTCACCACAGACCTTGTTTTGTGTGTGTGTTTGAGATTTAACAGTCCAACTGTTGGATCTCTGATCCACTCGATGTGTTATAATCAATACAATCAGTCAACTGACCATTATATTCTTACATTCTAACATTGCTTACAAGGGCTGAAATAGAAAAATTAAAAACGTCAGCCATAATAACCTGGACTCCATCTAAAGCTTCGCAAACTGAAGTTCAGCCGTCACATGGAACCAGGCACTTGGACGATACCAAAAATACTGTATAGAGTGGGAAGGAGACCAGTCCTCCAATAAAACGTGACTCGGGGTCGTAGGCAGGAATTACGAAATGTACAAATGTACGTTTTTAAAGTAGGCGCCCACTAGTGGTAGTATAAATCGCAGCAATCTGGTACCTTGGGTGTGTCGTCATCAAGTACTTTCAATGAGGTTCGTGCTGGCAGTTCACTTAGTGGTTAAAGCATTCTACTTTGATGTAATCGACAGGTTTGACTCTCACATTACTGCCTCGCCTCGTCTTTTTAGCCCTAACCGTAAACTTCACTTGTGCCCAGTTGAGTTGAAAAATACTGGTGGGCTAAAAACGTACATATGTGTCACGGGGAAAATGTGGCACAGGGGAAAGCTGGCAGAAGGTAATGTATACAGTAGCGTGAAAGAAGCTTGTATTCTTACTTCCTGATTGACCTCAACTGGCAAACTGTTAGAATATGTCCATTTTGTATATATTATGGTCTAAAGGAGCTGAGAAAACACTATCTCACCACTTTTACAAACGAGGAAACACTAGAGGCAGTTACAAAAGACTACAAAGTATATCCTGCTCCAGATTGATTTGATGTTATTGAGAGAACTGGGCTTCAACCTGAAGTGACGGCATCATTAAATTCAGTGTCTATGTCCGTGACGTTTAATCAATCACATACAGTAGCCTCATGTTACATGATATCCACTGAATGAGAATGACATGTTTTACATGTGTGCTCTGTACTGGGACCTGTGTTGTGGTATGTGGCAGAAACAAAGTTGGTTTTTATCCCATGATATTAACCGTCGACGGGACTTTAGGTTTTGAAGCGTCTGATAGTCGTGTCTCGTTATCTCGAGGTGTTACTTTGCATTTGTGTTGGTTTCCAAATGTCCTTCATGTGTGAGTCGTTTCCATCCACCCATGCAGCTTGGATGCCCCCAAGGTAGATTCTTTTTCCATTTAAATATGCGTGTGAAGTCGGCTGCGATGACACATCGGCGCGCCGTCACAATTGGGTGCCCCCATCTGCCACGGTTTAGTATTGGATACAGATAAAAATCTAAGAAATCTGTCCTTGTGTTCAAGGAAATTAAAGTTTAGGAGAAGACTTTCATAGAGGAGTCACGGCTATTATCAGAGCGTGTATGTATTGTTATATATTAGTGTGTTATTTTTAAATCTGTCACAGTTTACTTTTAAAAAAACAGGCCTAAACCTTCTGTAAACGGAGACGTTTCGACCGCTTTAAGGTCTTTAAAGATCAGAGTGATATCTCGCCATCGATTCAGCGACTTGCTTTAACAATGTCCCGCGAGACGCAAGTCAATGCATTGTCCTGCGAGAAGACAATGGCGAGAAGAGGACGGCGCTCGTATCCTGCAGGAAACGGTCCAACTTGAATAGAAGAGGGGGAAAAAAAAAATAAAATAAGGCACAATAGAAATCAATAGCTCTTCAAAATGAGGAAGGTATGACGGAAGGCTGTAATCATAAAAGGGTGCAGCGGAAGTCATTGTCCTTTCAAAGGCTCAGGGAGGAACAATTAAGGGTAGATAAGCTATTCTTTCTGCTATCATTCCCGTCTCAATTTCCCCTGACACACTTTTCAATAATACGGTTTCTCTGCATCGCGCTCTATCTGTTTAATGGTCAGCCCTCGTGAGACTTACTCGGAGATACGTGATCAGTTCTGGAACGGATTTGGCTGCACCCATTCCGCTGCGTCTCTCTTGGGAGTTTGGCAACGCTCCTCATCTCTGCCCCGCGTCCTCCACCGTGAGCTCACCCTCTCTCACTCTCACCCACTATCTTTTCCCCCTTCCTCTAAATGGGTGTGTAGTGATGCGTTAATGAGTGCAGACAAAGCTGGCAGCATATGACGATGATAATGAGATGAACAATATTTGGAAAACAAGGCCATGTATAAGAGTGAGTATCTGACACGTTGCTTTGGAGCAGACAGATAGTGTGGCGCGCTGAAAACCCGTGCAGCTGCCTCATGGCTCAGCTACATAAGATAAATTATTCATGGCCGTGCAAGTCCAAGTCCTCACTGTTTCGGGGGCCAATACATGAACGCCGTTGCCAGTGATATGTTCTGAGATTAATGCTTTGACACATTTAGCACACGAAACGGCATGTTTACTGGGATTCTCTAAATTCCCAGATCCCATTTTTGAGTCAAACGGACGCTAAAGCGTGACATGTATCGGGACACGGGTGACTGATTGGTGATTGACAGCTCGCACTGTCTAATTGATGCATGGTTGCAGGTGTAGGTGGATGTGCAGAAGACAGGATTTGAGTCACGTCCGCCCCCCTGCTCTTTCCAAATCTGGTTGCCTCAGGTTTCAAATGAGCAACGTGACGTTGGGCCAAAATGCTAATGCTAAAAAACAAGGTTTCAAAGGAGCAGTTTATAAACGGGCGGCCGTTTCCATATGCACGGTCTTAACTTGTTGCACTCTGAGCCATAAATTGGCAAACTTTCTAGACTTAGAGAGATTTTCAGTCAGTGCAAATTTAAAATGAATGTAACAAGTTGCATCATATCCTAATAAACGCATAGCTGAATGTCCATTTGCAATATTCCTGCTCTTTCCTGGCAGCATCCAAGAGGTTTTAGTGCCAAGGAACTTCTAAAACATGGACAAGATTCTCAATAAAACAACACTAAAGAAGAGATACAGACATAATTTGATCGACACCACTTTCAGGGCATTGGAAGTTATGCTGCGTTCCAGTGCAACTCCAAAAAGAAGGACAATTTAGCGTTTTTTTTAAATCCAGACATATGGCCCCCCCAGTTTATAAGACAGGCTAGTTTCATTAGCACTTCTTGTGCCATAATTTTGTCAAAGGAAATGGAATCCTTCTCTTTTAGCTAACCAGTGGTTGTAGTGATCTAGTTAACCCTTTAACACCTAAAGCCTCAAAATTACTTTTGCTTATTTTAACCATAAAAGGCCAGAAAATGTCCTGTGAGTTAAAGTAAAAATAAAGTTTTACTTAGAAAACACCGTAGTACACTCTTAGAACTAAAATTGCTAAGTAGAGCCAGATAAGGTTCTTCGGCTTGTGCTCATAGGAGAAAACTTTGTTATGAAGGTTGCCCCTGGAACCCTTTTGGAGGGTTCCACCAAGGACCCTTTTAAAACCCTTTATTCAGGAAAAGGTTTTTAAAGGGTTCTCTGGATCAAAATGGTTCTTACTGGAACCATTAGTGTTACGAAGAACTCTTGAAAAACCCTTTCTTCGGGAAAGGGTTTTTCAGAAGCAAATGGTTCCAGGTAGAACCTCAGCCCTTTTAGAAGGACCCTTTTGGAACCCTTATTTCAACTCTCCCCTCTCTGGTGACAAAGACGTTGATTCGCCTGCTTCCTGCAACAACGCGAGTGAAATTACCGTAATGACCACATGTTGGCTTTGACTTGGCAACTGCTCAGCTTTCGGAAACAGTTGGAATTTCTCCGATAGCACAAACTGCAAAACGCTCGGTGTTAAAGGGTCAAGTAAAATATTATTATTACTTATTTAAGTTATAAGTTATTATAAGTTACTAAGTTATTTTTTTTACCAAATGTCCCCGGGCAACTGCAGCCCTCGGCTCCAGGAAGTCATGGTTGGGATTCACTCAACCAAACTCGGTGAACTTTTGAAGCGCCTCTGAAATCATGAGCGCCGTTTGCTTGACTCTCGTGAAGCCGGCGCTCCCTTAAGGTGTGAGCATCACCGTCAAATAAGTTCCTATATCTGTCAGCTTTTTGGCCTTTTCTCTTCAAAGACGCCACCCACTGACGATCGTGCCTGCAGGTAGCGAGACCCATGGAGCCTCAGACATCTGTTCTTTTCTCTCCGTCTTTCTTGCGAGGAAACTTTCTTGCGTATGTGTACAGTAAGTATGCGATGCTACACCTCAGCCTGTGCTGTATATCTGACCTGTTTACCTCGTCTTTGATTGAGCTCGCGTATGAACTCACTCTCTATCCGTCTCACCACACCAAGAGGGATTTTATACTCTGCGCCTGCTGAGATTCCCATGAGCCTGACGGTTGTAATGACCCCCTCCTCTCCATACTCGCCATCATCCGTCCTGCAGGAGAGCGATACGGACCGAGAGGATGAGGTCGGGGCAGATACGCCCGCCTCTTACTGTACTGTAAACAATCAGGAGGGGAGGGAAAAAAATAGATGCCTCCCGTCCGCCTCACACAAGGCAGCCTCACGCATAAACTGCTTACCATCTTTCAGTGTGACTAAATATGCATATGCAGAAAAACAGAGAAGGTACTCCTACTCACACACACAGTGCGTCTGCACTGTCACATGAGAGTCAGGAGCGTTTTACAGCCACAGAATAAACACCAAAAGATTGATTTTTTTTGCAATCTCAGATCATCTTACATTAGGTTTTTTCCATCTTCAGTGTCAGTTCTCAACATCCAAGGCCTTTGTACCAAATTAGAGCGAGAGTCTTTCAATAAAAAAATATATGAATGCCTCTTTCTTGACAGCGTCGGACAAAGCTGTGACCTTAAACAAGCGCAGAGGAGGCGAGCAGACACGTGAAGGATAAGTGGGGAGAGAAGATGAAGAGACAGGCCGACGGAGCAGCAGGCAACATAACATAGGTTGCATAACAATGACTTTTTTTTTTTTCAGTACAGTGCAGCCGGCCTGCCTGGCTGTTGATATGTGGGCGCGGGTGACTGCAGGACAATGCGAACTTGCCGTGTGCTGCAGAGCAATTTTCGACACGAGAGAGAATACTGTTGCCATGACAAGAGAGAGGAAGCGAAAAAAACGAGACGAGGAGAGGGTTGAGTAATGACAGAGAGGCAGTTTTTTCGCAGCTGAGGGGAAGAAGAAGAAGGAGAAGACGGCGAACGAGAGGGGTTCATCCGTTTGCAAGAGTGAGAAGAAAGCGGGAATAATGGATGAGTCAGCTGCTCACCGTTTATTTTCAGTGCCGAATCAAACAAACAGTGAAATTACACTGTAAAGCCAGTAGCAATGGAGCCGGGCCAAGAACGAGAGAGAAGCACTCCTACATACATGTGCTCTTGCTTTCTATTGATGTCTCTCTTTATGCTGCTTCATTCTCTCCATGCGTGCACACAGATATACGCAACACATCAAGGAACTGGGTTGTCTACCCTATTTCCCCCCCCCCCCCCCCGTTTTTTATAGCGTCTATAGAAGAAGAGAACATTCTCGTCTGCAACATGAAAAAGGCGCAGACACCACTTCTACCCTCGGAGGATACCCTCGCGGCTCCATGCTGGATGTCTGGCTTCACACGAGGGAGACTGCGCGGCTTTGAAATCGCTTAGTGCTTTTGGTGCTGATCTGTACGAATGTGACTGTGACTCTGCAGCGTTTGTGAAGTGCACGCTCACACCGTTGTGCTGCTGACGGCACTGATGACTGCCTGTTACCTGGTGGTCACAAGCTCGCGGTGCACGCGGCGTCTCATCAGCGCAGTCACACTTACTGTAAAATCCTGACATCCTGACACCTTCGTACTGCAGTCTGAATTAATGCCAGCGTCTTTTTCTTTCTTTCATTCTTTCATCTTCAGAACAAGGTTCCCTGAAACCAGAGATGAAAAAAAATGTAGATGTAGTTTTCTGGTTGCAAAAAATGTACACGTGTACATTTCACTTCAAAAAACTGAAAATACCATTTGATAAAACGGCATTCAAGAAGCTGCCGTGTGGACGTTTTTGAAAATTAAACAAATGCTACATTCAAACCGTTGTCAAACACAACAATTAAAAACTGTCGATGCTGCACTTCAGTGGGGAAATATACAGGAAAAAATTGATTTGAAACGATGTCTGAGACTTCACATGACAGCCAGTGTTCAACACAGTGATTGTTTTATTAAAGTTACAAACAAATATTTTCATATGTTTATACGTAAATAGATACTTTTGTTGGTTAGTCTTTGTCATGTTATTCCAACATTGGCTAACTTAAGTGGTTTGTTTAACTTTTGACTGTCATTTTATATGCGGAGAGGTTGTTTTTTGTGGCTGGATCACAGTATATGCAGACGATGGTCAAATTTATGCCTTGATCTTCATATCTTCATTCATTCATTCATTCATTCATTCATTCATTCATTCATCTTCTAAGTCTTTATACTACAAATGGGAGTCACGGGGGCGATCTTGATGTTGACACATATTGATATTTTTTTAGGTAAAGACCTGACTGCATTAATATGGTTTTTAACCTGGCTGTGTGCATGTTTGCTGTTCTGTTTGTTTGTTTTTGTCACCTGGTGTGTTTTGGTTGGTCTACATGTGGTTGACTCGGGGTCTGTAAAGTCGCTGAATATTCGCAGGGACACGAACCTTAAACTTAAAGAAACGGACATTATTTCCCTTACTTTCCTCTGGCTCGGTTCATTCCGTCTCAGTTTCTGTGATTGTATCTAATGTTTACAACTTCTTCTTCTCTGTTTTTTTGGGTGTATTGTTACAGCGCACCATACAGTGCTGGCATATGTACTTGCAGTGTTTCGAGTCTTTAAAAGGTTAAGTAAGTAGTTTATAGTGCCATCTAGAGGAGAGGCTGAAATTTACAACAAAGAACTGCTCCTCTGCTCACCCCCTCCCTTCCCTGAGCGCTACGGTATCCTCCGCAGGTCAAATGTCGTCCTCGTCGTCTTTCTCCGTGTCAGCAGATGAGGTTCGTGAGGCGAGGGAGAGGGCGGAGCTACCGCGGCCGTAGCAGACGAAGCGGAGAGAGAGGAGGCGGGACTTCCGCTACAAGTAAAGAGACGCTTGATTTGTTCTCTCGCGTTTGTCCTTACAGGCTCCGGTAGAAACATGGCGTCTCGCTGCTAACAGTGGCTATGCAACCGCGGCCCGCGACCGTGTTATTTTACATGACTTTTTGAAACACTACGAAAATGAAACAAAAACTATTATACAGCGACTAGACAATGCAGGAGCACATAATATGTATAAAAAAGTGGATTTTGGGACATATAAACCCATAAATACTACACATTGTCACTTTAAGGGGAACTTGTTGAAAACGGCAAAGATTGTTTATATTTCTTGCCGTTTCCGTGCTGACGTGGTCTGAAGTTGTGGACATTTCATTTATGTATGATTTGTTTATTTAGCTTCATCATTTTGTTTTCGAGGGATTAAGCCTAACAAGAAAGCGACACATTACATAATGTCAGGATGTTGTTTTCATCTGACAACATGGACACATACGAACAAACACTGTATTCGTCAGATAATTTGCCGATGTGTTCTGAATACGTGACCGTATTCATGCACGCTGAACATCCATTAGTAGCACATTCACAAACCGGTGCGGTTCACTGCTGAATGGGCTGCTTTGTGAGGAAAGTGTAGACTGGACAAACTTGGTTTTTTTTTCTTCTTGCACTCCTACCCTGCAATTTGAAGCGGGATCCCTGTCGCAGCAATACAGTCTCACAATTAGTGAAATAAATGAGACGTCTGGATATTTAGCCACTTAAGCCCTTTTAAAGGATTACATTCCCTTGCAGGATTACATCTGCACTCAACACTGAATATTTCCAATAGCATCAAGACCGTTGCTATAATGGATAGCGGATAATGTGGATGCTGTGATATGGAACAGCAGTGTCAATATCCATCCATCCATCCATCCATTTTCTACCGCTTTAGGCGGGGTGACACCCTGGACAGTTTGCCAGTCCATCACAGGGACACATATAGAGACAAACAACCATCCACTCACACCTACGGTCAATTTAGACTGTCCAATTTACCTAATCCACATATTGCATGTACAGCAGTGTCAATATAAATGAGGCAACGTTAGAATTCCCTAGTGCAGTTCTTTTAAGAGAGTCACGATAAGTCACTGTAAATACTTAATTGTTCATAAGATAGATTATTCAGCCGCTGATTAGCTCTCCCACACAAGGTAGTTGTTATAGCTGCTGCTGCTGCTGCTGCTGCTGCTGCTGCTGCTGCTGCTCTGTGTATGATGGCGTTTATGGAGTAGACTCCGTCCGTCCATTGGTCTGTCATAAACACAGACCATCTGTCAGACCTCCACTGGGTTTTAAAATGCATCTGGCAACATGAAAGTTTGACAAAATGTCTTTCCACTACTCTGCCATGGGGGCCAACCTCTCAATTTTTTATTATGGACATAAAAATTCTGTCTTTTTGTTGTTGTATAACAAAATATCTTCTGTACGTTCGAAGAGACGCGTAGGTTTTGTCGACGACCAGTCACACTCTATACACCTTCTGAGAACTCCTTGGCTGTAACAGCAAATAACATGATTTGGCTTTGGAATTCTGAGAAACTACCAAAACACTGCTGGCACCTCTGTACATGACATGAGCCTCGGAGATCTCACAAAACTCCCCAACTATCTGCAAATCCGCTTATCGAGTTAAACTGCTCGTTAAACATCTGCAACGTTTCACATTTTCATTCATACTCCAATAGGGGGCGATATATCGCAAATATTTGAATTAACAAATTAAGACACAATAAACACTTACTGCCAGTTTCCAAAGCGATCGATAGATGGATAGATAGAAATGCAGCAAGCTTGATATAAGATAGCTAGATATTAGATATTAGATAGATAGATAGATAGATAGATAGATAGATAGATAGATAGATAGATAGATAGATAGATAGATAGATAGATAGATAGATAGATAGATAGAAATGCAGCAAGCTTGATATAAGATAGCAAGCTAGATGAATAGAAAGAAATGCAGCTAGCTAGATAGATAGATAGCAATGCAGCTAGCTAGATATAAGATAACAAGAAAGATAGATAGATAGATAGATAGATAGATAGATAGATAGATAGATAGATAGATAGATAGATAGATAGATAGATAGATAGATAGATAGATAGATAGATAGATAGATAGATAGATATGCAGCTAGCTAGACATAAGATAGAAAGCTAGAAAACAAGCTAGAAAACAAGATAGATAGATAGATAGATAGATAGATAGATAGATAGATAGATAGATAGATAGATAGATAGATAGATAGATAGATAGATAGATAGATAGATAGATAGATAGATAGATAGATAGATAGATAGATAGATAGATATGCAGCTAGCTAGACATAAGATAGAAAGCTAGATAGCAAGCTAGATAGATAGATAGCAAGCTAGATAGATAGATAGATAGATAGATAGATAGATAGATAGATAGATAGATAGATAGATAGATAGATAGATAGATAGATAGATAGATAGATAGATAGATAGATAGATAGATAGATATGAGATAGCAACACAACAAGCAGATAGTCAAACATAGAGAGATGCCCTTATCCTGGGGAAAACCCCAGGAACACTGTCATGTTCATAGAATCATGAAATTGCAACTGGTGACAGCTGTCAGTCATCCAGATAAATGTATGGTGTGGTGATGTCACTCAGGGTGTTGTGTTTCTCAGCACTGTAGAGTGAGTAAAGTGTGTGTGTGTGTGTGTGTCACTGTCAATAGAAAGATGTTTGGAATAATTTAGAAATGGTGATGACACTTAGAAGACGAGGAACGATTCATTAGACAGAGAGCGCCATATACTGTTCTGAAAAGAAATGTCATACTAACCACTTCACATGGATTCATGGAATCACTGCACACCTATTCATGTCAAAGGGCCCCGACACCTGCCATGCTTTGATGGTATATTGAATTTTACAATTGTGCTCCTCAAACCAAAAAAAAAAAGAAAACCATTATGAAAGCTGGTGACCTCATCCCTGACTTGTTGGCTTCTTGTGAGAGATCAGCACTCTGATGTTCACCATGAATGGAGTGAATTATACTTGAGAGATGATGAGATTTTAACAGCATAATGACTCGCTGCCCTCAGCTGTGATTCTGTCTTATTCTACCCGCCCTCCCCTGCTTGACCCCGACCCCATCACTCAGTCTCAATTTCAATTTACTTCAAGTCATGTTGCCTTCAGTGAGACGGGATCAGCCCATCACGTCAGTGCATCACAAAGTGTTGAT
Source organism: Microchirus variegatus (assembly GCF_963457635.1). Lineage (NCBI taxonomy): Eukaryota > Metazoa > Chordata > Actinopteri > Pleuronectiformes > Soleidae > Microchirus > Microchirus variegatus. The sequence goes on from NC_139818.1 coordinate 20,532,446, forward strand.
TCAAAAAAAAAAAAATAATAATAATCTGTGAAAAAGTCTGTGATGGAGTTCAGAGGAAGGTATTTATTTGAAAATAGAACAAAGGCAAAATCAAGACGGGCATGTTCCCTGTCTGACACCGTCTGATACTCAATTTCATCAGAAGCAGGAAGACACAAACTCTCTCTGGAATAATCTGCCATCTATGTTTTGTTTAACAACTGGACTTCCAACTAGCAATGGCTCTATGTTCATAATAAATAACGTTTAATTTTAGGATGGGACGATACCCCTTCTTTTTGTGTCCGATACCGATATCTCTAAGTATCTACCAATACCGATATCGGTCCGATACAGTCATTTTAGACCATGTATGAACGTATGAAGCTGTTAACATAACACATTAGTGCTGAGTCATAATTCTGCAACTTTATAACAAACATCGTTCTCCCATAGAGAAGACATAAACAGCCACAAAACATGACTCAGATAAAATGCTTTTGTGGATTTTTATCAACATTTTGACACTGATAAGTGATATAAGTAGGATTTTTGGATTGAATCAGATTTTACATTTTATCTGTCCGATATCCAATCCAGTGATCATGACCATTATCGGACCAAAACTGACCGATACCGATCCGCATCCCTACATCCCTACGAGTATGCATTTTCTCATCACAGTAGTGAAGTTTAGTTCAATATCTGCCTGTTTTCCATGTTTGTGATTAAAAGACAGATGAACAGATGATCTGTTTTGGTATATTACTCATATATCTGTTGCATTCCTTTATTCAAACAGGGCCAAAGTTGCTACAGCACACAATGGTGCCCATAATAAGCCACGTTCGAAGGCTGCAACGCGACCCATTAGACCGTTATCCGACAGACGGACGTTTCTTGCATTTAAAGAGATAATTTCCTACTTTGTATTTGCATTGCATCTGCGAGGTTACGTCACACGTCTTTTCCTTTTCACCAAACACCACGGAAAATTCTGTCAGTTTTTCCGTTCTATACCGACGACCTCACGCTGTTTCTGTCTCCACTCCTTTTCTCCTCTTCTCTACCTCGTCAGTCATGTGTGAGAATGTGTTTGTGTGTGTGGTTTGAATCAGTGCCAGGGCTAAGTGATTAATTAGTAAGGACACGACTTGCTTTACCGAGCTGTGGAAGGTTTAGGGCCTTTGAACGCACCTTGTCGCTTGACAATGAGACACAGAGAAAATGGTGGATCACATCGATATATTTTTTTCAGTTCTAAACTCACAACTTTTATCTTTTTGGCAGCGCGGCAACAAAACACCATCTGCAAAAAAACCCAAAAAAAGGGCTAAAGGAGAATAGAGTTTGTATTTGAAGGACTTGTTGAGACTTCATTTATGTGTCTACATTTTTTTTTCTTTTGTGGCGTCTTTACAAATGTTGCCAAGCTCACTTCCTTTTCTGCCAGAACATTTCTCAAACAATCTTCATCCTCCAAGAATCCGTATACCGTATCTCACATTTTCAAGTGGCAGTGCTGCGGCTTTTAACTGATTTTTTTCACCTAACGAGGATTCCTTTGGGCCCTTTAACGGGAATATGCATTTTTCCCTGTATAGGCTCAGTGCACGGAGAGAACAATGCATGAGAGAGTGTCCTCTGAATTCACACACACGTGTGTTTTCTAACGCTCAGCTGTGCTTTAAAGTCAGACGTCGCAGTTTTAGTTCCCCGCTGTGCTCTTACAACTCTGCTGCCACGCTTGCGCTGTAGTTTATTTTCGTGTGTTATCCTGTCATCAAGTTTGTGCGTCGTGCAGAGGAGGTGCAGCGTGAAGCAGCCGACGTGTGGGAAAAGGATGATCCACCAATTTATCAGTCACGGCCGGGGGTTGAGGAGGCCACTTTTGAAGGTGCTCGGGTGCGATTGCTAATTACAATCATTACTAATTGCTAATTACGATCATTACCCATGAAAATACAATTAAGATGTTTTGCTTAAAATAAAAATCCATCTGGTTGGTGTTGATTTTTTTTTCCTTTTTTTCCTCTAGTTTTAGAGCCATTATTTCAATTATTTAACAGTATAACACTTTCTCATGCAGAGAATGCAGACAAAATATTGATGCATGTTCTTCAAAAATCAAAGTACATTTTTAATAGTTACTCACATATTGAGGTGGGCAGCTCTTACATGTTACCTGGAATAACTGGGTACCACAATACTGCCCAGGACTGATTAAGACTGCCTTTCAACTTCCTTAACCTATAGTGCTAAAAAGAGCATCGGCTTTCAACATGGTACGGGAAAAACAATAGCACATTACATTGGGAGTGAAGTATTGTTTTAGTGGCTCTGTCTGTTTGTTTGTTTGTTTGTGCTTCCACACTTGCACTTGCCAATATGACCAACAGAGGCCGCCAGAGGCTTGTTGCTTGAATTCGGTGAAGTCTGCCATCTCTGATTGCCTTGTAGAGCTGCAACTAACGATTATTTACGTGATCGATTAATCTGATGATTATTTTCTCGATTAATCGATGAATCGTTCGGTCCATAAAATGTCAGAACATGTTAAAAAAACGTTGATCAGTGTTTGTCAAAGCTGGAAATGATGATGTTCTCGAAAGTCTTGTTTGTTCACAAACCAAAATGATTACATTTTAAAGATTTCTTTATGTGGAGCAAAGAAACCAAGGAAATATTCACATTTAAGAAGCTAAAACAATCAGAAATCTTGTTTTAATCATGAAAAAAGCTTCAAACCGATTATCGATTATCAAAATAGTTGGCGATTAATTTAGTAATCGATTAATAAGCGATTCATCGATTAATCGTTTCAGCTCTATTGCCTTGTTTTATTTGTTTTTAAATGTCTTCATGATCTCAGTCTGACCTGCTTCAGTTGTACACGGCAGAGTTCTCACTCGGTTTGAGATGTTTGTGTCTGTGTAGAACACTTTGGCCAATTGTGTTAAAAAAGTGCTTTATAAATAAAGTTGGATTGGATTGCTTGCATGCATGCACGGTGAAAATCACATGCCATGTTCAGCAGATGCAGCTAATCAGTCTACATTCTATGTGTCTGGGTTGAGTCCAAACGTGTATTGGGGAGCTTGGCATTCAATAAGCTGCAGCTGTTAAGTGATGGCGAGTGTTCAGAATGGAAGTTAATGGATGCTCATGTGTGTGTGGACATCTTTTTTTTTTTTTTTTTTTTTTGAATGACAGATGAGATGTTCCTGTTTGGTTACCATCCCTAAACTCGATTATAACCTCGTCCTTTTACGTGTGTCCTTGTCCACAGAGGGCGGTCAGATCAACAACAATGTGGGTGCGGGCTCAAACATGGGCCAGCAGCACCCGTACCCTGCTCTCAGCCAGCTGGCTCACGTCTACGAGCAGCCGCAGCATCAGCAGCAACAGCATCATCAGCAGCAGCATCATCAGCAGCAGCAGCAGCAGCAGCAGCAGCATCATCAGCAGCAGTTTCAGCTTCAGCAACAGCAGCAGCTTCAAAATAGGGATCTTAATAAGTACGCCTCCCTGAAGGCTGTGGGTGAGTATCTGTCAAGCCTCTAAGTATCTTAACATTTTCATAGGTTTTTGGATGAAAAGGAACAGAGAACATTTTTTTTACAGTCTGAAAGACGCCATGTTCTTGAATATGTAACTGCTTTTAAAATCCAAGAATTTTTTTTTTTCACCACTTGATTCTTGGCTCGAGTATTTATTATTTATAGTTTGTTTGAAAGGGACAGTGCGTGTTAATGAACGCTTTCAAGAATGTAAACACACCAGATTATAGCCAAAGGCCAGTTTCCATCTGTTGTCCCTAAAGATGGTTAAAGTTAACAGAGGCAAAGATTAAAAAACATAGTATTATAACTCATTAGTACAGTTTTTCACTTGGGTTTTGAAATAGTTATACGTGGGACATTCTCTTAATATTACAGGTATAGGCCATTCCACAGTTTAGCACCCTGGACAGACAAGACCGTCTGACTGAAAGTGGTATAAATACAGCAATTCTAGCGGAGGCTTGTGTTTGTTTGAAGCTGTAGCTAGCTTTTTTGCAGATTATCAGAGCTATCAGTTTCTGTGACAGCTAACATAGCAATCCACTGTTGTTGCCTGACAAAAATCATTGCTAACAATTTTGTCAAAGTGCTCTGTTTGAGCTGTGTAGTGTTTGAGCAAAGGTGTTGTGATTGGTTAGTGTAACCCTTTTATTGATCCGCCTCAGGCATTTGACACTGTAGGTCATACACTTTTGATTAAAGCACTACTACAGATTTATCAAATAGAACATAGCGTGTCCAAATGACCGGTTCCACCTCCTCTTTTCTTAAGGTCTCTGAAGGAGTGCCACAAGGCTCAGTCTTAGGACCCATATTATTCTCTTACATAAATAACCTGTGCGACAACCTGTCAAACGCCATGTAACATTTTTATCCCAATGACAGGTTACTCTACAGCTGTAGTTCAGTCTCATCTGTGGCCACAAAACCAAATTCATGGTATTTTCACATACACAAAAAATACTCAAATATTAATAACATCTGCCCAAGGCAAAAAGTATAGAATTTGATTTTTGGAGCGGTGATAGTGGGCATGACTAGAGGTGTCCATGAGAAATTTGGTAATGATTGATAAATGTTTTTGGACATTACGCTAGGCATCATAATTTGGTTGTTGTTTATTCAGTGACTGTCTTTGCTGTGTAAGTAAAAGTAGTGAGGTGTGGCTGGGCCACAAACTGTGTATTTGAGGTTCTTGCATTGTGTGCAATTGTTCCTTCTACAGATCACAAACATCCCTTTTTATACAGATGCTATTTTGTATTTCTTCCACATTGATTCATACAAAAAAAAACCCCCCACTAAATTATAAATGTGGGTCAGAAAAGACAACAGATCATCCCCACCCTCTCCCCAGCAAAAGGAAGTTTCCCTCTTTTTTTCTCCACCCCACCCCCCCCCCCCCCCTTACCCTCCCTCTTGAATAATTGATGTACAGTCCCTGAAGGTTTTATGATCCAGACAGCAGTGGATTTCTCACTGGTTTCCAGATACGACGCCGCTGAGCTCCAGCAGTTACATGGGGCTGATCTGACAGGTGTTATTGATCACCAAACTGGGCCTGGTGTAAAACAGACACAGCCTGCTTATCAAGCTGTTTGGCAGCTCGATGCATGCCGCCACATCCAATGAGGTCATTTGCCTGTGCAGCTGCTTCGGATTTTACCTCACCGTGCTCATATGTTATTGGCAGTGGCATCACTATTTCATAACCTGAATTAATGTGAGACTGACTTGTGAATTTTTCAGTGTGTGCGTCTCGTCCGTCGGCTTGTTTACGCTAGGCAGGTGTAGCGGCGCGCTCCTCAGGATTCAGCCCACTCACACTCAATATTACCTAGTAACGGTGAGATAAGCAGCAGCAAATTGCTATTTGTCCGCATTTGTGCTCTTTACTAGGAGAGGGATCAGCCGTAGATTGTGCTTTGGCAAGCCTGTTTATGCCCGACCAAAGAGCGGAAAATTAAAACATTATATTAATGTAGGTGTAAACGTACACAACACAACACTGCACCTCGCTCATCTGTTGACACGCCGCAGTAATAGACTGTGCTCGTTTATGCTGAGTACTGCTTTGTGCCCCCGAAAGCAGGGAGACGTTGTGTAATTACAGGAGGACATTTATATAACTGCGCCGAAAAAAAAAGAAGAAAACAGATGGAAACGGATGAATTGTAAAGTGACAAGTGGCCGCATCATTCATGAGCCCAAAGGGAAACCAAAACGGTGATTAACGCAGTCATCCTGAACCCCGGACGTCTTCATTGTTTGGTGGTGTATTTTTTTAACATTTTTCCCCTGACAATTTGTCCAAACATAGATCTCAGAGAGTGGATGGATATATTCTCAGCAGAGCTACACCTGTGTTTGATTCGGCAAAATTGTTCAGCTTTGTAAGAATGTCAGTGGAAGATGTCCCGATTTGACTCTCTCGGGACCTTAGAGCAAAAAATATATATTTTCTCAACGTCTTCAGCAAAGAGTGAAGGAATCCGTGATTTGCCGAGATGTTAATTTCTCCACTGACAGTTTGAGCACGGTCTCCACTGTTTCTCAAACTCTCTGATGAAAGGCGTATGTTGTTCCTTCATCTAACATGGGGGGGGGGGGGGGGTTGTTCTTACATTACTAGTTGTTTTTTAAATTATTAATACAAACAGAGACACCCAGCTCTCCTTACAACTCCAACAATGTTCACCGTGTACACTGTGCTGACATAAATAAGCATAAAAGGTCTAAAATGCTGCAGTACTGTATGCTTTATCCTTAAATCCACACCATTTCCACTCTTTATATGCAAAAAATGACTGTTACAGTATGTTTGATTTACAATGAAGCACAGATTTTTCTCTTTGCAAAGACTAAATTGAGTCCAAGCTCTGGTGTAGAGATTGCGGTCAAACCTTGCCGCACATGTCTGTCAATATTCCCCTCGATCCTCCACTTCAGCTCCTTTTGAGGACACTTGTGCGTCTTCATACCTGAATTGGCCCTCGTCCTCTCTTCTCCACCTCTCCTGGACAATTTCCCCCCTCCTCCAATTGGCTCTTCTAATCTTGCTGTTTTCTCTGTTTCATTATGTCCCTCCCTCTCCATCTGCCTCATTTCCACTCACCTCTCACCCCGCTTTATCCTTCACTCATATTTCCACCTTTGCCGTCACCTCACCTTATTTATTTTTGCCTTACACACACACACAGAGAATCCATCACATCTATATCACTCCTTAAAGAATTGCTGGGGCACTAATCTTGATCCGCCTGAATAGGGGCTCATATTTGATTCCATTTCTGTAATTGAAGGAAGGCGCCCACCCCCCTCCACCCTCCGCGGGCTCACACTTGACTGACAGATTTCCATTCCACAAGTGGTATTCAAAGAGGCATCTATGAAATGATTGGAAACCTGTTCTTAGATATACATCACATAAGCCTGGATTCCAGGAGGCAAAGGGCCATTACTGTGGCTCCAATGATAGGATTGTCACTCATAAGCTGTGAAAAAGATGTTGTTGGGGGGTTGAGGAGGGCAGACGGAGTGAGGACAAGGAATAAAAGACAGCAAACAACCAAAATGCCAGCAGTGTCTCTTTTTGAAAGTCGCCTTTTGGTGAGCTCTGTTAATCTAGAGCAACATAAATGACTTTGCCTTTCTTTTCTTCCCCTCTGCTACATCGTCTGGCCTTTTCACCGTCTGTTGACCCCCAAGAGGAATAGCACCGCGCCTAAGATCAACACCATTTTCTGAAGTGCCTTTTTTCCCCCCTTTTCTTTAATTGCCTCTGCCACTTTCCCAATGGTCTACTGTCCGACAGCTAAGCCACACTTCTGTCAATCAATAACCATCTCCCACCGTCCCCCTGTGCATCCATATAAGGTCACTTTATCGAATTCTAACTCTGACCAAAGCAAAAACCAACTAATAATGGTCCCTGGATGCAGACCTGTAACTCAGCCTTAGCGAACAAATGACCAATTATAGACCACATCCATTACAATCTGCTCTGCAACCCGAAAGGGAAGAACTTCTTACTTCGTTTCCTATAGACTTGCTAAAAGTTAGTTTTTTTCGTTCAAGATCAACAAAGATCCTGTAATAAAATGGATTTCACACTACACATCTTTCGAAGTTGTGAGTAGAATGTAAAGTGTATAAAAGTCAGAAAAACATTAGAAATAGTTGATAAAAACCAGACTTGGTTCCTTGTCTACACTGAACTTTTCTGGTAGCAGTTCTGTCTTCTGGTGAACTGGTGTTGTGTTCCTGTGTAGGTTTCAGTCACCATCACCGCAACCTGGTCTCTTATTGGCTAGACTCGTCAATGCTAGCCATTTAGACGGAATAGTTGGACTAGATTTGTCTAGTTTGACTAAATATGTCTGGAAATCCATAGTCGCAGCCTGCAGCGTGAATAGGATGCATCTCAATGTCCAATCTTTAAACTGAGATGACATCTGAGCTGTGGATATGGGTGTGAATACTAGGATTGTTCTTCCTATACATCCTATTTTAACTAATTTACTGCTTTTATGCATTGTGGAATAAATGAAAATTTGGATCTGAGGGGGACATAAACGATGTCTAGATGGTAGAAGTTTGAATGAAGAGGCAAATTGCTGTGCGGTCACAGATAATGTCTGTCTTTGTAAAAATGTTCTCCATATTTGGTAGAGTAATCCCAAGTAGCTCACTGGCAGTTGTGACCATCTTTCTGATGGGACTGTCATTTTCCCTGCCTCAGCTGCGTTACCAAACCAGCAGATGACAAAGTAGGTTCAAACACTTGAGGACTTGCATAAAAACAACAAACCAGTATATTTACAGCCTTCAGACAGTGTCAAAACAACACCCAAATTCGGTCTAATTATACTTTTAGCCAATATCGTTCCAAAAATCACCTAAAACAACACATTTCCAAGAAGTAACCATTCAGACCCTTACGTTTCCTCCTATGTAGGAGACTTAACAAAACAAAGAGAGTATCGCTGAGATGTTAACAATATGATAAGGTATGTACAGTATATGGTACAGCTACAGTAAATTGTAATAAATAACGTTCCTAGAGTAGAATTCACCCTGATCTCCTACCAATGTCTGTGGACAATTTCCTGTCAATCCACTGAATACGTATGGGGCTGATTCAAAGTCGACCAAACTCGTTCAATAGCCCAAGAGACCAGCATTGTCATTCGCAGAGCAGAGGCTGCTGTGGTGGCTAAAATGTCAGCATTCCCCCAGCATTTTACGACAGAGCTCAAACCGTTTGCAGCTTCATCTCTACAGAAGCCCATCACCATGTGCCAACATTTGATTTCCATTCCGCTACCGGGGAATAAAAGACATAACTTCACATTCACAATGTGAGAAAAGTAACATTTACTTCATTGCAAGACAAAAATAAAATTTGACTGAAACCCAGAATAATGAATGTTTTTGTGCGCCTGGCTAATTAGACGGTTGATTCACACAGTGAAAACCTCTCAAGGATAAATCAGGTCTTTAATATGGCAAAAAAAAGAACTGTATTGACAGCTTTAAACGGTCTTAAAATAGTTAACCCTGCATTACCTTGTTAGAAGACAAACCTGATAAAGCTTAATAAAAAGCAGATTGACTTACTGCTCTGGCTTTAATACGATCCATACATCATTAATGCTGGGAGACTTTAGAAAAGCAGTTTTTTATTTCCCATGATCTATAATGTGCGAGTGTCAGTGGGGTGCTGGCCTTTCTCAGGCAGAGGCATGCAGAGCCCATACTGCGTAACAGCAGTGTTTTCCATTTCCACTCACGTACACCACTGGATGTGTGCACTGTTGAGCTGACTGCCGCCGGATTGATTCACCTGTCGCCTGAGCAAGTTTGATCCCCGGGGGGCGGTCTAGCTGCATCTCAGTGGGTGAGACACTGCTCCCCAACCCACCTTCACTCACCCCCCTCGCTTCTCTTCCTGTTATCAGACTCCCAAAGTGGATTTATAGTTACTGTGGCGAGGCAAATTCGCTGATTGCGTTCAGTGTCCGCTGTGTAACATTTGGGATGGGTTTGTTGGTAGAAATTGAATAAACTACCCCGTACGTATGTTTGTATGTGGGTATGATAGCTTTAAAAATACAAAATACTTAGTTTTTGTATCCTGAACATAAGCGTTTAATATGTACAGCACTATGGAGACCAAAGGCAAAGTCCATCATAGTTTCCTGACTAAAGGCCCTGGTATACTTCATAACACATGCCTCGCGCACCGAAACGCCCTGGTATGCTCACGTCAGGGTTCTGTAGTATCTGACTTCACCACTGCGTGGCGGTACAAGTCTGGACGCAAAGAATAGTTAGCATTCCTACCAAAGAAGAAGAGAACGATGCTACAGCTCCCTCTGACACGTCCTGTTCGAGTTGCTCACAGCTGAAAGGCTCCCTCGGGGGCAGGGGAGTCGGGGTGTCGGCCAGTTCGAGGGTTGCCAGGTCGAGGCTTGGATGACTCTCCTTGGCGACTTCTTCTTTTGTTGTCGGAATGTTTTTTTCTGCTTGGTGAGCGGGGCTTAATATTCCAAATTCATGTTAGCACATGCTCTGTCCACGCACACCCAATGACCACACAATGCCCGCGGTTCCAAAATCTGGGCTGGGTTTAAGGAGTCCTCCATTCTGCAGTTTCACCATCAGATGTCACTAATTCTAACAAATAACCTTTACGTTTGGACCCACAAACACAGCAGATATAGTAAGGTATGCTTTGAGCAACTCATAGAGATAAATGTGTAGGTATCTGGGTGGCACGTTTGGTGGTATGTCCCTCACGCCAAGAGGGCTTATGGCTCGAATCCTCCTCAGAGTCTTCTCCAGGACGTCAGGTTTCCTTTCACAGTCCAAAGACTGTGGTTGGGGTGAGGTAAATCGTAAACTATGAATTTCTCAGTTGTAAATATTGTTTTTTTCCCCCTTCACATACTTTCTCCAAGATAAGATGTCTTTTTGTCATAGCAAACATATGCCCACTACACTGTGATCAGGAGGAAGGATGAGAGGTGGTGGAGGAGACATTCTGGGCTCCCTCTCTTTTGATTCCTCTCCTCCGGTGGCCTCTCTGTGTGCAGTCGTTTTACAACCTGCTTTGTCAGTTTGATGAGGGAAGGCTGACTAACAAAGATAAAGTATATGGGGATTGTTACATGACCTTTTCAGACTGTGGGTGTAAAGGATGAAATGATTTCTGTCCAAACTTCTCCCCGTGTGCGTGTCTCGGTTTTTGTAGCTGATCTGCAAACTGCTGAAAGTCTTATTTTATGAGTCACACTCTAAACCGTTTTATTTTCCTGTAGCACAAACAGAGGGAATGAGAATACTGTGGTTGTTGTTTTTTGCAAACCGACAAGTCTGAAAACACATTTTAATAATTACAATTTCAGCTGTGCTCCTTCACGTCCACCTAACATTTCCATCACCTCTCTGTTTCCTCTCTCAGCTGCCAAGTACAACGGCGAACTCTACACCAAGCGTCGCCTGATGGTGGAGCTGCCGACAAAGGGCGGACTTCCTCTACAACCGATGGGCAACTCCAGACCCCCGATGGGCACCATGTCGTCGATGACTCCTGCGATGACTTCCAACCCGATGGCTTCGAATCACATGACCTCCAACCACATGAACCACACCATCACCCAGATGACTTCCATGACCCCAATGACCTCCATGACACCCATGACATCCCTCGCTCCGATGACCTCCATGACCCCTATGACTTCTCTGGGTCCATTGACTCCAGAGCCAGTGGCCACCTATGTCACAGAGATGCCCAGCATCTCCTCCGTCTCGACCCTTCCAACAGAACGGCACATAGCAGGCGGCGGAGGAGGAGGAGGCGGCGGACTTAAGCCAAACGGCCAGAAACCCAAAGTCGCCTATGGCAACGTTAGCCACAGCTCTCACATCTCTCACCCTCACGCTCACAGTCATAGTAGCAAGCCACCAGGACTTGGGGCCACCTCCTTGGCACACATGGCAGGGACCATGCCAGGTGGAACATCCTTGGGTATCTCCAGGGCTGCTGAGACCTCCGTTATTGGCTCCAGCTCAGCGACAATGGGCCGCCCACTGGTGTACAGTTCCAACACAATTGCGACTGGGCACGGGATGGGGCTGGGGCTGAAGGGCTGGGACGGGACTGAGACGGTGGGTCGGAGGAAGACCTACGGGCACAAGAGGCCTCAGTGTACCGTGCTGGAGCCAAACCAGCTCCACAGCAGCAGGGGTCAAAGCCACAGCCAACACTTCCTCCCCACACAGCCCTACTTTGTGACCAACAGCAAGACAGAGGTGACTGTGTGAGAACGAGAGAGAGAGAGCGAGTGGGAGAGAGAGCGAGAGGACGAAAGGGAGGAAATGGCAAAGGGAAAGGATGCATGTGAAGTGGCGTTCAAACGGTTTACAGATCCTCGTATGCGTTTGTGTGACGAAAGTGAAGCGTGAAGTGACAGAGAGACACTGCGTCTGAGTGCTCCTCATTTCACAACCTGCAGAGTTGACCGATCAAATCGCCGAGCGGACCTTTGAGGACGGCGTCCAGGATGGTTTTGACTATCGTTGTCTCATGGATAATAATACTCACGATATCTGAGCATTAAGGACGCTGACGCGGGAACCTGCTGGTAATAAAACGATTGGCTTATACTGTACGAAGCAAACCTGGGAAGCAATATCAAAAGGATCGAGTACCGAAGCATCTTGGTGGAAAGAAGAACTACGACAGGTTTGCCCACAAACCTCATCAGCGTCGACCGGCTTGAAAGGGAATAACCATTCCCTCATAATTCAGTCCAGAGACCGACTGAGACAGACACACATGCTGGGCTTTGGAATGCAGACAGACAGACAGACATGCAGGAGGCTTTGTGACTGTGGCTATTCAGAAGCGCCCTCATAAGCTCTGCGGCTGAAGGTCGCCCTCTTTTTTTTTTTCCCCCAACAGAGAATGGACGCTGTCGCTCTGGCATTGTTCTGTTCCGATCTCGTCTGTGTGGAGACAGCTGGCCCGAGAGGAGGGGGATAAGGAGGCAGCGAGGGCGGCATCTGGACGGTGCCGCTGCTCGCAGAGGCTCACGCACGTTCACACATACACGCAGATATATGAGTATACTGTAGCAACACAAATGTCAACTCAACAACTGTACGGTGGTAGCACTTTACAGTACAGTAACAATATGGGAATAACAGTTAATATTATGGTAATCTTATTTCCTGATGATGCTGAGAAAATCCAACTTTATAATATAGTAATTTGTAAACTCCAATACGATCTATTAATCTAATAATAATTATTAATAATAATAAATAAAATCTAATAATGATTATTAATTGATTACTAAATTGCCCGTCAACTACTTTGACAATCCATTGAGTGTTTTTACAGAATTAAAACAAAAGTTTTCTGATTCTTCAGCTTCTTAAATGTGAATATTTTCTGGTTTCTTTGCTCTATGACAAAGAAATCATTACAACAGTTTTTGGTTGAGATTTGGTTGAATCTTATTAACCCTTAGAACAAAGAGCATTAGGATGCTTTTTTTCTAATATGATGTTAAAACAGATACAGAGGCTGTAAGAATGTGTTTTATTCCATTTTCACCAATTATATAAACATACCTGAGCAAAAAATACAAAAATTTCATTAAAAAAATCTAATTGAATTTGTGAAATTTGGCAATGTGTCACAACTCGAACTTGGCTTGGCCCGTTTTTTATGAACAAAAATACAAGAAAATGGTCTATTTTGTGACTTCTGCACTTGTCTGCGATATAAAATGAAGCATAACTTTCACTCAACGACACTTAAGAAGACAAAAAAACATGATATAACTCGAAATAAGGAACTGTGTATTATTCCCACTGCAATTTACCATGGGACTAATGGTTACCGCACTACTTTCATTACCATAATATTATCCTATATATTCACCATGTTGTTACTGTAACGTAAAGTGTTGTATGTAAACTATGGTAACTAGCATATTTTATTATAAGTGGACCAAATGTAAGCTTTGGCTTCTCAACATTTCATTTCCTGCACACCATTTGCACAAATAATGGGATATTTCTATAGTTTTTAGAAGTAAACAAAAAGAAAAGAAGAAGCAAGGAATCATTGTTAAAAAAATAAACAAAAATTGGGTATAATTCACAACCAGTAGAAGGTAGAAAAATAACTATTTATTCTGGGTTACGTTACTCACTTATTTGCTACTTTTTTAATGATGCATTTACTCTCACCTGCAGCCACTGGTGTTATGTTAATACACATTATGGTTTGATTGCTTTCACCAAATCTATTAAAAATGCAGTTATTTATAAAGAAATTTATGTGCAAACGTCGACGATGACAGGCGACGACGGTCGATTTTAAGGCCTGTAAATATAAAAAAAAGAGGAAGAAGCGCACACAGCGACTGTCACACATAAAACAAGTGAGCCGGCTGAGCGTCAGACAGATAAGGGAGGGTCGACAGACCCCCCCGCTGCGTCACATGACTGGATACCTGAGTCCAAACTGAAGCCAGTGACGGGGGAGATTTGAGTCTTTGGAGTATTAAAAACGTGTCACCTGTCCACACACACACACACACACACACATTACAAGCTGATCCTGCTTCCTGTCTGATCACACGGTGCCGAGCGGGGCAGGCGAGACGGGGAGTCGGTTACTGTTACTGCGTCTGTTGTACATGAAAGACTGTGAAACTCCAGACCATGGCCCTTTGTAGCGATAACTGATAATATGCTTTTAATATCTATATATATATATATATATAAATATATAAATATACATAGCCTTTTCTTGCTTAAGCTCTTTCTTTTCACGCTTCTCGTCCTCCACGTCTCTTTTACCCCCCGCCCCCCCCCCCCCACGTCTGAATGAAATATGTGAGAGAAACAATAAAGGGGCTTTGATGAAGCGTCGCTGTGATAGTGGAGTGCAGTCACGATAAGACAGTGAAGAATAATAATAATTCAACCCCCCCCCCAACACCCGACACCCCAACCTTTGGAGGCATGATTGGTTTTGTCGCTATTGTTCTAACAGGAAATATGAGTGATTGATTCTGTGTGCGCTGAAATGTAATTTAGTTTGCAATTTTTTTTTTTTTGTACCCGTCTGTTTGAGAAAGAGAGAGAGAGATAAATTATTGTCTCTGAGGCAAATTTCTTTTAGATATAAATTGTACTTACAATCCTACGGAAGGAGAAAAAATATTTGAGTTCTGGGAATAAACTCAGAATTCTGAATTTAAAACTGAGAATTTTGACTTTAAACTCAGAATTCTAAGTCAAAATTCTGACTTAAACTCAGAATTCTGACTTTATTCTAAGAATTCTGCCTTAAACTCAGAATTCTGAATTTATTCTAAGAAATCTGACTTTAAACTCAGAATTATAAGTCAAAATTCTGACTTTAAATTAAGAATTCTTACTTTAATCTAAACATTTCTGCGTTTAAAGTCAGAACTCCAACATTGTTTTCCTGTGTGGCTCTAATCCTCTTCCGTCCAATCCTTTTCTCGACAGCCGGTTGTTGTTTTTCTGTTAGCGACAGAGTTGAGGAGCAGGTCAATGTTTGCTCAGGAAGTGCATTATTATCAGACCCAATTGACTTAATTCAGCAAAGCATGAACGTGGAGATATGAACCCGATTTGTTGCCCTTCCTTAAAGCCCATTCAAGTCCATAAAAGCAGACAGTGGAACAATTGGTAAGCAGGCAAAAGGCAGTGGAAAACAACAACAAAAAGGACGGCCTTATCCGTCACTAGAACAGCTCAAATAAACCTGATAGAAAGCAGAGAATTGGTTGCGCTGTCTGGGTCACGGCTGACAGGGTCAGGGCTGCAGATGAGTGGTTTCAGGAGGCAGTCATGTCTGACATTTTTCATCAGACGACTCAGTGGAACAAAAAAAAAAATAACCAGAGCGGAGACAAAAGGACACTTGTTGTCTTACAGGCTTCGGAGAGGGAGGGACACACAGGACCTGGGACAGAGAGAATTCTTGTCCATCAAAGATCTTCTTTCAAAACAACTTTAGTTAAGTCTTTTACTAAAGAAATCCAGTTAATTCAGATTTAAAGAAAATGTTGGGCGGAAAGTGGCAGCCGGGGGGGGGGGGGGGGGGGGGATTGACGTCTAAAAGGCCAAGCTGCTCTTTGTGCGCCCTCTGCTGGACTGTGCAGTAACTACTTCAGAAGTTCTGCTGTGCTTCTAGACTGTACGTTCTCAATTCAACACTTAAGGGTCTGAGTGTGAACTTCAGCCCCCCAACGTCACAGAACAGGGTCAGTTTGCATTATTCCTCATGATTCCTTAATTAATGCGACAGATTCATAGCTCAGACATGGTTGCCTTTCGTTGGCTTGTTTACATTTTCTTAAACTAACTTTATCTCTTTTTAATTTATTTACTTATTTATTACTTGAGAGTGAGTTTGATTTTATTGCTGGAGCAAAATGACCAACTTTTTCCACAACTATTTATCAAAAACAGGGTATGAAATTCATTCATTTCTATGATATGGTATCAGCGATGTCCAACGGCAATCTCTTTTTTATAGTATAAATCATGCCAAGGTTTCATTATATAGAACAAATACAACTTTTTGCAAAGACACACGAATGATATTTTGTTATTCACAAACTTAAAAGTGAGAAAACGTCTTTCCCGCCACCAACCAAGACGTGGCAAAATGAGATCCAAGTGCAGGAATGACCACCCAGTGGGAACTCATTGCTCCCCGAAACCCCCGGGTGTCTGATTGCCCTGTGGGAGCGCTCGCTGGAGAATGCTGCAGCTCAAACTTTGAGTTGTTTTTCTTATTTTTGAATGGAGGTCAGAGAAAGATTGGCCTAATTACACGAATCAGACCCCGAGTACAGGGGTTGCAGCAGTTCACAGGTACACTGACCGGTAACAGAGGCAGCAATCAGGCCCCGCACCACTTTTGATTGGTTTGAAAATGAGTCCTCACTTGCTTTTATTTGTTCTCCCCCCCCCCCACCACCCACCCACAAGAACCCTGCCGTTTCTATTTCTTGTGCCCAGAAATTGAACTTGCTTCGATGTGCGAGTTCTTTTTTTGATCCACCATGACCACTGTGCTCAATTTTTGATACGCTCTTAATCTTGTGATCCGAGAGGTGAAGCTTGTGAATGATTGGAGAGAGACGGGCGAGTCCAAAAAGTCTCGCAACGGTCAAATTAATAAGGAAAAGGGAGGATTTTATTATATATATGGGAAAAGAAAAAGCTGGAAGGCAAACGCCTTGAAAAAATCACCCTCCTACTCACTCACTCACACACTTGGACAAGCACCAGGAGTGACAAAATCGAGCTTGTATCGAGTTCTCGCTGTGGTCTTTAATCACAAAGACCACACAGTAGGAGTTTTGGCACTGTAGCATACTCACTCCTGTCCTACACTCTTAGAAATAAGGGTTCCAAAAGGGTCCTTCGACAAGAGCTGAGGTTCTACCTGGAACCATTTGGTTCTGAAAAACCCTTTTCCCGAATAAAGGGTTTTTCCAGGGTTCTTGGTAACAGTAATGGTTCCAGTAAGAACCATTTTGATCCAGAGAACCCTTTAAAAGCCCTTGCCTGAATAAAGGGTTTTAAAAGGGTTCTTGGTGGAGCCCTCCAAAATGGCTCCAGGTAGAACCACAAGCCGAAGAACCTTAAACGGTTCTACTTAGCACGTTTATTTCCAAGAGTGTATAGAGCGAGAGTATGTTTTTCTATAACCTGCAGTATCTCAAAAGTGAAGCTGACGACGTTAAGCACGGACATGACATTCGGAATCACGACAGTGCAGTTACGTCTATAAACATTCATTAATTTCAGTTCCTTTTTTTAAAATTCACTACAGACAAAGATGCAGTATAGTCTTTTCATTAAGGACGAGACAGCGGGATGTGTACAGGTCATGGGAGACGACACTTAAGGGCTCAAAACACAAGTCACACTTTCACCGGATTCTCCTGCGTTCTTTTCCCTCGTCTATCCTTTTACTGTGACGCTCACGACCTGTGAAGAACGGCGGTTTTGTCATCAGCTCGATATTTATTTCTCTCACCACTTATGCAGAAACACAGAAACGCCACAGATGCAGCGCTTTGTTGTCCAGTGACGCTCGACATCCGCGCCGCTTTATATATATTTATGTATGGTTTTAAATCACGAGCCTAACGTTTAAATAATACTCGCTGTCATCATCACAGAAAGGGGAACGATATCAATCATAACATTTCCAGCTGTCGTTGACCTCTCTGCCCAGAGTCTCGTTTCCCCTTTTTGACTGAATCAATAAGCTATTTGCGATATGACGACTATTCATTAGCGAGCGTATCCTTTTTCTAGAAGAACTCATCGATTAACTCATTTTTGGATGTTAATCACTCATAAACATGCAATGTTTTACCAGATCGGATTTTTCTATTTTTGATGTTCAGACCAGTTTGTGGTATTTATGCATACGTGTGTGTGTGTGTGGCCCCAACACTGACATTTTCTATGGTAGAGTCCCATCTCCTACAATTGTTTGTTTTTTTTGCACAGTAGCTTATATTATGCACCGTGATGCCCCGCCCCCCCCCCCACGCCACCATCGTCCGTTTACCGTTCACCCACTTTATAATTTTGTGATTTAAGAAAAAAAAAAAAAAAAAAAAGCTGTATTTTGGTACTATTCAGATATTGTTAGATAAAAAAAAAAGAGCTATAGCAGATGTTTTGTCCGAGACATAATTATATTACCATAGTGTTGCTATAAATTAGTCTGTTTTCCTTATTTCAAGATAAGGGATGACAGGGATATTTTTTTTTTGGTTCTTCTTTTGTTGTTGATTTGCAAATCTGACAGTATATCACCATTGTTCTATATACAACTTTCTTACGTGGCAATAAAAGATGACTTCTGTAAAAAAAAAATAACTTCCTTTGGTGTCCCATTTTTGGTTTATTTATCCTTTTGAAATTCAAGTAATCCCTCAGCCTCTTCCTCCCTCTCTTCTTCAAAGCTTCACTCCTCTCCGTTTTTTACATGGCTGGAAACCAATTTTGGACGGTGAAAGTTCTTTGTTGCCAGAATCGATTTCTTGCAAAATTGCACTAAAAATGGTTAACAAACACTCAATAAATGAAATAAAATGAATATCTTAAAAATAATCTATAATACAAGGGAGTAAACGTTTGTCAAAGAGATCTTACGGTCTTGAGAATGATTGATTGTGTAGCTGCATCGGAGCTGTAACGTTCATGCTGCTTCACATCAAACCACGGGTGACTTTAACTGTGAAGCAGTAATGCACAGTATGTGCTACATACGTTTGTATATAAAGAGAGTTTGCTCATGTTTTGTAGACACTTTAAATATTAAATATATTTAAAAATTGCAAAAATGTCATTAAATTACTCTATTATTTTATTGTTGAAGCGAAATTAATTGGATGCAGCGGCTGCTCTTTTGTCGAATTTGTACTATTAAACAGTTTTATACAGAAATCTCCCTTTTTATCTCTCGTGAGCATGGGTTTCACACAGTGAAAACGTAAAGTTATAGCTTTAGACTTCAAGGTAGGGTTGGGAGATCATTTTCTGGAGCATTGTTTCACTGTATTGCTTTAAAATCCTCTTCATACTAAGATTATAACCAATACATTAATGCATTGTCCATTCCACAAAACACAATCCAATCAAATCCAATGGCCCAAGTGATCGCGATGCATCAAACAAACCCCTCTTCGTGCGCTAATCGTGCATGATCGGAAGACAATGCTAATAATTCAATGAGACACCAGACAGTTGCAACAACGTTATGGCACAAAAGGTGCCAAATAAAGGACAGGGGTTGGTCGCAAACGAAAGACGTTTTTTTCAAGAAAGCTACTACCAAGATAAAGGCTGATCCAAGACCAGCGTGAACATCTGGGCTGCGTTTGAACGGTGGCGACAACATAACGACCAGAAAGGGCTGCAGAGGGATGTCATGGTGGTTGTGTATCTACTGGACAGGTATGTTCACTTTATTTCTTTGTGATCTTTTGAGAGCATTTGTTAAAAGTCAGCGCGGGGCTCGTGAATCTGTGTGAAACCAACGCTCTTCGTCAACAAGCAATGCGCGTTCCAGAGCTTTGGAGGTGTGGCTTCCAGGATCCAGTATTTTCCTGGATCTCCACACCTACGTTTAAGACTAAATGACAAACAGAAACCAAGATTGTTGTGTTCATACTCTCTGGCAGTTTGCCCTTGATCAATAATAGGTTAATACATGAAAATATGAGTAATGTATTGTCGATCAAATTTGCCCAAATCACCATCTATTCACCATAAAAACGATCTCGTCTCCTCTGATCTCACTTTGCCGCCTTCTTCTTCTTCTTCTCTGCACGTCGAGCCGAACGCCACAGAGTTAACTTGTCCTTGGGTTTGAAACAAAAACATCACTGCCACACAAATCAAACTTAGTGTTTTCGGTTGTAAGCGTAGTCCAACCGTGCGTGCGAGGCTTTAAAAAAGACGACGGGGAAAAAATCCTTTAACTGCTCGCAAATGTTTTGCCTTCACACTCATCCAAAGACAAAACATACACAAACACTCACACACACACGAGGTTTACTCTAATTACTCACACTGCCAGTGCTATTGGCAGTGAGGGAGAGCAGTCCAGGGATTTTAACTCAAAAACAAAGCAAATCTGCTTCTCTTTTTTTTTCTCCTCTCTCTTCGCACTCCCCTGCCAATCCCCACTACCTGCCTGCTGAATCCTGCTCTGCAGAGCGGAGCTGCTCGACAAGAGCTTATGAGTTTAAAGCCATCTGGCGCTAATCTCCATTTCAACCATCGGGGACATCGTCGCTGTCGTTGTCGCCGCGATTATTTTATTTCCACTGGTTCTTTGTCTAGGTTGTCATCAGTGCGGTTAACAACATCGTCGCCGTCAATACCTGCTCTTCAAAAATGGGCCTTTCTAGTTTGCTGGTTCTCCACCGTCCCAAAAACATGGGAGATTTGAAAACGAAGCAAATTGGACACTCTTAATTGACCGTAGGTGTGACTGCGAGAGTGGACGGTTGTGCATGTCAGCAGGGATTGGCACCAGAGACCCTCATGTGGAGGATAAAGCGATAGAAGACGGACGAATCATCGCGGAGTGCCTCAAGGTTGAATTCTAGGCCCAATCGTTTTTCCCTTATATATGCTCCCAATTGCCTATTGATTAAGGATGAACATAAAATAAAGTAAGTCTTATCTGGTAAATATTTTTCAGCCGTCGTATACTTCCATTTACCCTGTGCCAGATGAATGGATGGAGGTTACGATCATCGTTCTTCAGTCAACTTGAATGCAAAGATGCAAATCCTTTAAAAATGAAGGAAGAAACCCTCACTTTTACCCTAACGTATTTATTTAATAAGAATAACTACTAAAATGAAATATAGCACTTTTTAATTAAAACGAACTGCCCTTTACGAGAATAAAGCAAAAAAATGTGTGTTTTAATTTCTTATTATCAGTCGCGCAGCTGAGCAGACGACATAAAAGCTATGAATAATATAACCGATATGAAGCGAAGCTCACTTGGAACTCAATGTTCAAACAAATAACAGTAAAAAAAGACACTGCGCTCGTCATCACTTTGGTTTTCCTCCAGGCGCAACTTTCTCACCACAGTTTACAGCCGCGACTCTTCCTGCTCTGGAGCTTCAGAATGTAATGGTTTTAATTCTCACAGATTCCTGGCTGTTGCTGCCGTGGGCCATGAGAAATTACATATGCAATTTCAGAAAAGCCGGCGCGCTGCTTTTGCTATATAATTGATGTGCCGTGCAGCGAGAGCTAATGCTGCGGTGGACTTAAAAAAAAAAAAAAAAATGGAACAAAAAGAAACACTGAGATAGACAATGAAAATGACTGTATAATATACAATATATGATGACGACGATGGTGATAAAGGCAACAAAATGACGATTCAGTAAAGAGTTTCAATACAGCCTGCGGAAGCTTTATCGGATAATACGTTTTCCGAGAAACAAATGTTTCTCTTTAGAAACATTACAGCACATATATAGTCTTCCTATGTTAATGCAATATTTTCATTTTCACCCATGCAGCATCGATATATACAGACAGTGGTTTAGCATAATCTTTATGCAGCATTGCAGTGACTTTAAATAGGATTTCTGTTATGTGGAGTGCCTCAGGGTTGAATTCTAGGCCCAATCATTTTTGCTCCCCATTGTCATTTATTAAGGGTTAATGTAAAGTAAAGTATGTCTTATCTGGTAAATACTTTTCCCATTCCCTTTTAGCTCTCTTGTAAAACATGTACCAGATCATCTATCCCGTCTTTCCAGCCAAAGTTTGTCATCTTTTTTGGACGTGCCTGTTTTTCTTTGAGACTCATGGTCCAGATGTTGCACATCAATGTTCTTTTTTTGCTTAACCCATAAGCTCGAACCAGCAATGATCTAATGCAGAGAGGATTGACTCCCTGGAGACACTTTTCAGAGAGAGAGAGAGAGTGAGGGTCTCTATGTGTCTTCAGGGAATAAATGCACTATGTTAAGCTGGACTTGTTGTCTCCGTGCTCTCCTAAAAGGGAAAATAATTTGGAGTGCTTGAGTAAATACGTTTCTATTCCCTTCTTTGTCAGACATCTTGCTGGTTTAAATGACAGGATATGTGTCGGAAATGAGTGTTTTCCTCGGTCTATCCTTCTCTGGAACCTTTTAAATGTATAGCACAAGGTTTTTTGAGGCAATGGAGAAACATTTGGTTATGGTTTTAGCTAAAGTAGCAGGAGGCACCGGTGCCAGAGCGATAATTGATTGTCGAGTTTCACACACAGGTTGTGAAAATACTAGACATTTTGAGCCACATCATCTTATCAGACAGATGAACATGGACAGACGCTCATTTGCAACATGACGACCAGAGATAATCTCTCCAGCTCTAAAACTCTCAGCCAATATTGACTTGTTTTGATGCGTTTATTGCACAACTCTCTTTTAGACTGTTGTCCTTTTTTTCTGTCAGAGTTCAGAGGAGGTGCAGACGTGTTACTCTCTCTGTATTTTTGTCCAATTCTGGACAACATACTACAGTAGGAATTTTCGGTGTTAAAGGGTTAAAAATAGCTCAAACAAATAGATTATATTGCGATGTTTATTCCGTGCAAACACAGAGGAATAGTGTTAACCACAACAACCACACTTTAATCATTCCTGCTGATGAAATCCATTTTACACAGAGACGTGAGTGAGTGGCTACGCTACCGGGGGTCAAGCAGCCTCTAGAGGGGGTGAGAGTGAAGAGTGAGGACGCACAGGTGTTATGAAGAGGGCAAAGGTGACAGGTGTGTGTGTGTGTGTGTATGTGTGTGTAATGTGTGTGTAAGAGAGCACAAGTAATAAACCTGTACACCAGATGGTTCATCAGCAGGTCACCGTTTGTCCTCATTGACAGGAAGTAGATCACCGTGGACCAGACTGTTACCTACTTACTACAGGGACACACACACACACACGCATAGTAGTGTTTCTATAGTAGTGAGGACATTATGCATTCCCTTGACCCCTAACCTTAGTCTTAGCCTCATGACTGGGTTTTGGTCTCCATGAGGACTACTGGTCCTGACAAGATAATATATTCAACACACACACAGAGCACACACAGAGCACACACAGTGCCCTGGTTGTCAAAATAGGCCATTCTCTTGCTTTCCCCTTTCCTTTTTCCCAGAGTGCATTTTGACACCGGACCTGTCAGATGGCTCCTCATTTCCAACTGTCCCAGTGTGTCCTGCCAAGCCTACACACAAACACACACACACACACACCCCCACACACACACACACACAAAGTGACGACACCATATACACAAACACCATAAGTATCCGTACACATATGCTAAGAGTAGAGCAGAGGTTTTAGAAGCACGTTTATGTAAAATAAGGAATATTATAGTATTCAAACTTCACCTTTTCCACATTTTTCTCTCACTTCCTCACATCTCCATGTTTGCACATTAGCATTTCCTCTCACTTTATTATCCCGCAGCTCTTTTCATCCTCTTATTACACACACACACACATTCTTGTACTTGCTGCATACTGAGGACCAGCATTTCCACTTTATAAATCAACACAATTACAAATATCTACTTCATGAATGACATCTACAAAGAACTACTGTTTGCAGTACCATAAAATGTCTGCAGGTGGAGCCCCTGGAGGGCTGGAAAACTTTTTCGATTTTATTTAATTTTTTAAATTTTTGGTCCAAAATTTGACAAAAACGTCATACTATACCATGTCTTCCAAAATTTGAAAAAAAAATTTGACCCAACATTTGAAACAAATTTTTTACCCAAAATTTGAAACAAATTTTTTACCCAAAATTTGAAAAAAAAAAATTGGACCCAAAATATTTGGTCCAACATTTGACAAAAACGTCATTCTATACTATGTCGTCCAAAATTTGAGAAAAAAATTTGACCCATAATTTTTGGTCCAAAATTTAACAAAAAAAAAATGGGATCCAAAATTTGAAAAAAAAAGGTTTGATCCAAAATTTGAAAAAAAAAATGGTCCAAAATTTGAAAAAAAACCATTTGGTCCAAAATTTGAAAAAATTATTTTGGTCCAAAATTTGAAGAAAAAAAAATTGGTCCAAAATTTGAAAACAAAAATTTGGTCCAAAATCTGAAAAAAAAATTATGGTCCAAAATTTGAGTAAAAAGTCGTCCAAAATTAAAAATTTTGACAAATTGAGTATGGCATGTTACCGGCCAAAATGTCCTCACTCCGTAAAAATGACCTCACTTTGTTGGTTAAAAACCCTCACTGGTCCTCAGTATGCCGCAAGTACAAGAACACACACACACACACACGTGAGTTTATTGACTGATTATTGAAGCATATTCCACCTTTTGCGCTAATCGGTTTTCTCCGAGTTGCAAAATAAAGGAACGAGAACAAAATTGGAAACACCTGCTGCGTGCATTGAATGAGCACCTGTCGACGCCTTCACTGTCAAGTCAATAGTGTGAGAGTGGCAGATTTAGCTGATAAACATGTTTTCAAAGATACTTCCAGGCATTTTATCGGCGTCTAACATCCAAAAATAAGCTGCAGCATAGAGATCCAATAGCAACAATACAACACTTATTCCTAAATGCCAACATTTTTCCAACTTTTTAACATTTTATTTAATAGAGGAGTCAGAGAGGGATAGAAATAATGCACAAGTTTCACTTCAACCTAATCCTTTTGCTGACTCTGACTTATGTTTTCTTATCTTGTTTTTTTTGTTTTGTACTTTACTACAGATTAAATGGGCAAATCCCCCGTTCTCATTTCTGCACAAGTACACTTGTTTTTTTCTTTCATTTCATGCCTGAAATGAAATGATTTCATTGTAAAAGACGATACCGGGTGAAATCTTTGTGAATAAGCCTTGATGAGAAGGAGAATAAAACAACGCAGGGACAAAAACCCACCGACACCCTGACAAAAGACTTTGAACAACAACAAAAAACACACTGACACTCTTACAAAAGTGTAATCAGTTGCTGGAGTGTTGACGCCAGCGTTTTGGCCAGTTAAAAGTGTAAATTCTGCCAAGACACAATCCCATTACTGTGACATCTCCAAAGTGCATTTTACTCACTGGCACAATACATCCCAAAATGTCACGTCTCCTGTTGCTGTTGTAATAAGCATCTCAGTTGCCAACTGGCTCCCGTGCCTTTTTTTTTTTTTTTTTTTTGCGAGTAGCGAACAGTTTTCGCTCACCAGCTGTGCAGCATTAGCGTCTGCAGCAATATCTGTGTTTGACCAGCAGGGGTACGGCAAGGCAATTACAAACCCATGTGGAGGACTGTGGTTCTCCTCTCTGGTGGTTCCTTTATCTGCTCTACAATCGTTATTAAAAACACAGAGCAAATGATGACGTCTGTCAGTTATAGTGAATTAGAGGTGTGTCTGTTCGTACTGTAGAAATAGAGCAGGAAGAGAAACTGTGTGACAGTATAAACAAATGACAAACGTTTATTTTACTCTTTTCTTAAAGGCTTTTCAGAAGCAGATTATATATTTTTATATTAATTAATTGCAGAGGAAGTGGAGAGAGAGAGACATTTCTCAGGGACAACAGAAATGCAGACTCATCCCTGAAGTTGATTCTTCTCTAAACGTTGGGTTGAAGGGGGCGGGGCATGGAAAGAGTTATACTCCACTTTAATGGATGAAACTTTGATGAGTCATCAAAAAAAAACCATAGAGCAGATTCGAGGGCATAGCAACCTCTAAAATACAAATAGCTTTTTTTGATATTATTAGGATGTAGGTGCAGCATCTACAACATAATTAACAGCATTGGTAATTCTCATAAACTCTTTTCATGTTTCTGTAATGGTTAAAACATCAGTATGAAGAAGCTCTTTAACCAAAATTATAATATTTAATGCTTTAGTATAATTATTATTGCTATACTAAAAAATACTAAAGCACATTATTTCTTGATTAAAATGTCAAATTATAGTTGTTTACTGAACAGAAAAATTTGTTTTAGTCGTTGAATGTTACGCTTGATTAATTCCTGACTAACTCTGAGAAGAAGCCCAGTAAAAGCTGAATTCAGTATTTTTTGCAGAATAAATAACAAAAACAATTTTTTAAATTTTAAACAAGTTGTTGAAAGGTTTCTAAAACATTTATGTTTTCTCATTTTTATGACTCATAGATTTGTTAAGCGCTGTATGCGACTAAAGGCATTAAAATTGATGTCATGGGGACAGATTGTGATCTTTTTACTCACCCTGGGTTGTGTTTTATTTGCATTTTTAGTTTATTTTAAAGTTAAAACAGAGTTTCAACCTCTTGACTCGAGCCTTTTCCTATTTTTATTCCAACCCGTGTTGTGTTTTATTGTTGTATTTTCCTTTTATTGTGAAGCAATTTGAGCTGCAACCCGTGTATGAAAGGTGATATACAAATAAAGTTAATTATTATTAGTATTAATTGGGTTAAATATTCTTCTATCAGTTTAAGATAAAGGGTATATATTTGGGATCTACAGGCTCCTATAGAGCTGTCAAGTGGAAGGAGGTCAAAACCCCAAGCAAACGTTTCTTCAAATCACAAACTCAAGACTCTTGTGAACAATGTGAGAATAATATACATATATATAAGTACATGACCACTTCTTTTAATTAAATGTTAGTTCCATTGTACGAATAATCGAAGTGGGGAGCATTTACTGTCATGAGTCACGTCACTCTCTCTGAGAAAAATGACAGCACATCAGGAAGTCTGAGGACACATCATTGAATCAGTATCCAGTTCCTGCTCGTGCTGTAATCTCAGATTATGATGAAGGTAAATCTACAGGTTTTTTTTATTATCTGGTTTGGTTTTATTTTGATGCGACCACACGAAAGCCAGAAAACGACGCCTGAAAGATCATGAAATCTATTCTGGTCCACTTTGATCTGTGGAGCATGTTCGGCTCAGGTCATCACCGCTCGCTGCATCGAGACAAAACAACACCACGAGTGTTTCGCCTCCCTGACACAAACGAAAAAAACACTGAATCTCCAGCTGTTTTTCCACATTTCCCCTCCGTCGTCTGACGTGGAAGCATCAGCACTTGACTGATTTCCAAGAAGAAGAAGCAGAGAGAGAAATAGAGAGAGAGAGAGAGAGAGAGAGAGAGAGTGGCCTCCATCTGACAGCGGTCAGCGTCAAAAGGCGGCTGGAGTGAGCGGACCGGAGGGCGGCGCACTACCAACAATGGCCTGGAGGAGAGCCAAGCGTTGCCACGGTGACCGAGCTGCCGAAGAAAATCTCTTTGTGTTGTTACCATGGCAACAACTGTGGTTAGGTAGGAAGGGAAAGGAAGGAAGAATGAATGGATGGATGGAATGAGGAGGAAAAAAAAGAGGAGAGAGAGGCAGAGACACAGGTGCCAGAACGAGTTGAAAAGAAGTGTTTGAAGATGATGATGATGATGATGATGATGATTCCCTCCATCTCTGCCAGGTTTATGGCTGTAACCTCATCCTTAACAAAGTTACTCAGCAGATTCCTTTGATTCAGCAGCAGCTCAGACAGGACACAATAAGTCAGTGTTTCCTATACTGTACTGTACGTCTGCGGGAAACACCTCCTTTTTATTCCTCTCTTTCGCTCAGGGCCCATTTCTGTTCTTTTATCTCGCTTTTTTTTGGTTTTCTGGTGCTGAATCGTGACTTCAGAACATTAATTGGAGTCAGTTTGAACTGCTTTTCTCTGTGTGTCTGAAATGAGGATTGCGTAAGTCTAGAGGAGGGGGGAGAGAGAACACCAGTAGTCTTTCTTCCTCGGCATCTCTGGATTAAGCACATGCGAGTTTGTCTCTCCACAGCCGTAACATATAATGAACAGTTTAATAATTGAACTTTGCGACGAGGTCAGAGAAGTGTAAGTTGAGAGGAGAACGTGACAGAGAGAGGACGGATTACTCAGCTCCTGGTTACATTTGGGTTATGTTATGCAGATTTATGCAACGCGACTCTTTACTCAAAGCAACTGGAGATTTTTCATCATTTTCATCACTTCACACGCATGCCCCGCATATTCTAATGTGCATGAGGGAAGGCAGATTACAGGGGAAATTGAATCGAATCAAATCCAGCCCAAAAAATTGCACGGCGCTCGGTGGAAAGGTATCCGTCAACCGACACCAGCGCTGCGTCTCATCTCATCTGACCATGATCGCCTGGGGAGGGAATGATGTAGGACTTCTGACTTTTGGTCAGTCTTTCCCTCGTCTTCACCTCAACACAATCAGGCCACCGGAGGAACAGGAAACTGACACAGCAGGGAGGCGGAGGCAAGGGGAATTAATTGACATTCCAGCCAAGGAGTGGGAATATTCAAATGTCAGTAAAGCTCTGTCGTTATCTCTCCTGGGAGGCGGAAGAGATTGAGCAATAGGTAAAAGCAGGGGGAGCCAAGGAGGTATTACACCGCTTGAATGCCTTACATGCAAACACACACACACACACACAATAAAAAATAAACCTACACAGATAGAGTGTAGCTCACTCCATCCGACACTTGTTGTGGTTGATACGTGGGTTATAGGTCATACACTGACGTAATTAATACAGACACGGCAGGACGCTCTACTTTTATACACACACGGGCATAACGTACACACTCCGTCACCTAAATCTCTCCCACCCGACAACATCGGCAGGTAGGAACCAAAAAACACGATGGGGTGTAAATAAAATAAATAAATTATACACATTTTATACAATAAATACATTCATATTAAAATAATCACCCATATTATTTATATATTATGATGGAGTATTATATTTACGAGAATAAAGTAACGACATACGTCAACGACAGAATAAATTTACGACATTAAACTCGTAAATTTTACGACTTTATTCTTGTAAATTAAGACTTTATTCTCATAATTTAACACTTTATTCTTGAAGTCTGTGAATTATTTTGTTTTCTCAATGTGGCCCTAATACTCCGTCGTACTATACACCTATGGATATGCATCAACACACTCCGTCACCTAAATCGCTCCCACCTCACAACACGGGCAGGTAGGAACCAAAAAACACGAGGGGTGTAAATAAAACATGAACTCACATAAAAATAATCACCCATATTATTTATATAATATGATGGAGTATTATATTTACAAGATCAAAGTTGTAAATGTACGAGATTAAAGTAATACATTTACAACTTTATTCTCCTAAATTAAGATTTTATATACATGTAATATACACACAGATATGTATCAATTTACTCGTCAAGTTATTAGATGTTTAATATGTTCTATATAATATGCAATGCACATCACTATTTTATTCAATAGCCTATAAGAAGATATAATAAACTTAATTTATAATCATGTGCAACTGAAAAAGGGGCATCATAAATGAACATAAACACAAAACAAGACTCACTCACTGAGTCGCGCTTACAGTTCGTCTCATTGGTCACTGTTTGAAAAAAATCAATATTGCTGTAAAGGGGAAGCCTGGCTGTTAAACACAGAGAAAGAGCATTAACGCACAGTTAGTGCTAAATCATTATTTTCTCTCCTCGTTCCCTCTGCAGCCTAATCTCAACTAACTTGGTCATAATTGCGTGTATGGATTTTTGGAACTCGTGACCTCCAGGTGTCAGGATCTGCATGTGACGTACACCAGTCGGTCAGCTGAAAACCTCACTACAACAGAGCTACAGAGATCCAGAAATCACGTTACACCGCCATGTTGGCAGGAAGCGTTTCCGAGTCATCAAGTCATCCTCAGAGTTAAATCCATGAGACCAGAACTGACCCATATTCTTCATATAACCCATATTTCTGATAAACTTGACATGAAGTGATCGCTAAACAAGCAGAAGCAGTAATTTATGGCAACGATCCATCTCTGCTGCCTCTTGGGATCTTTGGGGTTCCAGTAAAAGACTTTCCCCTTCGCTCCTTCACCAAATGTTCTGGTTTCCAAAACAGCTCTCGACCAAATTCACTTTTTTATAAATACAGACATCAAAGAGACAAGTTGCCTTTAACTTCCTGCCAAAACGGCACTGCTTTGAACTCAACTGTTGCTACCAGAGCTCGATAAAGACATTTGACTGAGCAGTCCATACTACTATCATGATATTATATCCTGGAAAAAAACAATAGAAAACTGGACTATTGACCCAAGACCGGTTATTCTATTAGTTTAAAGCACCATCAGAAAGTAATGTTCACAGAAGCAAGTCTCAAGTCTTAACCTTCAAGTCTCAAGCGAGTCCGAAGTCATTCTTGCAAGAATCAAGCAAGTTACAAGTCAAGTCGTATGAATATAGAAGATGATTTCCAAGATATTTCCACATTTAAATAAGCTAAAGTTTTTATTTGAAACACTGTATTACTCGTTCATATAAAAAAGAAAAAGATCAATAAAATGAAAATAAATAAAACTACACAGGCTTAAATGTAAAGATTAGGCCAACATTAAACCATATTAAGCTAAAAAAAAAAAAAAAAAAGAGGCATGTTTCACACACCTATCATAATGACATTTCACGGTGTTGGTGTTGCTCGGTTGCCAGGTTTGTACGCAAGGCCACAAAAGCAGACACCCAATGTTTTCTGTGTTATTGTACAAGTAAACCCTCAATATTTGAGAAAATGGAAATATTCCATAAGTCAAGTCAATTTGATCCATTTCACTCGAGTCTTCACCAATGTTTACTCACGGTTATTTAATATACTGTATTTGCACAGCGTTCTTTATGCTGGTGAAACTAGACTTCAATTCAGAAAAGCTTACATATCAGTAACTTTTTTCAGATTTAAAAAAAAATGCATGATATGTAGTCATTTTTCAGAAAAGATTTTTACATTAACACACAACTCTATTTGCACTGAAATGTCAGAACAACACTGTTACACCCTGTTTCCCTGCCTCGTCTTTAATAAAACAAACTAAAAAAAAACACAAAAGGCAAAAACAAGGAGGCAGGAGAGGAGAGACGAGGCAAAAACAGAAATATACCAAATACCTTGAAACAGGCGGAGGAGGAACACGGACGAGAAGAACAGGTGCGAAAAAAAGCAACAACGAAGAACTCGTCAAGCAGCGAGAAGATAATTACTCACAGGTGGAACTGTGTAAGACACAGGAAGTACAACTGTCTAATACAGGAAACAACTAAGACTATACAATAAAACAGGAAGCAAAGTTAAAACACACATGAAAACAATAGAAACTACAACAAAAAACTAAATAGAACTGAAAAATTGACTCAATTCCAGTTCAAGTTAAATATAAACATATAATATCCCAAATCTCCACCTCCTGTGCACTTACATATTTCATAAAACAAGAAGTTGGAGACGTTATGTTCACAATTAACCTGAAATCTTTTAAAAAATCCTCCCTATTTTGAGAAAAATAAAAAATGGGCCATGTTTTGTGAAAATTCCCTTTGCTCCGGGAGCCAAAAACCTGATATTGGCTTTCATCTCTTACACACACAAACACACACACGTACACACACAAACACACACACACACACGCACACGCACACACACACACACACACACAAGAGCTCCTGAGCTACAACAAACAGTTGTTTATTTCACAGTTGACATTGTTTCCCCCACATCCCAGTTTCACTACAGGCGAAAAGCTCACCAGTCAAAACAACACACACATGAACAAGTACACACACGTACTACACACACACACACACACACAAATATACTGTAAGGATACGAGAGGTTTGTGTTTATTAAAATGCGAGCCAGAGGCTGTGATCGTGCGACGCAACTATACGCCACTATTTTAACAGAAACCGTTGCATTTCTGGAGCCCAAAAAGTGCCGGAGATACATTTTAGTTTAAGTGGTTCTCATTTTGTGGTTTATTTATTAGGTTTTATTGATATTCACTAAAAAAAGAAACGGAAAATATACTTTATAGTTATACTTAATGCCGTTTATTCAAAATCCACCTCCACTGCATTACTACGATGCCAATATGTTACAGTAAATGCAGTAAAATATGAATATGGAGAGTCAAAGGGTCCACCCTTCACTGGCAGACAACGACAGCAATAATTCAACCCTAGCGCTCAGAAACTACATTAATATAAAGATAATTTGTTTTCCCGGCTGTGTTTTGAGGGGAAATGTAATTGCTGGCTGTTTAAACAACAACAAAAAACCCTTTAGTTTCTTTAATGGTTTTATGGTAAATGATAAATAAAGTAAACGCACTGTTCCTGACTGTTATTAAAGCGGCGTGAGAACTTAATATAGAGGGGGAAAAAAATCATTAGTTGAGTGCATAACTCTTTACAGAGTGGCGTCTATGTGATGAAATCAAAACAGCTGTTATTAGACAGTAGACCTATATTAATTCACAATTATTAAAAAGTATTCTGCATAGAGACAGATGTAGCTATTACTACTTAATATAATCATTTAAGGACAATAGTATGCGTAGGTGTCTAATGAATAATTTATGTATTTCATAGTAGTTTCAGTTTATGATTTGGATTAATATTGGGTTATGGTTATATATAAAAATATACACACGTATTTACATACGTATGTACATACGTGTGCACACGTATGTACATACGTATGCACACGTATGTACATACGTATGCACACGTATGTACATACGTATGTACACGTATATACATGTATATACATATATACACACGTATGCACACGTATGTACATACGTATGCACACGTATATACATACGTATGTACACGTATATACATACGTATGTACACGTATATACATATATACACACGTATACACATATATACACACGTATACACATATATACACACGTATACACATATAAACACACGTATACATGTATACACACGTATACACGTATACACACGTATACACATGTATATGTGTGTATATACACACACATACATACAGTATGCATATGGAAAGTCAAATAATACTTGATCAGTCACGAGGAAAGATGCAGCTGCCCTTACACACGACAAAATAGATGACAAGCACTGTATGCTGGCGAATGCAACAGGATTTTGTTGAATATTGATGTTTTTCTTCATTCACGATTAACACGATAATAGAAAATTCACCAGGATTAACTTATTATAAATGCTTTTAATCCGATCGTCCCAGCGTTACACAAGAAGGAAAAATGAAAACCTAAATGAGGAAAGTTCAAAAGAGAGATAAAAAAGTAGAGACATGCTCTCTTCAGTTATGACACCTGATTCCACTGTGCAAAGTGGCACCAAATAGAAACCAGCAGCAACAGGTGATGATGAGCAGTGGGAGTTCAGTGTTCAGTGTGAAGTCAAAGTAGTGAGGATGATGATGATGACTGGACTCAGGAGTTACCTCCATGTCCCAGCTGGGAAATTGGTTCCTGCCTTGACAGCAGCGATGACTTGTTCAAGAATCTAAAATAACAAAAAGAGGAAAAAAAGAATGCCAGTGACATTCCTCACACAGCTGCTGTTTGGTGTGTGTGAGGGAGTCAGAATGTGCCTCTCATTGTTGTTGGCCTGCTTTAATGAGCTTCGCCTGTAGCCCAAGGTAAAAGTGCAGATGGATCGCGGTGATAATGAGAAGAGTAACGTCGCTCTCTCTCCCTCTCTCCCACTCCCACTGCCTTCCCTCATGCTCTCCATTAAAGCCAGACCTGGTAACGAACTTGACTTGAAATTAGAGTTTGAAAAAGAAAAGGACTGGTGAGGAGAAAGACATTAAAAGCCTCTGAAAACACAGGCACAGTGACACGGACAGATGGCGTTTATATGGAGCAGCTTCATTTATCCACAGGCAAAATATCTTTGTTTTTGTCGCCCTCGATCGTCTTCATGGCTGGTTTCCACTTTAAAGAGTTCACTTTTGATCCTCTGTGGACTGGTGATCAGTAAGCTTATTATTATTAGTTGAAATAAAACACAGTATTCTCTTCCTCTCCAATTATGAGGCAGTGTTTTCCACCATCTTACTTACTTCTACTTTTACAGTTTATTATTCCTCATAATTTGAAGTCAGTTTTCAAACGTGAAGGGAAGAGGATACTGGCACCCGAGCTCAAACGCTGTAATATACAGTATAAAATATACCCTCATTAAATCAGCTCACTTACCTGCTTACTTACTAAATTTATGAGCCATTGGCTCACTCACACACACACACACACACACACACTCACACTCACACACACTCACACACACTCACACACACACAGGGCTCTTTCGTCGCTCATCCGCCCTGCTCTGGGCGCCGTGCCAGAGCTTGCAGATGGCATTAGTGGAAGATGAAGTGGCCGCTGCCGCAGCCAGTGAAATGTGAATGCCGGTTAGTAGCCTAACTGCTCACTGATCTGCTTTTGTTGAGAGTCAAAGACTTGTTGACTCAGAGAGAGAGAGAGAGAGAGAGCTACAGGTACACAGAGCTGCTTATGCACAAGATGAAAGAACACGCTAATGGCTAACAACAACAACGCTGCCGTACTGTGTTGACACAAGTTTCAAACGCACACAATTCTTTGCCTCGCTTGTCCATAAAGGCCAGATAACGTAAATTAATCACTCGCACAGCCACTTGGGGACTTGGATTTATAAGCTTCTGACGTATGTATATTCAAAGTAAATTATTTCCGAAACGCAGATAAAAGGATTTGTTCCATGTTGAACGGACACAGAACGCACTTTGTTCCTTAATCGAAATTCTTACTAGGAGAAACTCCCATTTCAGATATCTTCAATCCAATTGTTACTTGTCATAATAACATTTGTGGTAATGAAACCACACTGAAGTGACGTCATTTGTCCTAGGAAGAATGACATTGTGGATAGGAAGACTATCATTGTGGATAGGAAGACTATCATAGTGGATAGGAAGACTATCATAGTGGATAGGAAGACTATCATCGTTTGCGTCGCCACTTTCAAAGTTGACAATTCTAAAACAGTCACTTAATGCGGCTCTGTTCAAAGTTAATTGTGTACATCACCGTTAGTGGATCCACTGGTTACTGTTGAACAACTTTGACTTCAGATCAATACAACATTGTCACAGCAGCCAAGAACACACACACACACACACACACACACAACTGCATGAAAGACAGAGTCGTGCTAGTATTTTGGATTGTTTCAGTGTAGAGAACTGTGTGCACTCGCTGTGGCAAAGCAAGCTGGTCAGTAAATCCCTCCAAATTGTGAGGCTTTGTCTGTTCTATTTTCTGTGTGTGTGTGTGTTCACTACCAAAGATCCTCTCTGGCTACAGAGGAACTGTGTGGACGTACAGTTGACACTTCAGCGAAATCAACAACACACTGCTTCACTTCAGTATTTTCAAGTAATGAGTCATTTATTGCTGTTTTTGAGTAACTTGTCCATCGTGAATTGGTAAAAAGGTCGGCGTTTTTCCACTGCCCAGTTCCAGCATGGCTCGACTCGGCATGTTTTTTTTCTCGCTTTTCCATTAGTTATAGTATCTACTCTGACAAGGTGACGTTGACATACTGTCGGCCGACTGGAAGAGTCATGAGAGCGTGACGTCTGACACAAGAAGCAAACCGAACAATGGCGAACTGTAGATCGGTTAAAAAGACTTCGAAATCCTGGAGATCATTTAGCAAAAGGAAACGTCTAAAATCGAGCCGCATCCCAACCCCTTCGGCCATATCTCAGTTCAGTGACTTTGTCAGACTGAGTCTGTGCTCCAGTCATGCAGGAAGTACTGAACGATTCTGTGAACGAATCTTTGAGTCTAATGATTCAGTTGCACCGAAAATAACTGTTTTTTTGTGTCCTGTATGTAACAAAGTCACGGCAGTTTAATGCAGCCGTGCTATGATGATTCCACACAAAACCGTATAGAGTCGAGCCATACCATACCGTACCATACTGTGCCGTGTCGAGCTGTGCTGGAACTGTACAGTGGAAAAGCACAAAAAACTCACACAGGTTTCTTTAAAGGGAGACATGAATAAGACATAACACAATAAGTGTCGTCTGTTATTTAACAAGTCAGCGATTATGTTTGAGGCTCATGCTGTGACTGATTTGTTTTGATTCGAAAAAACAAATTCAGGAGATAATTTGGGATTTTTATGTTTGCGTGTTGTTGTGAAAAGTGAGTCAAGGCGTGTGGAGTGGAGTGTGCGGCTGCCAGCCACAGCCGCTCCGCACTACTCCAACGGTCCAGTGGGCTGGTTTGTGCTGTTTGTGTCTCCAGTGCCACGTGATTGGCCACTTGCTTTTCTCATTGCCTCCATCTCTGCCTATGTTTATGCCTGATTATGTGTGCGTGTGTGGGCGCGTTTTCAGTCTGCTGTAACCCTGTGCAAAATAAAGTTAGTCAGCAGAATATGGAATAAGAAGAGATGCAACAGCTCTCTCTCTCTCTCTCTGTTTACTCACGTTTTCTTCCTTCTCTGAAGATGACTATTTTTCTTTGATTATTTAATCATTTAATCGACCTTTCGATAAATCAACACAGGGATTTGAATCACTGTACGAGATAATGAATTGCAAAGAAGAGAGTGCTGATACAAGAGCTTACACCACTTCAAAATACAGCAGAGCATGGGGGTCATTTCTGCCTCTACTCCAACACACACCTGTCACTATGGCAACAACACACACGCACACACACACACACACACACAACCAGATAATGTTGGTGCTTGGCTGCTTGGCATAAAAAATCTGAGATTGAAATAGCATCCAAAACAGAGAATCTACACAGATATTGAAATAGCATATTACGGTTGTAAGGGAGGGAGTCATGGAGTCAAACACACACACATACACACAGGTTTGAGCAGCTATTCTTCTGAGGACACTGCATTGATTTACATTCATTTGAACAACCTAAACAAAGCATTATTCCGAACTTTAACTATAACCAGTTAATTCCTATAACATTAAGCCTTAGTGCTCACAGGTGCACCCTTGGTAAATTGCCACGGGAATAATCCACAGGTCCTTATATGGACATCCTGGTGTGTGTGTGTGTGTGTTTATAGGTCACATATTCAGGCTTTAGAAAATGCATTATTTTGTCTTTTTATGTGTTGTTGATTGAGTTATGAATCCTTTTATATCACATTTTTCTTTTTAAATAAACAGGAGTAGTAATAATTGTGCAAAAGTAACAAAATAGACTTGTTTTTCTTTTCTTTTTGTTCATTAATAACAAGTCAAGCGGACATTGAACTTATGGACGCATTTCCAAATTTCATGAATTCAATCCAATTTTCCAAAATATTTTTTTGCCCGTGTGCTTATATAGTTAGTGAAAATGAAAAAAAAGAAACCGTTTCATCACATTGCCTATAGGTTGTGCTGAAAAAAATTTATACAAGACACTATATTGCACATTCTTGTAGCCTTAATGGAAAAAAGCAGCCTGTGTCTTCTGAGGGTTCACCTCACCGCAATTCACCAGTTGGTTATGGGGACTTGTTATTGTTGTCCACATAAGGAAGACAAGTCCCTATAAAGTGGCTTTCTAAACAGCTATAGGTCCCCACAACATGAGTAATACCAGGAAAACACACAAAAAACACCACATTATCCTTAACATTAACCTAACTACAGTTTTACAATCACACATCTAATGTTAACCAGTAACCAGACCAACACTATTTGCCAGAAAAGGGTCCACACAGTGAATTATTAGCTCCTTAGAGGAAAAGCTAGTATTTCCCCTGTAGATCTATTGAAATGATAAAGAAAGAGAGTGCACCTTCTCTCTCTCTTTCTCTGTATTTCCTCCACCGAGTTAAAATGTTTATTGATCCTTCACAGCACTGTTAGGGTTCAGAAAAGATAGGTCACCGAGCAGTGGGAGAGATAAGCCGGCTTTCCACTTTTCCGAGGAAATGGAGCTGAAATTACTCTTTTGAACTTTTACTTTTTCCTCGCCCTGCACTCCTCGTGAAGTGCAGTCGGCACCGGCCGAGGGTCTCCAGTCACACATGGCCAAGTCCATCCGTCATTCCACATATTTAGCCCACAAAAGTGTCTCACGTGGCATTTTGAATAGTTTAATAAAATTTATATGCAGGTTTGTCTGTTTAAATTGGATTTCAGTTATAATGAGCAAACAAATCAATTTCCTCCTCAGGTTTATCAGTAAAAATCCAGTCTTTATAATGTTTGAAATTATTCAGACTTTTTAATCATTCTGCTCTCATGCTAATTTTTTAATTTGTACTCAACTAGAACCTTGCTCGTTATTTAATTTAAATGCGTTTGCCTGCCAGCCATGGTTTACTTCTGCTCAAAATTACACTGATGGATCCTCTGGACTCTAGACCATGTACTTCCCACTCATTACTTTGTTTATTATCTGTTGTTTGTCATCATCCTTTGTAATGTTGCTTTGTACAGTACGTTTGATTGTCTATTTGTTCATGATTAGGTCACGATAAGGTTTGTTTCTGTGTTTTATTGGCTTTACAATCCAGTTTTTAAAATTGTTTTTTTTAATACTGCTTTTAGTTGACATTGCTTCATATCCTGAATGTTTTATGTGATGTTGGTTTATTTCAAAATATTGATATTTCAAAACAAACCAAAAAAAGAGCCAGCCAGAAGTCTTCATGTTCACACCACAATTAGAATATTGTGAGTAAATTCAAAATGATTCCTGGTAATCTGCTCATTTCCACCGCAAATTCCCCCAGGAGTGGTATAAGAAAGTGCACTACATCTCCAGTCCAGTAGGTGGCGGTTTAAAGGTGACACTGGTTAAAGCAGCTTTACACAGCCCCGCCCCACAGTCCCTGGTAATCTGAAAAGTGCCTCGTCTGGATTAGGGCCTTCTTTGGGTGGAATTTTTGGGATTGAGGGGAAAGTTTTTCTAGAGTAAATTTGGTGGAAACGTACCAAGGTTTTTTTCAAAATCCCAGATAATTTAGAGACATTCCTGCAGTGAAAAACGTCCATAAAGACTTGCATTGTTTGAAGCTCCACTGAGTAACTCTTGGTGCTTTTCAGTTGTTCTGTTTCCAAAAAAGAAACAATGGAACATTATCACTGTGTCCAGCTGAGAACAGGCTCTGCCAAGCAAGATTATCAGAACTGACAGGAAGCGGGTTTTTTTTTTCTGTCAAACTGCTGAACGACTGGGTTTTTTTTTGCAGCAGTTGACTTCACTACTG
Source organism: Microchirus variegatus (assembly GCF_963457635.1). Lineage (NCBI taxonomy): Eukaryota > Metazoa > Chordata > Actinopteri > Pleuronectiformes > Soleidae > Microchirus > Microchirus variegatus. The sequence goes on from NC_139818.1 coordinate 20,571,737, forward strand.
GGACTTTTCATGAACACTTTTTGTCTTTGCGTTTCCAGTCGTACTCCAACCTGTCTCGCAGCTGTCTCACTTAGCAGCACAATGCCACCGTTGCCCCCCCCCGGTCTGTGTTGACATAAAAGAATCACTTCCTGTGTGCAGCGCGGGAAGGTTGCCAGACAACACGAAACACAGACAGTCGTGTGCAGCCGACAGGTTTAATCAGTATTGTGTGAACTAATTTCCCAGAGAGCATCCGAATGTAGGCCACACCTGGCAATGATGAGGCACTGCTGGGTTTTTACCTGGCCCAGACTGAATTAATGAGTGGCCCACATGTGAAAATGGCAAATATGGCCCAAATATCCTTTTTACAAATGTGGGTCAAATGCGCTTGGCGATGCTCATGTGTAACCTGGACGTCACCCGACACTGGGCCATGTCGTGAACAGTAAATATAGCGAGAATAGCTTCACATGTGGCGATGCGGTGGCCGACTCGTGGTCCAGACATGGCAGACATGGAGAGAGCCACCAAAGTGTTGTCATTCCATGTGGTTCATGGACCACATCAAAGTTTTAGGTAGACATTTGGTTATGTTAGAAAGTTACGTAAGTGTCAGGTCAAGCATTTTTAGCAATTGATTAACCCTTTAATACCGAGCGGATTGCATTACCGTAGTTACGCGACAGTTTGTACTATCGAAAAAAAAAAAACTTTCTGAAAGATGAGAAGTTGCACATGAAAGCCAACGTGAGTTTATTACGGTAACTTTCAGGAAGCCGGAGAATCGGTGTCTTTGTCGCCAGAGAGGAGAAGAACACCTGTACATCGCCACTTCACCCCACGGAGTATGAGTGAAGTATTGTTTTTAGTGGGACCGTTTGTGCTTCCGCACTAGCACTTGCCAATATGACCAACAGAGGCCGCCAGAGGCTTGTTGCATGAATGGGGTGAAGTCTGCCATCTCTGATTGCCTTGTTTCCAGTTTTATACTGTTCATATTTCAAATTTAACATGCAAAATCTGTTGTTCGTGTACGACTGCAGGGTTTTATTTATTTTTTAATAAACCTTTTAGTTTTTCTTCATTTTAAATTGTTAAAACAGCATTTTAACATGCAGAAAATTGCAGTTATGTTATTCTGGGAAAAAATGGGCAAAAGCACTTAGTTACAGGACGTTCTCTGGTCATTTTATGGTTAAAATAAGAAAAAAAATTGGTTAACAGGTTAAAAGTCGGTGTGTGTGTGTATTTTATCTCTTGCCGTTTCCGAGAGAAACAATAATAATATTGTACCATTTAAAGTTGCCGTTTTAATGTAAAGGCTGCAACGCAGTGACACAAAGAGGCCGACGCTCTCCGACACCTTTAACAAGTCATCAAGTCTGTCACAAGATTTAAGAACTCACTCCGACTTACAGGCAATAAAACGCTCACCTGAGTATGTGCACATTTACATGCAGAGAGAGAGAGAGTGTCCCTTCCCTTTTGTTTCGATACTGCTTTATATGCATGTCGTATATAATCATATGCACATACTGCATTATGGACTAACAAAGCTCTTTTTGCATTTACATTTGCGTCACTCGCTCCCGCTCAGCACAGCTCCAAAGCAATCAACATTTGACAAACAACGCCAGCGGTATTAACCGAGTCAACTGCGGACGATCACTACGCGTCTTTGCCTTTCCATGCTTTCAATAAAAGATTGGATTAATTCTATGTAATTAGTAGCAACGTTCCAGAAATACACACACAAACAGACCGCTTTAGGAATGAATTTCAGCCTTCAACGGCATTACGTCTTTGCTATATTGTCGGATTATCTCCCCGTTTTTGAAACACACATTCAGGATTTAAAGCCAGTAGCACTGTAATCAATGGAAAAACAGTTTCTTTTTTTCCAGCTCATGAGAAAAGGCAGCATATGTCAGCGTTTGTAATTCCCTCGCTCTGAAAACAGGGAGGAGAAAACATTTGTTCTGTCTAGCGGGACTGTTAAGATACCTGTCATAAGGCTGCTGTGGGTGGTTACAAACTCATAAACCTGACAAAATTTTTTATAAATATATATATATATATATATGCCAGGGATGCAGATGGCGGCACGCACAGACTCTTGTAGAGAAGATTGTGTTTGTTTGTAATTCTGATCGCCATTTCGCCCGAGTAGATCAAACCTGACTCAATGCACCCGTGAGTCCCTGTTACACACAACAATGGTCCAACATGGGTTTTTTAAATCCACCAAATTCCAGCGAAGATAGTCCAGAGCACCGAGTTCTCCATGGATCATCATGGGTAGCAGGCAACGTAGACACCTGAGAGAGTAGAAGCTAAAGCAAGTAATGCTCGATGAAAGAGGAACTTCCCTCACAGGCCAATGTCAGGTCTCTTACCAAAAACATGGATGAGCTGAGACTTTGTTAATTTACATTTAAGCATTTAGCAGACACTTAAAGGGACACTGTGTAGTATTTATGGGTTTATATGACCCAAAATCCACCTTTTTATACATATTATGTGCTCCTGCATTGTCTAGTCGCTGTATAATAGTTTTTGTTTCATTTTCGTAGTGTTTCATAAAGTCATGTAAAATAACATGGTCGCGGGCCGCGGTTGCATTGCCACTGTTAGCAGCGAGACGCCATGTTTCTACCGGAGCCTGTAAGGACAAACGCGAGAGAATAAATCAAGCGTCGCTTTACTTGTAGCGGAAGTCCCGCCTCCACTCTCTCCGATTCGTTTGCTACGGCCGTGGTAGCTCGCCCTCTCCCTCGCCTCACGAACCTCATCTGCTGACACGGAGAAAGACGACGAGGACGACATTTGACCGGCTGAGGACACCGTAGCGCTCAGGGAAGGGAGGGGGTGAGCAGAGGAGCAGTTCTTTGTTGTAAATTTCAGCTTCTCTTCTAGATGGCACTATAAACTACTTACTTCACCTTTAAACCAAACTCCTGGCCAAGATAAACTGCACACAGACGGAACACACCTTTGTAGTCCAGCACAGTTTAACTCCCGCTACAACGCAGATGTCTGAGACCACAGAGATTAACGCTGAAGGTTAAAAAAAGGGCTTCCTCGTCAACCGGCATCATGCTGCTCCAACAAGCGTACATCCTTCACTGTCACGCACCATCACAAGTGCCAGTGATCAGTCCCTCTCTCTCATGTAACGCTTTGATACGACAGATGTGACAGCAGGAAGTTTGGTTTTCATGAGCTGGAGCAGGTCAAACACAAGGCTGAATGATGAAAGACGAATACCGCAGCGGGATGAGGGCGACGCGACTGATTTCAAAGGACACCAGTGGAAATTGTTAACTTTTCTGACACACACACCAAAGCCAGCAAACCTAGAAAGCAAAAAAAAAAATCAGACAAACAAAGCACACGTGGGCCATCACTGTCTTCCCGTTCAGCTCTGTATCCTCTCTCTCTCTCTCTCTCTCTCTCTCTCTACCCCCCTCCGTCCCTTTCTCTCACTTCCACATACGAACACACAGTCACACTGGTGCGGTAATTGAATGTGACAGCAAATCCTGAGAGGGTTGTTGGCAGGTTATCAGGTTAACCTGTGAAATGTAACCCACCTGTCACCTGCAGGTTGTCTCTGGCACCAATACAGGAGGCACAGTTGAATCCTTCCAGCAAAAACACTGGAGACACAAATAGAAGGAGAATCCTCCTCTTTTTTTCTTTTTTCTTTTCTTTTTACCCCAGCAGAGATGTTCTTCAAATTCCACGTGTGATGCAGGATGACTGCGGAGCAACAAAATGGATGTAATGTAGTGAACTACGCCATCAGTGCTGACATTAAGACTCTAGAAAGACATATTTAGGACGCTGAATCACAGCGTTTTAAAGGCCCCGTGACACAAATATACAAATTCGTACGTTGGATTCATTTGCATCATTTGAAATATCAAAGAGATTTTAAACTGATTTTCTTTACTTCCATCTGGAGCTCCAGCAGCTTCTGCTTTAAGCAACCATCTCTCTCGCCATCAGTAAAAAATCTGATGGGATTTAGTTTGCCCAGAGCAAATCCACTGATTAATATGATTTCCTCGTAAAGTTACACTGGTTTGAATGGATAACGGGTTTATTGAACACCTTAATATGCTCCTCAGCGCGGTATATATTAAATCGTTTTTATTAGATTCAGTGAATACATCCAGAGAAAAGAAGATAAACTTTCATACAAATGTAAAATAGTCAGAAAAGTGGACAGAATATTGACCAGGGGGGCGACTGCACTACTGCAAACAGAACTCTGTTTGAATGGAAGTATATGGGAAAATAAGCTACAGAGTTAATGTTCTCAATCACAAGTTTTAATAGCACATGAGATCAACAAAGAGTGAACAGTGATGTGTGCAGAACGCCAAGTCTGACTAAGCGTACGCATGCAGGAGTAATCGGACTATGAATTACATTATTCAGGTATGTTCGTCCGACTAAGACTAGCTCGATTTTAGTCAGACTAACATATTCACAAGTTGACGATAAGAAGACTGAATTATTGTCTTAGTCCGACAAAGACTAGCTCGATTCTAGTCAGACTAACATGTTTACGATAAGGAGACTGAATTATTGTCTTAGTCCGACTAAGACTAGCTCCTTTCTAGTCAGACTAACATGTATACATCTATCTATCCATCTATCCGACACCAATATGATTAACAGCCAGTATCCTGGTTGCAGGTCTAACTGATGCAAATCACAAGGATTTTGCAATTGCGTCCATGTTTGACATACATGCAAAAATCTCAGCTCTATAGAATCTTGGACAATCCCTCTTAAATCTACAGTTCTTCTCGCCCGTGATGAGTCCATCGGGGGAAAAAAATATGTCCTTTATACCTGGATTTACAGTGTCAAGAACATGAAGACATGCTCCGAAAACGGGATGGCACGGCACGGTGCAATTACACTTATCTCCTCTGGCAGCGAAATATTGTAACACTTAAAATGGGATTACAGTTGCTGTCATTTAATGGAGTGTAATGAGAAACTCCATTTCACGGCACCCGTCGTAGACGCCCACCGCCATGGGTTTATTGACAGCTCCAAAAAGAAAAATCAACCACACACCATTTTAACCGTTAATATCCATCTGCAAGTCTACAGCAGTTTAGCCTACATCCCAACAAAGTACACGCATGATGAAATGCCGCGCAATCAGCGGGGGGCCGTGAGTTTGTTGTCAACCCAGTGAAGGGAGTTTTAACTCGGCAAGGGCAACAAACATCGCTCCCTGGTCTTCAGCCACTGAAGACTGCGGGATTAAGGTGACTTTGAGGCCATCAGTATGCAGCCATCACACGCTAACATGATGATGACATACAAATGTAATGACAGAGACAGTGATCAGTCAGAGGAGAAGGAGGAGGAGGAGACGCGAGGCTCAGAAGGAGATAACTGCGGCGGATAGAAGTGATACAAGGAGATGAGGAGGAGGATAAAGAGGACGCGAGAGAGTGACTGAACTTTTAATGAGGGATATTACCATGATGACTCTGAGGATTATTGAAATTTTGGTTTCCGTTTCAAGAAAAGCTGGTGAACAGGAATAGTCAAAGAGTTGTTGTTTTTATACGCCAAGTCTGAATCCAGTCCGACTAAACGCATACATGCGACCTTGAGTGTCTTGAAAGGCGCCTTCAAATATAATTCGTTATACATGCAGGAGGTATCGGACTATGACTAGGCTAAGACTAGATTCATGACTAAAACCTGACTATTAACATGCATGTATGTATAAGTTTAGTCCGACTCCAGTCCCAAAACTTATACTTGCAGGAGTAATCAGACTATGAATCCCATTATTCAGATATGTTAGTCTGACTAAGACTAGCTCGATTTTAGCCAGACTAACGTGTTTACACAATATTAAGAAAAGTGAATTATTTTGTCTGACTAAGATCTGACTTTTAACATGTATGTAATCCTAGTCCGAATACATGAGAAGTTATTATCTATTGAACTGCCTTTGTATCTGATTGGTCTCCCGTCATGATACTGATTAAGATGTGAGGCTGCAATGGAGGTGTAGAAGAAAGAAGTAGAAATTGCTCTGTCGCAAACTTTTCCAGGAAGTTTGTATTGTGGCTGCCTGACCTGAGAGAACCCTCTGTAATGCTGTTTACAAGCAATTTAGATGACTAATGGCCGGTTACGACCCCTGCCTTGTATTGGGGGAGCTTACCTGGCTTTGATCTCATTGACCATGCTCGACATATTGTCTGCAATACATCTTTACAAATCAATACAGAGAGTTGTGGAGCTGTATAATTTCCTGCCGTGCCCTCACACCTGCTTATGACTGATGTTCATATGGTTCTCCTAATAGCAGAACTCAAAGATTTGAACATTTTTTTAGAAAAAGGAATCCTCCACTGGATGTAATTCAAGATTCCTTGTGTGCGCACAAAGGAGGTGTGAGATATTAAAATGGGTCACAGGGTTTTCCAGAGATAGTAATTGCTCCTTACACATTTATGCATTTCACGCACTCGCGCACACACACAGACATTAATCTTTAGCCAAGGGCAACAGTTGGATCAATTCTCGTCCCAGGAGCGCGTGGCAGCATCGGAGAGCCGTGTTCCATTTGCATATGCATATGTAAACATACACTCGCAGTGCAACAATGGTAAATTCTATCTGTTATGCACATCAACAGTTCCTTGGAGATGTGTAGCGACAGCGCACGGAGCTCTGTGTGTAAATAATGTTCACTCCCTCGTCTTCCGTCTGGTGCATTGTTTTAAAATTGCTCTGAAATCTGAAATACAGGGGCCTGTTATCAGCTGTGGTGTGATGTTGCACCTTTGGACCCAAGTGTGAAGCAACAGTTCACAGGAGAGTGCAGGCAAAAAAAAGTCCTAATAGATAAAAGGCAGTAACACAAGGAAATATTAAGGGAAAGACATCTTCTAGCGCTTTATCCTCAACATGACGGTCGCTGGTGCCAATCCCAGTTGACATAGAGACAACAACCATTGACTTTTACATTCACCTATGGTCAATTTAGAGTGTCCAATTTGACTAATCCCCAAATCTGCATGTTTTTGGACTGTGGGAGGGAACCAGAGCTGCACCGCATGTTGCATATTGTGTACCCTGGTATACTCGCGAGTCAGGGTCATGTAGTATATCACCTCACCATCAGGTGGCAGTACAAGTCTGGACGCAGGGAATAGGACACACTCCTACCAAAGAAGAAGAGAACGACGCTACGGCTATCCCAGGGCCTTGACTGGTAAACTATAAAACAGTGCTGGCAGCGTTACAGTCGTCAACGTTAAAAAAATGAGGTGTTTCCATGACGACTGACCAAAAAAAGGCCACGCGACATCATGTTTACGTGACTCCCGATTGTTAAAATGAGTCTCTAAAGAAATGCTAAACTTTAAAAACAGAGGCACACATATGCAGTACACAGGTACGCTGGTTAATTGTAGCACCGCTCCAGTTTGACTGTAGGCACGCTAACAGCGCTAAAGGAGCTAACGGAGCTAACTGGTAAACAGTGCCTGGACGCCAGTGTCATGGCACGAAAAAACTGTGCTACTTTAGAGAACAATTTTAGCAATCGGGAGTCACATAAATATGATATCACATGCGTCTTTTTCCTGGCAGTCGTCGTGGAAGCACGTCACTGCCCAGCACTAGTATAAAACTAAAACAAAACAGGACAATGAACGGTCAATAAATGAAGGGTTAAGGTCAAGGGTTGACTGTATTACTTTGAATCACTGTCTGTCCGAATGATCGCGTGACCAGAGAGGTGAATTCTAACATACAGCATATTATTCCCTGTCCCTGTCTGTCATTTTTCCACCCAGGTAAATAACACGTTGCCCAACGTTTGACAGCCATTAGCAGGGACATCCGTGTGTTTTCGCCTTTGCACGGCGGAGCCATAAAATCCCGATCAAACAATAACGTCGCGCATCCGGTGTCTTGATCCTGCAGGAAAATATAAGTAGCCTCTAATAAGAAAACACTCATCTGATTGAGGCTAAAGCCCTGGAGGACGCTCACACGGGAGCATCTACGGTTCCACATCACTGCACATAAACACACACACACAGACAGAGAAACACAGCAGCCTGTCTGGATGCCAATCTCTCTATTAGGGGCTTTGATGTGCGTCCGCCGCAGCTCTCCCACAGGAGGCGCCTCACTCGCTCTGGTGTGGATTGTATTACTGGCATTATTACACACAGAATTATTATTTAGATTTCCTCAGAGGCTAAAGGGAAGCGGGAGAATGTTTGGTATACATCTGTGAGATAAATGCGCCTTGTTTCAGTGTGTACACAGCTACAGCTCCGCCATTTGTTCAAAGACGCATGGTGGGAATCATGCGGAGTCAACGTAAAAAAAAGCACAATAATCAGAAACGAGACCCCGCCCCCCAATACGCGTAATGGAGATGACTGCGGGAAATGCACGGTTTTTCCTCAGTCCTCGGGGGGGAAAGATGAATACCCACACACAGTCGAGTAAAGTGGAAAGACTGATGCACCGTGAAAGCATGAGGAGTAAGAGGATTCCAAAGATAATTTGTCAGGAGTAACGGATTGAACTTGAGGAGCAACTGTGAAAAATCCACCCATCCATTTATTGATCACACGGGGCGCTTGTGTTCAGAGAGCACGCACTCTCATAAGACACGTCATTAAGGTTTTGGGTGGAAAAGACGGGATAGTCCTTTATCGTTTATTACAAGGAAACATGCATTTTAACATCTATGATTATACAATATAGAAGAATATCCCTTTTAATTTAACCCTTTAACACTAAGCATATCGTAGACAAGTTGCATTACTGCAATTACTATTTTAACATGCAGTAACCTGTAAATAACGGCCATATATTGAAAGTTACTTACTCATAGGACACTTTCTGGCCCTTTATGGTTAAAATAAGCAAAAAGAATAAAAATCCAGACAGACATTTTGAGGCTTACGTGTGTACAGCACTGATATCCATAGATACGATAAAGTGCTAAAGAAATAAATAGACAGACGCCCCCCTCTTCTTCCCTCGATCTATTTGCAGGTTACTGTGGCAACCACTGTAGTAAATTACACACTTAAATGTTCTTTTTCTGTCCGCATATCTGTTAAAGGGGAAGTCGTCTGACGTCTATATGCTTCAAACTAAGCAGGTGACTTACTGAGGCCGCCAGTGTGTGCAGCGCACACTGTGTTTGGATAAGAAATGTTAGAGAACAGGTGCTGTTTTTATTAAATATAAAGAATACAATATTGTCTATATTGCACATACAATTCCATTTCTAATAACAGGAATGGAATAGTATGTGCAGTAGGACAGTGTGTTACCGGAATATGTACAGCATGTGCTCATTATTGACTGCACATATGAGATGATGCACTTGTATGAATAACAATGGTGTATTGCACAAAAGTGAATCAACATAGTATGAGTTTTATGTCGTATAGTTGAGCCATCTATCCAAACTCTTCCATAGTATGAGTGAATTCTTCTACACTCTTCAAAATAAGGGTTCCAAAAGGGTTCTTCTACAAGGGCTGAGGTTCTGCCTGGAAACATATGCTTCTGAAAAACCTTTTCCCGAAGAAAGGGTTTTTCAAGGGTTCTTGGTAACACTGATGGTTCCAGTAAGAACCATTTTGATCCAGAGAACCCTTTAAAACCCCTTTCCTGAATAAAGGGTTTTAAAAGGATTCTTGGTGGAACCCTCCAAAAGGGTTCCAGGTAGAACCAAAAGGGATCTCCTATGAGGACAAGCCGAAGAACCTTATAATATAATAATATATATGGTAATCATACAGCACTTTTATTTCTAAGAGTGTAGGTCTTTTAATAAAGTAAGAATTAAGTAGTCCTCGAGTATTGTAATGGCTGGTCGTAGAGCTGCACTACAGCGCCCCCCACAGGCTCGGAGCACTCTGAATATGCTAGTGTTTTCACTCCGGCTGGTGTTTTCGGTTCGTTTTCATTTTTTTCTTTTGCAGTGCCTTTCTCACGTTGCATTTTGTTTTCGTTTTCATTTGTGCTCTTGAATCGGCAGCATTCGTGAATATGAAGCTCGGTTTCTCCTTCTGCGTTTGCCCCCGTCAGCCACCGTAGAATTCACATTCCTGGAAATCACGTTCATTCATAAACACCTCAGAGTCAAAAAGGGAAGTCGGCAGCAAAGACTTGTGAGTGAAAGTGATTAGCGCGGCTTTAAATGCAGGGGTATTTATATAAACATATAATTGAACAAATGACTCAGAATGTTACACACCAGGAAACATCCAAAGGCAGAGAAAACTCATTATGTACACTAACTCCAGATACACACAACCAAAGATAATAAGCAGGCTGATTAATTCAACATATCAGTGATCATGCACTTAAAAAATGTGGGAGTTGCAGAGTGTATACATTCTGAAGAGTATATATATTATTTTCAAAGAGCTTTATGCATTTTAGAGTTGAAGTACAGGTAAATTTAACATGATCAGAAGCTCTTAACCGTTAATTAGAGCTTGGTAAATGACATCCACAGATGTTAAGGTGCAGATTAAATGACTACTTTTGACCCGAGCAGCTTGTAAACAATAAAAGATATGACAAGATAAATCTCGTCTGTCACGTCCATGAGGGAATCTCCTCAAACTGGACTAATATGACACATGATATTGAAATACACTGAAGGACAATTAAAAATAAAATGGATACAAGACGCCAACCGTCGCAAACAGGAAAAAATAGCAGCATCACCATCAGATAAAACTGTGCCAGACATTGCATTAGAGAGGTTAGTGCTATATCGTACGGTGATATAACAATTTATTATGCCACTCCACTCCAAGGATGTTATAAAAATTGAAATGTAATAGGATAGGAAAAGGTTCTGCAAGATCAGACAGCTGATAACAGCCTGAACATCTCGTCTCGGGCTGATTACCCCACTTAACTTTGACATCTCCAAAAAAGAAAAGAATAAAAAGTGTTGTATTTGGCTCACGGTGAAGCAGACTGACACTGACGTGAACGCTTAGTCGTTGAAAAATTGCATAAAGAGCGAGAGTTCGTCTCGTGTTTGCGTCGCAGGCCGCCACAGAGTGAATTCATCGCAGTCTCGCGTGCCGTGAGCGATTACGTCCTCGCGAGCAGGAACACCTCTCACGAGCGATCACAAGCTCATCTCCAAACAAGATATCAACACCCTCTGGATCCAGAATTCTCATTCTGCGCGGGTGTTCCCCAGAGCGCTGGTCTGAAAAGGCCAGGAGTTATTTCCATATTTATTGTGCTGCTTCAGTCCCTGATGAATAAATCAAAAGCGAAGCTAATGGCCTTCAACAGATTCTTTAATAAATCTCAGCTATAGCGCGCATCATTAAGAACTTGTATATGTGCGAGGTTGACTGCCACAATTTACTAAACAGTCATTTCTGACTCTTTCACTTCAGTCACTCCTTCTCTCTCTCTTTTTCTTGTCTTTCTCTCAAGTCCTTACTTTGTGGGAATATTCTTCAAGTCTTAATCGTTGTACTCTCCCGGATTAAAAGCAGCGCTAAGCCAGTTAGGATGCCCATCGGTGTGCAATTAGGAGAGTATATGTTCAGCACAGCGCTTGAAGTGGGTCACACAAGGCCACAGATTGGATACATTTTCTCCTTTGATGGTGAAACTGTGAAACTGAAGTTATTAACAGAAAGCTGCTAAAACTGTGCTTTTTTCCTACATATAATGTAGTGAGAATAAAATATTAAATTTCAACATTTTATAAAAGCCTTTTTGCTGTTTTAATTTACAGTTGTTCATGTGATTATTTGCTTAATTTTAGATTTATATCATAAATATGTTGCGATTGATTGTGAGGTATACATCTTTCCAGATCAGAACAAACACTTTTATTTTGAAATTCTGTGAAATATCATCATGGAAATCTTTACATAACTTTTACTGACAATTAACAAGAAAACATTCCATTCGATTCCATGTAATGTAACGGCACTAGACTTGTGAGTTAATGTAAGCAATGCTAGGTCCACAGCTTCGGAGTGACTAAGAGATGCATTCAATGACCCTCAGAAATACTATACTTCTGAAAACAAAGTCGACTGACCACAGGGGCTTCCTGCACATTGTGGTAACAGTAGCATTTCCAATAAGGCAGCCAATAGAGTCATAAGGCCACACATTACACACTGTTATCATGGCTTTTTAACATGTCAAACGATTGTTATTCTGCCGCCGTTAAAAATCCAACCCCCAATATCAACGCACAGCAAATGCAGCAAAGATAAATATTCACTGTTCATATCTGCTGTAACCTGAAGCAAATACGCAGCACAACAAATATAACTAAGCCATTAATCTGTGAATTTAAGGTTATCACAACAGGCCTAACCACCTAGGAATAATAGAAGATGTTATGTTCTTCCTGTTCAGCTGACACAGTGTTAATACAGTAATATCAAACACTGTGTCATTAACCTGGAGGTTAATGTGTTGCCTTTGAGCTCGGTACAGCAGAGCAACATTGCTCCTGCTTCTGCTGCGAGCAATGTTTTGATATGCACAGGCAAATGATCGATTTCCTGAGTAGGAGGTGTGATTGCTGTAGACCTTTAATTATCAGATATGTTTTGGTCTCTTGGGAGCAGAATTTGGAGAACACCTCTAACATCATAATCTTTAACAAAAAAAAGCTTCTCCTTTTATTTAAACTTGTGTTTCAGGCACCATTTATGTATCCATAAAGTGTCTCATCTTATTTAGAGTTGAGTTTTAGACAGTGTGTCTGGAAGTGTGAGATAATGCAAGGTCCACAGCATGTTAAGCTTTGGAGTGACTAAGTGATGCATTCAATGACCCTCAGAAATTCTATACTTCTGAAAACAAAGTGCTTCCTGCTCTCATCTAATCTTATTTAAAGTTGAGATTCAGGGAGTGTGGTTGACATTACTTTAATATTCAGCCTCCTTTGAACTTTATTTGGTCTCTAACAACGACTTATTGACCTGCCAAGCCAACCAGTTAGTTGCTAACCGTTGTTTGCTGCTGGACACAAAGTGTACAGTGATGAACGCAAATGTTTTCTCACCAATAATGGAATAATTTCAATCACCATAGGCATTAATGTTAAGAAAATATACTATAGCATGGAATCTAGCTTTATCAATGCTCGTTGAAGATTTTACGCTGTGTTTCCATCATGGTACAGTTCAGTTTGGTACAGTATGGTACGGTTTGGAACAGAAAGGCCTAGGGTCAGGCTTGCCTTTCCACTAAGAACAGTAATTTTACTTAGGTATGTGGGTTCAGCACTTTGCTCAATGGCCGTGTCAGTGAGTTACGAAAGATCGAACGCAACACAACAGACACCAACTGACTGTCATGGGTTAAGTTCTACCCGCAACGTACTGTGCCATCACTCAAGAACTTCTAGAAGTGAAAAAATGGAACGGGTACCAAATAATAATTGGGGCCTGTTATTTTGGTTCTATTCCTAATGGAAATGCAAAAAATTACTTACTGAACTGAATTGTTTTACTTGGTGGAAACACGCCATTACCTGACCCTGCTTCATGCACGTCATTACCTTGTGTTGCTTATAACCACCGTGAAAAGCACAACTTGTTTTGCAAAAATGTCGGCGTTTTCTCCAGAAAAGGAGGGAGGGCAATAAAGGTGACGAAACGGCTGGTCATTTGGCTGACGGAGGAAGAAAGCAGCATTAGCGCGAGCGTGTGAAATTGAATGCCGGGCTGTGCATTGTTCACACAGGAGAGATATTCTTTGAGTGGTGCTTGAGTTGACAGCTGGAGGTCCTGGATTCACACAGCCAACACTATCACCCTGCCTCTGTGTGCACACTCTGCTCATCTGTTCCTTCTCCCCGCAGAAGCTTTATTGTTTTCAAAACACACAGAACACACGCACACTGTGCCCGTGTCACCATGTATGCGTGTGTGTGTGTGTGTGTGTGTGGGAGGCTCGTAATGGAACATCTACATGAATAGGATGCTTTTGGGATGAGGGAAGAAGAGGGGAGCTGCATAAAGGTAGTCTGACTGAATGGGATCTCTGCCATGGTGAGTATGAATTAATCATTTTAATATCTGCTACCGTTCGCATGCAAAGTCCTGGGGGCAGACACTGAGCTTGTGGCAAGACTGAAAGTAAGTCAGACAATCACAGGCTACCAAAGCAGCCTTTTCCTCCTCTGCCACCTCCTCCTCATTCTTCTCTACTTCCGGGCACTTAGGGGAAAAAGTTTGAATATAGCAAAAAACAGAGGCTCAACTTCTCTTTTAAATAATTCAAGAACTGGACAGAAAAAAAAAAAAAAGTTTTTCCAGACAGAAACACCTGGCAATATTTTCTCCTGCAGGGAGTTGATGAGCAGGTCCATGTACGAGGATGATTCTCTGGAGAGAGGAGCTGAGAAGGTTCTTACAACAGCCACCAGGGGAACATTCCATACTGTGTGATCTGATCAAAAAGAGTCAGCTCTTCAGAGGATGTTAATGTGAGTTAAAACTTCACTTCCAATGAGTTTGGCACTTTCACTTTAACTTGATTCCCCACTTTTTTGGCTTCTCTGCTACTTCATGAAGTTTCCTGCCATAACTTATCCATCAATGAAGTTACAGGAAATGTAAAGTGACGTCATGTTTACGTGACTCCTGATTGTTAAAATTAGTCTCTAAAGTAATGCAGTTTTACGTGACACGGCACCAGAGTCCAGGCACCGTTTACTCGTTAGCTTCGTTAGCTCCTTTAGCGTCGTTAGCGCTCCTACAGTCGAACTGGAGCACTCCGTTTATTAAACGAAAAAGAGTAGCGCTACAAATAACCAGCGTACCTGTGTACTGCGTATGTGTGCCTCTGTTAATGGTGCCCCGCACTATTTTTAACTGATGTTTGATGGGCAGCTCATTTCCATGACTATATAAAAAGGGTACACATCTTGTTTAGATTCTTTACTAAGTAGAACATATTAAATATCACGCGAGACAAAACTGCATCAGAACAGACAGAATGAGCTCCAAACTGCAGCAAAACTCTGTTTAAATAAAAAAAATGAAAATGACAGTGGTATTATCTTTGCGCCACAGCACGAGCAATAGGTGGGTCCCAAACCTGCCTGGTGTCCATTTGCCTCTATGTAAATGAACAGTGTTTATACTCGGTCGTTACCCATCAGAGTTAATTTGAACAGCTGCCTCAGAGTCACATCGGCTCTGTGAGTGGACAAACAGCCCACTCCACTGCAAATTATTATTGCCAATCAGGGGGGTGGCACTAAAACATTGTTTGTGTTTGGGCGTTTTTGTGAGTTCAGGGATGAACCTGAACATCACACGGATGCACACGCACGCACGAATGTCGCTTCACGAACTGCAATCGGTCTCAGTTCAGTAGGCATTTGGATGGATTAGCGGAGTCCTACGTGAAAACTAACTTTTAAATACAATAGGTGACAAAGAAAGGGTTTTCATTGTACAAACGGGACCTTCAACCAAAGAACTATGTATCTTTTGTCCGTACTTTACAATACAAGCAACACTCATTGTCATGGAAACACTGATAGCACACAAGCAAAGTGGAAATAAACAGCAGCCGTGCTGAGAAACTCAACAACATCCTCCACCCTGACATACACTTTAGCTGCTTTTTAGACCTGCACTAAACTCTGGGACATCCTCCAGAGACTCCGCTGCCATCTGCCAGGTCAAATCTCCAAATCTTTGTCAGAGTGAGCGCGTGTAAGAAATGCAGGCAGGAGAAAACGCACGGCGGCGTGTGCATGGTCCAAGCGCTCTGCCTCCTCCATACTCAAGACGGGCGACAACCCATCACCTGAATCCCCGGAGATTCTCCCGCTGTTGTGAGGGGGAGTCGCGCAGAAAATCTCAACACTGCTTGACAAACTGGAGAATATCCACACCCGGCTCTCCAGACACTCTCCAGAGTTTACTGTATCTGCCTGCTAAGCGAGATCGCATCCTCCCTTTTTTGCTCCTGTCACATTTAACTACCGGAGGTTGCAAAGGTTGTGAAGCGTAACTAATAACGGTTGCAGGGACACACTTGAGAGACGTAGAGATACTTCCTTTTGCACTTTGCAGTCTTGTAACTAAAGGAACTGTTAAGAGCAGGTGCATCTTAACACTCCCATGTGAACATAAGTCAACTACTATGTGCTTGTTGTTGTGTTTGTACAAGGGAAGTAGCACTCAAACAAATTGCTTGTTCCCAATTATCACCATCAAGGACCAAACTAAATAGAATTCCTATCACTGTAAACCTACAACACCTAATTTCTGATGCTCAGGGAGTTACGGGGAGGTACAGGCTTTAAAAACCCGCTTGGCACAATTCTCTGCCAGTTCCCTTTCCAGACAAACGACTCATAGTTAAAACCTGCTGGGGGAGACATTATCAACCTTAGTCTTGACATTTATAGTAGGCGACCAGGGAACGGCGATGTGTGTGGCGGCATTAAATGAGATGAGAACATCCTCAATCTAATCAAGTGTACTGAGCGGAGGAGATCCTACAGGACGCAGTCAGTGAATCACGGCTCGTTCAGTTCGATCATCGCACAGAATGTCCCTGCCTCTCACACACACACACACACACACACTGCAGCTTTAACACAAGTGAGAGGAACCGCAAGGTCATGGAATCATTCCCTTATATCATACGAGATGATCTGATAGTAACGTTATAGATTCTATTCATTTTTTGGAGTTGGGATTACACATTCTACTTTCATTCTCATCATTCCTCACTGCTTCCCCTGCTGCTTCTAATTCCTCCCACTTCTGTCTTCCCTCAATTTCTCATCCTTATCTTGTTTACCTCCATCCCTTTCTAAAACCTTCCAATCCCTTCATGCTAGCCTCCCTCCTCCTCTTCTTCTTTGTGTGTGTGTGTGTGTGTTTTTTGTTCCCTCACTAGTTGTTAGAAGTGGCGGCAGGTCACATCAGTCCTGAGCCAAGCTGTGCAGCTCCAGGCTCTGCCATCGCGGGCCAACTGTTCTGCTCTGTCTGGCACACCTGACTGGGCCGAGGTTTCCCCACAACAGCACAATCAGATCCTCAATGTCCTTGTCCTCCTCCTCCTCCACAATCCCACAGCAATCAAACTGTACTCAGTCCCAACTGTCATTAGACTAATTGTCACACTGCCCGACTCCATTCTCACTGCCAAGTATGGGGCTAATCCACCTGAATGCCAAATACTTTGGTCCGTGTAAAGTGGCTTTACCCCACACTGTGCACACTGTGTCTGACTAAAACATACGCCCAAGTTATTCCAACAAAGAAAGCCCCATATCGCTACTTTCATTAGCAGATAATTAGCAGGCAAAAACCTGTAAATCTCCCTGTTGTTTTACACATAAGCTGATTGTTTTCACATAATGGATGGGCCCTGATGGATCATGCAAAGCACCTTCTCACTTTTAGCACGTTAGCGTGCTAACACTAGTTGGGCAAGAGGACAGTTGTAACAGAAGAGGACACAAGGGATATAGTTGCAAGATGGAGGCAGATTATCTGCAGTGGCGCCCCCTAAAGGGAGATGCATGAAACATAAAATTTAGGGATGGGACTGGGATACAACTTTTTTGTGTCCGATACCGAAATCACAAACTCGAGTATCCACCAATACTGATATTAGTCCGATTTTTGACATAGCTTTTAACAACACATTTGTGCCGAGTCATTTCAAAGACTGTAACTGCACAGCCCAAACATGACTCGGCACAAATGGTTTAGCAGATTTTATTTACATTTAAATTTTTATTTGTCCGATATCCGATCCAGTTATTTTGACCAATATCAATACTGATACATACATTACCATCCCTAATAAAGTTTTTGCTGAAGCCGATAGAGAAATTAAAATAGTTTACCAAGTATTTGATCTTGAACCAAATTGTGCGATAATTTTAAACCTTTGACCACCAAAAAAAAATGTTGTATTTGTGTCAAAGTTCATGACAATCGGCATTACCAAATAAGTATAAAAATAATACCAACTTCACTGTGGCACAAAAACAACAATTCAGGGGAATCACAAAGTCCCTCATCCTCTGGACGCCAAGAACATTTGTAAATAAGTTTGTGCAGTGGAGTCAAACTCTTGAACCATTATATTTCTGTTACTTAATGTTGAATTTTTAAAGATTTTCCTTTAGAAATTAAAGCTGTACATTGATTCACATGTTGTACATTGCGTTGCACAGTTCACAAAAAAAGTGTAAAGGATTCCATGTACCATATGTCATATTCCACCTTCCGTCACATCTGCTGACATATGGAGCCATCATTCACTCCATTAACACATGATATTATGAGACATTTTATTGCATTTTAACAAGGTCGCCAACAATTATAACATAACCAGCGACATCACCCTGACTGCGATATCAGTCATCACATTAGTGGACATTAAATTAATGCATCTCTATTTTACTGTGCTGGTTTGACTGACTGCTCTGTAACTTTAATGACAGGCATCAGAATCGGAGGGGGAGGAGACAGTGGGAGGGCTGGCCCTTGACAGGTGGACGGATGGCGGCGATAGCGACCTGTATGTGAGAGCATCTCTGCACTTTTATACATGACAGGTGACTGATTTATCAACACGCAGACAGATGTTATCATCAGCAGGAGATCCAGGTGAAAAATGACAGCGTTCGAGACGTGGATGTGGGTGGAGGCTTCGAGATGGAAGATATAGGCAGGGAAGGGAAAGTGACAAGTGAAAAGGGAGGTAATGTGAGAAGTTTCAGGGAGAGTGAGAGACACAGACAAGTGGGATAGTTAGAGCGCAGGTGGCCGATTAACGGCTGAGCACATGGAAGGAAACATGTCCGCATAAACAGATTGATAACTAGAAATAGAGTTTGAAGTCAAAAACAAGATGGATGGTGCGAAGGAGGGGAGAGAGGGGGGAGACAGACGGCACGAGTCACCGTGCTCAGTAAACTGTGGGTTGGAATGAGAAAGAGATGTTGCTCTGCCTCCAAATGAGTGACTCCGGCATGTTAACGCGACGCTTGGCAGAACAAAGCTGCTGCTGCTCAATTTATCAGCAAAGAAACAACAATCACAAGGTAAAGCTAAGGCTGTCACTGCTGACTGTAAGCAAAAACACAATGTAGACAAACGGATTTAAAATTTCTTTGATCAGTGCCGGCCCAAGACTTTATGGGGCCCTAGGCTGAATTTGATTTGAGGGGCCCCCTCTTACCTCCTTGCATGAATCCTTGCATCCTTATAGTTGTATTATTTACATAAAACCAGTGTGACTCATTTTATTTTTACCTTAAAATCAAAAAGTAGACTAGTATTGATTTGCACTTTCAAAGTGAAAAAAATGACTTTTTTAACTTAACTTAGAACAAACTTACATAAGACAAACACTATTTAGATAGATTTAGATTTACACATATCTTAAGATATCTAGATTTCTTTAAAATGTGATTGACAACTGCTATTGTCCAAATTTCAAATCTTGAGGCGTCAAAAAGCCTCGATTTCTAATATTGCCATAATAACTGCAAACACATATCCGTGAAAACAAGTCCACTGCAACGCGTTTCAGCTTCTGTGCTCTTTTCTGTTCAGGCATGATGTGCAGTTCTGTGCTGGTGAGGATCACAACATGCAACAAGTCCTCATGCAGTATGTAATCTACACATACACACACACACACACAATCCTTGTTGCTATGGAAACAAGACCCTCAAAGGGGGCAAAGAGTTTTGATTGATGCAAAGAAATGTGCTACGAGAGGTTTTTGACTCGCGAGGGGGGAGGGGAGCGGAACTTTATTAGAAAAGAAAAATGTAAGCAGTTTTTCCATGCCGTCAACAAGTCAAGAGTAAGTTTGATTTATTGATAAGGTAACATGTTTGATGTGTGACACCAAACAGCAAACACTTTACCTTTTCAGCATTTTTAATCAGGACTGCTTGGTAGGCAGCAGCACGGTGGCTTGGCCCAGTTGGTTTGCTCAGGCAGCAGAAAACACATTTGACTCGACAAAAGGCATTAAAATAGATGTGTAACGCTTGACTAATTCTGGGGAAAAAAAAGCAATTTTATTTGCATCCTGTTGTATAATAGAGATGCATGTATGCAAAGACACACAGAGGAAATATGGGTATCTTATTGTGGGCTTCCAGACGGACCATTGTTAGAGAGAGATCCCCCGCCACAGCACCCACACACTCCAATCGTCCCCCTCCAACACTGCTGCACGCACACACACACACACACACACACACACACACACACACACACACACACACACACACACACACACACACACACACACACACACACACACACACACACACACACACACACACACACACACACACACACACACACACACACACACACACACACACACACACACACACACACACACACACACACACACACACACACACACACACACACACACACACACACACACACACACACACACACACACACACACACACACACACACACACACACACACATAAATGTATCATCCAGAAACTGTTGGCAGAATGGGAAATCCTCCAAAAACCATTTAAACATGAATCTGTTCACTGAAACCAAACTAATGAAATTCTTCAGTCAGTTAGCAGCTTTTTTGGGGAGCGCTGATCCAAACAACTCTTCAGTGATGGACAAAATCCTCTCACACACTCACAGACACAGATCTGGAGGTCTTCCAAAGCCACCCATCACGCTCTGCCGTTTGACACTTGCCAGCGCGGCCTGTTGGTGTTGTGCCAGTCGAGTTCCTCCCGCTCCAGCAGGCAAACAAATTAATGAAAGCGACTTGACCCCTGTTCAAAGAAAGGGCATCGACGGTGAAATTGGAATTGGAGACTTGATTAGTGGCTCCACCAGCGATGTTCATGGATGCATATCAGTGATGCGCCCGCTTCACTTCGCCCCGCAAGTGGTTATTACACAGCGCTGATGCTCATCGCTGACAAGCACGGCCAAGGGTGCGCAGCTTTATTTTACCCATGGGTGAGTGAATATACAGTATGTGCAGGCAAATTGGTCTTTTGTACTCGCAGCGTTAATTACCCACAGCTTTTGGTTTTGATAGCTTTAACAAATGTATAGCACACTGAAACTCAGAGTCCCATTATTTATCACGCTCTGTTCGGCTGGGAGGCAAAGCAACAAATTTGCTCGTTACTCCTCTCGACACCACTCGATGTTCAAAGCCATTGTGTATTCTACTCCGAAAAACTACCAAAGAGATCGACGTGTTTTTATAGACTGTACTAACATTAAAAGGTAACAGAACATTTCATTCATCGGTCACTTTTTGATGATGCAAACCGCCAAACTCTCTAAATTCACCTCTGTCCTGAACTCGTCGGGGCTTTTCACTTCCAGCGTCCCTGCAAATAATTCACAATAAAAGCCTTGTACAAATGTCACAGGAAGTGTTGTATTAGTGACAAATGCGATACATAAATATGAGGATTGGCATGTTCAGTGGAGCTGAAGATTCACCAGAGGGTAGTGTGCCGTCTAAAGGCCCTGGTATGATTCCGCGCACAGTGCGCGGTGCATTGCGTGTCGAATATCGCAGACCCTCGTATACTTGCGCATCAGGGTCCTGTAGTATCCCACTTCACCATCGGGTGGTGGCAAAATTCTGGACGCAGGGAATGCGTCCTACCAAAGAAGAAGAGAACGATGCTACAGCTCTAGAGGCTCAATGTTGAAAGGCCCGTCGGGCAGGGGAGTCAGGGTGTCAGTCGGTTTGAGGCTCGGGTGACTTTCCTTAGCAACTACTTCTTCTGTTGGCGAAATGTTTTTTCTGCTTGGTGAGCTGCGGGATTATACTCCACCTACTGGCGGGGTATGCGTTCAGTTTGCGCATCCCTTGTCCAAAATCGGTTCCAAACTCTGGGCTGCTCTGCACGGACGTTTACCAAGTAATCATGCTCCTCAGTCGTGCCGAGAGAAGTGAAAGCAGGCTCACTGGTCAGATGTGTAGTCTGTAAGGGCCTTTATGTTTGCTAAAATGTCATGTGATGTGTCTCTGTTGACCCTCTGAGAAAAGGGGTCGTCCATGAATAAATAAATAAAGTACTCGCAGCGTTAATTACTAGCACTTTCGGTTTGATAGCTTCCACAAATGTAAGGTAAACTGAAACTCCATCCCATTAATGTGTCAGCACGGAAATATTTATAATGTTCCCGTGCAACTGTGTGGGAAGCAAAGAGCAACACATTTTCTTGTTACTCCTCTCACAAAAACGTATCCTTGACACCACCAAATGTTCACAATCGCCGTCTATTTACTGGAAAATGCACAATTAGGCTCGTTCTTTAAACTCTCCATAATGGCTTTGTCAATATCCTGTTAACAGTGTGTAAACGTACAGTCGTACCCCGTCGCTGTGTGCCCCTTTACTTCCCTCCCACCAGGTCCCGGTGTCACATTTTGTCAATCTGCTGATTGTTTTGTATACGTTCTCATCCGTTTCCACGCCGCTCGCTGCAGCCGCTTCACTACATAAATGCCGCACAGAGAGTAAAGGAGCAGAGGTGCCTCTAAACCCAAACAGACAGATAGATTTGGGCTGCTTATTGAATCCATTTGTCATCGGATTGGCACTAATGAAAGAGCTATTAGGCCAAGAACGCATTAGGCCCTGCATATGCGTGTGTGTCTGCCATTGAGACAAAAAGAGAGAGTGCAAAGAATGATGGGATACCTTCACATTGTCCTCTAAAGGCCAATAGTATTTTAAAAAGGAGAATATTAGTCCATTCCGCTGTTGGACTACTGTTTAAATGCCCTCTGGGTGTTTTATGAGGACAGGACAGACTTTATCACTTTAATGCCACTTTACACAATCGCCATGACTCATCTTCACAGATGGGCAGAGAATGCGAAGAAGCGCCAGGTCTGTTTGTGGTCGTGCGCTGATTACTGTATTTAGATATTGTAGTATGAGCCGTTTACCAAGCGGCAACGGGTCTCATCGTCGGTCATAAGAATCTGAAACTCCTGTTTGGAAGCCTTGTGATTCGTGATTTGGCCAGCGATGCATCCAGGCTCATATTGGACGACACCAATCACACTGGTATCACACTCATATGTGCTATATTTTTTCATCTATTTTACTCAAGTATAAATGGTCAAATGGGCCACACAGTTGGTTAAGTAGTTAGCACTTGCCTTTCAGTAGGAAGACCAAGGCTTGAGACCCAGTCGAAACAAGGGCCTTCTTGCTCCCCCTGGCGACCCTCATGTGGAGGATAAAGTGGTAGAAGATGGATGGATGAACAAAATCAATATGATGTGCTATTGAAGCAGAAACTAATGATTGAGACCATTCACTCCTCAGGAAGATGTAGAAGCTCTTATTGCCATAGACTTCCTTTTAACCAGCAGAGTTGCCCCCTAATGGCTGTTCAATATACTTTTATTTCTTGGTTACCCTCAGGAGGAACCATGAATTTCTATAGAGGAAGCATCCATTTTCATATATGGTCTATGCTGAGAGTGGAGAGCCCATCAGTGTCTTTCAATACCTGACACAGCAAGTCTTCCTCTCTTTACCCTCCTCTGCTCCTCCTACCACCATGAAAGCTAATTCAATAAACAAACCATTTGTTTTGGTGCTAATCAGTATCTATCTTCCTGATGGAATGGAGTCTGACTCGGTTGATTGTCTCCTGCTGCTTCGTTGTCTTCGTCTCCCAAAGACCTGATTCACTTTAGTCTTAATGATATGCTTAGCAAAGTGGAATTTGAATTTCAAATGAAAATAATTGTGCTAGCTCAAGGAAACGGCGTCATGTTGTAGTAATTGCAAAATAACAGCCTTTCTCACAGAGGAATGATTAGCTTTGACGTAAACTAATCAAAAGTTGGAGTTTTGGATGAGGATTGGTCTCCAAAGAAACAGGCAGGAACAGTTTTTCCTCTCATGGATTAATCAGACTTTTCTTGGCCTGAGTTAAGTCAGGATATGATGAAGCTCTGCAGGGAAATCCTCAGAGAATTATGGATTAACAGCTACTGGCCGGTCCAAAATAACCAGTTTGCCGTTTGTTGTTGGACATTTGGACTGTGGGTTAATTTATAGTTTATTTAGTGAAACAGATTTTAGGGAAATAGTCTGGCTGTTAATCCCAAACAATACACTGTGAGAGAGAAGTATTGCATATGCCAAAACTGGGCAACCGGCAACAACACAAGATGCTCTACATCCTCTCTGATCTGTCCAAAGAGTATTCCCAGCTCGGATTGGCCTTCATAGTCATCTGCGTACCCACCAAAACCCACAAAACTGAGGCATGCCATGATGGTTCGTCCATCAGGTTCAAGTCCCAATGTCTTCTATAACAGCCTCAGAAGAAGAAAAAAAAACAGTGGCCTGTGCTCATATTTTCTTGCCAACCACAGACACGTATAACTTAGCTTGACAGGGAGATAATTCTCCGGGGGTTTTCATCATTACAAACGACAAGGCGCTGCCTCCGCTGCGCTAAGTGACAGTAATTAAAAGTTAAAGGGAAGACTGAAGGCAGCCCCGTGAAGTCACTTTCTTTTACTGACCGACTTTATACTGTGCATTGTCAGAATTAATGTCAAAACAATAATTGAGTCGTTTTCTCTCCTTTGGTTAAAGCATCATCCAAAAATTGGGATTTAATAAGATTTTTTTGGAAAGGAATAAAAAGTCAGGGAGCAAAAATGTTAGGAAACATTTTGAAAAAGTTTCCAACTTTCTTTCTTACCCTTTAGCAGAGAAACACCCTCGCTGAGAAATACAAGAGCACATCTGATGAGCTCCATTGTCAAAGCCCGACGTGATTTGGCAGCGTCTCGTGCTTCCCTTTGGCAGACTCTCTCTTAACCCGTCCCATTACCACATGTAACATCATGGATGAACTGCTCTCTCCTCCCCCACCATATTCTCCCCCCCCCAAAAAAAATGCCTCATCAAGGTCTGAGTCAATGGGAGCGCCTGTGAGAAATTAAATTCCCCTAATTAGGCCAAGCACGTTTGCCTGCATTATCCTTCTGCCTCTCAAACCTCCCCTCGTCGAGACAAATCTCTAATTAATCGCCACATGCTGCTGTTGACTATACTTGAGAGGTCGGGTCTCAATAAAATGTGCTACTCTAGAAATAGGATTCTAAGAAAAGGATACAGATTTCCTGGTGTGTGTGTGTTTACATCAAAAGGAAAACTCCTCCAGGCTTTAATTGAGGATGATATAGCTGTGAATTGAAGTTCATTATGTGAACTGTGCTCCTTCCGTCTGTGTACAGTGACAACTGTGTGTGTGCGTCGTGTGAAAAACACACTGTACACAGACGACGAGTCATAATGAGAACAAGAGCACAAGGATTCCTCATTACTCTTCAGCTAATTAAGGATTTGATCCTTAATTAGTTCCAGCCAACTTCACAAGTTTTGGTTTCTCGTGAGCATCTCAAGCTGCCGCCTTTGTCCAAATGTACAAAAATGAACAGGAAGTAGCTGAGCTCAGGATATTTTTTTTTTTTTTTTGAATATTCATCCTTTTCGGGATAAACTTATTTTTTCCAGAGGGCTTTCCCCCACGAGTTGCCAACAAAGTTTGGTTCATTTGCGGTGGACTTTAGTCGACCTCTGACGACCGACACCGAGGGACTGAGCAAGTGCTGCGAGCGGCTGAGCGTACTGAAAAATACAGTAGATCCATCACTTATGAAACTGCAAGTTGTAGCCTCCACGTTAGACCGAGGTTTGTTAACTGACAACACAGTCTGCTTACAGCCTCAAAATGTCCAAACAATTGGCCAAAAAAATGTCCTTTAAGTAAGTGCTTCTGACCATTTTTCCAGAACTTTCAACACCGAGCACTTATTTTCACAATTTACTTAAAGTCAAGAAAAACGCCGTAGTTGTAGATGAATAAGAGATTTTGCAACAGTGTATAACATATATTTACAATTGAAATTTGATATTTGCTAAAATTCTATGCTAGCTACTACGTTTTTCCACCTCTCTGAGTGCGCGTCAGTGAAATTACCGTAATAACCACACACAGTTGGCTTTGAAGTGAAAGTTCTTAGCTTCCAGACACTGTTGGATTTTTTTCCGACAACACAAACGGTTGCGTAATTACGGTAACGCAAAGTGTGCTTGCTCAAACGCGTCGCCAACAATGTTTCAGGTGACCTCCATTTACTGTTTTGTGGAGTGTGTGAGGAGGAAGGAGGAACAAGCAACTTTATGCCATAAAGCACCAAAGTAGAAGGCGCTGCACAGGAAAGCCTTTTATTTATACAGCGCCTTTTGTTTCATATATTAAACTAATGATTAAATTAATAAATATTTTATGTGGTATTCACGGGGCTGAAAAGAAATATGGCTGAATTTAAATTAAGACAAAGCTCACTGGGAAAAAGAAATATTATGTTTATAAAGGATAAATAAATATAGCGAGGAGATGCGATATAGCTCATTAGTGCTTATTTGTTTCCAAATATTCCAAATAACAGTCCATAAATTTACAATGGAACGAATGTGAGTAAAGAAATACGGACCCTGCAGATTAGCTATGTGGAGTAAATATCTACTTTTTTGCTAACCATGGGCATATAGTAGGTGTAATGCATATAAATCACACTCTCCCCAGCCAATATCCACAGCCCACACACACACACACACACAATGTCACCTGCTGTTTACCCCAGTAGTGCTGCCGTCCTATAAACCTCTGTTAGAGAGGTGCAATAGAGAATCCATCTCAGCTTCTCAGCTGGTCTGAAGCAATCAGCGTGATGGGATTCCACTCGCTGTTGCCTTTACATCTTCAATCCGTCTCTATCCTCTTTAGATAAACACAGTCACACTGGATATTCACTGTAATGAGTCCAGGGGCGGAGGTTCACTGAGGGGAGAGGGGACGGAGAGTGGAGGTGAATACACTGGACTATATGAGGAGGAGTGTGTGAATATTAAATTAGTGTAAAAATATGAAGCCACACTAGACTTTTTCATAAACTGCATTGAGTTCTATTAATCTGGAAGCATAAACAAAGGATTCCCCTGAATCTCAAACACTAACCATAATTCCAATCTTAGCCCTAAACTTAACTAGTTCCTAACCAGAGGTGGAAAGTAATGCATTACATTTACTAACATTACTTTAATCGAGTAGGTCTTTTGTGTACTTTACTAAAATTTGTAATTTTAGTATGTCTTTTTGGAAGTACTGTACTTTAAAATAAATAAATGCGCACACACAGGAAACTTTGACACTGGATGATGAGGACAGGTGAATGACGAGAACAGGTAAGGACAGGTGAATGATGAGGACAGGTGAATGAATGATGAGAACAGGTGAATGATGGGGACAGGTGAATGATGTGAACAGGTAAGGACAGGTGAATGATGAGGACAGGTGAATGATGTGGACAGGTAAGGACAGGTGAATGATGAGGACAGGTGAATGATGTGGACAGGTAAGGACAGGTGAATGATGAGGACAGGTGAATGATGTGGACAGGTAAGGACAGGTGAATGATGAGGACAGGTGAATGATGTGGACAGGTAAGAACAGGTGAATGATGGGGACAGGTGAATGATGTGGACAGATGAATGACGAGGACAGGGAAATGATGTAGACAGGTAAATGACGAGGACATGTAAATGATGAGGACAGGTGGACGATGGGGACTGGTGATGACAGATGAATGATGAGGACAGGTAAATGACGAGGACAGGTGAATGACGAGGTCAGGTGAGGACAGGTGAATGACGGTGACAGGTAAATGATGAGGACAGGAAAATGTTGTGCACAGGTGAATAATGAGGACAGGTGAATGATGGGGTCAAAACAATGAATGTGAGATTTGTGTCCTCTCGTCCTTTTTGCACGACACAAGAACCCCAAACTTATGAAGTAACTAAGCTAACTAATTTTACCAAGTACATTTTCTAAAAATGTAAAATGTTATCAAAATAGTGGTACTTTTACTTGAGTAGAATATTTTAGTGCTCTTTCTGAACTAAAACCCTTGAAAAAGCCAATTTTAACACTAGAAAAAATCCCAATAAGGTAATGAAAGTGGGTGCACATACACACAGAGAAGATCAGATGTATGAAATTGATTTGACCCAATGGTTCTTTATAATCTGCCTCTCAAGCTGTCTGATGTTGCTGCAGTGAGTGCGTGCCCGTTTTAAGCAAATCAGCATCATTGAGGGTCAAAGTTCCCAAAGCCGAAAGCACAAACCTCTGTTCACTGGATAATACAGTGATCGTCGGTCGTTTGCTCCAACGTTGGATCTTTTCTCATTTCGTCTTAATATCTTCAAAGTGGGTAAAATTTAATGAACATCAGTGTTTCCATGGCAATGAGCAAAGGAATGAGAAAAAAAAGGCCTGGTTGCCATGGGGTTTGAAGAGTATATTGAGTTAAAAGCTCCCTTAATACACTGTCAACACACTCTGCGGTCTCATAGGACAGCGTGAGGATCTCACACACAGGTTTGATCAGCTATTCTTCTTAGGTCAGCCAAAACGAAACATTATCACAAACCAATTAATGGTTAACCCTGCAACCACAATTCAAATCTTAGACTCCAACTTGAGCAGTTCCCCAGAAATACCTTTCTGCCTCATTAGGCCCAGGTTTTTGTCTCCATGAGGACGACTGGTCCTGACAAGGTCATGGTTTATGCCAGAAAACGTTGTGAAGAAGTAACAAATACAAGTATATGAACACACATATGTAGCACCGATACCCAGAAGGGAAAAAAAAAGTCATTCTGAAGAAGATCCTTGAGAAATCTGTTAAATGTTGACCTTGTAACAGAAGGAGTTTCTCTTATTTCATCTTATTCAACAATATTAAAGTTTCTCCTCTCTGTCTTGGCTCACCACTGTCCTCTCTCTGTGGCTGCTTCAGCAAACTGATCACAGTAACTTCCTTAAGACCAGGTCAAATTGTCCTCGCCCCTAATCCTTTTTGATTTTCAGGTGGCAAATCCACTTTTCTGGAGGGTTGCGGTGGCGAAACTCTCTGGAGACAAAAAAAAAGTGTGTCCTAGTACTATTGAGTCTCAGCAAATGACCTTAACACATTTTTTCCCCTTTTATTCCCTTTAAAAAAAATCCCATTAAAACCCAATTTTGGCTGATATTTTAACCACAGGAGAGAAAACGACTCAATTATTGTTTTGACCTTTAAACATCACATGAAGTGTATTAACTCACGAGATTCAACACATCGTTCATCATGGGGCATCTTTTAAAGAGGGTATAACTGTATAGCATCGTTGTTCATACATTCACGATACATCACATGAGTACTACTGTAATGGTTAATTCAATTTCTTTGTCTTTGTCTTTTGTGTATTCAAATTAGGATGTCTAGACTGAACTAGCCCCTTCCTACAACAACCGCAGGGAGTCGGCTACCCGATACCTGCAGTAGACAAAGAGGTGTGAAAACCCGGCCTGGAAAGGCAGACTCCTTTGTCTATGGGAGGAATGTGAAAGGAGAGTTGCTTAGGTATAAATGTTTCAGGCTCACTCTGCTCTGGGTCTTTCTCCAGCTATGACCACTCGTGTGTAGAATGACCTTTTCTTTGCAGAGAAAATAAAACCTTAGCAGCCCAGCAGAAGTCTCTATTTCATTCTTCACCAGCAGCAGAGAATTTCCACAACACTATACACACTGTATGAAGAAGGTACATAATGGAGGAAAAATGCTCTTTCAGAATTCAAAAACTGGACTATTTTAGCCTGTGTGCAAAATATAAGACAAAATGACCACACAAAACAAGAAGCAAGATGTCTATACTTGACAATCATCTCATTGGCTTTGACGTCATCCTGCAGAGTCGCCTCCTGCAGGCTAAATCCTACAAGGTGTCATTTTTCAAATTGCAAGACTTTGTCTTTTTCTTATATACATGTCTATGTCTATGTCTTCACAGTCTCATTGTTCTTCAGTCTCACCAGTGTCTGGACGTCTGTGTGATTTTTCCTGTTTGTCGTTTATAAGCAGAGTCTCAGAGCACATTTGTCTGCTCGATCTGTAATAAAGTCATCTTTCCATTCACTCGTCTCTCCTGAAAATGAACCATGACAACAAAAACTTCCTCACTCTCGCATGACTCAGTTTTGTTGACAAGAGTCTACTCCGCTCACGAATACACAGGCAAAAACAACAACAACAACATGGGTGTCTTGAAGGATTTATGGAGCAATATGGTTCATGGGGAGGTTTATGTAGTTTATCACATTCCTGCTGAGAAGTCATAAAGGAACAGGAACTTTGATGGAGGTAACTTTGATTTTCAACATATTTCTTCACGTAAACAAACGTGTTTGGATTTAGTTATTTATTTACCACTGACAAGAGTACAGCAGCACATTTTGAAATCTTACGTCAGGGTTTATGAGGTTGACTTTTTCTTTTCCGACTATAGGAACTTGGACCTTTCAGACTTGAACTGGAACATACCATAAAAAACCGGCTGCAAAAACACACAAATTACTTCAAAATATACTGAGATTATAGAGGGCCGCTCCCAATTTAGTCACATTTAATTCCAACTGATTACCAGGGGATTATTAGTTGATTAGATTAGATTATTATGATTGTAGGAGTTGCAGGAAACAAACTTTCCCACGCGTGTTAATAATAGAAGTGAACATCCACCAGTCGTCAGCTGTGATAACACCGCGCTGAAAATATGAAAGATTGTGTGGATAACCTGTGAAAACAAGGCAAAAAACAGCCAATCTGACCTGAGATGGTGTGATGTGGCACTTCTCTGAAATAGCAGCAGTCGCCACTGTTGATGAGAAACAAAGGGAGAGAATCAGCACAGGCGACACACACACACACACATATGCATACATTAGTGCACACACGCATGCACAGACAAGTGATTAAAAACACACACACACACACACACACTTTGAACAAAGCGGCGACACTTGCAGCATGCGAGGGGGAAGCCTGTGTGTGTGGGCGAGCAGGGAAGACAACACGAGTGCAGCAAAGTGTGATATTTAGCAGCTTAGCACGGTGACTTTCATGGCACTAAATCACGAGGATTCCTTCCATGAGTCAGTAGTTTAGGAAACTTCTGGCATCACCGTTCCCTCTCGGAGGAGAAGGCTGTCACTTTCTTACATGATGCCGTCGGTGCACACACACACACACACACACACACACTTTGATAACGGTGAACATTCAGTGACAGCTGGGTCACAGACACTTGTGAAGCACACAGCAGATGTTAACTCCTCATGTCGAGGCATTCAAACGTTCATTTTTGCCACTTTTAGACACCTTCATTTGTAATAGAAGTTTGCATAATGCAGAACTAGACACAAACGGGAAAAAATGTATAACTTTAGGAGGGGTAAAAGGTAAACTACAAGTGAAAAATACTGAAATACAGAGAACAAGATACAGAGAGCAGGACATTACTGAACACGTGACGACAACAGGATGAACCGAAAAAAAGGGTTTGGAGAACAGAGATTAAATAGACAAGGAAGGCAGGGGTTATTTAGACCCAGGTGAATGACATCAGGGAGGGGCAACAATCACAACAGAGGACAAATATTGGAAGTCAAGGAAAAAGTCAAGAAAAAGTCAAGAAACCCAGGAAAAAACTCACAAATTTGCTGCAAAAGCAAATTCCTGAATTTATCCTATTCGGGACAGGTCAATCGAGGTACATGTTATTTTATCTGCTACCGAGTGGACTCACAAATGTGATGTTTCCAGTTGTTTATGTTAAAAAGGCCCATGAGAGCCATTTGAGAAGAAGTCACACCAGGAATAAGGACCATCAAGAAGTATTTTCAG
The DNA here is from genome assembly GCF_963457635.1 of Microchirus variegatus. Classification (NCBI taxonomy): domain Eukaryota; kingdom Metazoa; phylum Chordata; class Actinopteri; order Pleuronectiformes; family Soleidae; genus Microchirus; species Microchirus variegatus. The sequence goes on from NC_139818.1 coordinate 20,603,624, forward strand.
AAGCACACATTGTGGCTTGTTCTAATAGAAAACGAGTAAATAACCGTTTTGACATGATGGACAAAGTGTAATTGATGGTTGTCGTATTGAGGACAAATGGGGGGAAATGGAACAGGTTGAGATCCATTTTTAATGTTAATGGTCCCACCTGTGCTTCTCCTGCTGTGATTCTCACAGGATGCTGTCACACAAGGAAAACTAATAGTGGGTGGTTATGAAACCGCTCTGACAACAAAAACATACTGTAAAAAACAAAAAATAAGTTGTTTTTAGATGGAACTGGGGCATTGCTAATGACTCAGGAATCTAGGAGGTCTCCAACTATTTATTTTTAACAACTATACAGTTTATATTTCATTCTCTACTGCTTTATCCTCCACATGAGGGTAGCGGGGGAGCTGGAGCCAATCCCAGCTGACACGGGGCGAAAGGCGGAGTCGCCATTCCATCGTAGGGTAAACAAACAAGTATTCACTGTCACATTCACACCTACGAGCGTCCAATTAACTTCTACATGTTTTTGGGGACTGTGGGAGGAAGCTGGAGAACCCGGCTGCGATAATAAGAATGCAAATCAGTCGCATAGCTGTGATCGCAATAAAACGCAACAGCAAAAACGCTCGTGTGTAAATTTACAAGCTACAAGATTTATGAAGCATTGAATTGAATGAATCACTGAATCCAGATGAAGGCATCAACACAACTTGAGCTGATCATAATCTGTTAATCACGCTCCGATCACAGTCAGAACACTCCTTCTTCACTTCGTTTCTTGCTACACCACAGCTGCCGCACACTGCTGCTGGAAAAGCATCGCATGTCATTCTACAGCCATAAAATCAAGGCAGGTGACCTGAATATCATAAGAGGGTTAACCAGGACTGCTAACTAACTAAGAAGAAGTTTTCTCATTGTGCATTTTTGGCCTTGAATTCTGATTAATATGATGTCACTGAGATCCAGATGTGTAAAAGGTGTTCCCTGTAAACCATCGAACCGTGCCATTATTCACAGATGAAGGCCGTCTTTTCATATCCAACAATTTTTGCATAAAAAAGGCTTGTACACATTCATGAGAGGCACCTGTTTGACAGTCAAAGGTATCCCCTGCTGTGAAGTGTGTGTGTGTGTGTGTGTGAAGACCAGGAACCGACCTTGATGTTTCCCGCCATCGATCATCCTCTCTCGGTGTAAAACCCCTCCTGTCGCCCGTCTCTCGTCACATGATGGACCCGCTTGTCCCCTGCAGAGAGAGAACAAATGAAAGTGATCATTTCTCAACCTGCACACAAGACGGATCAGCTGCGGCGTTCACCCTCCTGAAGAGCAGGAGGTTCCGCTTCCTCATCCATTTTCGCCATCTTTTGCCTCGATCTCATGATCTCAATTTTCACCCTTTTTTCTCCCCCACCCACTCTGCTCACACCTCCTCTACTTTTTTCTCCAACTCATTTATTTGTCTCCTTTCTCTCTCTCCCCCTCTTCACATTGCCTGCCTTGTCTCTTTGACTGTCTGTGCACCTTCCAACTTTTGTCTTCACCCTCTTTTGCTTTCTGGACGTGTGCGCGTGGCAGAGCAGGGGAAAAAACGAAAAGAAAAAGATATAGCCTCAGAGGTAATGACAGGGATCAGTGTTCGGGGTCAGAGATTTCTGTCTCAGAGATAACTACTGTAAATGTCATGATGTAGCTGTGAAATGCAGTGATCAGGTGAGCCACAGGAGCAGCAGGTATGGAGGGGACCAAAAAATCCCCACTCTTATTTTACCATTTTTGATTCCACAAAAGCAGTATTTCACCTAGTTCTATTGCATAATTGCTCATTGAAGACACCGTTTCCTCCTTCATAGCTTCATCTGAACCTCACGTCCATTAAAGGTCATTATCTGGCTATAAAAACACACCACTTTCTGTTATTAAGGGTCAATTACAGTCCCATTCCCTTCCCTTCCCCATTCTCATCCTAGTAATTTCATAAAATACTGATTTAAATCAAATCCGAATAGATCTTATTTGCTACTGTTGGAGTTTAAACGGAGGGAAAAAATAGTTTAATTCCTGACATCACAGGTGTCTTGAGAAAGAGATTTTAATCTCATTGGGACTATACACTAACCCGGGTCCCGTATACACAGTATATAATAGAGGTTAAGGCTCGGGGAGCAGAGAAGCATAAAATACTAAATATTAAACGACCCATTATAGCAATAACTCCAGTGAATAAACACAAAAACAAACTGAGGCAACTTAAAACCCAAATGCAAAATAGCATAAACACACACAAAAAAAATAATTATTCAATAACTCAACTGTAGAACAATTAAAGAAAACTGATCCAGGTAGAAGTGGTTGGCAATTCTAGAAGCAGGGCAATAACAGGAAAACAAATACACAAGGAAAGTAGTTTTAAAAAAAGCAGAACAACAGCGAATGACTGAAAACACACACAAAAATAACGTCCACAAAGTTTCAGAAATGAGTTCTACTGATCAATAAACACTGCCGCTGTATACACACAAACACTCCCTCAGTCAGGTCTGATAGTATTGCTGGACAAAGCACTAAAAGTTACACAATGCAGCTTTAATCTATAGCTTTTTTAAACTTGTTTGTTGGTTAATCCTCACACCGACAGAAACACAACCATCTTTTTCGTCCCACATTACGCTTCTGCAGCACTTCACGTCCCCGCCATCCTTTGGCGGTCACGTGATCCGCTAAGCGGCGCGACGGCTCACCTCGCGTCACCCCCGCGATACCTCCCCTGCTGTGGTTTAAGCAGCACTCGGAGGTGTTCAGATCGAGCTCCTGGGCTGATCAAAAGAGCGCCGCAGGCTATTGTGAGACGCTGTGATAGCTGTAAGAGGCAGGCACAGGCACAGCGCAATCCAGGATCCAATGGCGCTGTGAAGGAGGTTAGGCAGCGCCTGCAGGTGCAGGAAATAAAAGTCAAATGAGGAGCGCGAGGACAAAAGGAGGGCTTTGTGAAATCCAGGAACATTTTTGAAGAACCGAGCCGCGGCTTTCAAGGCGGCAAAATGAAAACACTACAAACAAACCTGTTCATAAACACGATGATCGTCTGGGTCTTATCTGGGCCCCAAATCCGCCTTAATGCTGAGGAAGTTTGTAAACAGCTTAAGGATAAAGTGTTTATTTCCCATGTTCCCCCAAACTGATAGCATGTTAATTAACATAATCCATCGTGGCTTAATTTAGGATTTCTTCCAGATAAGATACAAGAGAAATCTATCGTCTGTTCGGAGCCTTCAGTGATCCATTTTCATAATCCACCCCAGAAAGTGCAGGTCACGTCAACTTAACAGACGCAAATTAAATGAAATAGTTGGGAGGAGAAAGTGTGAAACAATCAATTTTCAAAATTAGCGTTTTGAAAACTCAGTGACAGACAGAAGCAGCGGCAGCAGAAGAGAGAGGAGATAAAAGAGGCGTCCAATTGGCTGGTTCTCGCTGCCTCAGCGTTGAATCGGTAATAAAAGAGACGCAGCCTGTGACGGCGCGAGTAAATACAGCGGTGCCAAATACAGCCTGAGCCTCGAGAGACACCGAGACAGAGGATGAGGTGATGGATGGAGGAGGTGGAGGGAAAGAGACAGGGGTAAGGAACGGTGGTGGAGTTGAGAGGGACAGAGACGATAAGGAGATGAAGACAGAAGATGAAGAAAGAAAACAAGAAGATAGGACATAATGGTAGTGTTGTATGGTAAAGAGAACAGAAGAGAGACAAGAGACAGAGGAAGAGGAGTATTTCTCTATCTGGAGGGAAAACACCAAAGCATCATTCTAACTCCTGCCAGCTGGAGGATTCACAGGAGCCTGTGAATATGACAAATACTGGTTTACGCTCACATGTGGAGCTTGTTTTCTGACAAATAATTCAACACCTGAGGAAATTAAGAAAACAAACAGCCAGCATAAAAAAATACAGCTGGCTAGAGGTAGAGTCAAAATATGACTTCAAGGAAGAGGGTGAAGGACACAGGTTACATTGTTGTTTATATGGCTGGGAACACAGAATCAGATTGTCAATTCCAATTTTCCTATCAGATATTTGCCACTGTAGTGTGTGGTCCTAGATAAGAATGAATCCATACAATATTCAGTAATGGTATTAGTCCAATCAGGCTATCAGATCAAAAACAAGGGAATGATAAAAATCCACTTTGATCCCCCAAAAAACTAAATATCACATAAAAACTTGAATAACAATATGTTTTTATCCTGTGAAACAAATAGAGTTATATTACTTTGTATAAAAAAGTGATAGACAACTGAAGTCTCACTAAAAGTCCAATTATAGTCAGACTAAGACTTGGTTTTCTTGATGTCATGTAAACACATTAGTCCGACTAAAATCTAGCTCATCTTAGTCAGACTAACATACCTGGATATGCCATTCATAGTCCGATAACTCCTGCATGTATACGCTTAGCCTGACTGCAGTCGGACTTTGACCAGGAAGTAGAAGGAGTCGATATAAAAAATTAAGTACTGTTGCCGGAAAAGAACAAACAACACAATAGTGTTGGCGAGAGCAAACAAGCTATAGAGTACACACACTTTTGGACAGACAAAGACACATGTAGACCATCCATCTCGCTGTTCGCTGTTTGTTTTTCGGTGACATAAAGGTCAAAAGGAAACCGATTCAACACACACACTAGCTTAGAGAGATACAGCATCATTTACGGAGACAAAGTCAGACATACACAGCCAATAAATCAATATTCTCCTCTGATTTTCTTAGTCAGACTACGGCCTTAGCTTGATTAAACCGTGCATGTCTAACATACTAAGTGATACAGTATGTTTGAGTTTCTCTGCAGCTCTAATTACACTGTGTGTAACATGTTCATATGGACATCAGCAGAGTTGACGGAGACTCCAGAGCCTCTGAGGAACATCTGCTGCTGCCCCCTTCTTACAAGCATTAACATAAAGCACGTGCTAATCTGGGATTCTATTAGGCGGCTCCTTCCTGAAGGACCTGTTGGTGCGTGAGACGTCAGCTCGTTCCTTATCGTTATAATGAACATGTGTGTGTGTGTGTGTGTGTGTGTGTGTGTGTGTGTTGGTGCCAAGGCAGCGGCGTGTGTTGTGGAGATAGGAGGAGCGCTGCTTATACAGTGACCTTGTTTAAACCAGGGTCTCCGTCTCCTTGATGTTCCTCACACAGAAGAGAGAGGGTAATTTTGTTGTGTGTTGTGTAAAAAATGAGCCAAGACAGACATACATATATTCAGAGAGCGGCGCAACTATGAAATGCAGGAAGTGTATTCATACGTTGACTAGTGGATTTTCTCAAAAACGTCAAGTGACTAAATATGATCATAGTTTCCCAGTCCAGAGATTGAACCTTATGTACAAGTGTCTAAAAGTTGTATTCTCTTGTACTGCCACCAGAGGGCGATTCCACTTTTAACCCTTTAGCACGTTAATATGTATCGTAGTTACGTGACGGTTTGTGTTATCGAAAAAAAAACGGTTTCTGAAAGCTGAAGAGCTCAACACCAAACATGTGGTCACTACAGTACTTTCAAAAATGTATATTTTCTGGCCTGTTTTTCAACATTGAGACAAAGACTCAATATAGGTTTAAATAGGTTTTGCACTGTTCAAATTTAACAAGTAAAGTCCCGTGTTTTTTCTCAATAAAACGTTTTTGTACATTTTAAATTGTTAATATACTATTTTAGCATGCATTCTGAAAAAATGAGCAAAAGCACTTAGTTACAGGTAATTTTCTGGCCCTTTCATGGTTAAAAGAAGCAAAAAGACAAACATTTTGAGGTTTAGGTGTTCAAGTGTTCTTTCCTCAGGGGTTATTTCAATTCAGCTCAATTAAACATACTTTATGTGTCCCCTAAGGGACAATTAAAAGACATACAGAGGGAACCACATGGTACACAGACAGAGGACATCTAAAGACATCTAAAAAACACACATTTTGTAAATTATGTTTGCATTTTGTGAGTAAAATGGACATTAAAGCATGACGCACACCGAGGCATAGACACCGTGCACTGTTGATAAATTACCTGGCTGCAGCTGTAGCAGAGGTCGAGCTCTCAGTCAAGGTTAAACTCCTCAAAGTGGTTTCTTCTGGTTTCTAAAAACACAAACATGGTGCTGCTCAAAATGCTCAACTGGGACTTCACTCTGGGAGTTTGTTCACGACATGAGTGGCTTATGTGACGTCACAGTGTGACGGCAACAAACAAAACACTCACAGCTGATCCTCACAGCCACTAGCGTGCCAGGTGTTCGTGATTACGTTAATTACGTTAAAGAACCTTCATTAGTGACACTGGTTACACCTGTGTTTACTGACGGCGTCACGTCAAAATGGCTGCCGGCAAAAAGCGCCCACACAATTAATTATGTTAAAAACAAGCTAACTCTTTGTCTTTTAAAACATTTCTGAGATAAATCCCATGGTCAAACACTTCACAACTCCACACTGTTAGAAAAACATGTTTGTGCCACGGCTCAGTGAGCGAAAAGCAGCCGCACATATCCCTTTTGGCTGACGGACAGTTAGCATTGTAAAATCAGCTAAATCACTAAATGCTAACTTAGCATTTACTAGCAGATTTTACCAATGCTAACTGTCCAAAATGTCATTAAATGCCATTTAGTGATTTAGCAGAGATGGTAAGCTAGCAAGTTACAAGGCAAGTCCCTGTTTTGACGTTAACTAGCGTTAGATTACAATAGCAACCAGCTAACTTCCGGTCTTACCTTCATTGAAGCGTCGACGTAGTGGTGTAGGCGTCGCTGGGTTGCCAGGTTTGTACGCAAGGCCGCAAAAGCAAACGCCTAATGTTTTCCCGTGTTTCAAAGACAAAATGCGTTACAAAATGTAAATATTATATAAATCGAGTTGTTTCGAGTCATTTTACTCAAGTATAAGTCAAGTCGAGTCCTCAAACTGGCAACTTAAGTCAGACTTGAGTCACATGACTCTGTAAATGAATATACCCATTTTATAGGTAGGTTATTTATCTTTGCACAAAGACAAAGACAAAAACAAAAGGAAATATAATAATAATAATAATAATAATAATTATTATTATTATTATTATTATAATAATACAAGTAAAGGCCAGGCCGAAAGTCGCATGAATAATGATTTAGAGATGGAGATGGCATGTTCATCATTGCTTTAAAAACATGTGCATGCTTCCATGTGCGCCTGCTGACTGCATTTAAATCACATCATCCAACAACTGTATGTCCTCTACATATGCATGGGTGCATAAATGTACAATGACATGCGTTCACACATAAAAGCTTAGTATTTTTTGCAAGCGAGGTTGCATAATGGCCTTTCCTTCACCTTCATCCATAAATGCAAGCAACACAATGACAACACAGATACTGAGGCAGTGGTGATGATGATGGTGGTGTAGTTACAGTGTGCAGCACGCTCTCGCTCTACTTTATTGTTCGCTCCTCTGTTGCTGTGACACTGATAGATAAGGTCTGACTGCTGACTAAGCCAAGGACAGAAATATACACAAGAACAGACGTGACATATTGCAAGAGAACACTTTCAGCTGCTCGCTAATCCACAGTCTGGAGGACGGTGCTGGAAGGAGACCGAGTTATTTCAACTAAATATTGATGTTTGTGAAAACTCCTGTAACCCCGGGATAGATGATAGGTGTGATAAAAAAAAAGTTTAAAATGAGTCAGAATTGGTGATTATTGTGAGAAAATGTCACATAATTAAATATATATAATATGTATAACCAATATACTGTATATTTAACCTTTGTTGTATTATCTGCATCGGCAAAGAAAAACCTTGTAGCTTTTAGAGCAGAGGCCACTTAATATCAAGTTATATCTGTATTTTCTTTTAATAATTGTCTCATTTCGCATCATAAATATGTTTATATTGTGAGCTTTTTATCGTTCCATATCAAAACAAACACTTTTAGTTTGAAATAATGCAAATGATCATCATAAATATTAATATTTCAATGTTGTTTTCTCCAAAAAAGTTGGAAAATAGCGGTGTTATCATTGGTGTTTTCCTGATTTTTCCTTTTCCTAAGGGCCTTTAAAATTTTAACAACAATATCAGAAGCCTTTTATTTAGTATATAACACATTCACCTGCTATAACAAGGCGGAATTCATAGCTAGCCAAAAATAAGAATTTTCAAACAACAGTACAGTGAAACTAGTGGGAAAACTCCACCTAGTGGACGAAGAATGAAATAATATGTATGAAAACACACTGACAGGTTGAAGAATAATTTCTTTAATAACTTTAGTTACTACATCTTCATTTGTTGCCCATGTTTGACTCTCTCTGTGTGTGAAGTTGAATAAAAACATGTATTTGTCTGCGTCCTTGTGTCGTTGGATCCTGTGCGGGAGTAACTTGTTAATTAAAACCCACAAACCTTTGTTTTTGTTTGTTTGCTTACCCCTCGTCATCATCATCATCAGTACAGCATTTGATTCGGGTTTTTTTTCTTCACTTCAGATGCTGGGCCCCCAATCTTCCTCTCTGGAACAGGCAGCTTTTCTTCAAGTCTTTTTTTAGTCATCGCTAACACGTTCATTTGCAACATTAAATCCCGCTAAGACACATGGGGTAACCATTTTTTTTTCACCCTTTCCTTTCTAATCCAAACACTCTTAAGTTACACAGATACGTCTCTTTCTTTCTCGATAATGAACAGTTCAAAAATCAGGTGTATGTGTCGTATAAAATCGGAATATTATTGGGGCCAACTAAGTGTTTTAGCACCAGCTTCCCTCCCTAATAATATTCACACAGTCCCCAATCTTTAATGCTAATGAAGTGGGACATTAAATATTCAGTTTTCTAATTGGCGACATGATGTTATTGTAAGAGCTGCACGTTCAGCTGCAGTAATAGTATAGTATATGACTATAGTCGTACAACAGGATTTAAGAACGGTGGTCCGGGTACGACTGGTTTGTGAATCGACCTCGTCTGAAACTGTAAAATGGCACAAAAATGTAAAACAACGTTCAAATCAAACGCTTTCCTCTTTGTGTCGCGGGAAAGCAGCTACAAAAACACTGTAGGCACTGTGACCATGATACACCGTTTACTACAAAACTCATCAGAATTAAAAAAAAACAACAAACAAACAAAAAAACACTTCATCGTCATCAACAGAGTTCAGTCCACGTTAGTCCATGTGCAGTTTAACGAGAGTCTCTCCTCGGTCTCTCTCTGTGAGGTAAGAGGTGCCGTGTGATTGGCTGAACTGATAAAGACGCCCTCCAGGGACTCATTTATCCCCGACTCAGCCGGGCACAGGAACGCGTTCATCACCTAGAAAGGTACGAGAGCATGAAACGCGTCCATTGTGCCGTCCTGCGCTCAGGCTTTATTTATCTGTAAAGGCTTTAAAGGTCCATTAAGCGCCTAAAAATGTCCTCACACACACACACACACACACACACACACACGGTGGGACACTGTGTCCAGTCCAGGGACATGGAGGAAAAGAATTGTCATCTTCAGCCAACACACTGAGGAGATTATAGACTTAGCAAGTGTGTGGAGGTGTTAAAGGTCTCCGCTCTGAGGTTCTGGTCTGGTCTCCTGGTTGCGGCTGCGGCCCAGTCTGGGGAAACGGGAGGAGTTTTTGGAGCGAGGCGTCTTGGCTACATTGTCGTTTGCCTGGGGAGTGTCTCTGAAAAGAAAGGAGGACATTAAAACTTTATTTATGCATAATAGTTATTATTGTATGCTTTTCTTTGTGCACCCACACGGGGGCAGTACTCCAATTTTGCTGTACTATCGTCCAAGTATGACAGTAAAATTCTCTTATCTTTTAAGGACATTTAAGAAAGCAGCGGGTGCATTTCACTGCAAATTTCATCAATATTATGATGATTATCATATTTATAATCTTAAAAGAGCGTAGCAAAAAACAACACCGAGCCAGAAATGTAGGAAATCTACACGTTCTAATACACAACTTATTGTTAAAAAGCAAAAACATAATGGTTAGGGTTGTAAAGAGACAAAAAGAGTAAAGAGAAATAAAAAGATTATACATTTAAAACAGGTACATTAACTAAAAATGGTAGTGCTGGGCACTAGGTTAACGCACGTTGACGCGTGGTGCGTTTCCATGACGACTGACCGGAAAAAGACGCGCGTGACGTCATGTTTACGTGCCGCGACACAGGAGTCCAGGCACCGTTTACCAGTTAGCTCCGTTAGCTGCATTAGCTCCGTTAGCGCCGTTAGCGCGCCTACAGTCAAACTGGAGCGGTCTGTTTATTAAACGAAAAGAGCAGCACTACAAATAACCAGCGTACCTGTGTACTGCGTATGTGCGCCTCTGTTTTTTTTAAGTTTAGCGTCACTTTAGAGACTCATTTTAACAATCTGGAGTCACGTAAACATGACGTCACACGCGTATTTTTCAGTCGTCATGGAAATGCGTTACAATGCGTTTAAGCACCCAGCACTATTTTCCGGTAATTTTTGATGTGGGGTTAACGTGCATATTAACTTGCATCGGCGAAAAATGCGATATCGCGGCATCGGGCACGAATCCATTTGAAGCCCCCAGGCTCAATAGCGCCCCCCAGAAGTCAGGTCATGGTCAGGGAAAAGTGGTCGGACTTCAATGTTTCTTAAGAAATTTTTGGGAATTTTTATACGCACACGCATTTTTTGACGTCACGTGCGTCTTTTTCTGGTCAGTCGTCATGGAAACACGTAATGCGTTAACATCGTCAACGCGCCCAGCAAAGAAAAAATAGTAAGTATGAACATATGCAGACTAAAAAGTTGAAGAAAGTTAATAAAACTTCAACAAATGACTTAGAATTGTTGATATATTTAAGAAAATAACACAGACCTGATCATAATCTGTCATAATTCTCGTTATTCCTTACGTTCAAAACCTCATTTATTATTCTCCTTATCACCAAAACCCTTCGACTTCTTTCTTTTGTGTCCGTCAGCTAATGAAATTATAGCCCTTTTTTCTGATCTCATTCTGTTCCAGCGTCTCATTACTCTGGAGGAAATGATCTTGGCCACTCGATGACATCATTGGCTCCGGTTGCCCCTGACGACAGTCTTTCACAACATGAACCCCCTCGACCCAGACCCCCCCCCCCCCTCCCTCCTCCCTCCTGAGTCTAATCTGATCTAAAGGATGAATGAGAGGCACTTGTCGAAGGAAGGAAATGAAAACCCGGAGTGAGCGAATGCCTGGAGTTAAATGCTTTCTTGTTGTCTGAAGCATTTCAACCCCCGAGACAGTGACCTCACAACTGCTCGAGCAATGAGTTCAAGTGACAAAAAAAAAATACAAAAAAAAAGAGTGAGAAATCAGCAACTGGCCCATTTCAATGACTGCACCCTCGTTATTATCCGTGATTAAACCGTATCTGGGACATCTTGGGAGGCATCGACTGTATGAGAGGAGTTTGATTCCCACTCGGGCAACAAGTGCTAAAAATAAAAGCGCAACACGGCAGCGGTGAAAGCGCTTTGGTTACAAGTGTCACCACCACCGGCAGAAACGTGCTTTTATGTGAGGCAGCAGGGGCCGAGGGTGAGCGCAGAGAGATGTTTTTTTGGTTTTTTTTTTACATGTGAAAGACCATTCGAGCAAATCCCTGTGAGCACGGGTTCAATGTAAAGCAACGTCTGAGGAATAGACGGCTGCAAAGATAAAAAACAAGGGTGACCTTTGTGAATTCTTTTTTTCCATTTCCACAACATGTACACTACCGTTCAAAAGTATGGGGTCACTTAGAAATGTCCTTATTTTTGAAGGAAAAGCTCTTTTTTTTCAATGAATACAACATTAAATGAATCATAAATACAGTCTATACATTGTTAATGTGGTAAACGACTATTCTAGCTGCAAACGTCTGGTTTTTAATGGAATATGTACATAGGTGTATAGAGGCCAATTTCCAGTGTTCTAATGGTACATTATGTTTGCTAATCTCGTTTAAAAAGGCTATTGGATGATTAGAAAACCCTTGTGCAAATATGCTAGCACAGCTGAAAACTACGGAGCCCCCAAAGTGACATGAGAAAAAAAAAAATACGAAAAAAAATAAAAATTGAAATCTTGAGTTTCAAAGTCGAGATCTTGAGTTTCCCAAAAAAAATATTGGGGGATATTTTTATTTTTTTTTCTCATGTCACTTCGGGGGCTCCATAGAAAACAGTTATTATTTTGAATAAAAATCATTATTTCTAATCTTGTTAATGTCTTGACTATAATTATTATGTTATTTTCTATTCATTTTCCAACTCTTTTGATGATGAAAAGTGTGACTTTTAATGGAAAAAAACACAAATTGTTAAGGTGACCCCAAACTGCGGCTCGAGCGCCACTTATTCCCACGTCTCCGCCGCACCAGGAAAATTCAATCAACTGCAGTCACACAATTTTTAGTTGGACCGAGGTTGTCCACACACTGATGCGATCGGGAGTTAGATCAGCAAAAAAAAAAAAAAAAACAAGAGAAAGAAATCAAACTAAATTGAGGGCAGCGTGCAGAGTTGAAACTCCCAAGCTTTCTCGTTTATTCATATCAAACTGGGGGAAAGGAGCTAAAAATGTTCTCGAGTAATTAGGCTTATAGATTTATTTTCTCTCGCGCAGCAGGCGCTTGTCCCGTATTTGGACAGGATATTGACTCGTGCGGGATAATGACGTTCCCTGGCACTGCTGCTGCGCTATGTAACAATAATCACACTAATGATAATACTGCTGAAGAGCAAATTCGGATAAAACAGGTACACAAACACAAGAATGAATCAAATTGATTGTTTAACAGTGAGAGGTGGGGAGCAATGATTGTGAATTATTATGTCAACATTTACTCTGAAACTACAGCTTACTGAAGACTCTTTCACAGTTAGCATTAGCAGGTTTATCCAAGTGTTTTTCACCCCTTCCTCACACTGGACGCAGCGTTACACTTCTAAGACAACTATTTTATATGACCTTTTACTTCGGTCCCAATTCAAACTCAATGGCAAGTGAACAATTTAGAGGTAATAAAATGATATGAAATCATACTGAGTGCTGTCCCATGTTGTAAAAAAGTAAACTTAGCTACTACCATTCACGGCTAACAGCTATGCTAACAGGGATTTTTGACACTGCCAAAAAAGGAACAGACAAAGAAGAGATTACTTAAGTCATGTGTTCCCGCTAATATCTCTCAGGGCCAAAGATGATAAAAACATTTCACTTTAGAGTGAATGCTAATAAAAAAAAAAAATTTTTAGCACTACTTTTCTACTCTGTGAGCATGATAGCATAGCACGAACACACAAAATTGCTGTGACGTTGTTTTATACGCGACACAATCACTGCTTTCAACATCGCTGTGGCTAAATATTTAAGACATTTCCTTGCTAAATATTGGAGATTAACGTATGTTTTTTTTAGGACTTTTAAGTCTTTTTAACTGACGTACAGTTGGGCTTTGTTCAGTATCCTCTCAGCTAGCTTGGAATCTCGCCAGAGCAGGTACTAAAAAAAAGCACCAGGTACCGTCACTAATGGAAAAGCAAAAAAACAAAACAAAAAACGAGTCGAGTAGAGCCGATTCATGCTAGAGCTGTATCATGTAATATCGCTATTAGTTTAGCATGTTAGCATAAGATAGAGCTCAAGGTCCACTTTATTTACAGTTCATAGGGTTCTCAAGCATATTTTTCAGGCTGAATTGGTGTTCAAAAAAACAAATCTACCAGATCAGCCTCTGAGCTTGCATGTCAGGGTATCTCCATGACAACCGAGGGCACTCCATTATCCAAAAGATGAGGACCGTGTAATACATTTAAAAGCATTAAAGAAAAAGCCAGGACCACAAGCTTTCACTTGGTGTCTTCTCTGTTTCCTCAGTGTAAAGAAATCATCTTTGAAACATCGCTGCATTGTTTCTGGTTAATATTCTAAAAGCTATCATGGAGATGCACATTATAGCAACAGAGCCTGTCACACTGACTTTAATGACACGAGATAAAACTGAATTACTGTACTCTACGTCCCTCTTTATCTCTTCTGGGAGCAGTAATTTGATCTTTTGAAAGCACCACATGTCATCTACCTTTATCTCTTATATCAAGTCTGCAAAGGCTCAGTGTGATGTGATCAAATACCAACGAATGGTGCTTTTTTATTTTTTACCCCCCACCCCCAAACTCCTGCTAAGTGAAATCAAAGCAGTAGGAACTTGTCTGAGCAAAATCACGTCGACTAACATCAACCTGACAAGCTTATGAAGTGAAGTTCCAGCTCGAGGAATAAAAATGCAATGAGCAGAATCCAAGCCCACATTTTTTTTAGGACAGGAAAACTGTCCCGAAAATGACATAATTATTCATATAATTATGTGCTTAATTAAGGATGCATCTGGCCTCTGAGTACTGAGCGCCTCATCAAGGAATCTGAAGTGCTGGACCCTGATCTGCTTCTGTCTGATTCTCAAACCGTGGATCAGAGATCTTCTCCCACGTCTCCTGTCGTCGTCCTCCCCATCACTTTCTCTCACTTCTCCCTGGTTTTCTAATTCTCTCGGCGCGTCTGAACATCTGTCATCTCAGATTAAGAGTCTCTTCCCTCGTCTATAGGCGTCTCTACGGCGCCGTAAATCTGCAAACAATAAACAACATCTGGTGTCATGGTGGAGGTCCAGGGGATAATTGGCTGTTCATAAACAATACTGAGAACATTGTTATCATTATTGAAGTATGAAGGATATTGAACATATTGAACATTGTGCATTTGATCCGTATTTTATTGCATCTTACTGCTTTATTTTTTTTATTCTTGTGTATTGTAAATATTTTTATATTTATCTGGAAATTATTCTAAATTTAAATTGTATTTTATTTTATTTTTATTTTTATTTTTATTTTCATTTTTATTTTTATTTTTATTTTTATTTTATTATATTTTTACTCTACTTTACTTTATCTTATTTGATTTTATTTTATTAGTGCTTCACAGTTGCACAGAGGGGCTTGTTTTGCAATGTCATTTCACTGGGGTGTACTTGTACATCCACATGTGACAAATAAAAATCTTGAATCTTGAATCTTGAATCTTGAAGTGGAGACGTTAAAAAAGATTTAATGCAAATAAATGAAAATTCAATGCATGGATTCATAATAAACCTATATACCAGCACACCAATTTATCATCATACCATATTTAATGATGAAATAGCACTATTATTGACACAATTAGCATAGCTTACCTCTTTGTTGCCTTTTATATATCATCTAAGTCATTGAATAATAAAATGTGCAAATCTGTTAAAACTGAGGCATAAGCTACAGCAAATAAACCTGTTATTTTGATTTTAACAGCAGATATTATTTCTTGCATTCAGTTTGCATCCAAACTCAAAGCATGTTTATTTTGTCCATTGTGGGCTACTGTAAAAACATAAATATAAAATGCTAATTTTGTCAATCAAGTGATTTTACACTTGATTTAAACACTAAATTTCACACACTGGACCTTTAAATGTTATGTACAGCAGCTGAAGTAAGGATATTATACAGATTTCTTTAAAAGCTTTCTTTAATAAAAGACAATTTTTTGAAAGAATACCTGAAAATTTCAAATTTTAAATTACTTTTTGTTACTTTTAATACTTTGTTCATGCGTCAAAGTACGTTTATATTGTTTAAAAGACAGGACAAGGCCTTTAAATCGTTTAAAATAAAGTCCCTTGGTGTTTCCTTTGTATGAAAACCATTCCTCCTTGATTGCACTATTGTTATTGCAAGTTAACGTCCACACTAATAAGGCTTTTCATCCATCGCCGAGGATGTAAGACCCACACAGGTTGGATTACACCAGTTATGAGAGTCCAGACACCGACTCTCTCTCTCTCTCTCTGTTATTTTAAACGTAAACTACAGAGCACATAAACAAGTCATATTACAGTGTCAGAGCTCACTGAATCATATAAAGTTACTCCGGCGTCCGGACGCTCCACGCTGCGACAAAAGGTCGAGCGGCACCCGCTGTTATTAAGCCGTCGTGTCGCATGCGATAACTGTGTACGAGCAGGGAGGATGAATAAAGAGTTCTATTACAACTCTCTGAATGACAATGGGAGGAAGACGAGCGGGGGAAAGTGAAGCCGCGCACACAAGACTTTGCCGCCGCCGTGACACCGTAATATTTCATGTCACTCAAAGACGTGCGGTGGAAAAGGTTTCTATTTCAGCTCGGAGATATGAGAAAGAGCGATATGATTATTAAAGCTCCCAGGACAGACTAAATAATGAGCAGCCTGAGCTTCTCAGGTTTAGACGGGGGCCTGTACTATAAGTCTGCTCTTCTTATTCTACTGGACTCAAGACTCAGCAGACAACATCTACCTGTGCAATATCAATTTTTTTTTTTAAGGAATGAGGATTGTACTTGGTAGGGTTCCCCCATAATATATATATATAAAATTTGATTTCTTATTTAATTAATTATATAGTTCATTAATTAACTATATCTCATCTATGTTCTTTCTCAACAACAATTTAGACTCCTGCAAACCACCTTCTCTGCATGGACTCCACCACTGTAATCCATCAATTAAAGGAGCAGTATGTAAGAGATGTATTGTTGTCCAGTTCCTTGCAGCTCCTTATTTTGTGCTAATTTTGGTGCTAAATTTAAATTTGTTTAGTTTTGGTGTGGATAAACTCTCACAAGTCTGCATTCCGACTTAAAATTATTTTTTTATGTTTATCTATGTTTACCTGCTGCGACACCGGAGTCCAGGCACCGTTTACCAGTTAGCGCCGTTAGCTGCATTAGCTCCTTTAGCGGCGGTTAGCGGTCTGTTTATCAAACTAAAAAGAACAGCGCTACAAATAACCAGTGCAACTGTGTACTGCGTATGTGTGCCTCTGTTTTTTAAAGTTTAGCGTTACTTTAGAGACTCATTTTAACGATCCGGAGTCACGTAAACATGACGTGGCGCGCGTCTTTTTCCGGTCAGTCGTCAAGGAAACGTGTCACGCGTTAAAATGCGTTAACGCTGACGCAGTTAACTGCCGTTAACGCACCCAGCACTACTTTCCAGTCATGTTTGAGGGGGTTAACGTGCACAAAAACTTGCATTGGCGCAAAATGCGATAGCGGCAAAGGGCACAAATCCATTTGAAGCCCAGAGGCTCAATAGCTCCCCCAGAAGTCGGGTCATGGCCAGGCAAAAGTGGTCGGATTGGGATCGAATTTGGTGAGTTGGTCAGGCTTACTTCAACGTTTCTTGAGAAATTTTTGGGAATTTTTGGACTCAAGAGAAAGTGGCCAAAATTGCGTTAAATGCTAAATTTTGGGATTAAGTCGCACATATTTGTTCCGTTTTGAACCAAACTTGGTACACTTGTTGCTCTCATGATTCCAAACAAATTTGGGTGCCAATTCATATCCCAAGCTTATATGTGTGTGTGTGTTTACTAATGGTGTGTAAAAAGGATGGGTTAAATGCAGAGGTCATTAACTCTCTTGTAATTCTAGATCTAAAATGAAACAGAGCACTAGCACAGGGAATACTACCAACATAATTCATCTAATCACAACACAAGAGAATAGAGTATAAACTGCGTCTTAAATTTCAGTTTTTGTGCTTCTCTAACTGTGTTTGTGTTCCAATCTTAAATTCTGTTTCATCTCTGACTAGCTTCACCCTCTGATGTATCTCGGAAACACCTGCTTTCAAACGGCGATGTGAAAAAAAACTGTGCGCGTCACCATGGTTACCAAACGATCTGGGATAATTGATATTGCGAGGAGACCTTTCATTCTCACCGACCTGCGGATGCATTTACTACTTATTACAAATCTATCAACTCTTGACACTTATTCCCACACCGTTTGTCTTTCAAAAGCTGTAAAACAGAATTTTCCAAGAGGCTGTAATTACACAGACATGCTCGGTTATTGCTGTTGTTGTTGTTGTTGTTGTTGTTGGTGGTGGTGGTGGTGTCCTAGCCCAGTGACTCAGATGTCTCCAGAAAGGAAATGACACTCCAGTCAGACGGTGTGAGCGGTCGCACACTCGCTGACTGATGCGATTGTGGACAGGAAATGACATCATGCATCGACTCTTTTTTCATTCACACGCAGGTGGGAAGACGAGGAGACATGCGTCGTCATACATGTGCGCACGCGGCCTGCGAGTGTGTGTGTGTGTGTGTGTGTGTGTGTACGTATAGAGGACGTATGTGTGGAAATAAGTGGAGATGTTTGTTTACAAGAGATTTTGCATTTTCAGTGACATTAATCCCATTATTCCCATTAACACCTGTGGCAGCTAATCCCTCCTGAATGATTTAAATTGGTATAATATGTAAAAACTGCCGCCCCCAAAACTGACATGTTGTTCTTTTAGTTTGAGTATTTGTAATGCAGTTGCCGTAATCTAAGTGGAATGAGTTTATTAACGGGAGCCTGTTAATCGTCAGGCTGCGGTGAACACACACTCTCTCTGTGTGTGTGTGTGTGTGTGTGTGTGTTCGTTGACACACGTCAGTGTGATACACACACATTAACCTGACAAACCTGGGGAAATGTGGTGCTGCGTTTTCCTTTCACGAGTCAATGGGGAGAGGAGAGAGAGAGAGTTTGTCAAGGCAGTTCTGTTCTGTTAGATTAATTTGAAAAGTAATGATCCACAAGCAGCAGCAGCGGCGGTGGCACCGAGGCTGTAGCCGCACTCTCCTGTGCCCAAGTCACAGAGCCATTTGTGAGGTGAGGCACATGCAAGTCGTTATAGCTCGGTACGGTACAGATTATTTTCCGTTTCCATTAGGAATAGTCGCAAAATAACACGCCACAACCGTTCCATTTTTCGGTACCCTTCCCTTAGGCCAGGGGTGTCAAAGTCAATGGGGGGGGCCAATGAACGTCTAGTGTGGTCAACAGGGGGGCCGGCCTAGAGAACAAAAAGTGGAGAAAAAAACAACTTACAACAACTTTTCGATGCGTCTAGCTCATTTACGTAGGGTGCAAATAGTCAAAATGGAAGGCAAAATTCGGTTGAAATTCGCCAAGGGTTGGCATGGTCACGCCGTTTTGAATCAGCAAAACCTTTCGACAACTTTGCTAACATTGCTCCTACATAGATTTGTAGGAGCATAGGTAGATTTGTAGGAACATAAGTAGATTTCCTACGTAGATTTGTAGGAACATACGTAAGATTTCTAAGAACATACATAGATTTGCAAATCGCCAAAATGGATGCCAAATTCAAGAAGGCCGACTTCCTGTTGAGTTGAGGCCATGGTCTTCCCGCCAAGTTTCGGGAAATTCGGTGGAACTCAATCTATGCCGAAGTAATAGGGCACTTCTTGTATCGTGGCGAATGGTCGAAATTCACCAAGGGTTGCTATGGTCACGCCGTTTTGAATTCGCAAAACCTTTTGACAACTTAGCTAACATTGCTCCTACATAGATTGGTAGGAACGTACGTAGATTTGTAGCAACATACGTAGATTTCCTACGTAGATATGTATCGCCAAAATGGATGCCAAAATTCAAAAAGGCCGACTTCCTGTTGAGTTGAGGCCATGGTCTTCCCACCAAGTTTCAGGAAATGCCGAAGTTATAGGGCACTTCCTGTATCGTGGAAGAAATGACAACTTTGCTAATATTGCTATAAACATATATTATATTATACTGTGTCACCTCGCTGGCAGCTGTGCCTCAGCTACACACTGTGTTTAAAAGACGGTGAGTTTGTGGGCCATGATCATTATAACATAATATTAAGTGGGGGGCCACATGTTATCTATTGGGGGGCCGCATATGGCCCGCGGGCCGGAAGTTTGACACCTGTGCCACAGGGTGGACCAAAGTGCAGCACATACACAATTCAACAATAAGAGGACTAATGAGGGCTAAAAGACGCACATAAAAGCCAATAAAAGAAGCAGCTAACACTTAATCTTAGGGAACACATTCTACATAACCTTATTCTACTATTCTTTCCCTACATAAGGTGTTAATACGTGCTTAATATTTACTAATAAAGGGCTAGTATGCTACTTATATGCATGTTAGTAAGCACCTAGCTAATGGTGAATGTGTTCCCTAATCTAAAGTGTTACCAAGAAGCATAATACGACAGAAAAATAAGAAAAGAAGCTAAAACACACATAAGAAACAACTCGTTTTGGGTTAAAAGCCAACGAAAATAAACAAGATTTAAAGACAACCGGCTAAAACCTGGTCATGATGTATAAAGATGAGTAGAGATTGACTTAAATTCCCTGGTTTTCATTCTCAAGATCAATCTCGAGATCAATCCTACGTTGATCTCCCATCATGCATCAGGCACATGCTCACATAAAAGCCAGTGTGCGTCCACTTACAGACAGAAAGGCAGCAGAGACAGCAGGGCCTCTTTGGTCGGGCAGGCTGTGAACTCCGGCAGCGTCTGGACCAGTTTGTTCATGACCGTGCGGAGGTAACCCTGCAGCTGCTTCCTCCTCTCCTCCACAAACTTGGCGTCCTGGAGACAGACGGAGAGACAACGCACATTAGAATAATAATAATAATAATAATACAACAAAGAAAATGAATATTAAAGCGATGAGAGAATAAAACAACTTTGTAGATCCCCTCAGATCTAAGGAGCTTTAATTTTTTAGAGTTTGTGAGACATTATCATCAAAAGCTTTGTGGAAACACATAATCCAAGCTTAAAAAACATTATCAGTCGAGCCAAATTAAGTGCTGCTTCTGCTGAGTGTATTATTTTAGTTTGGCAAACCTATAATATGAGACTTTTGTGTTCAGATTTTGGAGAATTCACTTATTTATTATTATTATAATGTGGGTTTTGTTTAAGTTTTGGTTCAGAACAATTAATCAACTTATTATGACAGCTTGTCTCAAGTTTGAATTGAACATAGTTGAGTAAATATAACATTTTGCATCCAAAATAATCATCTCTCCCTTCTTCTTCTTCCTTCTAGCAAACAAGATTCAAAACTTTGTTTATTCTATGAACCATAACTTCATACATTTATACTGAATATTGCTCCATATGTTAATTTTCTATTTATGGTTCCGATAAGTGAATGTTTTCCAGAGATGATAACTGGCAAAATTATATAAAACAAGACTTTAATAAATGTGATTTGCAAAGAACTCTTTTTGCAGCCACTTCTGCATTATATATAAATATATATATATATATATATAAATATATATAAAGGTCCACCGTTTCTTCTTTTCAACCTGCGGCAAAATGATGTTTGAGGTCAGAGAACTCATCACTGGTGAGTGACGTGAAAGGTGTTTAGATCAAGGCCAAGGCAGGTGAACTACATGCTGCCTTAAGGCAATAAAAAAAAATTTAAAAAACATACTCTGATATCATGGCGTGTGACTGTAGAATGATTGTTCTTTGTTATTTTTTCGATTATTTTCTGAAATATGTCTGTGAGTTCAATGCCAAAGACCAGATCTAAGTGTGCCGTTTTTGAGCTGTGTGTTCTGGAGATTTGAGCAGTCAGAGAGAGAGAGAGAGAGAGAGAGAGAGTGAAGGCAGAGGGCCACATGGCCGCTGTGAGGAGAGCTAATCTTTGTCCAGCAAGGCTGACAACAAAAGCCTGGCCAGTGCTCCGTGTTACTCTCAGGTGCTTGAGTCTGGAACAAACAGCGACAGAGGGGAGGCCAACACTTCCCTTGTTTTCAATCCAAAGCTTCTCTTTTGATCCGACACCCAAGTGAATTTGTCTCGTCTTAAATAATAATAATAATAAAAAAAATAATGAACTGGTTGTGGTTTTGTCTGCAGCACAACGCAACACAACACAACACAACACACACAAGACAAAAACAAAGGGACACTTTGTTGAAATCTCTCTGCATCCACAAAAGAAACTGTGTCAAAATCCAATTCTCACTTGTGTGAAGCTTTTAACACAAAGCTGAGTTAGTTTCACAGTCATTGATCGACCTCTCCAGGCGATAAACATTACTCCTGCTTAATAAATATTAACACACCCGAAGTCCGTGGGGATGACGTTCAAACTTCAGCCATGTTTCTACCGGAGCCTGCAAGGACAAACGCGAGAGAACAAATCAAGCGTCGCTTTACTTGTAGCCTCACGAACCTCATCTGCTGAGACGGAGAAAAACGACGAGGACGACATTAGACGAGCTGAGGATACCGTAGCGCTCAGGGAAGGGAGGGGGTGAGCAGAGGAGCAGTTTGTTTTTGTAAATTTCAGCCTCTCCTCTAGATGGCACTATAAACTACTTACTTCACCTTTAAAGTGTGGTCGACCAAATGGTTGGGTAGAACCTTAAAGGGTTAATTAACCTAAATGGTTTGAAGCTTTTTTCATGATTAAAACAAGATTTCTGATTGTTTCAGCTCATTAAATGTGAATATTTTCTTCATTTCCTCATGAAAATCATGAAAAGTGAATCATTTTGGTTTGATGTTCGACAATATCATAATTTCCAGGTTTAACAAACACTTTTTCTGACATTTTATGGATCAACCGATTACTCGATTAATTGATTATGAAAATAATCGTTAGTTTCAGCTCCAATTAATACAAAAATACGAATAAAAAAACAGCAGTTACAGAGAGGTGAAAATCAGAGCATTGCACTCACAGTCCATTAGTTTTGGGTTGATTAAGAGAGAACGAGATTATCAGGGGAATTAATTAAAGTTGTTGAAGAAAAAGATAAGAAAATGTGATATTTTTTTTAAAAGAGCAATTTACCACTCAATTACACCACAGTGTTAACCTGTTCTACACTGATGACACAGGTGCATAATTAACAGCAAATCTGCACATTAAAGTATTTTTAAACTGTCCAGTTTTGACTATTATTAATTTATGATGAAGAATTTCTTGCAACACGACAAAATACAAATGAGAAAATTATTAAAATACACTCTAAGTTTACCTGTATCAGTGTGGAAATGATGGTTGTTTGTCTCTATATGTGTCCCTGTGATATATATATATATATATATATATGTATACGTATACATATATACATACATATACACACATATATACATACACGTATATATAAATATGTATAATTGAGAGGATAAAGTGGTAAAAGATGAATGAATGAAAGCCTAACTAGCAACAAGCGTGATATACACAACAGCATATGGCGTTTATTTTTAGAACTAACTGCACCGCATGCCAAATCCATCTCTTTTATTAGACTTCATATATATATATATATATATATATTATTTTATTTTAAACTATGAAAACAAAGCACTGCATAAAAATCTCACCAGGTCCAAGCAGAGCTGATTGAAATAGCAGGTAAATATCATGTATTTCACCTCCAGTAAAGACTGGATTTACAGTTTTAAAACCAGCAGAAAGCGGGATAAGAGCTCCACTATCCTACCCTCATAAATGTACAGTGCTTTCAGTGCGAGAGGAAACTCAACTCTCTACTTCACGCCGACTAAAAGAGACTGTGTACGCCAGTGTGGGTTTCACGCTATGCCCGGCACAACGAGGGGGGGGGGATGGGGGGCGCCCTCTGACTCTGCCTCCACGGATGTCACAGCAGTGATAATAACACTAATGGACATCGTGACACATTCATCTCATCCTCCACCCTGTGTGTGTGTGTGTGTGTGTGTGTGTGTGTGTGTGTGTGTTCTTGTACTTGCAGCATACTGAGGACCAGTGAGGGTTTTAAACCAACAAAGTGAGCTAATTTTTACGGAGTGAGGACATTTTGGCCAGTCCTCACTTTGTTTTCATTGAAATCACTTCCTTAGGTTGCTATAATATGCTATACTCAATTTGTCAAAAAATTAAATTTTGGACGACTTTTTCTCAAATTTTGGACCATAATTTTTTTTTCAAATTTTGGACCAAATTTTTTTTTTTAAATTTTGGACCAAATTTTTTTTTTTAAATTTTGGACCAAATTTTTTTTTTTAAATTTTGGACCAAATTTTTTTTTTCAAATTTTGGACCAAATTTTTTTTTTCAAATTTTGAACCAAATTTTTTTTTTCAAATTTTGGACCAAATTTTGTTTTCACATATTGAACCAAATTTTTTTTTTCAAATTTTGAACCAAATTTTTTTTTTTCAAATTTTGGACCAAATTGTTTTTTTTCAAATTTTGGGTACATTTTTTTTTTCAAATTTTGGACGACATAGTATAGAATGACGTTTTTGTCAAATTTTGGACAAAAAAATTTGTGTCAAATTCTTTTTTAAATTTTGGTCGACATAGTATAGTATGACGTCTTTGTAAATGTTGGACCAAAAATTTAAAAAATACAATAAAATCGAAAAAGTTTTCCAGCCCTTTTTTGCTCTGGGGCTCCACCTGCAGACATTTTATGGTACTGCAACCAGGAGTTCTTTGTAGATGTCATTCATGAAGTAGATATTTGTAATTGTGTTGATTTATAAAGTGGAAATGCTGGTCCTCAGTATGCCGCAAGTACAAGAATGTGTGTGTGTGCGTGTGTGCAGCGATGGAAGAAGAGCTGAGCGAGACCGTGTGTGTGTCTCCTGTTGTTGTGCCATCTCCTGATACAGGTGCGAGGCTGATTCAGTCCCATTACATCTGTCTCTTTGCACGCAGCTGTCTCAACGCTGCCACACTGATATGACATGAAGCCTAAAGCAGTCTGTTATTGTTCATCATAATAAGGAAGTGCACGTATAAGCAGATACGAGACACGGAGGCGAGCGTGACTTTGTGTGAACGTCGTCATAAACTATTTCTGTCTCTTAATGGACGGACATAAATCCGCAGACGGCATCGAGAAGCTGCACCGTCCTTATGAAGACAGTGACTCACTTTGTTTTTTATAATTTACCATATACTGTATTACATTCATACTTATGTAACTCATTGTAAACAAGAATAAGGTGTAAGTAAAAGTATAAGTTTAACAAACATTGTGCAGTAGAGCTGCAACTAGTACTGGATTCATCTGTCGAGTACTTGTTTGGTCGGTAAAATGTCAGAAAATGTTGATAAATGTTTACGAAACCTGGAAATAACGATGTTCTCTTATGTCTTGTTTTGTCCATAAACCAATATGATTCAGTTTGAATGATTTCTTTCTTAAATGGAGCAAAGAAACAGGGAAATATTCACATTTAAGAAGCAGAAAAGTTAAACTTGTTACTGAAAACCCTGTGTGTGTTGTTGTTTGTGGGTATAATTCACTCAATATAAGGCTGAATTATTGTGACAAAACAAAGCGAAATCTGAATCTGAGAACAAAGAACACACACAGAACAAAAAAGAGATAATCAATAATCCTCTTGTAATAACTTGGTTGGTATATAATTCATTTAACTTCCAACATTCCACTTCACCTACGGACGTCACAAACATCACGGGTTCTCGTGCTAGAAGATAAGTCACGTTTCCTCCTGTGTGAGCGTTCTTATCAGAGCCTGTATTTGACCGTCATGAGCGCAAAATGTGCCATAATATAGGATCATGAAATGGTCTCGTATAATGACAGGGAGAGGGATGTGATGTACTTGTGCCGCACGTGCACGCACACGCGCACGCACATGTACGCGCACACGCACCGCTGCTAAATGTCACTTTCCAGAAAGAGAGCAGATAAGCGGAGAGAGAGAGGAGAGCTGTCAACGGAAGAGAAGCGTAAAGTAGTCACACGTGTATCAGTGTTTCCACAACCGTTTCAGTACATTTACAGACGCGTATAAACTACTCAACGGTGAGGGATGGATGGATGGATGGAGGGAGGGAGGGAGGGAGAAAAAACACACAAATATCACAACTGCAAAATGTTGCCTTTCAACAAAACACTTGGAGAAGTGAAAAGTTACTCAAAACCTTTATAGTATTGAGAACCTTTTTTTACTTAATGCTTTAGACAGAAATCTTGATTCTGCTTAATTACGCATGTGCGCTTATTTTATTTGCTTTATTTTTCCACAGCAGAAAGAGACCAAGACGGCATACGAGGACGATGTGTGATGGAATTACACATCAAGGTACTCTTATCCTCCTTTTCCCTGTAAACAAATAGGGAATCGATTTATTTAATTAAGGCCGTCCATCTATTCTAGGCGGTGATACATTTACCTTTTCACCTTGTTAGTATTAGCTGGTTTTTAGGCACCAACTTAGCCAACTTTAGCACTATATTTAGCGAGTATTCAATCAGACAACCATGGCGACAAATCTAGTGACTTTTTCTAGTGTTATTAGAGACTTTTGGACACTGATATTCACAAGAATCAACAGAAGAATGTTAATTTGTAGTTCTAAACATGTTTATTTATGGTGTACAACGATATTCCTCTCTCTTAAAGCATCCATTACAATTAGATACACATGGTACATTATGCAAAGTAGGTGATGATGTCATTTAGTGACTTTTAGCACAGCAAATGGCTTATTTCCTGACTGAAGAGTTGGCAACACTGCTTTCAGGTTTAGCTTGCAGCTAATTGTGAGCCTTGTGTTCCCTTCTCAGTCCAAAACTATTTACCAGCCTGTGTGTTTGTCGTTGTTGTCTTATTTTACTGTGCACCAGCTTCTTCTATCATTATTTCCAGGAATTACCCTGGATTTCCACTGGACGCGGAACGACGGCGGCGGCGCGGAGCCTTGGGAGCCAGTGGTATTCACGGAAGATCGGGCAATAATCTCAAACGGACGCGAGTTCGCGAGATCCAGCGATAGACTGTGTGTATAAAGGAAACAACAACAACACAGCTTCTTTCATTCTCTGATGTGGAAGAACTCCACTCCACTTCAACAATCAGTCTCTCGTCGTACATTATGACTCTCAGAGACGCTCTGATTAATTAACTGTTTACCTGGCAGCACTGGTCACGACGTAATGTTGATGTGAAGTCGTGACCTGCGTATTGTGACCTGCGTATTGTGTTTTATTTTGAAGGGGGGGCGGAAATGTTTTGCTTTGATTCTGTGTCGCTTTTCCTGTCTGGTGCAAACTGCTTCGTTGAAATTTTACGAGGTTCAGCAGCGGCAACGGAAAAAATAGAACTGATTCCTATCGATAGCGCTGCGGCGAGGCAAGCCGCTTCTGGGACGCTGCCGTTCCGCGTCCAGTGGAAATCCAGGGTTAGTCGAGAGTGAAAACTGAGGTGCAGAAGTTTCTGAATGTGTTAGTCTGACTTTGACAATTTCCATTTAGTACAATTTCAATCACACTCACATGTTAACATGTATTTAAAAAGTCTGGTTTTAGTCGATCTAAGACAATAACGCAGTTTGTTCTAAGGTCCGGGTCGCCATGTCCTGGAAAATAAAACACTGAATCCCCTCAGGTCACCAAATTTAAACAGCAAATTCATCCTGCGGCCCACTTCACTCAAATGAGAGTGGAGTGTGCGTCGATGCGCGCTGACGAGAAAACAAGGTCAACGCCATCTCCAGCAGGTCGGCCCACACTGGACGAGAGCGCGGCTGAAGAGCCTGCGTTCGAACCCACACTAATCCACAGTGTGGTCCTGACCATACATAAAACATCACAGACAGTTCAGGAACGCTCATATACGATCTCCACATTGTCTTCTCGTCATAATTAAAAGCGTAAAAACATGTATATTGCATTGCGTATGTGAAACACAACGTACAGCACTATACGACTGGTTAATAATTCACTTTGTAGTGTGTGATTAATTAATCAGCACGGCCTTGGCACTTTTCTATACGTCTCTTTTTTTACGGAGCGGCTGAGGGCGTACGGTGGTTGTTTAAGTGCCGTCTTTCTGCTGTGATTTAATGTTACTCTTGTTTAAATGATGACAAAAGCTAAAAGTCTCGCAGCCGTTGTTGTAAATTTACTTTAAACACGTCCTTTACTGAGTGTTGAAGAAGACATTATTTGACTCACGGTTCTCATCTTGCCTTTATTCCCTCGTGTCAAATATCATCTGTGTAATGACGTGTTACTGTGTTATAGATCACTGTTAAGGATAGTGGTTGGAAATCATCACTTCAGCCTGCCCCGCTGTCTTCAATAAAACGCACAGCATTCACTGTGGTACGACAATGTTGACAATGTTGCCTGAGAGGACGATAAATTATCTCACCAAAAACCAACAAATGAAGGCCTGTGATAAACTTATTATTTTGTATTTTCTCAATTAATAAACGAGTCTGGTCAACAAATTGGCAGAAAATTCTTAAAAAATGTTAGAATTTGCAGATAGTGATATCACAAACTCTAGTATCTACCGATATCAAAAACTTGAGTATCTACCGATATCACAAACTCTAGTATCTACCGATATCAAAAACTTGAGTATCTACCGATATCACAAACTCTAGTATCTACCGATATCACAGACTCAAACATCTGCCGATACCGATATCACAAACTTGAGTACCTACCAATATCAAAAACTTGAGTATCTACCGATATCACAAACTCGAATATCTACCGATATCACAAACTCGAACATCTGCCGATACCGATATCACAAACTTGAGTACCTACCAATATCAAAAACTTGAGTATCTACTGATATCACAAACTCGAATATCTACCGATATTACAAACTCGAAAATCTGCCGATACCGATATCACAAACTTGAGTACCTACCAATATCAACAACTCGAGTATCTACCGATATCACAAACTCGAATATCTACCGATATCACAAACTCGAAAATCTGCTGATGCAATATCACAAACTCGAGTATCTACCAATATCACAAACTCGAGTATCTACCGATATCACAAACTTGAATATCTACCGATATCATAAACTCGAACATCTGCCGATACCGAAATTGCAAATCTGAGTAGCTGCCAATACCGATATCACAAACTCACGTATCTGCCGATATCACAAACTCGAATATATACTGATACCAATGTCACAAGCTTGAGTATCTGCCGATATCACAAACTAGAGTACCTGCCGGAACTCAAGTATCTGCCAAATACTGGTATCACAAATCGGAGTATCTGCCGATACCGATATCACCAATATCTGTTACACAGTTGGAGAATTATGTCTTTGAAATGACTCAGCACAATGTGTTGATAACGGCTTCATACGTTCATAAATGGTCTAAAATGACTGTATGGGACTAATATCGGTATCAGAGTTAGCGATATCGGTATCAGACACAAAAAAGTGGTACTGTCGTGATGTAAAACACATCAGTCTGTGTTGTTGAGAAACACAGAGGGAGTCATGTGGCGCTAACAGGCTTAATCAGCATTGTGAGTAAACTCATTTGACAATGGTTTGAAAGTTACGGACAGCTGTTGATATTTACAAGTGAAGCTGAAAAAGCTTTAGATCACACTCTTATTTGAGAGCAAAGTTCTGTTTGAAACGTTAACTTTAAACAACACTAAGCATATACGAACAGCACCTGTTCACACTTAAGACTTAACAAAAACTGACAACACTGCGCTGACTCATTGCTCACTAAGAAAATATTCATTTATTTACTTTTACTCTTTCGCTCCTGGGAGACGAAAAACCACAGTGCCTTCAATTTTGCTTTTTTATATAAAATGAAATAGAAGAGAGACGGATACAAAAAAAAAACTGTTTTTATCAAAGCTCTGGGCGCATGAGTGACTTCATTGAGCCCGGAGAGAGGCGGCGATACAAGAGGGCAAATGAAAGAAAGTGATATTCTCAGAAAGGACAGAAAGAAGCAAAACAAGCAAAAAGGAATATCGTTGGACACGAGTTATAAAATCTGGATGAGGTACGAGCGGCGAGAAACTCCTGACAGCTGCACTCGTGGGGTCTGGCAGTGAGAATTTGATGTTGTTATTCTGACCCCTCTCACTCTCAGCGTCAGCATCTGAACAAATTTGACAGACGCGACTGGGGAATATTTAGCCCCGCGTGCCGAGCCAAGCCTCTGACAAATCAGCTGGTTAGGAGCCGTCACAGACGACGTGTAAAATAGTGTGTATTTGTTGGTTTATTCAGCTGGACAGTCTCGCCTAAAGCACAGGGAGACGCCGCTCGCAGAGAACGTCTCATTAGCTGATTAACGGCTATCGAAGACAAAGATGCACCAAAGTGAGTCAACGTGTCTGCGGCGAAGGCCTCGCTGAGTCACAGCTGCTGCCGCCGTCACCGGGTCAAAGTCTGTCGCCCGGCTGTTGTGACATGACAAGTGAGATGAGTCAAAACGCTGACTGTGTTTACATCCCTGCTAATTATACAGAGATAGGTATTTAAGGGGCGGCGCACTCGCTAATGCTAATGAAGGTTTATGTTACACACACACACACACACACATGCTGTCAACATTCAGTCATCGCTCATAAAACTGCTAAATATCATGTTGTAGGAGTATTTCAGATGATTTTCTGCAAACCTAAGTGGTGTTTTCAGTTCCTGTTGCCAGGATTCGCACGGGACCTTGAAATCCTTGAAAGTTTATGAATTTGAAAAACAAACGCAAGAAAGAAGTTAAGTTGATATTTAGGTAAACGTCTCCCCTTGTTTGTTACGACGCCACCTACTGTTGCTCGATGTACGAAGACTATACAGAACAAATGTCAAGTTGTAATTACTAGGTGTCTTTCTGCGACGTAGAAAAAACTAGCACTAGGTTTGCGCACGTTTACGCACGTTAGCGCACGTTAGCGCATGACGCGTTTCCATGGCGACTGACCGGAAAAAGATGCGCGTGAGGTCATGTTTACGTGCCGCAACACCGGAGTCCAGGCACCGTTCACCAGTTAACTCCATTAGCTGCATTAGCTCGTTTAGCGCCGGTTAGCGCGCCTCTACAGTCGAACTGGAGCGGTCTGTTTATTAAACGAAAAGAGCAGCGCTACAAATAACCAGCGTACCTGTGTACTGCGTATGTGTGCCTCTGTTTTTAAAGTTTAGCGTTACTTCAGCGAGTCATTTTAACAATCGGGAGTCACGTAAACATGGAACGTCACGCGTGTCTTTTTCTGGTCAGTCGTCATGGAAACGCGTTAACGTGCCCAGCACTAGAGGAAACGCAATTGCGCAATTGACGACGTGATGCCTGGGAAATGAAAATCCCAAAGATCTCTGACTCACCAAAGACTGACTTTGACCAAGATCCCAAGGACAATAACTTCATCAATAAAAGTGGACGCCATGGGCGAAGGCGCTCTTAATAACTAGTTGCCCTCTCTCCATCTTCAGCTGTGTCAGAACATTCAGTCATTGAATTTGAGGGACTTGGTCCTGGAAAGTCCTTGAAATTGATGTCAACCAAAGGTTTGGGGAATCTGTTGTTGCCTTTTCTATCATCTCAAACCAGCCTGGTCCTTCTCCTCTGACCTCTGACCGTCAGAAAGCTGCCGCTCACTGGATATTTTCTCTCTGTAGACCCTATCTCTGTGTGTGAACATCCCAGTAGATCAGCAGGTTTCTGAAATGCTAAGACCACCAACAACCCTGCCATGTAAAAAAATGTATCTCAATTTTCTTACCGAACTTTGATCTTCATAACATAAGACATAAATACAAGTCTAAATGCCCAATTTGTTGCCATTGGGTTGGCTACTTTGATTTAAAGTGTACCATGTCTTTATTAAGACACAAAAATGTCTTTGTAGTTGTTCGTCCGTTGGTTTTTATGCGTTTACTCATTAGAAGACATTGAACAAGTCCTTCAATTCAAAGACGACACAATTTCAAAAAGAAACTTTAAGCAGCTCCCAAAAAAAAAAAATCCCATGTAACTTCTACCGGGCTTTCATGTGAACACAGCATGAGCAGCCATTAACATTACAGGTCGAAAATCAAAGGCAAGACGTGTCTTCATCCATCATTAATCCTCAACGCTAAAACAAAAGCAACGCCGCTCAACTGTTTAATCTGGTACGGAGTCAGAGCCACACATGGAAAAACTAAAAAGTCTGTAAATACTGTAAACTGTAAATATCCTTGTGTGCTCAAATGGCGAAGATACACAGCCACAGAATGAATCTGAGGTGTTTTGTAAAGCATTTGAAGGAGAAGAATCTTGTGATATTCATCTCGTTCCAAATCATTAACCTGTCAACGCAAACTTCAACGTAAACAGGATAAACACGGACGAGTTAAAGCCAAACCTTCATTCCCTCTGTGTGTTTTTTTTTTTTCATAAACACCTTTAGTCATCCATCAAATGTCAGTGCAGCTTGACCTGGAAAATGTGGGCATGAAGCAGCTCTCACTGCCTACCAGTAACTAAAATATCAAAGCAGCATGTATCTGTAGTCTTGGCATGCTTCTGCACAAACTCTGTACAGGCAGGGAAATCAGACCTTCTCTTTTTTTTTGGGGAGGAATTCAAAGCTACATGCAGTGATGGAAGAAGTAATCCAGTGTGAATCTAGTTTCTTTTCCTGTGAGGACGTTGAAGGAAATCATCGCAGACACGGCGGAAAACCTTATATCTCGTCAGATTTAAAACGATTCGTATGAACCGACGCTCAGGTATAATTACTCTGTGATTCACCTTCGCCAGAACTTCGTGACGAGTCCTGACAGCGCAGGAGATTAGTAAAAAGAGACTAATCACCGGGTTTTCTGATATAAGAAGTCTAATCTCACTTTAGTCATGTGCGTCTCAAACTATTTTCCCATACCGTAAGTTTCCCTACGATGTAAATCCATAGCATAGCAGATGCTCTTTGAGTTGCCAATCTGTGCATGTGAGTGTTAACAGGCGGGGATGAAAGTGAGAAGAGTCCTTGGCATGTAATACAGTGTGTGTGTGTGTGTGTTTGGTGTGTGTGTGTGAGTGCGTTTCCCCTGCTACCTGATCTCCACTGACAGTCTAACCAGAGCAGAGCAGATCTTCCAGCCTTTGAAGGTCTCGTTTCCTCTTACACGGTTAAACCATCACCCTCTTTCTCACATTAACGTTTCTCTATCTGTCATCTCTCTGCTCGCTGTGTGTACGTGTCAATACGACATGTGCTGTACGGTCGTTAATGAAAGCAGGAAAAAGACAGCAGCTATAGACGTGTGGAAATATGGAGAAATAAGTAGCAGAGGTGGAAAGTAATTAATTATTATATACTAGTATAAGTGTAATTGAGATGGTTTTTTTTTGTGTACTTGTACTTTTTAAAGTACTTTTACTTTTAATTAAGTATGTTTTTCTGGAAGTACTGTACTTCACTACATTTTAGATCACACCTGTTACTGAGTGGAAATAATGTTGGCATGAATTCAAAAATAAAATTAAATAAAAATAAATAAATGAATGCACAGGAAACTTTGGCCGGGAATGATGAGAACAGGTGAACGATGAAGAGGACAGGTGAATGATGAGGACAGGTGAATGATGAAGAGGACAGGTGAATGATGAGGACAGGTGAATGATGAAGAGGACAGGTGAATGATGAGGACAGGTGAATGATGAAGAGGACAGGTGAAGGATGAGGACAGGTGAACGATGAAGAGGACATGTGAATGATGAAGAGGACATGTGAATGATGAAGAGGACAGGTGAAGGATGAGGACAGGTGAATGATGAAGAGGACAGGTGAATGATGAGGACAGGTGAATGAATGAATGACAAAGACAGGTGAATGATGAGGACTGGTGAATTATGAAGACAAATGAATTAAGAAGAGGACAGGTGAATGATGATGAGGAGAGGTGAATGATGATGGGGACAGGTGAATGAAGAAGAGGACAGGTGAATGATGGGTACAGGTGAATGATGATGAGGACAGGTGAATGATGATGATGAGAGATGAATGATGATGAGGACAGGTGAATGATGAAGAGGACAGGTGAATGATGAAGACAGGTGAATGATGAGGACAGAGGACAAGTGAATGATGAGAATAGGTGAATGATGAGGACAGGTGAATGATGATGAGGACAGGTGAATATAATGAGGACAGGTGAATATAATGAGGACAGGTGAATGATGAGGACCAGGTGAATGATGAGGACAGTTGAATGACAAGGACAGAGGACAGGTGAATGATGAGGACAGTTGAATGACAAGGACAGAGGACAGGTGAATGATGAGGACAAGTGAATGAAAAGGCTCCATAATTATTTCATACCGGACCTTTAAAAGTACCCTGCATCTTTGTTTGCTTTCAGCTCCATCTCTTGTTTGTCTGCCTTCTGAACAGGATTGTGTGCGTGAAAGCAGTGCAGTCTTTACACAGCTGCAAATGTTCTCCTGTCATGCCCGTTTACTCACCACTACATTGGATTTGAACTGCAGCAGCAGCAGCAGCCTGTGGTTAAATTGCCAACTCTTATTGTAGTTTAAAGGGGAATTTAGCCAATTTCTACAAACCCCCTGAAAACACAATGCAGCAGATGAGGGAGGTCAAAAACATGAAGACGTGGCAAATGAGGGGATTTGTTACAGCCAAGAAGGCCATTTTGAGACTTTTTATACTATGGCTATAACATAAACTCCCTTTTCACTCATATCTGTAAACTTTGTTTTGCTCGATAGGAGCAGCGCTGCTCTCCATTTCACCTGAAGAAGACGAGGGTCCTCATCGCTGCCAACACACACTACAAAGTTCTCGCAGAGAGCAAACAGCAACTGGACTGAAATAACAGAGGAAACTCAGCACGGCAGGCCTCGCTGATTACATTAAAACACAACACGCAGAGAAGAAGAAAAAAAATAAAATAAAATAAAGGTAGTACACACAACATGCCGCAGAGACTCACCGCCGAGGTATAATAACATAGCTGTGCACACACAAAACACACACACAAGAGCAATGTTTCACACAAGAACAACCTTTTCAAAAGAAATTTCTGTTTTGTATGCACGCACGCACGCACGCACACAGGTTTGCACAGCTAACACACTGCATTGACTTCCATTTTTTTTTGCTTATTTAACCATAAAAAGGGCCAGAAAATGTAAGTGCTTTTGTCCATTTTTTCAGAATAACTCTCAATATCTGGCAGTTATTTGCAATTCGCTGCACGCTAAAAAAAATTAAAACAATAAAAAACAGTGTATTAAATATTTAAAATGAAGATGCAACTAAAAGTTTTGCATGTTAAATTTGAACAGCATAAAACACATTTTCCAACTCTTTCCTCTCTGACGTCAAAATAATAGCCACACGTTTGACTTTGACGTGCAACTTCGCATCTTTCAAAAACTGTTGAAACGTTTTCGATAGCACAAATTACGGTGATGCAAACGTGTCATCTGCAATGCGCTCGGTGTTTATGGGTTAATGACCAGGTTGTTGGATGTTTTCCCCCAAAAAAGCATTTCAAATTTAAAAAATGCGATTAAAATTCCATATTTAATAAAGTTCACCATTAAAAGGAAAGTTTGTGAATGAATCTCTGCAACCGAGGCTTAACTTGAAATTAGCAAAGTCGGGGGGGGGGAGGGGAATGTGTGACTCAGGTTGAATTCATTTTCAGAATGTTGATGTGACAAAAGATCGTCTTCAGGAGACTTTTCTCCCTCAATGGACCTGGACTCCTCTGCAAAAATATATGAATAGAAAAGGTTTATGGGCAGCATCTGTCATCTAAATCACTAAATATCTTTTTGTGATGTTTACAGAAAGAGATTGTGGGGAGAATTCGGTAGAGACGAAAATCAGGGCTGCTTTCTTCAGCAGGGACAGGCGGGGGAACTTTCCTGGAGATGAAGAAAACCAATAATTCACACATACCTGTGATGTAATGGGCTTTCAGAGAGCTTTTCCCGGGCAAAATGACTGGGACTGCCTGGGCCTCTGATAGACACTAGCCGTGAAAGTGCAGACTTTGAAGGGAAGTGGAGGAGGGGGGGGGGGCTTTTGGCTGTGCCAGCTTCATATCTAACCAGCCAGAGAATCAGGGTCAGAACCAAATTACCTCCCAAAGGTTTGAGGAAAGGATAAAGGAGATGGAGAAGAAGAGAGGAGATGGAGGTGTGGAAGATGTCTTTTATTTGCTGGAGGAGTGTGTGAGAGAAAGAAAAGGAAGATTAAAGAGGAGATAAAGAGTGATAAACTGCCCGCGGGGAAAGTGGCAGTGGTTAACGCCGTCTGATCTCTGCTTCATTTGCTCCGGAGAGTTTAAAAGGCCAATATGATTTTTTTATAGCCCGATGTTAATTTTTATGACACCTGGAGAAACTAAGTCAGGTGGGATTATGTGTTTTTATGGAGGAGAAGAGTTAAACTGAAGAGTCGCTAAATCTGCTGCTCTGAACACACACAGCGACATCTGCTTTGCTACGTACTGTATTTAACATACTGTTAATAAAATTAAGATTTTTGAACCAATATGGAGTTTAGGATGTAGTGGAGAGGTCTCAAACTCGAGACCTCTCATTTGATTTCACGACTTAATGTCAAATTATAATTAGGGCTGAGCAATTAATCGAAAAAATTACCTTTATAGATTAAATATTGTCCCGACAGACTGAAAAAACTGCACTGGATCTGCACAAACATCCCACAGTTATCATTTTAAAATATGTGATTCGGATGAAAATCAGAACAATTGTGTAAAAATTATCATATCGCAATATAATTTGCAATTTTATATTCAAAAAAAGCATTACTGTATGTATTTTTTAAGTTAACAGGATAATTTTGCATCCTAAATGTAGACTTTGTATGGTTCCATTTCAAAATAAACACTGTTTTATATTGATATTCGGTGAAATTATCCATTTGCCCTGATACACTTTGACAGTGAGCTGACTTTCTTCTCAAAAACAAAAAGTATTTCGGAATGACTTGAAATGTACCATTGTAATAGTCGGCATCGCCCTGAATAAGGATCTGTTGAAAATATTTGCAAACCTCTTAAGGAATAATTTTATTGAATTTTTGAAAATCAGGAAATTATCCAAATGCCCTGATGCACTTTGACAGTGAGCTGACTTTCTTCTCAAAAACAAAAAGTATCTCGGAATGATTTTAAATTTACCATCATAATAGTCGGCATTGCCCTGAACAAGGATCTGTTGAAAATATTTGCAAACCTCTTAAGGAATATTTTTAATGAATTTTTTAACTATTTCGATAACATGATGGAATATCGTGACACACTTTTAAGCTAACATCCCTAAACGGATGCTTTTCCCCCAAAAAAAACCTGCTGCTGTATGTACACACACAAATGCTTCCTCAGTCATGTCTGATAGTATTGCGTGACAGAGCCTGTGTTCCAAAGAAGGAACCAGCATCATTTCTGCACACAAATGCCAAACAGAGCTCCAACAAACAAACAACAAAAATCACCTGAAGATACAGCTGCAGCTTAAAAACACTCAAATCCTCTTTATGGTCGACAAAGAGTCGGACAAATAAACTGTGAGCTCACCTTGTTCCCTATGGCTTTCTTGGGGGGGAAGTTGAAGGCGTCCACCTGTGGGAACCTGGCTCTCAGGTGGTTGTGGAGCTCCCTGAACTCCGTGTAGCGTCTGTACACGTTCCACTCGTTGTCCAGGATACGTATATACACCTGAGGATAAGGAAATTAGGAAATTCAGTCGTCAAATACGCTGGGAAAATTGCACAAAGCCATTTTTTTGCTGCATATATTTGTTTTACAATATGAGTATTTTCACTTTCATGCCGCACCCACATTACAGAGAAAAGCTTGTGTTGATAGACGTGACTGTGCTGCCACTATTTCTATGCTCCATTAACTGCTTTATTCAGACTCAGGGAAAGAGTGGGGAGCAGAGATGGAGAGAGGAGGAGGGGGAAGATGAGCCTATTATGACAAAGAGAGAACTCACAAAAAAAAGAAGAGCTGGGTTCAATTTTCACGGTAAAAAAAACAGAATGGCTTATGAAATTTTTTTTTTTTTTAAAACGCACAACCACAAAAAATAGACTTCATACAAAGATTGATTGAAAAATCGACCAAGTGTACCTCGCTTTAACTTCCCCCTCCCTACCACGCTAAAATAACATAAACAAAAGGTGTATTGTGTGTTTCTAATCAAAGATTTTTTTTAAATGTTTGTCATTATAGTCGGACAACAAACCCCAAGGAGATGATTTCTCGCTGATTTTACTTGGCTTTCAGGGTCAAAAGCAGAACTCTTTTTACGTTTTTTTTGCGCTCAATTAAACGGACATGAGAGCCAAGAGAGATTATCACAAACATGAAGAAATGTGGCATTTACAGACAGACGGTCATTACAGGGAGACTGACAGCTGAAACTTCTTGACACGCACGTCTAGACACTTTGAATGCCATAACAAGATAGGAGGAAAAAAATGACAGTTAACATTAACAGCTGAATGAAAAGCTCTGGAATATGTAGCATCATTTAAATGGATTTCAAAGAAATACTGTTTCTTTATACATCTTTTTCTACTGTATCACCTCTATGATCACTTAATATAAATATAGCTCAGCTTCAAATAATTCCAGGTCCTTTCATTAAGTTAGTCCAGTGACAAATTTATGAACCTAAGTAAGAACAATGGCTATAGTCATATAGTATAGTATAAGAGTTAGGGTTATATAATAACACATTTTTAATGATTCCAATTTGATGAAATATCCATAGATGTCTTGGTTAAAGGCGCCATATGTAAGATTGTGGCCAAAAACGGTTACTACACTCAAATTCAAAATACCGAGGTCTTTTAGGTTACGTTTTCTCTGCCATTATAGCTCAGACGTACTGTAAGTGACAACCCGTGGTTGCTCGGCAGCTGAGACTCTACTGACTGCAATGATTGGTAGATGGCGATAGGTGGCGCCACATGCCAAAACATAAACATGATTTGCAGTCTGCAAAATATTTTTTTCAATGCAAATATTTTGGCTGTACTGTTGTTGTTGTTGGTGAGTTCAGTATTTCATATGAACATTATTCCTGAGTCTCTGTGACATATTAGGAGGATTTTACGATCCGTTGCTTTAGATTTATTACATAATGCACCTTTAAGTTTGACGAGATGTCCAGAAAAATCTCATATGTTTCAAAGCATCTGCTTTTCTACGAGTCGCAACCGCACCAGAGCAAAGGCCAGACTCTGAGAAAGTGACATGATGGAAGCAGACAAGAGCATTAATGGAGACTGGAGACTTGTTACCTCAGCACTTTTCCCTCTGACCTGTGGACGCTCATCTAAATTTATTTTTTGCAAGTTAAGAGGAAAGGTTTGTGTGTGTGTGTGTGTGTGTGTGCGTGTGCTGACTAAACGAGCCATAATGAACGCCTCCTGCAGGACTTCGAAGTTTACTTCATAAGAACAGAACTAAGATGTTTAGTTTTAAAGAAAGAGATTGCATCTTTTAATAAAGCACACAAAAGGAAGTCAATCAGTCAATGTCACTGAGTGGCTTTGGCATCTAAAACTAAAAGTAAGTGAATTGAATGTAAGTTTAATTAGTATTTCATTCATTATACACAAGAATTCTCATGCATCCACATTTGCATGCTAACCAGATTCAGTGCAAAGACAGGCATGCTAACGTCAAGGCCAGAATGAGCAATTACTCATATGTGTGAAGCCTTTAAATATAACGTTAGCCTAATAGCAATTGCCTGAGTCATTTTTTTGGTAATTGTGATATCTGCCTAACTTTACCAATGTGCTTGCTAAACAAATGTGGTTTTTTTCTTGTTTTCCGAAAACGTTCAAATATGACTTAAGCAAATATGCTATTAGGCTAACGATTAGTTAAGCTATATAATGTATTCTATATATTATTGTTCAACTTGGGAACTGTGCTTTTAAATATTCTATGATTGATTAAGGCTGCGTTCACACCAGCGTTCTTAATCGAACCCGAGTTTGTTTGCTCGGAAAGTCCGGTTCGTTTGGGGATACCGAAAGTCAAACCAAATGCAGGAAGTGGACTACAACGCAGGGCATTGTGGGTACAACACAACCAAGACCGGTCAATGGTCAACTGTGAACTCTTACAGAATGAGGCGGAAACAGATGTTAACCCATAGATGAGCTACTTTTCTTGTTCATGTGTTTGAGTTGTCTTCTCCTTCAGTAATCCTTGATGCAGCGCCACCTTCAGGCGAGGAGGGGAATATGTTATACAAAAGGTTGCGTGTAGCTGATGCAATCGATCACTAAATGAACCGTCAACTATTTTGATAATCGATTAATCGGTTTGAAGTTTTTTTTCAAGATTTCTGATTGTTTCAGCTTCTTAAATGTGAATATTTTCTGGTTTCTTTGCTCTGTTTAACAAATAAATCATTAAAACTGAATAATTTTGGTATGAGGACATTTGAAATCATCATCATTTCCAGGTTTGACAAACACTGATTGACATTTTCATGGCTCAAACGATACCTCGATGAAAATAATCGATAGTTGCAGTTTCGTGGTAGTGTGAAGTGTGAAAGCAAACTCTCTAGCTATCTCCAGTCTAGTGGATTATTGGGTGTGAAAACGACCTAAATTTCACTGCTCATACTTGGACCGAAATGCACCTTGAGCCAATAATAATGAATAAATTGCCTCACATTTATTGTCATCCACGATGAACCCTCAGCACCTGCTTCAAGCACCAGGCAATACTTTTAAAAACATGAAAAAAAAAAAAAAGAGTCCTCATGTAGTGCGTGTTATTCGAGCCACATGTCATCTCCTGGGTCAAAATGACGCATTAAGGGGCTGCATTAGCGAGTGTGACGATGAAATCGGTCCCGTAATGTCTGTAGTTTCTCACACATTTAAATGGCTCACCGAGTACGGCGGTATCAGCACAGCGAGGTTAATCCACTTTACACCGTTTCATTGGAACACTTATTTATGGAAACACATTAGCCTCCGCGCACACACACACACAGCTAGCAGCAGTCCCTTCTTCTGACTAACAGCAAACACTCCGTCTTCTATCTTTGACAAAAATCTGAAGCATTCTATAGTATTTAAGCACTAACCTATTTATATATATATATATATATGTATGTATGTATATATATATATATATACATATATATATATATATATATATATATATACACACACATTAATTGTTTTAGGTGTCTTGGGTTTATTTGGCTAGTAGGAGGTGTTTTAGTATACTATATAGCGTAGTGTTAGCATGTTTTATATTTAGCATTTGATAATTGTTATGTATGCATTTCCGTTTAAGCATGTTATATAGCTTTAGCGTGTATTTCTGGTGTATTATAGTGTAGTTTTAGCTTGTTTATCATGTCATTTTACTGTTTAACTAGGGTTGAAAGAGTTGAAAGCAATAGCATTAGCTATAAACACTCCGTACAGCAAATATTTAAACACTAACCTATTTATATATGCACACATTAATTGCTTTAGGTGTCTTAGGTTTATTTGGCTAGTAAGGGGTGTTTTAGTGTACTATGTAGCGTAGTGTTAGCATGTTTTATATTTAGCATTTGATAATTGTTATGTATGCATTTCCGTTTAAGCCTGTTATATAGCTTTAGCGTGTATTTCTGGTGTATTATAGCGTAGTTTTAGCTTGTTTATCATGTTATTTTACTGTTTAACTAGGGTTGAAAGAGTTGAAAGCAATAGCATTAGCTATAAACTCTCCGAACAGCACTTCAGTGCTAACAAAAGAACAAGAGTCTCAAAATCATGTTTCAAAGGCACCTTGTGGAAAACGGTGGACTGCTTTTGGCTGTTGTCAGTACCTGGAAACATCCCAGGAATAATAATAATAATAATATGACCCACATGACTCAATGTAAAGTGAATCCATCTGTGCGATAGGATGCTAAAAAAGCCGCGTGTGACTTTTCTTTGACTCTGCACTTCAGGTGCTAACACTACATTCAGCTCCAAGCCGCCAAATTGCAGTGAATTGAAAGGTCAAGGGAAGAAAAAATAACGGTGCAGCAGCTGCTCCATCTCCGTAATGATACGTCTCACACAGTAGCAGCATTGCAATTTTTGGTCAATGCTATCTAATGTAGTCACAGAGAGATATTTCATTTCTCCGTCTGTGATATAACACATCATTAGAACAAAAACGGTAAAAACGTGCTCACTGTCTTCAGTCTCCGAGGAGCTGTCTTCACTGGCTTGTTTACTGCTGACATTTTGGATGACATTCCCTAATCAAATTCAATTTCTGATTTTGCTCTAGAGAGATGTCGTCTATATTTGACAAAAAAAAACAATTGGCCCATAAATGCGGGAAACACAATAATAATAAAAAAGAGATGTAAAATGTCACTTTGAGATGTTGGGTCTTTCTGTGTCTGTGGTAAATGTTCGGCTGACTTCACTGCCATGAATGTGAGTTGGGCACGGTTTTGTTTTGTGTGTGGGTCTCCGAGGTCACTCCCTGTGCTCGGAGCCCAACATGTAATCACTGTTATGTTGATGGATGGTGCGTGTGCACTTCCCACTACTTAAAGCTTAAATATCCCAGATAATTAGGGCGGCCAAAGTGGCTCATGGCACTTGTTTTCCTTCAGATTATTATTATTATTCCGTGGCTTTCCGGTCATTTTTGAGGGGTTTAACGTGCATAAAAACTCTGGAAACTTGGCATAGAGGTCAGGTGTGGCGAAAATGCGATATTGTCACAGTGCTTGGACATGTGCATTGCACCAGGGTCTCTATAGCACCCCCTAATGTGGAGAAACGTGGATGGAGCAAGCCAAAATTAAGTTGCACCAAATTTCACGAAACGTGGTGGTAACTTGTAATAACCCAAGAGGAACAAAAAAATTAATTAGGACCGTGGCCTCAACTCAACATGAAGTCGGCCATTTTGAATGTGGCATCCACCTTGGCGATTTGCACACTTCGTAAATGAACACACTCGCCTGAGTCTGCGTTTATCGACTCAACTGACATCAAAAAATGCAACAATTTGTACCAGACACATCAAAGACAAAAAGTTAGCAAAAGGTTTTGCACATTCAAAAGGGTGTGGCCATAGCAATTATCGGAAATTTGTTGAATTTGCCACAAAACAGGAAGTTCCCTATAACTTGGCCATACACTGACCGATCGCCTCGAAACTTCACACGTGACACGAGAGACCAAACCTGAACACATGTATGAACCCAATAGGACCCATGCCTTGCACCAGGGCTCTATAGCGCCCCCGAGGACAAATCGTGGATGGAGTTGAGGTCAGAGAACTGCTGCACTCCCCGGGGACGCTAGGGCCCATTCATGACTAATGCCATGAAATGTAATGTTCAAGGATGGGAGCATCCAAGTCCCGCCCCAGACCAATCATGACTCACTTTCAGACAGCTGTTGTCATAGAAAGGTCAAGAGCGAGCCGTTACGCAGCCCGTGTGGACAGCTGTATTAATTCATTATAACAGGAGAGTTCGGGCTGATGCACATGAGGAAGGAAATACATGACTGGATCCAAAGGTAAAGCCTGTGTAATGCTTCATCCCTCAAACTTGTGGATTATAAACTTGAAGAAAAAGGTAAACATCTGTATCTCATTGAGTTTGATGATTAAGAGCCCTTTCATATCCGTCCAGGATGACAAAATAGAATAAATTAAACATTCTGACTAGACAAGTCTGAATGTATTTTGTAGGCGGGTTTTAAATACTGACTGAAGAGTGTCCTCATTTTCTAAGCCTCTAAAACAGGTCATAATTCTTTAGAATGTTTCAAAACATAACTTTGATGCAGACAACAGTTACTTGTGCTGTGTTTCAATGAGCTTTGACTGACTCCTATAGATCAGTGGTGACATTTAAGAGCGACACAACTTGTCTCCAAGTGACATTATTGGGTAATTTTGACGGTACACCAGCTTAAAACAGGGCGAATGGACATGCACCCATTCATCACAGAGCAGAAACCTCACTTTTAGCTGAGGATGGGATGTATTTATGTGCTATAGCTCCACTGAGTGCAATTTTTATTTTCACTGACTGATGTCAAATGGCAGTTATCAAATGACATTATCTATGCCTGGATGGTGACGAAAGCTTTGCCCTGTGGTTTCCCAGCCTGCTTAGATGTAAAATGCACTTTCATTTATTAAAATCTCCATTAGTACAAGTGATAATGCATGATTCAAAGTTTGTACTTGTGTTGTGTGAAGAGAGGGGAGAACCTGGAGAACATGGAAATCTACTTGAAGTAGTAAAGTAACAGCCACAGCACGACTGCTTCCTGAGGAGAAAAGTCCTTCCACGCGCAGAGGAAACTCCAGAAATTAAGATCTGAGGAAACCTGCGAACGTATAATTGGAGAATTCTCTTTGTTTGACATCGTACTGGATCTGTAGCCCGCGGCTGTTCCAACAAGCAGGTGGAAATGGGACTCGCGGATGATAATGATCGGATGATAATCATGTATCTCTCTCTCCCTGCTGCATCTCTTTGAGGAGACTCTGATCTGTTGTTTCCACATCTGACAGCCAGGCTAACTGTGGTAAAAACAGTGTGTGAAACCCATTTCCAGCACCACAGGAGAGCCACACTGAGAGCCCTCTTGCTCACTTCACAGTTGGAAGACCACGCCACTGCCAGGAACAAACACAAAATAGCTGTCTAGTTTTTTTTTCTTTTCTCTTTTTTTTAATAAACGTATTATATCATCATCAAAAAAAAGCAAAAAAAAAAAGCACCCAATGAATAAAACGCCATCTGCTGCTCAACTGTTCTAACTAATTCCACCTATCCTCTGGTTAACAGATATGTAACAACATGCCTTAGTGTGTTGATTAGAGCAGAAAGAAGTAGGAAAGAAACAACAGGATGAAGAGAAATCACTTTAGAGAGAGCAGACCAGTGCCAAGTTCTCCACAGTGTCGATACGCTCTCCCATCTCA
The DNA here is from genome assembly GCF_963457635.1 of Microchirus variegatus. Classification (NCBI taxonomy): domain Eukaryota; kingdom Metazoa; phylum Chordata; class Actinopteri; order Pleuronectiformes; family Soleidae; genus Microchirus; species Microchirus variegatus. Next base: position 20,648,366 of record NC_139818.1, read on the forward strand.
ACCTAGGTTAACCATTATTTTTTCAAAAGAATCCCAAATCGGGAGCCATGTCTGGATCACCAGCAGAATCTAATTAATTTCTTCAATTACTCAACATGACAGCAACAGTAATCAGCTTTCATTGGCTGGTGATGTATGTAATTTCTGCCGCAAGGGGGTCCCTCGGTCAAAACAATAACAGAAGGCCTGGTTTGATGATGTCATAAAGCAGAATCACAGCCAAAAGGTTGGCAATGAGTAGATCCATTAGTCACAAAGTGTGCAGAATGGAATTAAAAAGCAAAAGACAACACACTGGCTAACGCATAGCATTGAACATGCTATGAGTTCTTCCTCACTCTGAGGTTTGATAGGGGGTTGAACCCAGAAGTTAAAGCTAATTATATTAAATTTCAATTTAATTCATTTGTATAGCGCCAGATCACGGCATACATTATCTCAAGGCACTGTATATAAAACTTTACTATATTATAGAGCGAAACCCAAAAATTCACATTCATCTGCCTAGACAGGTTGGGGTGAAAGGAAAACTTAAAGGTGGGGTGTTTTTTGCACATTTGTTATGATCTCTACGATAGACACCAGAGGTCATGCAGCTATTGCTGTGAAAATACGCAAGAGAGTCGTAGGAAAGTCATTTCAACAATAGTGGAGACTTCTAAGGATTTAAAGAATGTGAGTAAAGTTGCGTTGTAAGAAAGAACATTCATTCTTGTTGAAATAACCACTTACAATGCAAAGAGAAAAACATATAGACAGACAGAGAGGCTGATTACTACCTTGACTGCAGTGAAGGTGTTTATTTTAGAGCTCTGCCGCTCCTGGCATCCTGCAGAATTATACACTTAAAGGAGCCAGTGGATGCAGATGAGAAAGAGCCAAAGGAGAGGAGTTATGTTGTTGGAAGAGAAGGAGGAGGAGGAGGAGGAGGAGGAGGAGGAGGAAGTAAAGGCAATCAAGACAAGAGGCAAATTCAGATGATGCCTAAGCATTCTTTTCGACGAGCGTGTTTCCTTTTAAATTATACACACGAACAGCTAAATGGAGAAATTGCAGCCTGATTAAACGAGTGTCCACAAAGAAATCAGCAAATTAACATAGCTGCCGTGAATCTGGCGACATCGCAAAGCAACGGGCGTCACTTCAGCCGAAGCAAATCGACGTCCTTTTGTTCTGCGTCTAATGCTAAATCGAACAAAAGCAGCAACGCTGCCGCAATACATACAAATAATATAACGCTGTTGAAGACATAGTCGTACAACTTTGAGTTTAATCTCGATATGTCGACTCTATCTCGACGCGTGGACTGCATGCAAGAGATCAGATGTCTCGAGGCTACGGCAGAGATCATCGCACTCCCTCCAGACGATGGAAAAACAGACCAAGACCTCTCACGAGCAGAAGACCTGGTCGTCTTCTTCTAGTGAAACACAGAACAACTTTATGCTCTCATATTTATTGGCTTGAATGGCTTGAGGCAGCCAACCATGAGCAGTATAAGAATCTAAGATCTCACCCTGATGGGATTAAATCCCTACGTACCAACATTTGGTATCAAATGAAGACAGATTTTTCGATACCCAGACAAAAACACAAAGGTACTGAAGTTTGACGCTGAGCCCTACGTGCGTGAAACTTCTACTAAGTAACAAAAACTCCTCGTGTGAGTCACGGGTGAAGTGCCACAGCGAGATTTCACCTCAACCCCGGATTGCAGGACGTGAAAAAAACAGGTTGTTGAAGCTTCCAGGGCTAAGTTTATACCAAGGCATAATAGTGACTGCACACAATCAAAGAGTACTTTTAGTGCATCTTTTGTTCGTGGGTTTAAAGAACCATGGACGTGCTTCAGGCATAGCATACAATGAACCATTTAGAGTGCCATCCCTCTGTGCTACTAAAACAGCCAAGTGCCAAGTGCATGTTGGTGGATTGCTTTTTATGAGGTCAGACGGTAAGAAAGAGCAAACACTTCTCTGAAGAAGAAGAAATGTTATTACTTTGCACAGTCACAGAGTGTGTATTCTCCGTGTGCGCTCACAAACACGCGGCAAACGCAGCAACCGCGAGATCATCGATGCCACTTTTCACCATCTCAGAGTAAAATCACGGCAACAATAAACCTTTCTTCGACTCATAAAAGGCCGACACATCCACGGCTGCTCAGATAAGAAGTGTTTAGAGTCTTTTTGGGCTCTATTTTGCCTGCATTTGGGTTTATTGTGACTGTACAGGTGGTTCTTGCAGTGTCATACCCTTGAGCCCTGACTCTGTCCATCAACAGCTATGCATCGAATTCAAACGCCATTGAACAACACATTAAACACCATCCTCCCCTCAGTGTGAGATGCTTGCGGATAAGAGCGATGATTTAAGTGCCCGAAACGGAAATGTAATGTCAGTGACACCGATGCTCAACTTTACGCCGTGTCTGTTCCAGAGTGAGCGGCAGTAAAATAAAGCAGCCTCTCTGTGGCTTCCCAAGGGTGTTTAATCCATGACTGATGGATGCAAGTCCACGACAACGACTGTAATTATCGACATCATCATCACCGTAAAGACATTCATCATTACCGTCATCAACATCACAGCTATCCCCCCCTCTGTCACAAACCAGCCATTATCATAACCAATGTTCAGATTACTTTACGTAATCGTGCACGTCGCTATAAATGCACACATATAAGCATTAAAGGTACGGTAGGAGATAATTTTCTGGAGCATTCTTTTAACTGTAGGGCTTAAAATCCTCTTTATTTAATGCACTGTCACAAAAATGAAAATTGTCAGTCACCTGTGGAGCGGACAGGCCTGTAAAAAACACCATCCAATCATAGTGAACGGTCAATCAAAGTGAAAGATCCTCGGAAGACAACGCCAGTGCTTATGCTAGCCTGCTAAATCCAACAAGACAGTTGAAGCAACAGAAAAAGGTGCCAACAACAGGTGTTGGTTGCAAACGAAAGACGTTTTTTGGGGAAGCTACTGCCAAGAAAAAGGCTGATGCAGATCCAAGACTAGAACGAACATCGGTGCTGCTGCGTTTGAAGTATCCAGAGAACTACGGGAAGCCACCGATGCTCGTGAATCTGTGTTCGTTGTGGATCTGGAGGCGTAGCTTCAGAGGAAAGACTTGATACAATTGTTGTATATCTGCTCCTGGTCTTTCTTATGTCTCTCCCCCACCTCCCCTCTGTCCCCCATTTTTCCTTTCACCCCAACCCGTCGAGGCAGATGGCTGCACATCGTTGAGTCTGGTTCCGTCAGAGATTTCTTCCTGTTAAAAGGGAGTTTTTTCGCTCCACTAATGCCTAGTGTTTGCTCATTGTTGGGTTTCTCTGGTCTCCATGATGTTGCCTATGTACAGTGCCTTGAGATATTGTATGTTATGATTTGGCGCTATACAAATAAAATTGAATTGAAGACTGAAGAAAGGGGCTTGGGACTTATGAATTCAAATTGTAGTCTGCGCTAACTTTCTTGCAGGATCTCCAACCAATGTATACCATATACCATACATATGGGTGTACTATCTAATTTGAAGTTAAAGCACAACATCGGCATGCAGACAGTTAGCCTTCGGCTAAACAGAGTGACTAAAAACTGGGGATTGAGTAAAGTTTACCACCTCAGCTGCTCCGCTGTCTCCACAGTTAACCCAGCTGATACCCAGTTGCTAATATAAAGGCTAAATTAGAGGTGCTAACACATTTGCCACATTGTATTCCCCCCCCCCCCGGGAGGAAGCAGGGCAGTCCACAGCAAGCAGCGAGGCACACATCTGAAAGAAGTGTCAGAGAGGATGTCTCAATTATTCATCGAGCAGCTGATTTATGGGGGTTTCATATGGTGCATATTAAAAGCTTTGAGAGGCACGGGGAAGCCAACGACGGCTTATGTAACCGCTATTAATTAGGACCCTCTCTCTCTCTCTCTCTCTCACTCTGATACTCTTCCAATATGCAAACAACGACGGTTAAAGGTTGCGCGCCGCGAAAAGGTGCTGCGTGAGAGCGTGAAGAACGAGAACGAGCGCGAGAAAAGTTACGGGAGACGTTATTGAGCCTCTTTAGCGTAATTAAAACAGTACCAAGTGCAGCATCTATGTGTGGAAATTAGACGCTGAGCTCTTCTTTTTTTTTTTTGCTGATCAAAGAGAATTTCTCATTTGGAACATATGCATATAGTGTATAAAATAAGTGTATATGCAAAACAGCCGGGGAGTTGTGGATCAGAGGTGCTACTTGTCAGCACACTGACATTATGCTATTTCCATACACTTCACGATGAATTAGATTTGCACTTGGCACCTAAAATATGTGTTTTGCAAGCAATACACGGGTGGAAGGATGTTGATAAGCACCGTCTGTCACTTAGAAATTGCACTTTAATGACTCAAATTGAGAGTATTTTAGGTTGTAATGTTAGGAAGTTAATGCGTTTCAGGGCTGATGCAATTCATCTATTTTTATTCTGAGAACTATACTATATGTCCTTTGTTGGCTGTTTGTTGTCTCTTCCACAATGATATATTTGATTGATGGACTGATTTCAACTGGACGGATGAACAGTCAAGAAGAACTCCACAGATTCTTGCGTGGCCTGGGCCAAACTGGACAGTTGAGCAGCGTGTATGCGTTTGGGAATGCGTTATTGATTTATTCTGACATCCAACACGTCAGATTAGAGCTCTCCACTATATTTTCCATGAGCTACTGTATGAGGCAAAACACAGGGTCTAAATGACGCTTTGACGTCTACGTATGGAAAAATTGACGCACACACTTTATGGTCCTATTTTAAAGTAAAAGCACTCACATCGAGTCTGGCTTGTAATGCGAGTTGCTTGTAAGTGTGTCATTTGGGTGGAGGCATGATACAAAAACCTGTGACTTATTGTTCTCAATCTGCTGTGGAGTGTCCACAACAACTCTGCAACGCAAGTAGACTACCGTTCAAAAGTTTGGGGTCACCTATACATTTTTTTGTGTGTTTTCCATTAAAAGCCACACATTTATTCATCAAAAGAGTTGCAAAATGAATAGAAAATATAGTCAAGACATTGACAAGATTAGAAATAACAATTTCTGTGCTGTGCTAGCATCATTGCACAAGGGTTTTCAAGGGTTTTCTAATCATCAAATAGCCTTTTAATGGGATTAGCAAACACAATGTACCATTAGAACACTGGAAATGGGCCTCTATACACCTATGTACATATTCCATTCAAAACCAGACGTTTGCAGCTAGTGAGTCGTTACCACATTAACAATGCATAGAGTGTATTTAGGATTCATTTACTGTTATATTCATTGAAAAAAAGTGCTTCTCCTTCAAAAATAAGGAAATTTCTAAGTGACCCCGGTATTGTATATCTCGCTCCTTCCATTTATACAAACACTATAAACGATCACCATTTAAAATGACATCACAATGCCCTGTTCTAGTTCCCAGCAAACCTTGTGAACTCAACTCCTGATAACCTATAACAGGCCAGCACAAAAAAAAAAAAGGAAAAGAGTTTTTCCCGTCAGCTTCTGAACGATGTTCTTTTGCCGCCACAATGCCAGCCTAAAATACACAGGTAATGAAAACACCGACGCTGCTGCACACACCAAATGACTCCTTGTGTTGGTTCGCGGCGTGCAAATGATGCTTCCTTCCCTCCGCTCATAATAGCCTCTATTGTTGGCATTGTGTGGGAGGGAGACACTGATTTGCCACGGCCGGTATAATTCTCTCATTACGAGTTCAGAAGGGGGGAAAAGAGGCACAAGGATGGAGGGGGCCCACAGGCACGAGGCACGGCGTCCCACAAAGAGGGGAAGAAAAAAAACTGATAATGGAGCAAATCCATCAGCTTCTCACTCCCAATCTCTGTCCGTCTCTTGTCATCCATCCACGAGGCCTTTAGATGGAAGTCATTTCAGAGAGAGAGCTCGGAGTGAAAAGTGGCTCAGAAGAAAATACAAAAAGAGATAATGGAGTACAGGCATTCCGAGCTCTTGCCATAATACCATGCAATCTGTCAGAGGGGAGGGAGACAGTAGAGTAGGGGAGGCTGTAACAGAGAAAGAGGTTGTGGTGCAGCAGGGGGAGAAGAGAAGACCGCCGACATAGAGGGAACACACAGTGTGAGAGGTGGTGGTTAGATCAGCCTCTTCTCCTCCCTGGTCGAGTGCAGCAGCTTAGAGCTTTTAGCGAGCTTATATTCACCCACAGTGTCGCTGTGACCTAACTTAGAAACCTCATTCACTCGCCCGGGCTCCCTCTCTCGCTTCTCTACAGCTCATCGCTCTCATCATTGTTTTCACTTTTTTGTGTGCAAACGGGTGCGAGCGAGTGAGAAAAAGAGCGTCCGTCCACGCACACCAGCTCGAGGGTATTTCGAAAAAGAGACCCCTGCCCCTCTCTTCATGATACTCTCAGGGTCCTTTAGGCACTCGGTTTAGTATTCAATCACCAGCAACAAGCTCACCTTAACAACACTGACTCCAGTAACCTTGGCCATCCATTCACCTGTCCAAGAACAAAAGCGTTCTTCCAGAGGGAGCCATTAGACGGATATAGCTCTGGGAAAGAAAGTATCCAACGCACCAGATGGGCTGTGCTTTATACCGACTCCAGGGCTGGACGGCAGACTCACCGAGACCATTACTGAGAGGGAGGAATCAGGCTAAACCATCGCAACGTTTCAGGTCCAACGATGGAGGCGAATTTATGACCCGAGACTGCAGGTGGACGCCGATTGTTGCCCAAAGATTGGCATTTGACATTCTTTCAGGCAAACCATAATTTGTATTTCATTTAAGTACAGACTTTCCTTCCAGGAAATGTACATTTTCAGGGGTTAAAAGGAAGAATTCTGTCATCGCTGATGAGAAATTATATACCGTCAGTTCAACGGTTAGTGCCAACGAGCACCTGTCAGATACCGCAATTGCATTTTGAGTCACTGTGAATAACCGAGTTTCTGAAAAGTCCCTGGAGCTATTTGAAGCTGCTTTTGATGAAATATTAGAGGGTTTTTTTGGGATGTAAAAAGGTTCTGTCAATTTTATAATAGTTGTTGTATTTCCTGATCCAGAAAGCCAAAAAAGGCTAATTTTATACAATATTTAATTGAGTTTGAGTCTTATATCGTATATAGGTTTAGCACGATCAAAGGTTTTTATTTTTCAGAAAACCAGATGCTTGTTTCTGGGACTGAATGAATGACAACACAGTTCATCAGACTTATAAACAGGGGCTTCTTAATCTTTGGCAATGGAAACACAAATAATTGTGTGATATACCAAACTGAACTGAACAGAATTGTAATGCTAAGTGGTTTTAGGTGCCAGATTTGCTTATTTAAATATGTGTGTGCGTGTTAAAGAAATTCAACGTGCAATGCTCTGTGTGTGTGTGTATATTCCACAAAGTGAACATTTATGTCTGTACCATGACCCACAACTGAGTTCTTATAAATAAGTCTGTGTCCATGTGTCTCAAGAAGCTGAACCAAGGGACCAATTGTCTGAGAGTGTGTCTCACAGGGAGGGAAACAGGGGAGGATGTCTGCGGTGTAACACCTTGTTAATGTGACAGACAGACACGGGTAAAACAGTCGCACAGGGAACGAGCCACCGTTGACCACTTTGCTCGATAACTCGACAGATACAAGGAGCCGCAGCGGTTCGGTTTGTTAAGCTGCTCTTGAGTCCAGTTCCCTACACAACCTGACGTAGATAAGTAGCTGGCACCGAGCTCAGGAAACACTACTTCAGTTAAAAACCATTGAGCTGGAGTCATTGAGTTCCAATGAGACCTAAAAAAGAGAGGACCATTTTGGAACCAGTTTATACTGTGTAAGGAGGGTTACTTTCACCATAGATTATATAGCCTTATATGTTATGTGTAAGATTGCCCAAAATGTTAAAGGTATTTTAAATGTGTTCTACAGAAACATACTTCAAAAGTACCAGTTGATATTGAGAAAGAAGCAGGTAACCTTTTGGACAGGTCAGTGTAACATAGAGACAAAATAATCTGCTTTAAGACAGGATATTCTCTGTAGATTGTCCGGAGGGTCTGTATATGTGACACAAACATCCAAAAAAGTCGCTCCAGAACGTTTCCAGAGATTTTACAGTCATTTCCAAGGTCAATGTTGAAGTGAGCCAAACCTAGGATGTATATTTGGTCGAGTAGTGTACTTACATTAGCCTAAACATGTCCAACACTCTTTAAATCCATAAATATCTATATTTTTATTCAAGGTAATGGATCTATATGACTCTTAAGAAGCTTCCATGGCAAAACAACAATTCCCATGATCCCACACTGCTTCCCCACGTCATCACTCTAGGTTTTTGTGCCTTAAACACAACGTCTGCCACTAACCTAACATAACCCCAAGCCCGTGTGTCTTTGGACTGTGGGAGGAAGCGGGTTTTTACCCCGAGAAAGCTGCTGAACTTGGAATTGGACAAAAAAACATAACCTTGATGCAAAGATCTCCAACCATGTGTCCACTCAACATGAGTGTCCTGGCAATTTTGTGAGGGATGTCAACGCGGCCAAGTGTACCTGATAGACGTGGTAGGCGTTGGCAGCTCGGCCCTGCAGGAACACAGAGGGGATCCACACGTTGATGAGAGCGCGATGAGCCCTGAGTGACGCAAAAGAACAAAACCATCCTCAGCGTCTGAGTCATCATCATCATCATCATCATCATCATCATTACCGTTACCATTATAACTGTGTGTGCACCGTGCTTGGACAGCTCTAGCAAATTACAGCTCAGTCTAGTAAAACACCTCAAAAACCTCATTTTGCTCATGGACAGGGAGTAAAAAAACAAATTAAACTGTGTTGAAGGAGCTTTGTTGGCTCTAAAATCTAGGAAAGAATAATGGAACAAGTACTTTTTTTTTACAAGGATATTCAAAACAAGAGGAACTCTCCGGGCAACAGAGGAAGAGTGAGAGAAATATCCTTACGTCTCAAAGTCTGACAAGCTGGGGTCGTCCGACGTCTGACTTAAATCACCTGGAAGCTAAAAAAAAATAAGAAAGAAACAGAGAGTGCTGAATGAGTCGTGGCCGAGAACGACCAAAAAAAGACAGACGATGCATACACACACAAATACACTCAGTGTCCAGTGTGACTGTTACCTCACAACCTTTTAAAACTGATTAAATCACCTGGAAAACCACTGTTCATGATCCATTTAAGGATTTTCTTCAGTTTATTTGGGACATTTTGACGTTGTGTGTAGGTCCTCCCAACATATGAAGGTTTTTGAGGGTTAGGGGTAGAATTAGGGTTAAGTTGGGGTTAGGTTCTGGGTTAGGCATGTAGCTAAGATGGTGAGAGTAAAGGGAATATGACCTCAGAACTACAAAGAGACAAGTGACAGTGTTCTTCAAGCTTAGGATGCTTCACTTTTTTTGTTGTCCATTGAAGAACCACATGACGATGGCCCAGATAAGTAAAACGAAACTTAAGGGACAGGAAATGACATCAGCCACAGAGGCTACTGGGAGCTAACAGCAGTTAGCATTTGGAAAAGTGATCATTTGCAGGCTCTAGCCGGCACATTGCCGTCATGTATAGCATAGAACTCTGTGCTGCACTGTGGAGCCAAGAATAGAACTTTTCGCGGACTTCCGGTTTTCTGATACCGCTGCCCTCCCCAGCACTCTTGCGTGTTTTACGGACAAAGAGGAGCTCCGCGGGACAACAATTCCAGGAATTTAGCGCATTGTGACGTCCAAGTGAGCGCGGAAGTCAACATTGCGTGTTTTTTAGACTGAGGAGGACCACAAAAACATGAGGGAGTCATCTTTTTTCGCACTTTGTCGACTGTTAGGACCTCCAGAGTCCCAACTATAAGGATTTAAATGATTAAAAGGTTGATTTTGCATAATACGGGACCTTTAAATGAGGTTTACAGCCACACAGACACATATGTAGTATATACACAAACATCCTGACACTCACACATACATGACAATGTTACAGAAAATTATATAGAAAGGCAGGGAGCTAAAGCCATGCAGCAATCAGAAGATACAAACAAATCAGAAATAGTGAGTGGTCCAGGAGAGCAGAGCTGAGGTCCTGTCTTCAGCTTGAGGCTGCCATCACCACCACTCTATGACACTTTGGACAGTGTGTGTGTTTATGGATGTGTATTTATATTCATGGACAACCTGAGTACACTGAATACTCTAAACCAAGTGGGACTTGTGCCACCGTAGGGAAAAAGTTGAAGTCCCTGTAGGTGTTCAAACTTTGTTTTTTTACGATTAGGGTTTGGACTTTGTGTCCCCGGAGCATCACCATATGTTGGGCATTCTGTTCGTGTTTGTTGCTCATGTAGGAACAAAAAAAAAAAGAGAAGTGGTTTGCCTGAAATACCCTTGGATCATTTTACATCGACATCAAATCAAAAAGTTCATGAGCAGAGAAGGAGCGAGATGTGACCGCGGCGTGACAGTACAAAAGAAAAATGAAAACAGCAGCAGCACAGGCGACAAAACACAAAGCAATGGAAGTTAAGCAGTATTGGCAGCCGTTGACTGGAGAGGGAAAAATGAGCGGAGCGACCGCCGCAAAAACAAACAGGGAGAAGATGGAAATCAAAGTAAATCGGCATCAGTCGGAGACGAAAGTCAGAGTGATGGAGAGGAGAGGCAAGACGGGGAGGGGAGGGGGTGAGAAAACCAGATGAGAGTAACCAAATGAGACAATACATCAGTGTGTGTGTGTGTGTGTGTGTGTGTGTGTGTGAGTGTGTGTGCACTCACCGGTCCTCTCAGGTCAATGAGTTCCTGTCTCATCTGGATAATGAGGTGGTCCTTGGCCATCAAGGTCCGGTACAGGCGCTCGTTGAACTCGATCAGCTCGCCGTGCATCTCGGCCACCTGCGGCGCAACAGAAAAACAAACAAAAACACTTAGATTAATCACGCTGTGGAACAAATATGATGCGATTCATAAATATGTAAAAGAAGAAAAAAAAAACAGACAAAAGAAAATCACGTTTCACAGAGATAACGTACACAAAAAATACACAATCCTCAGTTTCCGTTTAAGAGGCACGCGACGTGAAATTTATTGGATGTTGACAGCAGGACACATTCTGTGAAACAGTGGAAAAAGTAATAGAGAAAGGATGTGAGGAGAGTGAAAACACTTCATATCCTATTCAACTGTCCTCAGCTCTAAGTAACCTGGACATTGTGTAATTCACATCTGTGTGCACGCATGTCTTTCTAACCAGGCTGGACACTGCGGACAGGTCTCTGTCAGTCGACCGACAACTGTGACACACACTGTGCTGTGCGGAGGACACCTGCTGTCACGGCCGCTCGGGCAGAGCAGCGTCGACAGCTGTCAGGTGAGCTGAGTCGCTGCTGCTGCTGCTGCTGCTGCTGCTGCTGACAGTACTGACCTTCCTACATTAACTTATTCACAGAGCCATTTAAAGAGCCCACACACTGGCACAAAGGAGGAGGAGAGGCCTCTTATGTAATAATGACAAATAACAGTAATTATCAAAATAAACTGGATTCGTCAGGTTCAACACAACAGCTCGCAAAGAGGAAAAAACTTAAAGATACAGTGTGTGCAAAAACGTTTATACATTTATTCTCTACGCAGAAGACGGAGACGTGTTTACTGTGACCGGATTGCGATCGGAGTCGGACCACAATTTTTTCAGTCCGTCAAAGACGACTTCTTCCCCCGTTTTAAATGACATTCTACACCGTTCATTTGAAAATAGGCTCTGCACTGTCAGACCTGACAGAGGGAGCTTATGTGTGTATGCAGCAGCAGCACAGGAGTGGCTAGGAACAAAATGCATCTATCCAATCAAACTGATCAAAAAGTAAGAGGTCAATACGGATGAGTTTTTGGGGGTTGTAGGAAACCGAACTGCCCTCGATGGAGGTTTGAATTCTCCGACCGATTTCCCATGTTTGTCTTATTTTACCAGGCGAGGTCCACGAATTTTGAAAATCTGCCAAAGATGATGGAGCCATTTTACCTCTGGCTCCATTTCTGAAAAGGAACTGTAACTACGGCTTTGAGGGAAGTGATTGCTCCGAGCAGAAAATCAATCACCGCTCCATCACATATAATTATTTCAGATTCATAAAAGTAAAAAATAATCTTCTTCTTTTTTGTTTAGTGGCCTGCTAAGAGGATTTTGTTAGAGCTTTGCTTTGCTAAGCTAACAGCACCTGACTGAAGACAGACAATTCCTTGAAAAACATAAATCAAAAAGGGGTTTTCAGGGATTTTTCTCAAAACATATCGGAGCTCTGTTTTTCAACCCAGGGTAGTCTCCCTCTGCTGCCCTCTAGAGGCGACGCACCTGTGGAATTTCAGTTAGAAACGCCATCCAGTGAATATTTCAATTTCAATTTTAATGTTTAACAAAAAAAAAAAATAAATCTCGGCTGCGGTATTAAAAGTAGCTTCAAACCTTCAGTTGCCATGACAACCCTGTTTCAAAAAAAAAAAAAAAAAAAAAAAGGCAGAAAGCGAGGTAATAGTGTGAAACGTGTTGCCCTCACATCTGGGGAACCAGAGTCTGCCTAAAGGTAGGTAAAATAAAATTACAAATATTTCCCTCTCTGGAATTGGGTCAGACTGTGAAATTTAAAAAAAAGCAATCAGAGAGAGAGAATAAAAATAGACAGTGAAAAAATTAAATACATTTAAATAAGCTGAAATGTGGAATGCATAAGAATCCCACAATGAGGTTTTTTGGGGGGTAAATATGAGAAACATTTCCGAAAGTTGTGAGATAAACATTCAAATCCAAATGCAGTATTCAGCAGCACAGAGATGAAACCACAAGAGAGCTGATCTCACTCTGAATCCGGAGCGTGTGTGTGTGTGTGTGGTTGGCTAAAATGTGATCTGAAGAATCCTAAACTCACTTGCCAACTCAGGTGGAGATGCCAAAAAAAACGCTGCATGTTCGCTCTCTCCCTCTCCTCAGATGTTTAAATCACATGTTCAAACGCTGCTGCCGTCTATATTTAGGTGAACTGCGAGTGCGGAGAAGACTGGAGATGACAGAGACGAGTACGCGAAGCAAATTACAGACGCACGACTCAGATCTACAGATCTGTTGTGATTTCAAAAGGCCGACGACGACTGCAGCGCGGACTAAATATAAAAATGATAGCGACAATTAGGACAATGAAAACATTTCACGGGAGAGATTTGATTTGTACACACGTCTGTCTTTGTTTCTTGGCTCTGCTGCTGCTGCTGCTATTTAACTGCAGCGCTCTTATTAAGAGAATCACAACATGCATCATCTCCTCGGGCAGGCGTTTATATCTTCACCACTGTCAGACGCAAACCTGAGCTCCGCGGGCACCGCATCAATCAAAGTACTAAGTAAATATGTTGTAACAAGGCTTAAAAGTGTGTGATTATCATATTTTTACTCACACAAAAAGACAAAAAAAGTAACATTTCTGCATTTAAATATTTAAAAATAAACCAATGAATGTTTCCAACACATTTCAAATCCATTAAATCTTTATTTATACTGAAGGCAAACAGACACTTTCATTCATGCCGGTTGCCTTTTAATGACATCATCTGCTTCTGGGAGCTGCTGTTGGGTTTTAAATGGGGTTTGGCTTTGAAAAATCGCTATAAATAATAGACTTTTAAAAGCTCTAAATGCACCTCTGTACTACTGCAAATATTTCACAATAAACCTTTGTGTCGAGGGGAGAAATGAAGAGGAAATAGAAATGCTAGAGTGCTTTTATTTTGAAACTACAGGATGTAATTGAGCCAAAGCTGGTGATTCAATGCTTCAATGTCATCATTTAACTGTGAGATAAAAGGAAAATAACGTACCTATTTCACTTTGACAACTGTTTTTGAGGAATATGGTTTAAGCCTCGACTCGATCCCCAGTCTGGTCACATTTAAAAAAAAAATGTAACAGATACATCCACGGTGCTTAGTTAATATCGACCACGACGACGGAAGATCAGACATGTTAGAAATCTCGGGATCAGATAAGGCGGCAAAGTAATAAAGCAGAGCCGATGGTAATCTTTAAACATAAAACAGAAGCCAACCACTGCTCCAAAATATAATCCCCAGACCTGACTGTGTCTGCGTCTGTATCCTGGAAGCTATCCTGGACGTTTGTTACAGAAAATTAAAACTTTTTTTCTCTCTCTCTTGGGGAACAGGAAGTAGTTACACCCCGCCAAAAAAAATTGTCCTTGACACGGCCGCAATTCATCATTCCTTTATTGAACCACCACAACTGTTTCATGAAAGGGGGGGAATTAATTTTAAGCGTGAAGAAACCCAATTAATTCTCCCATGAGAGGGAGCTAATCACGTTGTCATTCTGTGGCCATGCATATATGTGTGGAACAGTATAGTACGATGTGTATAAGACTATATGAACACTTTGCATTACCGTAGTTATGTGACGGTTTGTGCTATTGGAAAAATTCCAGCAGTTTCTGGAAGTTGAGACGTTGCACGTCAAAGCCAATGTGTGGTTATTACGGTAATTTCACTCGCGCTGTTTCAGGAAGCCGGCGAATCAGCGTATTTGTCACCAGAGAGTAGTTGGACATTGATACAAAAACTCAAGCAAATGTCATTTTAAATAATGTGTTATACCGTGCAAATTTTAATTTTAATACGCAAAATCTGGTGTCCGTATACAGCTACATTGTTTTCCAAAACCGTTAGCCTAATAGCATAATTGCCTTAGCCAAATTGCAAATAACTGCCAGATATTGAAAGTTGTTCTGGAAAAATGGGCAATATCACTTACTCACAGGATATTTTCTGGCCCTTTTCTGGTTAAAATAAGCAGGAAAAAGTCCAGACAGACATTTGTTAAAGTCAAATCTTACCATTATCATTAAAATGCATGACCAGGTTTAAGCGTTACATGCAATAATCATTACTAATCTGCATTATCCCACTGTATACGCTGACCTTGGTCAACTCAAGGCCACACAAAGGCTCCCGTTAATGATATCAATAAAAACTGCATCTGCAGGATAAGGAGCTGATTAGTGCCTGTTAAAATTCCCTTTCACGTCGCCATATAAATGGTTTAAATACAGATGAGTGCGGAATGAATTAATGAAAGAGTTTCACGAGGTGAAGGGCGGTGTCAGAGAGAGTTCAGTTTGAGTTTTTTTTAACACAAATGAGAGTGTGAAAATGAATACAAAGGGGGATGAAAGGACATAAATAGGATCCAAAGAACAAGGCAACAACAAGCACAGGAGCAGACCGCGGGGAGGATATTAATTCTCACACACAACGAGCAGAGCACGACATGTACCGCCGTCTCGCTGAGTTAGCATGTCTACTCGGCTCGCAACACTCGACAAACCTGAGCGGTCCCTTGTTGAGTCTTGAAGGTGATGGAATGATTTACACTTCCCTTCAAGCCAGCGCAATTTCAAGTTGAAAAGCTTTTAGTGTGAAGCCGTGAAAAAAAAAAACAGCACAGCAGAGGCAGGTGACGGGCTTACAGCGTTGACGCAGGAAAGTCACGCACCGTACGACACTTTCAGTAGAAAAAAGGTGTTTCCACATTAAAAAAATAGTTTCAGGAAGATATTTTTACCTCTGTATCACCAATAATCACCTAGAAGTTTGCTTAGTTGCAGAAGGTACAACTGTATAGGGCGACGGTAGCTCAGTGGTAGTTAGTTGTCTTTCAACTTGAAGGTTGTGGGTTTGATTCCCACCTCCGCTAGTCTATGTAACACTATGTCCTTGGGCAAGACACTTAACCCCATGTGAATGGGTATGAAAGATGAGTGATAGACAATGTGGTGCACATAGATGTGCTGTATGGAAGTGTGAATGGTAAAACTGTAGTGTAAAACAGCTTTGAGTGACCATCAAAGACTAGAAACAGCACCAGGCTTGTATAAAGTACAAACATCTTACCAGAAAATGACTTTGGAAGAAGTTTGAAGTCACTTTTTTAATAATATTACTGAAGTAAAAGTCTTAAAATATATGACTTTTACTGTACTTAAGTATCAAAGTCATTTTCTGATAAGTAAAAGTGAGTATGAGGGTTGAGTCATGGTGGGTCAGTGGTAGGGCAAGTGTCTTCCAACTGGAAGGTTGTGGGTTCAATTCCTGGCTCTTCTAGCCTGTACTGTATGTGTCATTGAGCAAGACATTTAACCCATGTGAATGGGTATGAAAGATGAGTGATAGACAATGTGGTGCACATAGATGTGCTGTATGGAAGTGTGAATGGTAAAACTGTAGTGTAAAACAGCTTTGAGTGACCATCAAAGAATAGAAACAGCACCAGTCTTGTATAAAGTACAAACATCTTACCAGAAAATGACTTTGGTAGAAGTTTGAAGTCACTTTTTTAATAATATTACTGAAGTAAAAGTCTTAAAATATATGACTTTTACTGTACTTAAGTATCAAAGTGATTTTCTGATGAGTAAAAGTGAGTAGTAAGGATTGAGCCATGGTGGGTCAGTGGTAGGGCAAGTTGTCTTCCAACTGGAAGGTTGTGGGTTCAATTCCTGGCTCTTCTAGCCTGTACTGTATGTGTCATTAAGCAAGACACTTAACCCCATGTGGAAGCGTGTGAATGGCTGAAAACTGTAGTGTAAATCAGTTCATCAAGACTAGAAAAGCTCGCTATATATACAGACCATAACCAACTCTTCTTCTTCTGATTTAAATTGGTAGTAACGAGTAACAAAGACAGTTAGAGGAAAATGTAGTGAAGTAAAAGTAAAATGTGTACAGATACCACAGGGTTTTCAAAGTAAAACGTAGACAGTATTTGTGAAAAACTTCTCCTCCTTTGTGAGGATCTAAAACCCTGAGGTGGAGCGGATGGAGGGCGTATCTGGAACAGATTTTTTTTGTTGTTGTTGTTGCATTCACAAACAAAAATGGGAGTAGGAAGCCATGGCTGTGTGTCTCAGCAGGGAGCTCCCAGGGCCGTACTATGATGAAAGCTCGGGACTTAAGTGACCATAATGCACGGCAATGTTCCGCCTGAGGAGCTGGGGCAAGCAAATTCGCAATCATTACAGAGCTGTTTTTGCACACTGTGGATTATTTCCCACTCCTCCGGCATGTGAATAAGCAGTTTCTGTGAGGTAGCTTGTTAATAAATAGGGGAAATATGTCCATCACTTAAAGGAAACAAGTTGTCCCTGTTGTGGGTTTAGCAAGGAAACGTTATCAACTTCAACCAATCACTTTTCAACAGCGCAAGGTACTCGCGGTGCATATTGGGAGTTCTAATGGTGCCTTGGTCTCTGTTTGGCATTTCAAGCGCACACAAAAAAACGCATAAGCATGCAAGGTACAGTATATTCCTGCCACCTGGGACTCACAGCTGATCCTGGGTAATGTAAAAAAAAATATATATATATATATATATATATATATATATGTTATAGCAGTGGTGTGCTACATCACAATGTAAACAATGCAGGTCTTTGAATGAAAAGGACCTTTCTAAAATATATTTAATGAGGCGTTCAATGAGGGTGTGTGTGTGGAGGGGGGGGAGGTCATTAATGGTAACTGTCACCTCATGACGCACACTCCCACATATACAAACACTTTCAAAGACAAAAGCACACACTCATTGTCATCCTCTACTTTTACTCTTACCCAACTTTGGAGCATATCCTATCCCCTAGAATTTAGTCTGAGCTGAGCCGGGTTAAGTGGCAGAGAAAGCTCAACTTGACTCGACTTGAGCCTGAATTCAACAGGTTCTTTTAACCTAGAGGGGTTTCTGGGCGTCTGTAGAAGATGCAGACGTTTGAACAGCATTGGAAATCAATCTGTCGTCCATTCACACAACACGTCCATTACTTTATACATAGTGTGTTTTTTGGTAGATTTTGAAATTTTTCACACAATTTCAGTATTTGCAAACTGCAACATAAATAAGTTGTCTTTATAGTGTGTAAGAGCGTGTGCAAGGGTCTTGTGAATGCATAATCTCTATGAGTGTCCTGACCAAGGATGCTGTGCAAGTGTGTGTGTGTTACGAGATACAAAAACTACAATAACTCATGCAAACAGGACAAAAATGTCCAAATTACTATATCTATTCCTATTTAGACAGTACAATTTTTCCTTACCTTGGTCCAAAATCTAAACATATATCCTTTTTTTTTTTTTAAACGTCTAATTTTAGGGGGAACTTGGTCCTAATAAGATATCACAGGTTACTTAAAGATTCAGTTACCATTAACAAGCTAAACAATGGTGTGTATGAAGTAAATACAGGAGTAAAATTCACCAACACAGATGGGAAATGTATTGGGTATAAAATCTTAAAGTCAGCTTAATCAAATAAAGGAAGACTTGTTTTCTTACATGTGTGATATAAGTACAACTTTCTTCAATTTTGTCCAGTTATGTCTAGTTTTTCGTCTGTTTTTCCGCATTTTAAGTATAATTACAGTCTGACAGAATTCCAGCCACGCAAAATATGCTTAACCCATTGGTAGATTATTTTTCCTTAAAGCAAGAAAATTCAATTTGGCTTATTTCTAATAGGGCTCTTTTTGCACTGTGGTGCACATTAATTTGTCTTTGAAAATATTCAGTTTCCTCTTCTTTTTTTAAAGTGAAATGATCTGTTTTTACTGTGCAGTAACGTGCAGCCAGTTTTTTTGCATTCATATTAATAGTGGGCAAGACATCATGACTTGAAAGGGATGCTCAGTTTGCAGGGGCATCAAAGGTTTGTTTAAAGATCTTAAACAGGGTGAGACGTCACTCAGGACATGTCCGCTTTTGTAAATCTAAATGCAGCCCGTGTGTCTCTGACTCACTCCATCCTGAAATATGGACAGACACAAAAATGGAAAAATGTATAGAAGTCAAGCTGTCCACTCTGAACTGAGGTATAAAAAGATACAAAGTGAGAGCGGCAGATGGAGTTTACACAAAAGACACAAAATGGAAGTTCACAGAAAAAAGGCTAAATCTGGGCCCAGCACACATCACACGGCCAACGCGATGAGCACTTGGATCATTCACGTTTGTTGTTGTTTTTCTTTAATGTCGTATTATATCCCTGAAACGCCACAGTGATGACAGCGTTAACGTACAATCTGTCAGCTTTCATTCTGGGCTGTTTTCATCACAATGCAGATGAACTTTCATAGAACTGTTCTCTCAGTCTATGCATGTCAAATTTGTTTGGACAGATTTTTGATTAGGGTTTACATTCAACAACAACCGTCACTGTCAAGGGCAAAAAATGATCATATTGACTGTTTCAGTAGTCAGTGAGTGTTTACATACTCTGGCAGACGGGAGATCAAATGACAAAATTGATGGATGAATTATGCACATTTAAGGCCCATTATTTGTAATTATATTCAAAAAAAATACACAAAACTGAACAGAGTTTCATCAAAAACTGCATTTATAAAACATTTTTCTTCTCCAATGATTGATTTGTGGTGCATATATTACAACAAGGTATCAGCACTAGCAGGCTGCATGTTTGCAGTAGTATGACATTTACGAGGTGTCTTGAATGCATCTTGAAGCTTCTCTAAGCTCAGAATCAGAGGAGCCATTTTTGACCCCCTCACCACCCAAAAATAATTAATCTGGAGCCACAAAACCTATCTGACCCATAAAATGAAGATAGGATCATGTATTTATGATGTAGATTAAGAACTACAAAAAAAGTATTGACTTTTCATAGCTGTTTTTACCCGTTAATAAAGGAAAATACAGAAAAACACAGTGTTGGCACATGTAGACCTACTTTGAAATACAATTTGTGTCCTTACATTATTTGTGGAAAATGAATGACCCACTTTGAAATAAATAAAACAATGTGTTTGTGTCCAAATGACCATTTGCCAAATATATTATATTAAAGATTAAAGACAAAAAAATATATATTCTGAAGCTACGAGGAGCCACCTCAGAGGCGCTGAAGAGCCGTGTGGCCGTAGAGCCGCAGGTTGCAGACCCCTGTATTAGATCAACATGCAGTGAAGCCCACAGAAGTGATCAAATTTGCCAGGCTCATTGAATGCATCTTGTATCTGACAAATATTGTTTGTCATATAATCCACATAATGGTGAATTTATTACATGTATATATATATATATACTTGTCCATAAATACATAAATACGTGGGTGAAAAGGAGTGATACTGAACATTAAATGAGTTCAGGAGGTGGTGTCTTTTTCCAGCCTTTCTAAAATAATGTGTAGGGAAATGGATTAGTGGGAATGTCAGGCTGGCAAACTCCGAGCGGAAAACTAACTAACCATGTGTTAGTTCCAAAAAACCAAGTAGCATCGGGTTATGTGTGAAAATAAACCCCAGCTAATGATCATAAAACAACAGCAGCCAACACGACTTTAGATAAAGTGTTGTGACATTTACCAAACTGGCCTCATTCTAAACTGGAACTGAAGAAACTGCACTAGATTAAGTGTTTTATTGTCATAATAATACTATACTAATGCTTTCTTTTTTTTGGTGTGGTATATTTAGCTTTAATGTCACAGGCATTTGGCATTAAACTATAAATAAATGAACAAGACACATTAGTCAACAGTGTTCTAAATAGGGTCCTTTCCACTTCCTCCGACTGAAAACGAGCAAATGCGCCTTTATTACTGTAAAGTGCATTATGCAAGGACGGCAATCTTAACAGACATAGCAACAGTAACTAAGAGGGCAGTGGGCTCAGTGATCGCATTACGAGGCCGTTAGATGAAGATAATCAAGATGAAGCATAAAGACAGACCTATACACTGCTGCTGCGCGAGGATTTCTCACCAGTGATCTCGAGTCACGCCGAATGACTTTAACATATACATCCGCAAGCTCCATAGCACGGGGCATTAAATTTTAACGTCTACATAAACGCATTGTGCAACGATTCGTCCCATTCAGAATGAAGTGTTTCACAAATTGAAAATGTGCAAGTGAACGGTTAATTTATTACATAAACTCTCAGTCTGGACACGGACTCATTCTCATATGGATGCTGAAATATAAAAACAAAACTCTTTGGCATAAATAAAACCATAAAAGGGGCTTCAAAGAAGATTCACCTGAATTATACCGAGAAGACAACGGGCATATCATTACGTATTCTCCAGGTTATTACTGCGTCTTCCCCTCGGTACGAAGGAGACTCCGAGTCGGTGGCTTGTAATTGTAGTTCTTGTTCTTGATGTTGTTTATGGTTAATTAATGAGCTCGCGGATCAAAGGGAGAATCCCCGATCCCACTGGAAGTTTTGACCCACATCGCTTCACTATCCTCCAGAAGCGCTCCCCTCATACGTGCCAGCACAAGACGGCAGAACATACAAAAAAACGCCGTCAAAATAAGTGCATGCATGTTTATCTGGACGTCTAACATACGTAGAGTTTGTTTACTGGATGTGAGGTGGAGTTACTTTTGCTGAACTCATGTTGTTTTAAATGAGCTATATTCATAAATATGACCATCTATAGCATTAGTTTGTCCGGTGATGCTATCTGCTCACTGTTCTGGTCTAAATCATCTGGTGCCATTCTATTCAAAGTGTGCCCATGCTACAGTGATCCTATTATATAATATATTAAATGCAAATGTGCCAATGCACATTAGCCATAATATGCTTTTTTTTTTTTTAAAGCCTATGAAATGGGTCACGCCTCAGTGAGTGCAATGAAAGCGCATCTCGAAATTCATTAAGAGTTCCATTCAAAAACTCCTGCTAATCTGCTCCATCGGGATTCTGGAGGTTTGCTTTCGTTTGATTGACAGCCCAGTCGCAGATTATAACTCAAGATGATTTGCTCACAGGAGTACGCGATATGATCAAACCATCTTTAATTTCAAACTCTCACATAATCTGTTGACAATTATGGTATTAGTAGTATTTTTGCTTGTGTTATTGTGTTGCTGATATATTCTTTTGCTATATATTCTATATAGAACTATTTATGCTATATTCTAACAAACCAAAACAGAAATGTGCAAACATTTCAGTTTTCTCTGTTGAAGCTACAGGGAGCCACTGTGAAGCCCACAGAAGTGATCAAATTTACCAGGCTCATTGAATGCACCTCGTATATGTTTATATGTACTGCAGAACAGAAGAGGAACCTGGTGGATAATCTGCTGGGTTTGCTGAACCAGGACAGTTTAACTGTAACAGAAAATGTTGTGTGTGTGTAGACGGTCAAGAAACAAAGCAAACCAACACACGTTTTCATGTAAAATATGCCTCTACAAATGATGCAAACTTAATTTGAAAGAAAAATTGGACAGTATGAAAGAAAGAAAATCTGTTTTACAAGTAAATACATCTATAATATATTTACTATACCGGCAAAACTAAATATTCAAGCAGTAAAAGTGATTTTACTTCACAGTCTTCCCCACCGGGAATTGCAGCAAATAGTATCACAAGTACATAACCGAGTATGGAGCGTAATAAAAGGTGGTTGTGTATGAAGTTTTATATAATTTACTTACATCAGTCGAGCTAAAAAAAAAAAATCCCCTTGTAGCCAGCTTTAATATAATTCCACTCTCTCTCTCTACACTGGAGTTTTTGGCTTTGGTTTGAGGTGTTCTTGAACGCCTCAGGTGCTTGAAAATCTGAAGTTAGCCTCTTTTATTTATGTATTGCTCTCTTTTGTTTTATAGCAGATTAAATGTGTTATTAAGACAACCAATCACGTGCAGGTGAGAGTGAATGAGGTGTCGAGAGGCGTTTGTGCACCTGACCCCAGCAGCAGCAGCATCAGCAGCAGCAGCAGCCTGTGAGCTCCGATAAGAGGACGCGTTACATCACCACCTGCCCACCCCTTTTCCTTATCACTCCAGCCTCGCCGATCAATGTCATGCATCTTTTTGCCGTTTCTCACAAATCTCAGCGGACGTGTTAACCGCGTTATGTAATTTGTTTTTTTATTGCTCACACACACACAATGAAAAGCGCCGCGCAATAAAGATGGAAATTAAAATGCTTATGCGCCTATTCCCCCGAGTTGCGGCGGGTTTCTCTTTCTCCCCACCTTGATTGTTATCTCTCTTTTCTCTCTCTTCATCTATCGTTGTCTTTCTTTCGCTCATTTCATCACTTTATTGCAATTCCTTTCATTCCTGACAGGCGCCGGGTCCGCTGGGATTACGCTGCAGCGAAACCTCCCTCTTTAAAAACCCCGGCTTAGATCAACCGCACACGCAAGATCCGTGTGAGAAAACACTCATCGGCGTACGCACATGAACACACCTCGAAAAAAACATGTAGCCACTGTCACGGCTTTGAAGTGAAGGAGAGAATAAAAAGGAAGAAGGAGCAGGTGAGAAGGCGGTGGAAGAACATCCTGGAATCATCAAAGTGTAAAAATAAAAGCTTCCTCCACAAGTCAGAGCCTTGTATCAGTTCATGTTCTTAGTCAGTTTGGTTAAATAACAGGTCGAAGCTTTAAGGTCAATTTCAGGAGGGTTTGTTGGCAGAAACTAGCCAATTCCACAAAATAAAAACTAAACTAAAAAGTAAATAAGAACAAAAGCCAATGAAAATTTCAAAAGTGTAATAACCTTAGTTAATACACTATTTTAACTCGGGATGGGGCCGATCTGATCCAGTATCGGTATCGGTTTCCAATACGGACGTAATTCACGGATCCAATCCGTCTGTGCTTTAATGTTAGTCTGCTGAAATGTCTCCACAAGTGATTCCCTGACTGCTCTGCTCGCTGGCTGCAAAAAACGGAAAGGAATAATGATGCACGATCCGTTCAGGAAATCCACTATACCACTACAAATCCATTATTGACCAGAAGTTAAGAAAATCAGCTCTGCAACCTCCGGCAGCCGACATATAATCCCAGCTTTTTATGGTTTAAAAAATAAAAAAAGTCCAGACGTCCTAAAGTAATTCCTAAAGATGAGAAAAGGAAGTACAGAAAGAAGAGAAGATTCCTACGAGAGAGTATCTGCATCTTTTTCACTCCCTCATCCCTGTGGGTCTCTGTGGTGCTGAACAGAGCCAGCGCCACATTCACATTTTTACAATATTTCTACAAAAAAAACTTCTTACAAATCGACAACAGAAGCAGAAAATAAACCTTATTTCAGGCTTATTTTTAACAAAGCCTTGACGGTCTGGACGACCTGGGACCACAAGTCCCCACTTGTGTCCTCCAGGACCTTGCGTTAAAGCCCAGTCGAGACTGACAGTCAGGCAAATGAACAGATAAATAAGTAAACACCATTAAAAATGCATCGCACATGCATAAATAAGAGCAAACATAGTTTGGCCAAACAGACAGGGAATTATTCCTTATTAAAGAAATATATAACTGTGATTTAATTATTGATGTCGGGGCCCTCACACACATTAGAATACACAGATGTTGCCTCTTCTTTTCTTTTCTCCTCTGTTCTCATTGGTCAGTCGAACAGGAAATCCGATCACAACTCCTCATCATCGCTCACACAACTAGAAGCGATACGCCTGATGTCTGACGATTAGAAAACCCCCACGATGCACTGCAATCAATGTATCTGAGAAGACTCTGCTTTACAGGGAGGGGAATAAGAGAACTGGAGCCGTTACAATGAACTGAAATCAATGCAACACGAAGAGAGAGAGATGCTTTATTTAGATAAAGAAGCTTGGCGAGAACTTAGCAGCGGGAGGAAAACTTCATCTTATCATTCTCTCTTTAACTTTTGCTTGTTAACAAATGTTCCAGCCAACACCGATAAATCATTACCAAATATAAATTAAATTACTGCCAAACAGTACGACAATTTGGTCCTACAAGTTTTTTTTTATATTGTGTGGCAGCTAGAAGAGAATTGGACATAAAGCTTGTGATTTGCTTTGTTTCTCTTGGGGAAATATTTGAGATTTGCTCACTGGCAGGTGATAAAGTAGAATAAAGTGAAAATTATATATTATAACTTTTTATCAGTGGAAGAAGCAGGAGCTATCAGGCTTCATTTGCTAAGCTTTGCATAAAGACGAGTAGAAGCAAGGGGGAAGATGTTCTCCAGCCACTGTGTTAGGTTCACTAATGGCAGCATTAGAATGGGAAAGGCTGGTGATTACAGTCACTTTTTTACTTTGGATTGTTGCAGCTAGTTGGGCTGGTCTGAGCACTTCAGAAACTGTTGAGCTACTGGGATTTTCCATGCACAACCATCTCTATACTCTCCAGAGCAATACGATAATCGATACGTAAAGGGCAAGTATCGATATTTTATTAATTTAACAAGTTAAGGTACGGTAATCAGTCGTAGGTGTCGTTACTTCATGTCGCCTTATGGCGGCGCTGCTCAAATAAATGAGAGAAACTTGGGTGGAAGTTACCTGGCCGAAGAAAAGGGAGTTAACAGCGGGATAATGGAGAAAGCAACGTTAAGCGATGCTCCATCCACGTTCAAAACATAGACTTTACGCACTTCTATGTTGTGATTAAATAGAGAAATCCTGAACTTTTCACATTAACGGCAAATCAGTGATGTATCGCTACATGATTGTCTTGCAATATATATTGATTATCACAGAATCGTTGTATCGTGACATTTTTGGTATCGCATATCGTGAGATAACCTGTGACCCTCAAGCCAGAGGTCATGGAAGAATGGCCAGACTGGATTAAGATTAAGACAGAAAAAGCGTAGAGTAACTTTCCAGGAGGTTTACAGAAGACCAGGTTTGTATTCGCTAAAACCAGCTAGCAGCTAACGACATGTTCTACTGAAGAAGAACGGCACAGGAAAACGTTTATTTGGCGTTATAAATCGACTAACTTTCCCGTACACTTCCTTTCAAACTTTCCTTTCCTTTTCAGTGGATTTGCCCCCTGGTGGCTATTCAATATATCCTCACTTCCTTGTTGGCGTTCTATAAAAAAAAAAAACACCCACCTTCCATGCGCCTATAAAGCTCCTTGACTTCTAATTAAACGGTCTCCTCGCTCCAGTTTTGTATTTAACTTCCAGAAATGAAAGACAACAGCGTATCAACGATATACTACTGGGTTGTTACCCACCGGAGACAAAGCCTCGACAAGCATCGTAAACACATACAGACGGCACACTTACCTCGATGAGTTTGCGTTCGTAGCTGGCGGCGAGCTCCTCCGCGTCACCCATGAACTTATTCTGCGGGACGGGGGTCTGCTCCTCGCTGGACCGCAACACTGAGAGAGCAAAGAGAAGAGCAACGATTATAAAGAGAGGGTTTCTATCATTGTGTCATTGAGTTACAAAAACGGCAACCGTTTCGGGAAAGAGAAAATCTATATTATAGACACGAAAGAGCCATAAATCCCCATTTTATTCCAGACGTGTCACACGCTGTAGTAAATATGAGTCATACACCTCCCAAAAATAACATAGACGTGTGCCTGTGTGCGCAGAAATATAAAATTGCCGTACGTGGCACGGTCACATTTGTCTTTCTTTCTGCTCTGTCAGAATGATAAACTCTGCTCTCGCTGCTGTGACTTCCTGCGCACAGACTAAAGTTTTATTGTTTCCTTTGGTCGACCGTAGCTCACTAACCCAGCTAAAGTCATCACGACGGAGCCTCCGGCGCCACTTTCTGAGCCCGTGAACATCAACTAATCGTGTTCCCTCCCCCTACACACACAAACAAAAACACACAGCGGGTCTCAGAAGCTGAAGTCTAAATCTTTTTTTTCGTAGAAGGCCGAGTGGAGGATGGATTTGTTTTGTGGCCCCGCCACACAGCGAAACGCCTCGACAAGATAGAGATGGAGGGAGGGAGATTACGGAGTACCAAACGTACAGAGATATACATTCAGCAAAAGTCCAGAGCTCAGATAAACTTGGTGGTTTTTGGTGGTTTATCTTCAGGCAGACGCTTTAGACAATATACAGCGGTAAAGCTGCGATTGACATAAAGGGAGAAGCAAGTGTCTGCGTGTTTGAGACGGAAGTGAGTCAACCGGAAAAAAGCTCGCAGTGATGGAGCGGCCGAGGTGGTTTAAGGCCTCGCTCGACTTCATAACACCTGTTGAGTGGCGGCTGGACAGTGCTGGACCACAACACAGCAAGAAAAACATCAGATATTGAACTGAGCATCAATTCTTAGATAAAGGAAGGAAGAAGCAAACCCAGAGAAGCACTCTCTCAACCTCTAAGGAACTTTTAATCCATGTTTTTTTGAAAATAAGGTGTAAAGATGGAACCTAACAACAAAGTTAGGTCATGCTATAACCTACAATTACTGTCACTGTAGGAAAGTTGCTCACACACACACACACACACACAAGTGTATGTACTGTATGTGTACGTGCACTTAAACATGCATGCGCAGCTGCTGGGGGTGGGGGAGTTGAGGACGCTCAGTTAGTTTTTTTTTATTGCAGACCAGCTGTTTGCTCGATCTCCTGGAGTTGGGAACATCTGTGCAGCCCCCCCAACCAAGCCCCAACATGTCCACACACACACACACACACCCACACACGCGTCTGCTTCATTATCAAACGCCAATCAATGTGACAGGAAAGACAAATTCAACCTTTTAGAGCGTTTGCGATGATTGCGAGAGCAAACCGCCAGTAATCGCCCCCCCCCGCGTGGCGCGTTAGTTTGATATCTATAAGCTCCCGTCTCTGTCGACCGGATAAAAGATGATGCTACATATGACTTTAGAGCGGTTTAAAACATCCAACTCTTATAAAACTTTTTATTCCTTCCCAAAACTGTGAATCCACTGGATTGTCTCCAGTGTGTAGGAGAGAGACATCTCCAGAGATCTGTGCCAGTTAAGTGGGGAGAGTCCCCCGAGATCTCACACACACACACACACACACACACACACACACACACACACACACACACACACACACACACACACACACACACACACACACACACACACACACACACACACACACACACACACACACACACACACACACACACACACACACACACGCACTTACAGCATTCTTAGTGAGTGAGGACACTCATCGGTCAGTAGTGATATCGGTCCGATACTGATCAAAATCCCTGGATCGGATATCAGACAGATATAAAACAAAAATATAGTCCAATGCACAGTTGGAGAATTAGATCTTTAAGATCTTTAAAAAAAAAACAGCTTCATGATCTAAAATGACTGTATCGGACAAATATCGGTCGCGGAAGATATCGGTATTGGAAACAAAAAAGTGGTATCTAGCCCCTAGCCCCGTTCCCAAACTTTAACCATTGTAACTAAATGACGAAAAGTTAAACCCAGTCCTAATTGCAGATTAGCAAAAATTATACTCGGTATCGGTAAGATACTGGTTGAAATCACTCAGTATCGAAAAAAAAAGTGAAATCCGATACAATACAAAAGTCCTACATATCACGTGCCTCACCATGCACTATGACTGTAAAGGTATAAATAGATTAAAATGCATGAGGACCAGCCAAAATGTCCTCACAGAGACAAAACACCCTCACAAACATAGGTTTGGAAATTTGCCCTCACAGTGGATGACACACACACACGTAGAACAATCGCCTGGACGAGTGATAACCACGTCCTGGCAATTGTGGCCAAAAGCAGGACAGAAGTTGACACGTTTGACTAATGCTGCTGTGTCCATTAGCAGGGAGGAGACGTGGCACCGCGTTGGCGACCCCGAGCACACAGCAGGACGCCGAGCAAACAAATGTCCGTCCCCGACGCAGCCGAGCGCCGAGCGAGCCCTGCTAAATAAAAGATGTGCTGGGCTCCTCGCCACAATAGGACTAATGTGCAATCAAGTGAAGCACTCCTCCTCGCAATGCCTTAAGAGCACAAACCCCCGGCTCTCTGTAGAGACTGTGAAATTGGGGCTTCTGTGAGCCTTGTCTTCCATATCTTATCTTCTTATGAAATCTCTCCATCCCTCCCAGCTCCGGCTTCCTGTCCTTTGTTCTTTCTTGTTTCTTTTTAGTGCCCCTAACTTTCTTCAATCAACAAAAAAAGTGTATTTTTTTTGTTGTTTTTGTTGCCTTTCGGTATGACGTATTGATTAAGGTTCCTTTTCCTCTTATCTTTGTTGCATCGTTTCTTCCAAACTTCTGTTCAATTTTATGCAACCTTCATTCATCCTTCCTCTTCATCCTTGGCTTTACCTTTGCAATCTTCCTCATTCATCCTCCTCCTTGTTGTCCATCTGTAATATCTCCTCGTGAAATCATTCACTGCAAATCAATTTCACTTGCCACATCACGCGCTGTGGGGAAAACATGCATATTGTTAGCCTAATAGCATAATTGCCTATGTCATTCTTTGGGGTAATTGTGATATCTGCTTAACTTTACCAATGTGCTTGCTAAAAAATTTGTTTTTCCAAATTTCCTGAAAACAATCAAATATGACTTAGGCTACTGTGCTATTAGGCTAACGATATGAAGAGACACAAACACATGTGTTTTTCGTTATATAACTACGACCAAACAAATGCTGCACTTTCACTGCCGTACACACATTAGTCCATATATGTTTATATGGATACAGTATATATATATATATGTATCACCTTACCTCCCTCTTGTCCTTTCTTTCCCCTATTTCTGTGCCCCATATTTCCTTTCGCCGCAACCTGTCTAGGCAGATGGCCGCACATCTTTGAGTCTGGTTCAGCCACAGGAAGAGTTTTCCTCTCCACTGATGCCAAGTGCTTGCTCATATCTGTTTGAGCTTGGATGGGAAAGTTCAAACTCTAACCTCAAAAACCTGTTTTTTGTAACCTGTTATTTTTTATTTTTTTGCTTTGTTCCTGGAAGTCTCCAGAAATGGTCCAATCACTACAGAAAAAAAACGACCAACTATCATCAGTCACGACCAAACCACAGCTATCACAGCAGCCCGCAATACCACAAAAGGTGTGAAGTGGCTGAAAGCCTTTTTTCCTCTACCCCAGAATATCTTCTTTCTTTTTCAGACCACACTCAAGGTCAAATAACACCCAAAAACTATGAAAAAGAAACATAAATCTATCATACATTTGCAGATAGTGAGTAAAATGAATGAAGAAACATCCATAGTAACACCCATTGAGTCGTGAGACATCGTCTGGTGACAGTAAGGTTTTTTTTACACCAATAATGACACTTTGATGATGAGGATTAGGATTGACTCGCCATTAGCTAGAGATTTCATATACAACTGCTGTATGATCACATCCTGTTGGATCTTTAAGCAATTTTAGCATTTTTACTCAGGTGTTTCAATCAGGCTTTGGGCTCTGAGCCGTCCACATCTCCAGTGAAGGACCATCTTCAATCGATCGCTTCAGCATATCAAGACATTTTGGAGAAACGCTATACTTCCAAGTTTGTTGAAAGCACAACAAAGACATGGTTTGACGAGTTTGGTGTGGAAGAAACTTTTAATTTTAACTCCATCGAGCAGCTTTGGGATGAGCTGGAACAGAGATTGTGAGCCAGATCTTCTCGTCCAACATCGGTGTCTGATCTCGTCAACGATCTTGAGGAAAGAGGTACTGTATATGTATTTAAATATGTCATTACAGGAAGAAAAACAAGTATCAAGAGAGAATGAGAAAACGACTTTGTTCTGTCCCTCTGACTACACCTCCAAAAGCTGTTACAGTAATGACCCAATTTAGCTGACAGGATCAATATTGTACGTACGGAGCTCTTACGGAGACTCAGACAATTAAATCTGATCATGTTATCACAAGAGCCTGCAATCAAATCGCGGCGATTCTGATCAAATCAGCGGGCTCTTTGTTCAGACAGGCTGAAGTGAGACCGTCGCTGACCTGAACGAGAGGCAACCCGGCGTGTGTGTGTGCATCCAACACCTGTTCTTATTATGACAGTTTTTTATTACACGGTTCAGCGTAGAAGGAGGAGGTTAGACGACGACACGCGCCGAAACAAAACCTGAAAATGCGATGACACGGATGGGCGTACAAGTTTAGAACATATGCTTTGAGCATATGTTTCTTCTAAGCACCGTCCAAACCGGCTTTCGCACTCGTGAAATGCTGCTGCTGCCAACAAAATATGCCCCATGTTGACCCATTCTGCGATTTTACCCTCAGTACAGTATGTTCTTTGCTTGCAATTACTCGTATTATCTCCAAGTCTCTCCATTTGCTCAGTTCTCCTGCACTTTTTTTTTTGCCGTGACCCAATTTCCCTGAGGGGGGGGGGGGGGGGGGTATTAAACTTTTATTTATCATCTGCTGTAATCAGCAGTGTTCAGCCTTTGTATAGCCTTCACAAATCTAAGCAAGCGGCTCGCACACAATACTGTGCAATAAAACTGAAAAAGGACATCACTCATAGTGGGAGGTGATCAATATATGTTAGGAATCAGGGCTTAACGATACGAATAACAGTCAGTATTTATAATTATCAGAATATATAGTATTTATTTAGCTTTGTTGCATTTAAAGCCAGAGAGCCATATTCTTGTGTTGCACTGAGAACATTAATTATATCTATCTATCTATCGATCATGCCTACGTAGTTCCATCTCAGAGGAAACAAAACAAACTCATAAACTCACACTGTCTCGCCGCACGATATGATTGTACCGCCGTGATAAAGAAGACTCGGGAGGAGAGAAGCGCTGCGGGTGGTGCCGTAATTTAATTTGGGTTTTTATATAAATCTGCACCTTGAGCACAGCATGTCCGGCCCAATTTCCACAAACAGTACAGCAGTACTTCAGGAGAGTGGCTGTCGCTCCCTTACCCCGACTCGGGAGGGAAAGTGAAGCGCGCCCTGATTAAAAGTCACATTATCGGTGCACATTAAGGAGATTGAGTTTGCTCTAAATCTCTGACCCGACAGTGCTCTGCTTGTTTTGTTGCTTGTACCAAAAACAACTACGTCTCAATTTCCTGTCGCTGTACTTTATAGGTGTGTCAGCGGAGTAGAGGAGAGAACTTTGTGTGCGTTTGTGTATCTTTTTGTAAACCAAAGAGAGTTTTGAGAATCGTAGACGACATGTTCATTACCGCAATTCCGTAACTGTTTATGCCATCGGAAAAATTCCAATGGTTTCTAAAAGTTGGGAAGTTGCACATTAAAACCCAAATGTGGTTATTACGGCAAATTTCACTCGTGCTGGAGCAGGGAGCCGGCGAATGCAAATAGTTTCCATTTTTTGGACATTGAGACAAAGACTCAAACAAATGATAATTTCCTCAATTTCAAAATTCATTACATTTATTCCTTAAAATATTAGCAAATATTTTCAATGGATCCTTGTTCATGGTGATGCTGACTATTAATATAGAAAATTTCAAGTCATTTCAAGATACTATTTTTATTTTTTTTAAGTCAAACCACTGTCAAAGTGCATCAGGGCAAATGGATAATTTCCTCAATTTCAAAAAATCATTAAAATCATTCCTTAGGAGGTTTGCAAATGTTTTCAATATGGATCCTTGTTTAGGGTGATGCTGACTATTATTATAGAACATTTCAAGTCATTTCAAGATAGTTTTTGTTTTTTGAAAAAAGTCTATTCTAACTATTTTAACATGCAGTAAACTGTAAACAACTGCCAGATATTCAAAGTTATTCTGGGAAAATAGGTTAAAGCACTTACTTACCAGACATTTTCTGGCCATTTATGGTTAAAATAAGCAAAACAAAACTCCAGTCGGCCATTTTGAGGCTTAGGTGTTTAAGGGTAAAAAGGACTTTTTGAGGTTTAAGACCTGGTTTTAGTAATTATGTTTGAGGTTAGAGTAAGTCTCCAGGAAATGACTGTAAGTCAGTGTCAAGTCATGGAAACCAGTGTGTGTGTGTATGTGTTCTTGTATGGGTATCTTTGTGAGGGTTAGAGTTAGAAAACCTATATACCTAAGGAAGTGAGGACATTTTGGCTGGTCCTCAAATTCTGACACCTGGCATTTCTAGGGTCAAGATCTGGTTTTGGGGTTAGAATAATGCCTACCACAGGGTTAGGGTAAAGGTTAGGGTAAGGCACTGAGTTGTGATGGTTAAGGTTATGGTAAGGGGCTAGGGAATGCATTATGTCAATGAATGTCCTCACTATGAATGCAATACGAACATGCGAGAGAGGGAGAGAGAGCAGGTAAAAGAAAACCCAATTATTCCTTCGATCAAAGTTATTATAAAATTATTAGAGGAATAAAAAAAAAAACATTCTGACCCCAAAAATGTCTCAGCTGCAGCATGACAGCTCAATCTGCTGCGACCTATTAAGGGAGTTATCAAGCATTCACAGGGCGCTCGCACACTCTCGCGACACTCATGCGTGACAAAGTTCGCCCGTTTACAGAAACCAATCGCATGCAAACTGTGAGCCAGTTTGCTTGGGAACAATACTCACGTACACCGTGTTGAGCCAATTACTGACAAAGTGGCTTACAAACGCACACAATACGCAGCCATTTGAGATCACTTATGCAAAGCCGCTCGCGCTACACACACAGCGTGCAGGAATCCATACTTGGTTGTGCATGAAATATTGTAAAAAAAAAAATGGCTGCATAAACACACGCCCGACACGGCAAAACCACTGCAGTGTAATTCAGATCATTTGTTATTCATATTGAAGGGGAACAGAGGGTGAAGAACCTTGTCGTGCGAATTGAAATATTAAACCACAAATGGAATTTTAAAAAAAAGGTATTGGATTTTTTTTGAAGTTTATTGGCAGAATTTGAATATGCCAACCACAACTATGTTTGTATAAGTGTATAATCACTTTAAGGAAATCATCCGATGCTTCAGAGTAAAAGCCTTTCATACAGTATGTACTTTAACCCTTCTGTTACCAAGACGGTCGTTACCATAACTCCTGAATCTTTTGTGATATAAGAAAATTCAAACACTATGGACTGGCAATCTGTCCAGGGTGTGACCTCCGCCTTTTGCCCTATGTCAGCTGAAATTGGCTCAGCACCCTCCACGGTAGAAGATGGATGGATACCAGAAGAGCCTCGGGATTTCGGGCGGAACGACCGTCCAATCACAGACGGGATTCGCTAGCGAGTCACGCGTTTATGACGTCAGCTTCTCCTAAACGGTTGAATAACTGCCAGATATCGAAAGTTAAAGTTATCTTAGAAAAAATTGCAGCAGTACAAACACTCGCCGAACATTTTTTGGACAATTCTACAGCCTTAAAATCAAAATAAAATCCAGACGGCCCGATTATCATGACGGTCATAAGAGGGTTAAGGAAGGGCTTTGCTTTGATGAGGCCGCCGCCGTCAAGTTTCAAAATCAGCCCAGATGGACGCGTGTTTTTTAAGTCAGCAAAGAAGCAAAGAAAAGATTAAAAAGTGGAGAATCGATCCATGTCTCTTCATATCAGACATTAACAGAAAATCATAAACAACTAACTTTCTTTTTTTTTTTTTTTTTTAAGAGTACAGGCCAGGAGGCATGTAAATTACTTAAGCCTCCAGGATATGGATTTTTGATTAGTTCTTTCGTAGGATAATTAAACTTAACATAAATGTAAGAGGATGGACTTGGATCAAAAAGAAGTTCCGCAATACAGTAGAGCTGAAATTACTTGATCAATCAAAGTTTGAAGTTTTTTTCACGATTAAAACAAGATTTCTGATTTCTCAGCTTCTTAAATGTGAATATTTTCTTCGTTCCTTGGCTCCACATAACAAAGACACAATAACAAGTGAATCATTTTGGTTTGTTTGACAAAGAGTGATCATCATTCCTGACATCTCATGGACCAAAACGATTACTCGATTATGATAATAATCATTAGTTGCAGTCGGTTCAAAGGTCTGTACTCTTTGCCACAAAGGTTAATCCACGTCAAGACCACTTTTAGTGAATTCACTGTGCATAAAAAAATGATCAAAACGACAAGCTTGTACTGCGACGCCTTGGCTGTGAGGTATAAAGGTCGATTTCCCCGATAATAAGATGTGTTCTGCTGCAGTCGCTGAAAACATCAGCAGTCAGCATCAGCAGCAGCAGCAGCGCTGCATCTCAGAGCAGGCGACACCTCCACACTTCTTCCAACAGCGCAGTGGAGTAGCTTTGTTAATTGACTGCCATTTAAAAAAGTCAATCTCGTTGCTTTTTCTTGTTGTTGTCGCGTTAATAGCCTCGGCGCCGTTAAAGGGCACCTGCGCGCTGCGAATATCCAATTCAATCACACAGACCATTTGTTTGGAGCCACCCACTGACCGACCGCCATTTAGCGCTGATGGCTAATGAGAAAAGGTGAAAGAGGTCAATTTTTTTGGGCCGTTTTCAAGATTACTTACACTCTGTGTCGTAAAAACCTCTGAACCACAATCAGAGGAAGTCATTTTTCGGAACTGGAGAAAGAATTTAGGATACAATTTACAGAAAAAAAGTGATGCTAAGGTATCATTAGAGGGGCATTAAAAGTCTGGTTGCATCGGAAAGGAAAGAATAACTGATGAAAAAAGAGAGCAGTTTCCTCCCTCATGAATCAAAGGTTAAAATATATGTAGGGATGGAAAAGTAGTGCAGAGTTTAAACTCAGGTCAGACTCAAAGCACTCACTTTGTACTTCTACTACTACAAATAAAAAAAATACATGCCATAAATCACTAGAGTAGAGTAACAAGACAACCTCGAAAACATCTGGTCTTGACATTTACAGGTGTATAATGGCCAAGTTCCTTTTGTTGTGCAGCGAAAAGATGAAGCCATGGTAACGAAATGAGCGCGTCTAGCCATTTCCGTCTGCACGGATCGCTGCCCAAACATACGTACGGTGAGTCAACTTCAACACCGAGGCCGGGGGCCTGACAGAAAATACACGGATAGAAAGTTCTCGTGGGAGCAAAAGTAATGAATAAAATGAGAAAGTGATTTGGATCTAAGAGATGTAATATACTGCTCAGTAATACTAAGTGTGTTTGGGTTACTTAATACCACTTATTCTTTGTGGTTTTGAAAAATTGTTTCAAAAAAATGTCTTCATTCACAGCAAAAGCTCAAAAAGGACTCTTCTTTCGACTCCTGTACTACAGGGGTGTCAAACGTATTTTAGAAAGGGGTTTTAAAGGGTTCTCTGGATCAAAATGGTTCTTACTGGAACCATTAGTGTTACCAAGAACCCTTGAAAAACTCTGTCTTCGGGAAAGGGTTTTTCAGAAGCAAATAGCTTCCTTGTAGAAGAACCCTTTTGGAACCCTTATTCCTAAGAGTGTATGACCTGTTTTTTGTTTTGTTTTGTTTTTAAATAGCATTTCAGGGCTCTCAAAATGCTGTTTCCATGTAGATAAAATGCCAATACAATATAAATCTCCTTCTGGTTTCCTCCTGGAGCCAATCAGGAAGTAAGAATATACTGAACAGCCACCAGGGGGTAACTGAACTTGATAAAGCTACCGACAATGCCAGCCCACTCACACGTTTCTCTGATTTTCACGTTTTTAGTCATTTTAAACTACCTTTAGAGTGGAGCTGACGCTGGTGGACATTTGGTTCTCTGGTTCATTATCCAACAGTGGTTTCACAGAGACTTCTTTGTAAATCCAGCAACTATAATATACATTTGAGTGTCTTACATTTAAGTTAAGAGTGTCACCAATGTGGATTTTTGGATTGAATTTGAATTGCTCTTTTACTGCAGTGTCAAAATGCAATAAAGTGAAGACCCTGCGATGTCAATAGAGTGTAAAATACACCTCAGAGGACAAAGAGGAGGTCGACGATCACCCCAGTGATTGCCTCATTTGCTGCAAACAGCTATTCTTCTAATGTCTCAGATGCAATATGTTAATGACCTGTTGATGTGTAGGCGCCACATGAAGGATATTAAATAAGGATTTAGCTTAAGTGTCTCGGGAGTGTTTATTCAAAAGGGAAAAAAAAGGAAAGAACGATCTTGTTGTAGGTGTTTGGGTGTTTGTGACGATGCCCTCGGGTTGAGTTAAGTACAATGAGGCGAAATTTCCTGCTGTAACCAAATAGTTTTCTATTTAGTATCACTTAAAAAAAAAAGAGATGATGACTTTAGAAGGAGGGATGCTGCTGCTGCAGCCTATTAGCAAGTGTAATTTAGACGTTTTTCTATTTTAGAGCTGAAGGAAAGCCAAGAAGGATGGTGACGGAGTAAAGACATAGAGAGATATGAAGGACGGACAGAGGAAAATGAGAAATAAGG
Organism: Microchirus variegatus; assembly: GCF_963457635.1. NCBI lineage: Eukaryota > Metazoa > Chordata > Actinopteri > Pleuronectiformes > Soleidae > Microchirus > Microchirus variegatus. The sequence continues at coordinate 20,685,538 of NC_139818.1, forward strand.
TCCATTTGATGGAAAGCGAGAGGGAGAGCAACAAGGCTGAGGGGTGTTAACAGGTTCAGCAGAGGTCTTTGATACCAGCAGAGATGGCCCCAGTGTCAACAGCAGCGTCATTAAAGTGTCACACGTAGAGACACATGCTGACAGGGAAAATAATCATCCGAGTCACGGGGGGGAAAAACAAGGCCAACCAGGACACATCTGAAAAATGTGTTTCCCCACACAAACAAACCACAAAAACAGAGAGGTTAGCGCAAAGACTTCCACTTGAAATCTCCAACTTGAGACCGCAGTTACCCACTTTAAGCAGAATTAAACATCAACACCTAGGGAGTTCTACATTTTCTTCATATCTGAAGCTGTAATGTGCAACAATTCTGATTTTAGCTCCATGTGACGCTCTCTTTGTCGGTGGAAGCACAACAGCAACCGAGAGCAGTTGAAGTATGGCTGAAAACACCAATTTTCTGCCACAAAAAGTGGCTGTAACTGCTAAAAAACAGGATGTTCTGCAGTTTAAAGGGTCCAGTGTGTTAAGTTCAGGTAAAATTACACTGAATTTGGCAGAAATTTAAGGTAAAATATTAGTTTTAGTTAGCGCTGATGCCATTAACGTGCCCAGCACTAGTAAAACACCACCTAATGTGTCATTTTGGACCTTCCAGTTGTTACAATAGCTCAAACTAGCGTTGATGCTAACTGAAGGCTACACAGGTTCTCCAAAACACTTAGAATGGACGTTTGAGAAGAGGGAAATTCTTGGGGATTGAGGGATGTGTCTATAAAGAACAAACACTTACTACAAATGGGTATCGGAGGCGTGAGGGTGGTGCGAGATGACACACTGGAGCTTTCGTTTCTCACCAAATCAAGAAAAAAAAAGAAATTTACCACATTAAAAACAAAAAGTAGTTTAGAGAATTCCAAAAATGTTTTGGTTCCCTTCCATTACACATTAGCACCATTAGTAAAGCAAAGGATGGCTCCCAGAACTCATTCTACATCACAGTCAACAAACACAAACATACTGAAGTTACACAGAAGTACATCTTCAGGGACAAGAAGAAGGAGAAGAAGAAGGAGAGCTAAAACAGATGGCGTTTGCCACCACTGAATTCCTGTTTTCAACACATGGTCATGACAGTAAAAAGCCTGAATTCACAGAGGACATGTGGCAAGTTTGAACAACAACGTACCTGCCAAGATATGTGAGGAACTGTGTAGTACCAGTTTATTCAAATGGTGGCTCGTGGGCCACATGCAGCCCATGACCAACTTCTTAGTGGCCCAGCCTGTGGTTGAAACACTTGTGTCTATGTGTTAAGAGTCCAACAAACATTCCTACAGTAGTCTGATGAAGTTTGATAGCAGTGTTAGTTCTTTTGTATTCTGTTAAAGGCACTTTGAGATGTTTGTGGGTCGTAAAGGACATGCGTTTATCTTATTTCAAACAGAAACACATGCTAATTTCATGCACCTTTTTTGATTTTATGCACTTTGAGTTGACAAACACGTTTATTCAACTACTAATTATACACTTTTAGGTGTGCGAAGGACAGGTATGACCAAAATAACAGTATTGTTAGTTTTTTATTATATTTTTTCATGCACTTTTGGATGCACTTTTTTAAATTTGTCATCAGCTGCTATTCACTAGCTGCATAACATTTGAATATGCGGCCCAGCTGAGTTTGTAATTATAATCCTGGTGTAGTATCAAAAAATGAAGGAATGGAAATTTCTTATCTTTAAGCTAGAGCTCATGAGAAGGATAAAGCAGTAGACAATAAGTGAGTAGGTCTAAATAGTGTCAGTTAAGGTAGAAGGAGTAAAACATGTATCGTGAATTTGTTGCTTTCAAAACAACGTCGCAGGCGGAAAAAGGAAGAAAAAACTATTTTATCCCAAACACAATTCTCCGTTTCTGCCAAAGGAAACTCTCCTGGGTCTTTGATGCTCCGTCAACCGTGGATCCAATATGGTGCATTGTTATGCACACTTTTTTCCCACATTAGCTTTGTTTGTTTTGCTTTTCTGTATTGTTATACCCTTAACCCCTTTTGAAGTGCCCTAAAAACCGTTGAATCTCACTTCCAAGGGGGCGTTATTTACTTCAGCTTAACTGAGCAGAGTTGAACAGACAGTTGCCGAGTCTTTAGCTTGAAATATGGTCTTTATCAAAGTCTAGTTTTCTAAAACACCAGTCCTGAAATGCTATGAAAGATTATGAGAAGCGAGATGAACGCAAATAATAAATAAAAACGTTTAAAAATGAGATTTCCCATTATCCTGACTGTGACTAACTTCCTCATCTAAAGCCACAGAGGTTCTTCTCCTCTGAGTGCTTCCACACAAAAAAAAATGATGACATCTCTATTAAAAAACACCCGGAACCACTGGCGTTAAACCTCTCGCAGCTGATCCATAATGAATGAGGAAAATGTCACAGACCACTGGCTCCGTCTGAGCCTCGGGAACAAAAGGCAGACTTAATTGACGGACCAAAGTGAGAGGAGAAAAAACCCTGTTGTGACCGAGAAGGAAACAGGCACATACTAGTATTTGTCGATTGGCGCTCGTTAACGGACGCTGACATGACCTTATCCACAGATAAACATTACCCCCGACCTCACACCTTCTGACAAAAGAGCAGAGATAATACAAAAAACTACAGAGAAGCCTCCTGTTGTCATCTATTCCCCCACTTCCTACCCAGCGTTATTAGTCAAAGCCTTTGTCAAATCGATGATCTGGTCCGGGTTTCTTCGTCGGCTCATAGAGTGAGGTCGGGGGGGGGCCACGGCGGCGGGGAGCAAGATGTCTTTCCAAACTATTTAACAGTGTACATCTCATTTCCTCGCAGGCCATTAGAGTAAATCTACATTATAGAGGCCTGTCAGTGGGTGCCTCTGCCTGTTCTCACACCATCACAGACCAACACACACACACACACACAGCAAGACTCATGGACACACTGCCATCTATGGGTAAAAGATATAGACAGGGAGAGACGTGGTGCAGGTGGTGTGTAGAGTACAAACAAGAGCTTGTTCTTCTATATGGAGAGAGACAGGTCCATCAACATCTGTGAGTGATCTGATGTGTGTGTGACTTTAAGTACATGTCTCTAGTAGGCTGTGAGGACCTATTTTGATTTGAGGACTTTGTGGCTGGTCCTCACAACTTCAAAAGGGTTTTTTCAAGTGTTAAGACTGTGTTTTTTCGAATTCGGCTTAGAATATTGAAATCTGGAAGACTGATGCATCGTTAAAATGGCGTTAAACTCATGTCTGTTAATCCCTCACACTACAGGATAATTTGGTCAGATGATCTGTTCAAATCAGCCTAAAATTGGAAGACACCCATGATTCTTGAAAGGGCCAGATCAGGACCAGAATCTGGCCAATCATCCTCTAGTTTGGGGCAGACTTTAGCCTTTTAAGTTCCTGGTTGCTAGTGCCGCTGTCCGTGGTGCTGATTCTGTAGCTGAGGATTTTCTCTGAGCAATCGAATAAAAATAAAGGTACAATTTTCACAAACCAGATTTGGTCCAGTAACAGACAGATGTGACAATGAGCCGACAGGATTATTCGTAGAATATTCTTAACTCCAGTGCATGAGAGCTAGTGAAAGTACTGCAGGGTTCACAGCCTGTTGAGCTTAAAATAACAGCAAGCAAACGAGAATTTAACAGAAACCTCTTAAATTTTTATCACTTCTGCAAACACATATGCAGTCCACCAACTAAATGTTTGTTGCTGCCGCTGCCTTGCGATAACAGATGCACCACAAATTAGGTCGTCATTAGAGTAGAAAGACTTTTTTTTTATTTTATCGCTGCAATCATTGAGTTTTTCACATTAAATGATTGCCTTTTCATAATCACACAAATAATCACATATTCATAGCCGTCCCTGCTTACTAGCGCCTGGCATAATATACGTTTGTTAAATAATGCAATTATATGTGATAACAACAACAACACAAGAAGTGAAGCATGAAGGTTTTAAATCATAAACTAGCCGGGGTAATTCCTGCTGGATTATTTATCTACTCCACACTGCGGTTTCACGTCCTGACAGCAAGAGAGAAGAAGACAAAATAAAACTTCAAGTTCACACGTTACAAGAATGTCAAACACATTTCCGTGTGAATCATTAACGACCTGTGACTAAGTTTGTGAAGGGGAAAACATGCCACAGATGTGTATAAATGACTACATTATCACCTATTTGACAGAATGTGTTGATGGAACCGTGTACAAGGTTTAAAGGGACTAAATCATGAGAGACGCAAGTGTATACAGGGTTCCCACGGGTCCTGGAAATGCTTCTAGTTTGATCTGCCTGAAGAGAGCCTTGAAAGTTTTGGAAAATTGCCCTAAATAGACATATAGAGTCATTGAAAGTGCTTGTATTTTCTACCATAAAGAAGCAGATATTTAGGTAAATGTCTCTCTTGTTTGTTACAAACGCCACCTACTTTCATTCCATACGTAGACTAGGCCTACGCAGAACAATCATCGGGTCATGTGTACAAGCGGTCTCTCATCGCTGTTGACGTGAGATTCCGTACAGAACAATGAGCGAGTAAAGTGAAACAAGAGAGCAAATGACGACGAAATGCCTGGGAAATGCAAATCCAAAGATCTGTGACTCAGCAAAGAAAATTACAAAGACTGGATTGGACCAAGACCCCGAGGACAATCACTTGTCCAGCTCCAGACCGTGCTGCAAGTCAATAAAAGTGGACGCCATTGGGCGAATCGGCTCCTACAAGTTGTCGTAAGCTGTGACAGCACATTGGGTCCTTGAATTTGAAGGTGCTGGGAAGTCCTTAAATTTGATGTAAACAAAGGTGTGGGATCCCCATATATTCACAATCATGTTTTCAGTCATTACAGTGAATGACAATCCCCTGAAATTGAATTGTCATGTCAAGAATTGTCATGTTTTAGACATCTTAGACTATCCTTTCATACATACAGAGGTCACCTAAAGGCCACAGTACTAGGAAACTCAATTGTGCGACTCATTTCCACACACTGAACCTTTAAAGCGCCGCCAAACGATCTAAAGTATTTGGATTTTGCGACAGAGTTTAACATCGCAGCCTCTCAAGTTCAAGAACTTTCACTTCCTGAGTTCCTAAACAAACTTTATCGTCTTGCATATGTTATTTAATCAACACGAGAGCCAATTACGCCGGATATGTGGGCGCCGTCACCGACAGACGTTCAGACCGAGCTAATCACTGGAGGTGAGGGCGACTTTCAATCAGCACCAGCTGCTCTTAACTTCATTATTTCCTAAAAACAACTGTGTGCCGTGTTGGATTTTGTTTTCCTGAACTCCGACAACCTCACCTCGAGTGGGGAACCAGACCCGTTTCGCCCGCGCGGCGGCTCGGCTCAGTGCGTCGCAGCTAATAAGTTGTGAGACTTGAACTTGTCAGAGTTTATTAAGGTGGCCTTTAATCACGGCCGACTTATCCGCAGACATCCAAGCTTCTTTATTTTATCATTGTGGGGCCTAATCATGCACGATTCGTCCTGGGGAAAACGGGGAAGCAGACGCAGAGCCTGAGAGCTGTTCAAACAGCGAGAATGACCCCTCAGTGCTGTGTTTACGCAAGAGATCTGCATTAAGCCGACAATTTCAGAAGCCTTTCAGAGCACCTGTCCAATCTCCGGTATATGCATAACACATACGCACAGTCATTAAGTAGTAAAACTTCTCTGATGTCAACACTGGACACTGTTTCCATATTCATATTTACACAAGGAAAGAGCTGGACGGCAAAAAAATAAAAGAGAAAACACTTCACATCTTTCGTATTTTTGTTTGCATGAAAAGCATCTGAAGAGCAGCAAAAACACTCTAAAGAGTACTTTGGTCGCGACAGAAGGGCCCAGTATTCGCCGCTTTAACCGCTTTCATTGGCTGCTCAAAGGTGCAGAAGATGATCAAATATATATATATATATATATATATATTATATATATATATACATATGCATCGTTTTATTTATATCTGCACATCCACTCTGCATTAGCGTGGATTATTAATTCAACACACTTTGAGGGTGAGAATAAACGTGAAAAAAAAAAAGATAAAGATGAGAGACGGCGGGAGCGCAGAGGAGGAACACTTTATTTAAAGGAAAGGAAAGGAAGGAAGGGATGGAGGGAGGGAAGGGAGCGAGGCACGAGTGAGGAAAGAGACTGTGAGAGGCTCGGTTCCAGTGTTAAATATTTCAATCAGAGATTGAGTTGCTGTGAAAATGCGTTTGATCCAGACTCTAAAGGCCTTTCACAAAACAAGCATTTCTTTGAGTTGGCTGCAGCACAGTGGGAATCACCAAGGGAGCGAGACACAGTCCAAAAAATGCTATGGAGGGGGAAAGTAAGTGGATTCCCACCAAGCGAGTTATCGTCATTATGTTGTAGAAAGTTTGCTGCTTCTTCGTTTTTTCAATCTTGGACAGTTTTGTTGTTAGATAAAAATAAAAGATGGCGTGGTTGCGTGTAACAATAGCTTTACAATAGCAGCGTCATGAAGAAGGTAAGTTTTCGGTCTTAAAATCAGTCTACCCTCCCTCTCTCATGAGCCCAAAATATCTACGATACGATACGATACGATACGATACGGTACCTTGGGGCAAGCGCTCTTTACGTTGCCGTAATTGCGCGACGGTGTGCGCTATCAGAAAAATTCCAAACGGTTTCTGAAAGCTGAGAACTTGCGCTTCAAAGAAAACCGCACTGTTATTACGGTAATTTCACTGACCGGCGAAGGAGAAACGGAGCAGAGAGCGTTAAACATAACATTTGGAGACAAATACTTGAAAGATTCCAGTAGATGTATGTTTTGTACTGGTCAAATTTCAAAATTAAAGGGCAAACATCTCTTATTCGTGCTCAACTACAAAGTAAAACTCTAAAATCTAATCCTGTTTTTTGGTTTTCCTTGACTTTAAACTGTTAAGACGCTCTCTTAACATGGAGCAAATTGTGAATAACTGCCAGATATCGAAAGTGTTCTCTAAGTGTTCTACCTAATCTGTAATCTATCACTTTATAAATCCAAAGAACATCTGTCTGTCTATTAATTTCGACTTTGACGTTGTTTGGATGAATCGTAATAGATTAATTTGTCAATACATCATTTAGAAAATGTGCTTAGATTAGTTCAATGATCACAAATAATGATGGCTAGATTAAATGTTAAACAGTTATTCGGGAAAGAATGATAGATATAATGTGTTGACTACTGAGCTTTTAGTGAAGTGGAAAGTTTTATGACCTTTGACCTTTGATTCTGCTACATCCTGCTAAGCTAACCCATCCACTTTCTTCAGATTCCTGTCGACATTGCCATCGATCACTCAGTAGGAATAAATAATTAGCATTTTTCCCAACAACAACAACAATCTGGAGCCAATTTGAGATTAATTGTTGTGTCTTCAAAGACCAGGAAGCTTTTATCTGATAAGATAAAAGCTTATCGTATGAGCTTTTTGTTTTTTCGGATCATTTTATCCTCTCACAGCCACAGCTGTAAATGCATTTATGAAGCTGAGAGAAGGAGGACTGTTTATAGAAAACGTCCATAAAACAAACTGACGATCAGATTTATTTAAAAACTGCCGTCTCTAAAGCTGTTGATGTGAAACCATTGCTCAGAATCAAACACGATTTTATTTATGAGAACATCGAGTCCATTCAAAACAGAATATATTTAGATCCCTGGATTAATTATGGCTCAGATTAATCATAAAACACGAGATTTGTAAAGATTTAAATGTACGGCATTGGGATCACCGATATCCATCACTCACGTGCAGATGATGCAGAAAACCTGATCTTAATTAAGGTCTTGGCTGCGTTTACACCTGGATTTCACTCATTCTGAAGCCCACTAATTAAAATCTGATTACCCTCGATGCATGTTAGGTGTCAAAGGAGAACATAAATCACCCGTAAACGACTCGCGTTCTCGTGTGCTTGTTGTTGCTGCTGCAGAATATCCTGCAAGAACATCACGATGTCGCCCCTTCATCTGTATTCTGGATCTGATGTGGAACAACTGGCTGGATTGACAAGGAGCAGGGGAGAAAGAAAATGAGGAGCGCTGCCGAGGTCTTCGGAGAATTCTCCTCGGCACAGCTTCATCACGGAAAAACAAAAGAGGCTTGTGTGGAGTGAAGATAAGAAGGGTAATCGGGAAGTTCGGCAAACTGGAATTCCATTTTATGGTGACACTGGATAACAGGGGGTGTGGATAATAATCATTTTACGGACGATTCTGCATCGATTACACCTGACTAACTTTGCTTAATTGATCTTCTAGTTGCTTTGGCTCGTAAGTCTTTGTGTTTTTTGGGGGATGAAACCTATATTGTGTATTTGGAGAGAAGATGTATAGGAATTAGGGGTGCCTCAAATGTGCATTAGGTGATATATCGCCGTCCTTCCTTGTTCAATAGGATAATCGATATGCTAGGGCAAATATCGATGTTTAAATTAATAAATGAAGGCATTTTAAAGTAAACAGTCCATACCAGTTTCACTCGCCGGCCATCACTGCTTCACGTCTCTTCAAGGGGCGGAGAAAACTACGTTAAGAGATGTCCTATCCATGCTCAATTCACAAATTGTTATGCACTCTGTTCTCTTTGTTGTGAATAAATAGAGAAAAACCTGCACTTTTTACTTTTCACAGACGTTTTGTTTTCTTCACTTAAGATATTGTGATGTATCGCAAAATGATTGTCTCGCAATATATTGATTATCACAGAATCGTTGCATCGTGATATTATTGGTATCGTGGACCATGTATCGCGTATCGTATCATATCGTAACGTAGCGTCTCGTATTGTATCATATCGTATCGTATCATATCGTATTGTAGCGTATTGTAGCGTATCGTATCATAACTTATTGTATCGCATCATATCGTATTATATCGTATTGTATTGTATCATATCGTATTGTAGCGTATGGTATCATATCTTATCATATATTGTATCGTATCATATCGTAATGTAGCGTATCGTATCATATCTTATTGTATCGTATCATATCGTATTATATCGTATTGTATTTGTATCATATCGTATTGTAGCGCATGGTATCATATCATATATTGTATCGTATCGTATCATATTGTATCGTATCATATTGTAGCATATTGCATTGTATCATATCATATTGTATTGTATCATATCATATTGTAGCATATTGTATCGTATCATATCATATTGTATTGTATCATATCGTATTGTATCGTATCATATCATATTGTATCGTATTGTATCGTATCATATCGTATTGTAGTGTAGTGTATCCTATCATCGTACCGTGAGGTACCCTGTGACTCCCACGGGGGGGTTAAAATTCAGATATAAACAAAAACTGTAGCTTTTTCTACACATTTTCTTTTCCAAGAGGAGAAGACATTATTTTTTGGAGCTTAACAATAGTCAGAGTTTTGGGGGGACCCACTGATCTTTCACATCTAAAAAAAAAAAACATGGACGACACGCCGACTCCGAAGTTCCTCGTCTCTGCAGAACGAAGATACGACTTAAAAACTATGTACAGTAAGAAAAAAATAAATAAATAAACACCATGGATGGGTAAAACTGATTTCATAGCAAAAAAAATATTCGTATATAAGCTAAACTAAAAAAAAGTTTCCAGTAAGAAGAAATACTTTGCTTCTACTTTCTTTCATCCCAGTCTGACTCCTCGAGGCTTTCTTTACACACACACACACATTCACTCTCTTTCTCCCTCACAAACACACACACACACACAGGTCTAACCCTGTTCACCTGCACCTCTCCTCTTAAGCCTCCAGGTCTTTGGAGGAGCAGCGAGCTCCCCAGCACATAAGAGGCAGGATTAAGTTGTTTATAGAGCAGGACCCTTATCACATAGCACATTAAGAAGCTACAGACTTGTGCATTAGTCAAACACATACATATATCTATGCGTGTGTGTGTATGAAAGTGATTCAGAGAGTGTGTGTGTGTGTGGTGAGGGGGGGGGGATATACGGCGCTATGAGGAAGCGATAAAGAGATCGAGATTTGCTGCTTTGCTGGTGGCACTTATTCAGAAGAGAGTTTTGCGGCGGCGGCTTCTCAAAGGCTCCGTGGGGTTTCGAATGAAAGGGCTCCAGACGAGCGTGGATAGTTGTCTGTGTAAGTCTCTAAATATTCATATCCAAATCCCAGCAGTGCCCCCCCCCCCCACACACACAAAATACAAAAAAAATAAAGCTCATAATCAAGCCGAGACACATCACTCAAAACAGATTACTCCCACATATTTGGAGACTCGATTTTGAGCGTAGACAAAAGTAATCATTCTTTTGTGTGGAGCAGCTTCCTTGGGTTCCTTGAAAAGCACTGCAAACTGAATTTATTGCTGTTGTGATGATGATGATTATTGTTATTATTATTATTATTATTCCAGGCGTAGCAGCGAGCAGAAGATAAATAAATGTCTTTCCCTGTGTGAATCTTTGTGCTGCCTGCTTGTAATGTCACTGACCAGAGAAGACAGGACTCATCTGTCTGCACTCCATCACGACGATTACCACGATGTTAGGTTTTCAGATGTGTGGTTTTCTTTGTTCCACGTCACTGCACGTCTACTATCTTTCAATTTGCAAGTATTGCTGCCCTCCAGGCCAAAAGTTTAACCGTTTAATCCCATGGATTAGCACTAGCACTAGCATTAGCATTAGCATTAGCATTAGCATTAGCATTAGCCATGCAACACTCTGTTGTCTCAACCAAGGTTATTGTAGTTTTGAAATTTCCATTAGATTTTATTATTATTTCGTTTTTTTCAGTTTGCTTCTTTATTTCAGTTTAGTTTTAGTTCATTCAACAAATAATTTAGTCGTTTCAGTTTAGTTTTTATTTTGAGGAATTGACTACACTCATAGAAATAAAAGTGCTAAGTAGAACCATATAAGGTTCTTCGGCTTGTCGAACCTTTTTATAAAGGTTCCACCTGGAACCCTTTTGGAGGGTTCCACCAAGAACCCTTTTAAAACCCTTTATTCAGGAAAGGGGGTTTAAAGGGTTCTCTGGATCAAAATGGTTCTTACTGGAACCATTAGTGTTACCAAGAACCCTTGAAAAACCCTTTCTTTGGGAAAGAGTTTTTTTGTTAGCCATGACATGTAACATTGCTGATACTGTGACCTTCCTGTGATGATTTCAAAATAAAAGCCTGATTTAACTAGTTAAATTCGTTAAATGCTATTATTGTGAAAGACTTTGAAACAACTTCTGTGAAAAAATTTTTTTAAGACCCATCAAGTCACAGTTGAAGACATTGTGGGCCGGATAAAACTGGTTTGCGGGCCAGATTTGGCCCCAGAGCCGCATGTTGCCCTTCTGTGCTGTACGTCAATCGACTACAGCTTCAGTTGAACTGAATTTTGAAACGCTGCAGTCAAGTCCATGACATCCCACACAGGATTCATTAACATGTTTAATAAAAGCAAGAAGACAAAACTGTCCTGCATGAGAAAACAACACAGAGGACAGAGGACAGGACCACGGAGACAGATGCCTCCAACATTTTCATTATCGCCCTCCGTGTGTGGGACTCAGCGTAGGTGAGCTGTTGCAGAGAGAAAAACGATCAGCTCTGATTAATATCCCCAAGGTCCACCTGAGCCGATGACATCACCGCTGCCGCCGAGAAAAAAAGTGCGCTGTCAAGCCTCCACCTTCTACCCTTCACTTCACTTCACTGTGACAACTTTGCCGTGAACATCAGTGGGGCCTGACGCAGGTTTGTGACATACAGCTGGTGCTGTAATTAAAAAAAAAAACTCACGCTCCACCTCCAATTCCCCGTCTGTCATTCAAAGCACGCGCACACACTTCACTCGAGTGTCCTCGTGTACTTTGGGATGCATTGTTACGCCACTTCACAGCGTAAAAAAAAAATGTCACCACACAGCAAACGTGTCATATTAAAAACAACAGCCAAAATGAAAAGAAGCAATCGTGCCGTCCCCCTCTTCAGCCAACATCTCCTCACCCTGAGCGGCTCTGAGCTAAAGAGCGTCTTTGCCGTGTTATCACAGCAGCGCGGGGCAGTCATGCAGTAAATAACTGGCGAAAAAAAAGCACCGGTCGCCACACTGGCAGGGAGGTGGATGGTGAAGCTGGGAGCAGATGTGATCACTTTCCAAACTAGGCTAAGAAGACGAACGGGGGAGAGCAGGAAAGTCAGAAAGAGAGACTGTGCAGGTGTGTTTGGTATGGTTTAAGTGCAATATAAAACACACTTTCCACACATTTATACTCACAACCTTCCACTCCTGGAAAATGAGACAGGATTAAAATGTCCATCTGGACTTTTTTTTTTTGCTTATTTTAACCATAAAAGTGCACAAAATGTCCTGTGAGTTAAGTGCTTTTGCCCATTTTCCCAGAATAAGGTTCAATATCTGGTAGTTATTTACAATCTACTGCATGTTAAAATAGTGTATTAACAATTTAAAATGATAAAAATCACGCTAGTTGTACACAAACACCAGATTTTGCATGTTAAATTTGAAATTTGAACAGTATAAAACAATAACATTTGTTTGAGTTTTTGTCTTAATGTTGAAAAAAAAAAACAGGCCAAAAAAAATTTAAACTGCACAGCCATTTTTCCAAGTCTTTCCTCTCTGGTGACAAAGACGCAGATTTGCCAGATTCCTGCAACAGCGAGGGTGAAAATTACCGAAAATAACTACACATGGGCTGTGACTGGGAAACTGAAAATTTGAAAAAAAAAAATGATAGCACAAACGGTCCCGTGATTACTACTGATCCCGTCATCTGCTTGGCAAGCTACTACTCTTTACTACTACTTACGACTTTAATCTGATAAATTTCCAAGAATTAAGTCAGAAATGTACAACTTTAATCTGGTTGATTTACGAGAATAAAGTCGGAAATTTACGACTTAAATCTGGTAAATATCTACTCTCACTTTATCTTCAAACTAAAGCTGCAAATAACTATTATTTTAGTACTTCATTAATCTGTCGATTACTTTCTCGATTAATCGATTGGTCCACAAAATGTTTTAAATCATGAAAAAAGCTTCAAACCGATTCATCCATTATCAAAATTAATCCATTTAGCGATTTATCGTTTCAGCTCTACTTCAAACCAGTCTGGCCTTTCTCCTCTGGAATCACAGATGCATTTTAGCATTTTCAGCATCAACACATCAGCTCTCTTCCCTTCGCCTAATCCAGCCGCAGAGGCGATGCCTCATTCCATCGCAAAGCCTCACGAGCATTCAAGCCGGCACAAATATTAAAAAAACATCCTTCTCAGACTGACGTAGGTTTAAGTCCCTCTGAACCTCTGCGATCACTTCTCTGCTCCTGTTTCAAGGTGAAATAATATTGGAAAGAGGTAAAAAAGGATCTGTGCTGTACTTATTTATAAGCTGGACGTGAAACATCACACACTTTTCACACATAGAACAACGACACTCAAACTAATGCAATGGAAATGCTGTGCCTGAGAGTTTCCACATGGGTTTTTCCACATTTATCTCTTGGAAAAAAGGTGGACGTGAAGACACTCAGCAGGCCCTGGCATTCAGCGGGATGATTAAAATGTTCATTAACACCGATCTGTCCAGGTGATGAAATCTGTTACGCACCCCTGCAGAGCTCGCAGCGACGACGCCTGTGAGATATGACGCTCCCGGGCAAATAAATCCCTACACGCAGGCATTCAACCACCTGGTACCACCTATGACCAACGATATAAAATGTCACCTCTTTTGTGCCAGGGACAAAAAAACAGTGGCTGTGGATTTAATTTCTCCATGTATACAAACAAACAGACCACCCTCTGCTGAATAAATGAAAGTCGCTCACACCTTTGTGCGGGTAAACATGACCAATCTGTTGGATTAAGACTCGAGAGGCTTAACCAGGTGAGTCTCGCTGTTATCATCAAAGGCTGCCGGTTCAATGTGTGTGTGTGTGTGTGTGTGTGTGTGTGTGTGTGTGTGTGTGTGGGCATGTATTGAGCTGGGTTCACAGAGAGACTGACTCATCCTTTGCTCTTTTACAGTCGCCCTACTGGGATGTAAATAACTTTATAACATAAACCACTTACACACCAGTTACAACAGCTTCGTACCCACCTACGGCCGCTAATGCACAGTTTAATTTAGGCCTCTCTAACACACACACACACACACACACACAGTCTCACCTGCATTCACTCGAGGGGACGTGGGACCAAAGAAGACAATAAACGTCAAGTTCTGCACAGTTGCTCTGACAAAACACAGAGCTGCACACATGAGTTCAACAATGATTTCCCCTCTCACCATCATGACCTGCTTTTCTCAGTCAGCTACTCACAAGTTAATCATTACATATGACCATACATATAATCATTATTTATATATATATATATATATATATATATACAGGTAGGAGAGGTGTGTGTGTGTGTGTGTCCATCTCTGAGAAGAAAAGCAAACTTTTAATTGCGATCGAGATTAGCGAATTTCAAAATGTGAGATTAATTAGTTGTTGTTTTTTTCATCTATTGACAGCCCTAATATATATATTATGACGGAGCATTAGGGTCACATTGGGGAAAAAAATTCACAGAAGAAGAAGAATAAAGTCAGAATAACTTGGAAATTAAATAAATAAAGTCGGAAATTTACAAGAATAATGTTGGATATTTACAAGAATTAAGTTGGGAATTTACAATTTTAATCTGGCAAATTTACGAGAACAAAGCCGGAGATTTACGACTCTAATTTGGTAAATTTACGAGAATTAAGTTGGAAATTTATGACTTTAATTTGGTAAATTTACAAGCACAAAGTTGGGAATTTACAATTTTAATCTGGTAAATTTACGAGAATAAAGTCGGATCTCAAGAATAAAGTTGTACTGTAATATCCTCGACGCCTGGATCCAAAATCTCATCAGTCAGTCCACCGAGAAACCACAAAACCTTGCATATTTACAAATTAATGAACGTAAATAAAGACTTTTTTTAACCATTAAACCTATTTGGTTAGCTTTAACGCGTCAGCAACAGGCGGAGATTCACAGTAAAAGTTTTATTTTATCATGATTCAAATAAACTTGTTTCCTCTGATGACACATGATGGTCATTTCACGTAGTAGTATAATACATTTCTTACATATCAATCACCTTTAATGAATGGCCACCTATGTATTAAAATCTAGTCACACACTCATTCAACACGTCAACACCAGAAAACAAAATAACTAATACTTACTTAATTTTTTTTAATAACACACGTTTACACTTTGCATTTTCACAGCTGGCTTGGACACATTAACACACACACACACACACACACACACACACACACACACACACACAGAGCTGACGCCTCACAGTCAGATGTCTGATCTCCCCGAGGCTCGACAAGGGCAAATCTGAGAGTGCAGAGGGACAATAAACGCAGATCTGTGTGCGTAATGAATAAGTTACACACTCCTATTAGAGCGGGCAGCAGTGACAAATGCTTCTCATTCACTCATTATAGGCCACTGGGTGTCGGGAGGAAGCAGGAGAGACCAAGGCAGAGCGAGTCAGGCTTATTGGGTTTTAAACGGCCATGTAATCCATTTCCTTATTGGAGATGAATAAGCTGCTGTCTGCAGCCAGTTTATTTATGGACAAATTAAACACGTACGCAGCGAGAGGCAAATAAAAAAAAAAAGGCAGAGTGATCCTGATGCTGAAAACTGCGGGTGAGGCTAAGTAGGTGTTCAGAATCAAAATCAGCATCGGTTTTCTTGCCAATTATTTATACAACAAACGGGGAATTTGCTTTGGTGTTTTTTTTTTGGCGCAAGAAAATGAGATTAGAGATTAGACAAGACTTCGGATCAACAAATCAAAATGAAGGCAGAATAAATTAGGAAAAGCAATAAGTAAAAAAGAGGAGATTAGATTTGTTGTTTTAGCAATACTATAATAATGACCATAAAGTATCATTATTCATTAGTGCTGCTTCGACAGGTTAAAGGGTGAAGTATTTAGCATGACCTACGTTTACACATGAACAATAGCACGACCCTGGCTCTCTTAAACTTGGAAAGGAACCCAATTAACGTTAAAACTGGGGTTTGCTCTTCTATTTCTATGAATATTTAGAGGGACAGTCCAGACGAAACAATTTGGTCTTTGATGGGATAATGGAGTCACCAGGAGAAACCTGGGCTGAGACAGAGGAAAAGGTGAAGAAGGTTCTGGCTGAAAAGCTACAGTTAAAGAAGGACATGGAGATGGAGAGAGCCCATCGCACAGGGAAACCCGGAGGTGACAGACCCAGGCCCATAGTAGTGAGGTTTTTAAGCTATAAGGATAGATCAACCATTCTACAACACACCAAGAACCTGAAGGGAAGTAAAATCTACATAAATGAGGACTACACAGATGCTGTGAGGAGGAAGAGGAAAGAACTGATGCCAGATCTGAGAGCTGCGAGAGAGAGGGGGGACATTGCCTACCTACGGCACGACAAACTGATCATTCGTCCTCGCAGCAGTACTCCAAAATAGTCAAGAGCAACAAGCCTAGCAGGTATGGGTAACCCCACATACTTTTAATGATAACAAACACAACCCAAACACATTCTGGAAATAATAATGTTACACAAAATATTACTGAATATGAGGATCTAGAGCTAAACCCTTTTCAATATACTGAGCATCATCCACAGGACATAGAAAATGATATTGATCCAGAAAACAACTTTTTCCCTAACATCAAGAACAACTGCTACTATTACACTGAAGAACAGTTCAACAACACTATAAAATCTGGAAACAAAATATCAATAATCCACTTTAACAGCAGGAGCTTGTATGCCAATTTTGAGAACATAAAATATTTCCTAAGCCAGATCACACAGCCTTTTAGCATCATTGCTGTATCAGAAACTTGGATGAACAGTGAACGGGCTATTGACTTTGAACTGGATGGATATGAATTGGTCTATGTAAACAGAAAAAACAAGAATGGTGGTGGTGTTGCTTTGTTTGTGGACAGGAAATTCAATTTCAAGGTTGATGAAAAGTTGTCAGTAGTAGTAGATAATCTTCTTGAATGTATTACTATAGAAATTGTAATGGAGAGAAAGAAAAATATTATTGTGAGTTGTATATACAGAACACCAGGTTCAAACATAGACTTGTTCAGGGACTGGATGGAGGAAAATTTCTCAAAAATAAGTCAGAAAGTCATGTTTATCTGTGGTGACTTTAACATTGACTTACTAAACCAAAATAAACACAAAATGACAGAAGAATTTATCAACACTTTATACAGCTTAAGTCTATATCCTAAAATCACCAGACCCAGCCGCATTACTTCCCATAGTGCCTCACTTATTGATAATATCTTCACTAATCAAATAGATAATGACACAGTGAGCGGACTGTTAGTTTGTGATATCAGTGACCATTTGCCTGTTTTTACAACTTACAACAACAGCCACATGAATAACCAACAGGATATCAAACTACAATATAGAAGGGTTAGGACAGAAGAGTCTATGGTTAAATTAAGAAATGATTTGCTAGCTCAAGACTGGGAACGAATATATAAAGAAAATGACTGCAACAAAGCATATGATGAATTCTTAAAAATTGTTTGTGTTTTCTATGATAAAAATTGTCCAATCAAACAATATAGAAAAAAACAAAATCATAAAGATAATCAGTGGATCACAAAGGGACTTCAAAACGCTTGTAAAAAGAAAAATACATTATATCGAGAATTTCTAAAACATCGAACAGCAGAAGCTGAAAACAAATATAAAAAATATAAAAATAAATTAACTAGCATTATGAGAATACGTAAAAAGGAATATTATAATGAAATATTAGAAAACAACATAAACAATATTAAAGGTATTTGGAATATTTTGAACAGTATAATAAGAAATGGCTCTAGACAGACTAATTACCCCGAATATTTTATTGATAATGATTTAAATGTTGATAATATTGAGGAGGTGGTTAATAAGTTCAATAATTTCTTTGTAAGTGTTGGACCGAAATTGGCAGAAAAAATCCCAGATCCACCAATGACTGGAAGTACCAATGAGGAGGTCATAGAAAGGAATCCTTCTTCTATGTTTCTCAGAGCAATAGAAGAAAAAGAAATTATAGAAACTGTTAATAAATGTAAAAATAAGATGTCCTCTGACTGTCATGACATAGACATGAAAACAGTAAAAAGGGTTATTGCTGGGATTTCTAAACCACTCACTCATATCTTCAATTTATCATTCCAAACCGGGCAATTTCCTCATAAAATGAAACTAGCAAAAGTAACACCGCTGTACAAAACTGGGGATCGTCACCACTTCACAAATTACAGGCCTGTTTCTCTTCTTCCTCAATTCTCAAAAATATTAGAAAAACTTTTTAATAACCGATTGGACAGTTTTATAGAAAAACACAACTTACTCAGTAACAGTCAATATGGTTTCAGATCAAACCATTCAACATCACTTGCTCTAACAGAACTTATAGAAACTATAACAGATTCCATAGATAAAAAGCAATATGCAGCAGGAGTATTCATTGATCTAAAAAAAGCATTTGATACAATTAACCACAATAGATTGATTTATAAATTGGAGCAATATGGGATCAGGGGGGTAGCCTTGAATTGGGTGGGAAGTTATTTGAGAAACAGGCAGCAATATGTGAAGATGGGAGACTGTTCGTCAGAATGTCTGGATATTGCATGTGGTGTCCCCCAGGGGTCAGTGTTGGGACCCAAACTCTTTGTCCTATATATTAATGACATCTGTAATGTGTCTAGTCTAGTTAAATGTATTTTATTTGCAGATGACACAAACATTTTTTGTTCTGGTGAAAATTTGCAGCAACTTTTGGATGTCATCTCTTCAGAGTTAAGTAAAATTAAAAAATGGTTGGACAAGAATAAATTATCACTAAATCTGAACAAAACAAAAATCATGTTATTTGGAAACTGTAAAATACACAATCAAATACAGGTACAAATAGATGGTGTAAATATTGAAAGAGTAAATGAAAATAAATTCCTGGGAGTGATAATAGATGACAAAATTTGCTGGAAACCTCACATAAAACATATCAAATCTAAACTGTCTCGCAGTATTTCAGTTTTGGTAAAAGCAAAGCATGTCCTAGATCATAAATCACTCTATATTCTGTACAACTCACTGATTCTTCCTTATTTAGAGTACTGTACAGAGACATGGGGAAACACATACAAAACTGCACTTCAGCCACTTTTCATAATGCAAAAAAGAGCAATGAGAATTATTCACAGGGTTGATTATGGGGCACACACCAATGACTTATTTTGGAAATCTAAAACTCTAAAATTGTTTGATTTGGTGGAGCATAAAACAGTCCAAGTATTATATAAAGCAAGGAACTATCTGCTACCAATAAATATTCAGAGAATGTTTCATGAAAGAGAGCAAGGTTATGATTTAAGAGAGAAATCAAATCTAAAGGTTGGTAGAGCTCGTACAACAATGAAAAGTTTCTGTATCACCATTTGTGGAGTAAAACTGTGGAATAATATGAGTACTGAAATCAAAAACATTTCGAGTGTAATCATGTTTAAAAAGAGACATAAAGAAATGATTCTCCAGAGGTACATTGAATAATTCACACAAGGTGTTTGATTACTTACTATTTGGATTAAAATGTGTAATGTGTAAAATGTTTAATTAGAACATATAGTTAAAATTATAGGGGTAGGATTAGATAAGTTTATACTTCTTCCTACTCCTTTTCGCTCATGTAAACTGCGTTGCTTATGAGATGTTGTGTATACATTTTTTCTGTTCACTTATTATATTATTATTTTATCTTATTTATTTATTATTATTATATATTTTTTTTTTTTTTATTTACACTGTCGTTTACATGATCGAAATAAAGATATCAATCAATCAATCAATCAATCAATCAAGCCAGTTTTATTCAAGACATGTGTTAGTATGACATAACTCACTGATACCTTGCTAATATATGATTCCAATCCAAATGCCAAAGGTCACAGAATTTAGCAGATGTAAAAACAACAAAGCATGTGTTTTATGCCAGGTTCTCCGGTTTCCTGCCACAGTCCGAACACATGCAGAGAGGAAGGTAAACGGAAGAGAAAAACGTACAATTTTGGCCTTCTTTAAATTAGCATTAGCTTACATTCCTAAGCACAAACCTAACAACTCAGTATAGACCAGCTGAAACTGGCAAATCACAAAAGTCTCTGTGTCACCCTGGCATCCAGAATGTGTCTTCAAATTGTGTTCCTCATCATGTTGAACCTAACCTAACTGGGAGCAAAGGACCGATAACTCAACTTCTTGAGTCCTCTTGAAGACTTCTTGAGCTGATGCCTCCAAACCAAAGATCTACGTCAACTCTGAGATACAGTGACAGAACGACAGAGGATGCCCAACTGTTAGCATCCCGTTGTTCATGTGTGTGGCATTTGCCTCGGTTCTCCTTGGACCTGAGCTGTCTTCAATAACTCCAGAAACTCCATCTTTGGTCATCTCACTTGATAATCAACAGGTAGGACATTCTAAATTGGCCCTGGTGACCTGCCCAAGGTTAGGGTTAGAGTTAGGGCTACCCTGTCTTTTGTCTCTTTTTCAGCTGGGATTGGCTGTAGACAATGAGTGAGTTTTCTTTTCGACTCATTACACTTCGTCCGTGTTTCCCAAACCCAAACAAAAATTGGTATCACTATAACAGGACGATGGCCTTTGTAGATCTAAAAATAAGAGGAAATGGAGACATAACAAGGAAAATGAAAGAGAGGGAATCCCATCTCTGCCCTCCGGCCTTTCATCGATCTCCTCGAGAGTCCTCGACATGCCCAGCTAGCACTTAACAGGTTAATAACTCCTGATCCGTATCACGCCACTGGCAGGCCAATCTCCTTTTATATATATATACAGCACCACAGGCCAATATCAGCTGACCACATTCAGCAATCAGCCATCTAGGAGTGGATGAGGTGAAACCCTGTTTCCTCAGGTTCAGTGACCAGTGTACCCCCGAGGAATCAATCCCGAGAGGGAAAGCAGTCAATCACGCGGCAGCCAGTCAACCAGGCAGAGCCATCGGAGCTTGTTCTCACTACATTATCACCCGAGAGACAAAGAGCTTCAACCCGAGAATGAGACGGCACAGGTTCTGGATTCTTTAATCACTGCACCAGTTGTGTCACAATACACACATCTCGCTTGAATAAATAGACTCCATGTGTGTCACTGGTGTGAAGAAGAGTGTGCAGGTGACAGCTTCTGCCACTAAAGAAAATTAATAGCTAGCTCTGATTTTCTACGGGTCGCTGAGCTCACCTCGGTTTGCATCGAGGACGCTGTGAAACGGGGTCATGCAATTGTTTCCAAACTAACCCGTGGCATGGTGACGTTTAAAATAAACAGTTGCTATAATAACTGGAGACAGAGAGCAGGGCACACGGTTGGTGAAGTGGTTAGCACTCTTGCCTTGCAGCAAGACGACCCAGTTTCGCGACCCGGTCACGGCCTTTTTGCATGGAGTTTGCATGTTCTCCCCTTTGGGGATTAAGCAAATTGAACACCCCTTAATTGACTGAAGGTGTGAGTGTGAATGGTTGTTTGTCGCTATATGTGTGACCCGTCAGCTGTGATCGCAGGTCCATGCGTCAGAAATGGGGAAATGTTGAACGTTCCATGCAGCGGCATCGGCAACTGCCCAAACGGAGCTCTAGGACAAGGTTGTTCTCCCCGTTGCCAATGTACATGTCAAACAAAGTGCACCCAACAATAGCGGACGTCATATCACCATCAAATTAGCAACATTAGCAACTATTGCTACGTCGCTCCAACTGTAGCCACCTTTCAAGTGTTAAAGCAATGCATAAGGGTAAGTCCACCTTAATGTAATCTACTTCATTTATAAAAACCCTTTACAACAACCCACAACTGTGCAGAAACAGACCAGAGCATAAAAAGTTTGAGTCAAGATTTGAAGAGTCAGGGGATGCTTATTCCAGAGGCGACTGTGAAAAGGTTCGGTCACCTCAGTGTTTATATCGTGACCCGGACACGTCCAGCCGAAGCTGGTTGGACGACCGTAAAGCTCTCACGAAGAGTTAGACGTTAAGTTATATAGGCCTGAACAAGGCCGTTAAGGGCTGTAAAAACAAAACATTAAAAGTTTCAAATCAATTGTGGTAGCCAGTGGAGAGAAGAAAGGATAAGAGTGACGAGCTCTCGTCTAGTTGTGTTTGTTGGAAGACGCATTCTGCACTCGACGAAGGCGGTTTAGAGAAGACGCCAACGTGAAGTGTAAAAATAGTCAAGTCTTGAACTAATGAAGGCGTGTATGTTGCTACCTCCAGGTTGTGACAAGAAAAAAAAACTTTATTTACTGTCAAAGAAAACACCAAGGTTTCCAACAGTCGACCTGAGAAGACGGGGCGCACCAAAGCCAGCGGTTCCAGTTTCCTCCAATCACAAACACAATCTGTCTTTGTTTCATTTAAATGAAGACAATTTTTGCCTCAGCCTCTGCTTAGGAATGTCAGGAATAGTAAAAGTAAAACACTTGCGAGACAATTATGGTCTGTCTGCAAAGGTTTTTGGATCCAGTATGGCGGTAGTTGAGTTCTTTAAATGTCAAATGTGGGTTGGGTTTGTGGAGGTCAGCTTCAGATCAGGTACCAAACACAAAACGATGCAAAAATATTCATGAAAATCATGAAAACTGACCGTAAAACAAAAAAAGTCATGCAGTCATTTTGTGGTGGTTGAAGACAAAGGTATTCAAAAAGTGAAAAACAAGTTTAATTAATCAATATGAGGTCTTACGTTCGTGTATCCGTCGTGTAGTGGACAAAAATAGTTCAATGCTCACTCAAGGCCACGTGTTTTAATAAACCTTATACAGGTTTACTGCCTTTTGACAAATCTGGGAGGATCTTTGAGACTCTTGTAGTGCTTCTGACTCTGTCGTACAGTAAACATGACATCTTACAAGTCTTCCCGGGGGCTTCGACTAATGGCTTCTCATGAAGACACACATGTCCCGACATACGGCATCTAAAAAAGCACTAAAACATTCTGACATTTTTCGATTGACTGGAGCTATGCTAATGCGACACGTCGAGTTCCTAACTGTAGCGGCAAAAAGCGAGATCTTTTTAAAATTAGATTGTCGTGAATGTTAATCCGCAGCCACGCGGATAACAACAAACAAACTATTCTCTCATTTGCAAGTATAAGTCGAGAGAGGAAATCCTTGAAAACAAACAGAGAAAACGGTAATTATCTCTGAAACGCGAGCGCGGGGGGGGGGAAGGGGGGGAATCGTCTATCGTAGCGCGTCAACGAAAGGATGACAGTGCCTGAGGAGCGCTCGAGATCACGTCTGCAGCGCTGTCGTTAGGACAGGAGGGGTTTCGCGATCATGGGAGAATGTGCTGATAGTATATAATAGTCTTTCTTTTTTAAATAAACTGCTCACACATCATTCTTTTTCTTTGTACTCTACAGCACGCACACACACACATACATACACACGTAAGTGCACACTCTGGTATTCAACATCAAAGTATGACGGAGCGAGGCACATCATTAGCAGAAGACAGAGGCGAGGGAGGGTGAAATCATTTAGACGCCGCTGTGGAGAGGGAATTACTACGGCTGTCGGGATGGGAGGACGGCAGGAGAGCGGGAAAGACGAGAGGGAGGAGGAGGAAGGAGGAGGGAGACGGAAAGTGTACAAATGACGGAAAAAGGGAAATGTCAACATCAGCAAGAGAGAGATAACGATTGGACAAACTACAGCGGTGACAAACCAGAGAGTGTTTGTCAAGACCAGCGGAGTTGACCCGGGGCGATAATGCATGCAATGTTTTCATGACATTCACAGTTTCTCCTCCTCCTCCCAATCATCTCCCATCCTCCTCCTCCTTCTCCTCCTCCTCCTCCTCCTCCTCCCCACGAGTCGCTCTGATGTCAGCGGGCCCGAGCGGGCCGAGGCTGACAGGTTGAACGCGGTAATTGCTAGGGACCAAAGACAAGCCATGTTTAAAACATGACACCGTTATAGGTTGTAGGTTGCACACGTCGGTGCTTGGATAACAAGTGGGGGGGAGTGTGTGTGTGTGTGTGTGTGTGTGGGGGGGGGGGGGGGGGTTGTCAACGCTCCTGGCAACAACTTTATCCGCCTGTTGAACTCGACTGAAGAACTACAACAAGTTCGTAAAGTCACTGGGTTTGTGGAGAGTGGCAGTGAGTGTAACATTTGCTTTAGAAAAGGAGGGAAATTGCAGTTTCATACAGTGCAGATCTTTTGTGGCATTCCTCACACATTAATAATATCAGTGCACTCTCTCAGTTAATTGGTCGAGATTTGGGAACAAAGAGACAAACACGAGGTCTGAGAGCATCACACTGGGTTCCTCACAAAAGCGCTTGCCACGGAAAACAAAAGAAATTGTGACTCGAAACTCGAAACGGGTTTAAAACATTCATCAGTGTCACTGAATTTCCACATTGATTAGTGTGAGAGAAATGGAAGAAAATATTTTAATGAATGTTTTCATTCACCCCTTTGCAGCAAGAAGACCAAGGGTTTGCGACCTGGTCGGAACAAGTGTGTGCACATGGGTTTTCTTCCCACAGTCCAACAACATGCAGATTATGGGATTAGGCACATTGGAGACTCTAAATTGACTGTGAGAGTGGCACCAGCAAACCCTTTACGTGGAGGATAAAGCAGTAGAAGATGAGTTTTCATTCATTTGGTATCACCTACTATTTATTAAGAGAGTATAGTCAACCCACATGATGGGAGATTAATCTGTGCACCTTGCCTACTGTGCATCACAGATGTTTTTAGTAGGTAGTATTTACTGAAACCACCCTGTCCACCCTGATTATACAATTTGTGCCTGTTTGCAAGTCGTTTGATGCCAATCCGTGGGATTATCAACCCAACACTATTCAGTCTCTCCACAATTATCTCGTTATCATGGGGAAAAAGAGCATTGTTATCCCATCTACCTACCTATCACAGGGGGATGCTGTGCCAATCTCAGCCCAACATAGGGCAATAGGCAGGGTCACACCCTAGACATATAATCCCATATTGCATATTTTTGGACTGTAAGAGGAAGCTGGAGAACCTGGACACACATGGGGAGAACATGCAAACTCCATGTAGAAAGGCCCTTGTTTCAACCGAGTCGTGAACTCGGGTTTTCTTGCTGCAAAAGCAAGAGCGCAAACCACAACCATGGCTGCTCTCTGCTTCTGTACCGAACACTACAAAGCTCTACGTATCGTTTCTCAAGTCCGAAAACCCTCAAACACACAGACCTTTGGCTGTCACAGATAACAGCTCTCCTTCCTTTCCTCCTAAAACCCAATTAGCCATTTTGTGGCCCTCCACAATCATCCAAGTCCACTTTATTTGCCTTTGATACAGAGGTGGGGAGGTGAGTGGGGGGGGGGGGGGCTTATCTCAGCAGTCTTTAAACAGAGCACCGCTCACATCAGCCGCAGCATCAGGAGAGCAAAGTCAAAGTTATCAGACCTCGCCGAAAAACTAAAATAAACTAGGGTGAGAGGAAACACAGGCGGAGGAAGAGGAGAGAGAGTATAGTGTTTGACAGAGCGTCGCACCGTGAAAATGAAGGTCAGTCACTGGAGGAACAGCTGAGAAATAATGCATCAGGCCTGGTGTGAGGTGTGTGTAGGGCAAACTGATGACCTTTATTATTCTCTGTGTGTGCATCTGTAAGCGTTTTCCTGTTTGTGAGGGAAACAGATGAACAACTGGGACACAGATATGAAATCTGTGCGTGTGTGTGTGTGTGTGTGTGTGCACGAGTGTGTGTTCTTACCGTCATTGGCCTCGCTGCCCTCTCTCTTCAGCATCTGCACCGCCCCCACATACTTCTTCAACTGGACCTTCAGGACCTCGTTCTCCCTGCACAAACACACACACAAAACAAACATACACGCATGTGAGCAATTTAGTCTGTCGTAATGCCTTCTTTTGATGAGTTGTATTCCATTACAATTCTTTCTCTACAAATATGACACCTTGCCACGTTCTGCAGAGCAGTCTTGATAAGCGGGAGCATCTGGCTTTTTCCACGCGCTCATCAAAAACGGTTCAGCTCACAATTAGAGCAATTTGAATACATTTATAACGATTGATAAAATCATTCATCGCGACTGAGTCACCGAGCACAAATAACGCAAGAGGGGAATTCACACCTGTCGCCGGGGATTGTGGTAATTTTTGGGAATTAAAGCGTTTAGACTTTAATATTGTCAATTTGCCTGCCTTTAAATTATAAACAGATGCCTCAGATGTGTGTGTATTTTAGAGGGTCACAATGACAGAAGGCCAGACGACTGCAGCAGCAGCAGAGAGACACTGACAGGAAGTTGTTTACTCTGCTTCATGACAGTACGATGGCAGACAGTGTCGGGGGGGGGGGGGGGGGGTGAAACATGCTGTGACACAGGAGGAGCGCTGAAAATTAAAACACCTGAAATCTAATCCAGGCGGCAGGTGACGGGTAGATATATATTTACAAAGCTGCGACTTGATTTGTGTTTCAAATCTTCCGTCGCACCCTCACGTAGTCAAAGTAACAGGTGGCGTCGGGCGAGAACGTCTTTACACCCGATGTTGACGTGAATCCTTTTTAATCGCTCAATCGTTCACGGCTTTATCCTCCGCATGAGGTGCAGGGACAGCTGGAGACAAAACCGGCGGTTGCCAGATCAATTCTGGCCCAACGCCTATGGTGAACGTGCAAGCTCTACACAGAAAGGCCACTCGTTCAAGATCTCTGGAGAGGGATTGAGACATTATTTGGACATGCATACTCAAACTACAGTGCAAGAAATGCATAGGAATTGACAGAGTTTGAGTGAACTGCACTGCTTGTGTCTCGCTTCAGCACAACTGGAGTCGCTGCGTTTGCAAGCTTTTTTATTTAATTGAAATACACAGGGTGTTTTATTCTGAAAAGCCAGATTTTCCTACTTCCTCTCCCACTCGTGCTGAATTCTGCTGAAACTATGTGGCTCTGTTGCGGCATCCGCCTGAAATGCAAGTGCAGCGTATCCACTCCGATCTTCCGCAACTGTTAACGTCCGTTATGTAGACGTTCGCGACCAGTGACCTTTGACACATTGACAAAATCTGCTCGTCTCAGATATGCAATAATGTCTCGTTCGTCTAGAAAGAGTGAAAAAATTATACTGAGCATTCAGTATTTTAGAGATACTTCAATGTGAAGCCAGTCACATCAGGTTTAGAGCACTTTTTTGTTATTATCCTCTAATGCAAGGATGAGAACTTGCAAGAAACCAAAGATCATGATTTAGTGTTTGGAGCAAACAAACCCGATCATATCCACATTTAAGAAGCTAAAAGTCACACAACCGGTTTAAGAAATCCACCTCAAACCAGGTGGCATTCAGTTTAGTCATCAATACATGGATCGATAATTGATTACTGGTTGCAGGCTCTATCACTTAAAAGTATAATGACTAAATTGCAGCTTTTGTAATTTTGGTAATTGTGTTGAAAACGACTAGTTTCTCTGTCAGATTAGTCACTTGGAGTCCAGATTGAGCTGAAGTCATAAATACGAACTGTTCAGACTCTCTGTGTGTGTCAGACTGAAGCTGAAGCCACAGACACAAAGACACAGTGATGAAGAAGCCGAGTGAGAGAAAGAGGCGGTCTCTTTACAAGCCGTTAGCGTTTAAACATCATCGACTTTGCGGAGGAAATCAATCAGGGTTGGAGTGTGGCTTTATGCCCTTGGCAGTTAAATTTAACAGCCTTTGTCTTTGCTCTGCCACCATCAACCCAAACCCCTCATTTTCAAAGGGCTTTTGTGCGTGTGTGTGTGTGTGTGTGCGGTGCCCTGCTTATCAGCCCTCATTCCCGACCAACAAAAGAAGCGCCTGCTGGGAGATCTCGTGAATCCACGCGACGAGCTCTCCGAGGAGCCGTCTGCGACGTTGTTATCAGAACCACCCCGCAGCCCAGATACTGTTCCAGCCTGATTAAATTAGAGCTAATACACACACACACACACACACACACACAGCACTGTCTCTGAGTGTGTGTGAAGATGCACGCATATCCAGAACTGTCTCATTTCTTGTGAAAATGAAAATTGCATCTCTTGTAAGAGCAGGTGTGAAGGAACTGGTTTTAAAATGATCTTTTCAGTAGTAAATGTAGGGCATTCATTTATTACAATGAAACGATGAATCAATGATTTATCTCATCTCATCTTCTACTGCTTATCCTCCACATCACAGGTGGTCGCTGGTGCCAATCCCAGGTGACGTAGGAGGAAAGGCGGGGTTCACCCTGGACAAGTCGCCTGTCCATCACAGGGACACAGAGACAAACAACCGTCCACTCTCACACTCACACCTACGGTCAATTTAGAGTGTCCAATCTGCCGAATCCCAAAATCTGCATGTTTTTTTGGACTGTGAAGGAAACCTGGAGAAAACCCACGCACACAACTCCATGCAGAATGCAATTATTAATAGTTATAATTATTATTAGTACTATAAATATGCTATTTTTGATTGGTTTTAATTGGTATTAATAAAATAAAAGCTAGTTTTCAATATCTTCTAGTTTCACTAGACACTAAACTTTAACCTCTTGAATCTATAGCCTTCTCCTATTTTTATTCCAGCAAGTTAAATCAGTGGTTTTTACTTTTTGGCTTGAGACTTTTCCTTTTCATTCCACCCTGTGTTGTGCTTTATTGTCATATTTGCATCCCTTTTCCTTTTAAATTTAATTTTCCTTTTATTCTGAAGCACTTCCAGCTGCAATCCTTGTATGAAAGGTGCTATACAATTATTAATTAATATTATTACTAAACTGGATATCTTTGACTTGTGGACAAAAAACACAATTTTGAGGAGTTTTTTGAGGACATTCGATTGAAATTTGACACAATCTTCCACATTTTATGGACGAAACTCCAATCAAAGAAAACAAATGATTTACTGATTATAAAAACAATTGTTCGGCACAGCTCATAATTTTTTGTACACACTGCAACATGTTCATTCAATCATAATGAATAATATCATATCAATAACTTATAATACCTGTTTCAAGACTAATAACTAGTCCAATAAATAAACTGTGCGCATGAGCTTAGTGAGCTTTGATTGACAGTTGTGTATCTACTGTATACACACACACACACACACATATACACACACAACTGCCTTGCAAACCTAAGACAGGATTATACAAAAGTTACATCAACCGGAGCATGAGAAGAGATTATAAAGACACACACACACACATACGGCAACACAATCCAGAGCCAGATGAACATCACACCTGCATTCCAATGTGAGCCATATGAGCGGCGTTCTCGGGGGGAAATTGGCGGCAGCTGTCGGTTGATATATAAGAGCCGTCAGTGTGACAATGTAAATAAGCAAGGTTAAGGATGAATATTGCTCTTACAAGAGAGCGAGCCGCACGGCACATACGCTTTCAAACGCAATTTCAGAGTCGACTGAAAAAACACAGGCGTCAGGGTTCACGATACGCACACATCTGTATAGTTAACAGAAGCTCTGACCACCATCGTGTTCATTTATCACACGCCAAGTTTCTGTTTTAATGATTTCTTTGTCATATGGAGCAAAGAAACCAGAAAATATTCACATTTAAGGAGCTGAAAAATCAAGAGGAACGATGGGTAAAAAAACAGTCAAAACGATATATCAAAAAAGTTGACGATATGGGACGATACCACTTTTTTGTGCCCGATAATGATATCACAAACTCTGCTACCGAGTCATTCTTAAGGACATGATTCTCCAACTGTGTAACAAATATTGTTCTCCGCAAAAAGAAGAAATATAACAGCCCAAACACGACTTGAGGATTTTTGTATCATATTGGATTTTGCATTGTATTCATTTAGTCCGATATCCGATCCATTGATTTTTGACCGGTATCGGACCGATACCGATACTGACTGATACTGATTATTTTCCACAGGTGATGATTAATTGAGTAATCGAGTAATCGTTTCAGCCCTACTGTTAAAGTCTGGACTGGAAACAACGTCAATTTCCCGAGGAATGGTCATAAACGGTAAATGCCAGATCCTCTTTCTTGGGGTGATTGATTCACAAATAAAACACACGTAAACATCACGTAACACGCACACAGCTACGCATACGGAGCTCCTGAGGAAGCGATATAAGCTTCCGAGTTTGAATATCAACAGTCGTTTCTAGTCAACCTTTAAGAGACAGGGTGTGCGCTAATGATGGTAAAAAGTATAAGAAACTGTGGGGGAAAAAAAAGGCAAAGTAAATATTTGGCGTGAAAGGGGAAACAGCGTATGAATGTTCCTTGCATAAAACCAATAATGTAGCAGAAAGTCTCCTCACAGTAATTACTTATGTTGACTTGATTCCCAGAGGTCTTTTTTGTCTTCTTCCTCTCCACTATTCTCCCAACCCCTTCGCTCTATTATCCCCGTGTTCGGTAGCCATCCTAATGTGCAATAAACGCCGCTAAATTGGCTGTTCTTCAGGTACACTCTGGTTTTGTTTGGAAGTAGTAAATGAGAAGTACAAAGACGCCCTCAGAGACGGTCGGCGCAGGAGCTGAGTAATGCTCCCGAGTGCAATTTACCGCAAAAAGAAACACTTCAAAAAACGCGTGTTAGACTTCCAAAAGTCCGGTGCAAAGAAAAAAAAAAATAGCTAGGCTACGGTGTTCAGCAAGGACGATAGAAAATGAATGCATCCCTGGAGGCGGTTTGACACAAACGACTTCCCAAACACAGAAAAGAGCGAGTCTGAACGCTCCCGACGAGTAAAACGAGACAAACTTCACAGCTGCTCCTCTCTGCCACTTCTGAGATGAGCCACACCAGACTGTCTTGAGGAAAGATGGCAGCTCTGCCAGCTAAGAAAAAGGCATCTGCTCCCATTTCTTGTGGGTTTGTGCATGCGTGTGCGTGCATACTGTGTGTGTGTGTGTGTGTGTGTGAGCCTGTGTCCGCCTGTCCAAACCACCCCCTCACACTATGACGAGGTACCACTTCCTGGCCTAAGCCCACTTGACTGGCTGCTTTCCTATCTTCATGTTGTGAGAGGCAACGCTCTGCCAACTGATGTCTAAATAGGGAGAAGAATTGGTTGTGAAGAAGAGTGTGTGTGTGTTTGTGTGTACTTGTATTTGGCATAAACACTGAACTTGTCAGGATCAGTAGACCTCACGGAGAAACAAAACCTGGTCCTAATGAGACAGAACCTAATTTCTGAGAAGGTTAAGGCTGAGATTTCAACTGCGCTTAGGTCACCTGGTTAACTGGTTAAGGTTTTGATTAGGGATATTCAAATGAATGGAGGTCTGTATGAACCTGTGTGTCTGGGGGCCCCCCATACTTTTAAAGCCCTTTTTCAGGGTTAAGACTTGGTTTTGGGATTAGGGTTTGAATTGGGTTTAGGTTAGGATTAGGGTTAGGGTTAAGGTTAGGCACTAAGTTGTGATGGTTAAGGTTAGGGTAAGGGGCCATCACGCCTATCAGATAATGACTTTGGTAGGAGCTGAAGTCACTTTTTATTAAAGTAAATGACATTTGTTGTACTTAAGTATCAAAAGTTGTGGTAAGGGTTAAGGTTAGGCACTTAGTTGTGATGGTTAAGGTTAGGTTTAAGGGGCCATCACGCCTATGATGCGACTTGCGCCTTGTATAAGTTATCTTACCAGATAATGACTTTGGAAGAATCTGAAGTCACTTTTTAATAATTTTACTTAAGTCAAAGTCTTAAAGTATATGTCATGTATTTTAAGTATCAAAAATTAGGGTTAGGGTAAGGGTTAAAGTTAGGCACTTAGTTGTGATGGTTAAGGTGAGGGTAAGGGGCCATCACGCCTATGATGCCACTAAGACCATCTTGTATCAAGTAACGTTAAGGTATCTTACCAGAAAATGACTTTGGTAGAAGTTGAAGTCCCTTTATATTATAATTACTTCAGTAAAAGTCTTAAAGTATATGACATTTACTGTACTTAAGTATCAAAAGTAATTTTCTGATTAAAGTAGAGGAGTTGGGATTGAGACATGGTAGCTCAATGGTAGGGCGAGTTGTCTTTCAACTGGAAGGTTGCGGGTTCAATTTCTGTTCCACTTAACCCCATGTTGCAGCAACTAGGGATGGGAATTTCACAAATTTTTAGAGTCGATTGTCGAGGTCCACATGTCGATTTTTTGTCGACTTTTTTTGTCGACAGCAGCAAAGCGTGGGTGGAAATTATTCTACACTGTAGTACTTCATTTTAGGCTCAAAAACATGGCTGTAATGTCCATTATTGACCATCAGAACAGCTTTTTTGCAAAATCACCATCATGTTCAGTTGAAGATGACCTAAATGTAGTGACAGAGACCATTAACTGCTCAGGAAAGTGTTTACAGACGTCATAAATCAAATGAGAAACAGGCAAATGTTTCTTTTGTAGTCCCTACATTGCTTTTTCGGTGAGTATCGAGTTGAATGTGCTGTAAGATTTCAGGCTGGAAGGCACGGTGAGGTGGTCTTTCATGTTATATTTGGACGGGTGCTTGAATAAGAGTCCAGCTGCTGTACATCTTGAGTTTTGTGTGCGAGTAGCTCAGGAGAATGAGCTCGGTTTAGCCCACTCCCCTCTGCCGGCGTTTACGTCAGCCGAAAAAATCTATCTATGGCGACTCGCTCATCCTCTGCCGCCTACGCATAAAAGCCGGGCTCACACACACACACACACTCACACACACACATGACGCAAGATGCTGGTAAAAGTTAAACATCGAAACCTGAACACTTTTGTCCAACGTTAGTGCCCATTAAACGATCAAGTTGGGAGTTTAAAGAGGTCAAAGAGGACGCCAACGGTGTTAGGATGTTACCGTTCAGGCGTCAGATTCTATATCAGGCTTTTCTGGCTTCCGGTTCAGCCTCACAGTGTGCGATTGGAGCACAAAGGAATTGTGGGATACATAGCAACCGTTGCCAGTAGCCCCCTTTCCACTGAACGATTCTCTGACAGCTTTCAGCGCTCACTCAGTGGCTAGCTGCTCCTTCGGTTGATATTTATAGCCGCTATTGATCGAGGCAGATTTGGCTGAGAAGGGGAAAAAGCAGCACTTGAGATTTAGCGCGCGGACAATATCGCTGAGTGCAAGTCTGCGTGTTGCACTCAGACTCAGACGTGTGGACTGCATGTCACAGTCGACCCGCAGAAAGCGCAGGGCAAACGTGACGCCATCACTCCTTCCTCCCCCCCCCCTCGCCCCCAACACTCTTTGCACTTTAACGTGCTTCATGTGAACAAGGAAACCATCAAGTCTTGGCAGCGTCCGCCGCAGACGACAAGGCCGTCAGCTGCAGCCGCGCGTCCCTTAGCACGTAACGACTTTGATTAGCTGGATCAATCCGAGCAGGTGGCTTGGCTTTTACTGTAGGAGGCTACTATCTGAACACAGACTGGCTGAGACTGCTGAAGGA
The DNA here is from genome assembly GCF_963457635.1 of Microchirus variegatus. Classification (NCBI taxonomy): domain Eukaryota; kingdom Metazoa; phylum Chordata; class Actinopteri; order Pleuronectiformes; family Soleidae; genus Microchirus; species Microchirus variegatus. The sequence continues at coordinate 20,719,202 of NC_139818.1, forward strand.
TGACTAATCCTCTATTTAAAGGGCTCGGGGCTCAACTGAAGACTCCTGGCATACAGGAAATCAATTGTCGACGCCGGGGTGACGCAGATTCACTTTCAGGGGGGAAACGGTGTGTGTGTGTGTGTGTGTGTGTGGGTCACTCAGTGGGACAAAAAAAAAAGTGTGTTTCATCGAGAAATTATAATCCACAATGAGCGTGCCAATAATTTTCAATCAAGGGGAGACGGGAAGAGTGATACTCGGAGAAACTGCAGTCCCTCTCGGTTTTAGCAGTAATTACTGTGATTATGTGTAAAACAGCGATGCGGCTACTGTCGGCACACAGCACAGTCAGCAGCAACAAAGCAGTTTAAAGCACAGACGTGAAGCTAGGTCCTCTGGGCTGTTACAGCTTTTACATAAACGTCTAATGGTGTCGCTGGACAGCAGTTAATAAAGGGGAACTTAAAAACACAGTATGTAATCTCTGCCATGCCACTAGGGGTCACTGCTTGTAACATCACATTTCAGCTACATATTGACCCAAATGAGGCACACTGGATGTGTATTCTGACTCTGACTGAACCAGGGGTCTCAGTTTAGTATTAAACTAATCCCAAATAAGCCGTAAAACCTATTTGACCCATAAAATGAAGATAACATCATGCATATAGTTGTGTATATATATATAAACAGATCAGACTGTGTTGCATTTATGAAAACTGCTGCCATATATGTACAGAATGAGTCTTAAGAAATCTTAAATCATGTTAATCTCCCACACTGTATGTACTAGTTATCACACTAATGTACTTAGGGTTGACACACCTTGGTTGACATCAAATTCAAGGCCTTTTCAAGGACTTTCAAGGACCAATTCCATCGAATTCAAGGACAGAATGTGCCGACACGGCTTAAGATGAGCATAACGTCGTCATTTGTGCTCTCTTGCTTAACTTTTCTCGCTCATTGTTCTGCAAGAAATGTCACGCCAACGGCGAAGAGAGAGACAGTGGACAGTATCCACAACAACGCTAGTAATTATGACTCCATGTTTGTTCTGGTTAGGCCGAGACCTTTACCTAAAAATCTTCACGTTCTTTCAATGACCTCTCTCGAAAAAACTTTCAAGGATTCCCAGGACCCGTGGGGACCCTGTGTACTTTTAACTCGCCACCGCAGCTGCTTCATACCTGGCCAGTGCCTGGACCTTGGCCGAGTGTCTCTCCTCCAGCTCTGCCAGCTTCCTCTTCAGCAGATCCGTTTCTTGCCTCAGGCCAGCTGAGTGTTCCATCTCCCCGTCCAGCAGAGAGCGCAGAGACCTGACAAACACACACACACACACACACACACACACACACACACACACACACACACAGACACAGACACAGACAAACACAAACGTCCTATTAAAATCCCTACCAGATTTTATATTCAGTAGACGTTTCCTCTACGCAGACCCCAATCTTTAACATTCACACAAAGTATCTGTTGACATTTTGGGTGCGATGTTATTTTAATCTCAAAACCACAGATAAACATAATCAAGGGTGCTTAATTTGACGAGCAGAGTGAAATTCAGACACTCGTCGGTGAGTGCTACACTGTTCATTTCATGCAACGGGTCCAAATCACAGTTTATCATTTAAAAATCTAAATGCCGCTTGGCAGACGACTCGCATTAATTATGATTAATCACAAAAAGATGTTAAATCCTAAAAAACAGTTTATTCTGATCACGTTTATTCTGCGTAGTTGCCTGTGTGCGTGTATGTATTTGCATATTTATCTATTTTTTATTTTTTTTATTTTAACTAGGGATACTGGTTATGGGTTTATAGATATTGCTCATAGATTATATAATTGATAATAAGGAGTGATTGTATTGAGAATGCATATTTTCTTTGTGTCGGTATGCATGTATGTATGTATATATGTATATATATATAGGTGTGTTTTTATATGTGTTTTCACTTTTTATTTAATTTCTATTATTATGTCTGGGTTTTTGTTGGAAAACTCAATGAACACATTGTTCAAAAAACAAAACAAAACAAACTAGAAAAGCACTCGGAGAGCACGGACCTCCGCCAAGGCAACTCAGCCCCCCACAAAATAGCGATAAAAATAGTGATAGCCTCTACGGATGTTGCCCAGAATTTAATCTCTTGTTCCTACTCCCATTGCGGACATTTGCTGAAAATGTAATCCAAATCCGTCCGTGACTTTTTCTGAGTCATGTTGCTAACAGACAGACAGACAGACAAACAAACTCCGGCGAAAACATATACCTCGTGGCAGAGGTCAAAAAACACACAACTGAACTGTTTTCTGCCTGACGCGATTAATGTGGAAGATCATAACGATAACCGTTTGTGTGTAGATAGATAAAGTATTTTTTTTTTACGTGTTTTGCTCCTCCAGCTCGTCCTTTCTGTTCATCATGGCGACGATGGCCTGGCGCAGCTCCACTGCAGAGAGAGAGAGAGAGAGAGTAAGAATGTGAGACTAAAACTACCCTAATATACATAAAATAAACACACCAATAAACATGGACTAATGACTTTCAGTTTGCAAGTGTAGAAATAATAACACAAGCCCACTTTCACTCTCTCCTGAATTAATGCTGCACTTTTGTTCCACCCGTGCTCTGGTAAAATTATGTTTTATATTCTGCCGCTGACAGAAGTTTCTATTTTCCCTCCGCCTCACAGAGAGCAGGTTGTTTATTGCAAAAATCCTACTTTTATGTATATAAAAATTTTCTGATATAAAAATACACACGAGACGAGACAATAATGTAGAGATATATGTAGTGGCGACCGACTAAGATTCGCATTAAACTAATGTTATTCCTTAAGAATTATCGGGAAACAAATTTATTATCGACATATCAAGTTTGCTAAACAGAATTTAGAAGAAACATGTGAGTTATTATTGCCATTTCCACTTATAAATAACATCGACAAGCACCTGGTGATGGGAACCATAGCCCACACAACAGAAAAACTGATCTCAGACACTTATAATCAAGACGTGATTTGCATGAAGCCGGAAGCTGGTTGTATTTAAATATTTATCAGCTTTACACAGTCAGACAAACGACGACGAATGATCCGTGAGGCGGAGAGAGGGAAAAAAAAGGAAAAGGAGGCAAGATTAACAGCTTTAAAACTCAAGGAAGTCACTGGACCAGGATCACATCCATCTGTTCATGTGGATACGAGATAATAATTGCAGTGCTTGTGGTGTCCACAGGGGGAGCTACTGCTCTCAAAAAACAACAACAAATAAATAATATAAATTACCTTTTGACAAATCATACTCAATATTTTCTGGTCCCGGCTTCTGAATACCAAGGAACGACAGTGGATGAGTGGTAGAAAGACTCGCCTTTCAATGTCAAGGCTGAGGGTTTAATTCTCGAGCTGAAACAATGAAAATCCTTGAAAACTTTGAAATAAAAACACAGAACAATGTCGATCTACTTGAGATTATTATTACGTGGATCCAAACACATCCAAATATCTCCAGAACCCCTGGCCTAAACAAAGCATTATCCCCAACCTTAAGCATAAGTAGTTAACGTCTGACCTTAATGTTAAAGGTGAAGTAAGTAGTTTATAGTGCCATCTAGAGGAGAGGCTGAAATTTACAACAAAGACCTGCTGCTCTGCTCACCCCCTCCCTTCCCTGAGCGCTACGGTATCCGCAGCCGGTCAAATGTCGAACTCGTCGTCTTTCTCCGTGTCAGCAGATGAGGTTCGTGAGGCGAGGGAGAGGGCGAGCTACCGCGGCCGTAGCAGACGAAGCGGAGAGAGAGGAGGCGGGACTTCCGCTACAAGTAAAGAGACGCTTGATTTGTTCTCTCGCGTTTGTCCTTACAGGCTCCGGTAGAAACATGGCATCTCGCTGCTAACAGTGGCTATGCAACCGCGGCCCGCGACCATGTTATTTTACATGACTTTTTGAAACACTACGAAAATGAAACAAAAACTATTATACAGCGACTAGACAATGCAGGAGCACATAATATGTATAAAAAAGTGGATTTTGGGTTATATAAACCCATAAATACTACATATTGTCCCTTTAACTTAACCACAATTCAAATCTTAGCCCTAAACATGAACAGTTCCTCAAAAATGAGGTTCTGCCTCATTAGGACCAACTTTTGGTCTCCATGAGGTCGAGTGTTTCATGCCAGAAAAAGAGGTAACAAATACAAGCGCACACGCACACTCACACACACACACACACACACACACACACAGGGACCACGACTCTATTCGTCTAACTAATGTAGAGTGTCAACGTAGGTTCAGTCATAAGTAGGTCTCCTTCAGCTGTGAGCAAAGAGCCCGGGCTGAGTGAGGAGGAAGAGGAGGAGAACAAAGAGTAAGAGGAGTGTGAAAAAAGAGCACATTTATTTTATTATCACCACACCAACCAACCAACCAAGCGCTCCATTCTCTACATCTGCAGGCCAGAAATAAACGTGACCTTTACTCCAAACTACACGTTTACTGCGGTGGAGCCATTAGGGACGTTAGCGGGGGAGCTGAGGCGAGTCTGACGTCACGGGAAACACAGCGCACGTGCACGTGTGATTATATATACGTACGTGCACAACGTGTCTCCATGAGAACCTGCCGCGCCGCGGCTTAATTGTTCCAATAATAGCGGCATTAGCGCAGAGCTAGACCATGTAATCGCGGGGCTTTGTGAATTATAGACTCCATACTCTCTAATCAATGGAGCACCGGCTCTCGCATGCAATCAAACGTTGGACGACGGACACGACCGAGGCCGAGCGACCACCTCCACCTGTCCTTCTATCTTTATCTTTTGTTCTTCAGCTTCTTTGTATCATGTGAATATCGTCTGGTCTCCATGTTCCATATAGTAAAATTTCGGGTTTTGGGAAAGACATTTTACTAAAAAGCCGACTATAATTGTGAGCTGTAGCTATTTTATGTTTTTTAATCAGCGTAATCCATGTGAGCAGATGTTCTTTGTTTGAAACTGAATTGAGTGAGAATTATTGTCATTGTGTCACTCCAAAAAATATAGTACACGGTGCATTTTGTAATAAATCTAAAGCAACTGGCCGTAAAATCCTCCTAATATGTCACAGAGACTCTGGAATAATGTTCATATACCACCTACCGCCGTCTACCAATCATTGCAGTCAGTAGAGTCTCAGCTGCCGAGCAACCACAGATTGCCAGTTACGTCTGATCTACAATGGCGGAAAAAACGAAACGGAAAAGACCTCGGTATTTTAAATTTGAGTGTAGTAACCGTTTTTGGCCACATTCTTACATATGGCGCATTTAACTCATTCATACACAAATACACAAAGATTAAGCTGCAACATCAATGCCTAAAAAGATACAATGTAGCCCAAAATAACAGTATAAAAACTCCAAATCACTCCAACTAATGATTATTTTCAGAATGGAGTAACCTGACGATTATTTTCCCGATTAATCGAGGACTTGTTCGCTCCATAAAATGTCTGAAAATATTGAACGGTGAAATGACGACGCTCCTAAATGTCCACAAACCAATATTATTATATCAGTTTTAATGATTTCTTGGTTATGAGGAGCAAATAAAACCAGAAAATATTCACATTTAAGAAGCTGAAAAATCAAAAAGTTGTAATTATTGGAAAGAAACACTCAAACCGATGAATTGATGAATGTTTCAATCATTCAAATGTCTTCTTTAACAGCCGTTTCTATGCTCAGTTTTTCACACACACACACACACACACACACAGCAGGAGCTTGCAATAATAATCTGTGTGTGACTCATAAGCCTTGATCATTAACAGGGCAAACACTGCTCTTCAGCATTGTTGTGATGATACAGTCTATTTATAGCATGTCTCGTTCTTCACTCGTCATGGTTAAGATATCTTGATATTTAGCCCAAATATGGGTCAAAAAACAACTATCCAAACTATCGTTCTACATCTTTCATTTCACCATCAATGGCTCCCGCAATAAAGGTCACTTCTTTCAAACCTCTCACCTTCAGATTCACCGACAGGACAACTTTGTATGAGAAAAAAATATGACATAACAGCAACTATTTCTTTCATAAGTTTGGTAGAAAATCTCCTTTCAGAGTCACATAATTTTACATTTCACAGCGGTTTCCGTTGCACATTCATCACCCTAACGAGTACAAAGAACTCCACGTCCCTTCAAACCCTTCGTTTACGAGATTATGAGACGTATTTTAGCGAGTAGATCACAATCAGAAACCCAAAATCCGCAATGATGTATTAACGGTGATTGTAATGTGATTCTTAATCATTGGGCCCTTTTCTACTTCCTCATCACGAAAAACAGACAAAAAAAGAAAAGAAGTTGCTGTATCTGTTGCTTTAAGGTTGTAAAAGCACTGAGACCATAAGATATCGAGAGCAAGAGAGCGAGGGAAAAAGTCAAAGGGTGGTGGTGCTTCCCTTCAAAATGCCAAACTCTGTTTTGGCTGCGTTGCATTCTGCTCTATTGAGCCAACAGAAGGCGTAGAATGTGTTATCTGTGCCTCTGTCGGCATGGATTTTTCCCGCTGTGATTGCTGAATGTCAGAGAGTCTGGAGGAAAAAAAAAATGCTTGTTGCTCTTTGATTTTTTTTTTTATTATTATTATTACAGGAGGCAAAGAGAAACTGCAAAAACTGCAATGTTTACAGCAACGTTACAGTGAATTCATGTCAGGTAGTTTTAGATTACCGTGTGTAAATATGTAAGTTTGGAGTCTTGACGTACAGTATCCGTTCAAAGGTTTGGAGTCACTTAGAAATGTCCTTATTTTTGAAGGAATAGCACTTTTTTTTCCAATGAATATAAAATTTAATGAATCAGAAATACACCCTATACATTGTTAATGTGGTAAACGACTATTCTAGCTGCAAACGTCTGGTTTTTAATGGAATATGTACATAGGTGTATAGAGGCCCCTTCCCAGTGTTCTAATGGTACATTGTGTTTGCTAATCATGTTAGAAGGCTATTGGATGATTAGAAAACCCTTGTGCAATGATGTTAGCACAGCTGAAAATGTCTTGACTATATTTTCTATTCATTTTGCAAGTCTTTCGATGAATAAAAGTGTGACTTTTAATGGAAAACACACACAAAATAGGGCACATGACAATAAACTGTTCTATTGTACAGTATTTACACTCTTTCACCCATTTTTCAACAAGAAACGTTGTTGTTCAGTTGACAATAAAGACAATATTGAATCTCGATATCGATCGTCCACTTTGGATAAATGCGTTTTGAAAACACACACCACTCTATATGACGTAGACGAGAGAACTCCAGTGGTGAAATGCTGTCGAGGAACGGTAGTGAATCATTGAATCTGTGCCTGGAAGGCTCGGTTCCACTGAGGGGTAAGCAAATCCCAGAGTTTAATCAAGGATCGTGACAGAGCGGCTGAAGATCAGACGCCGACGCTGTAGGACAACGACCCTGAAAACACTGATGCGAATCTACTTTAGAATAACTTTGAACAAAGACAAAAATAAATCCACCTTCAGAGAACGGACCTTATCTGAGACGCTGTGGACTGAGCCCAGAGCATCGTTCACATCAGGCGTGATAAGAATACGACGGGATTTTGTGTGAAGAACGGACCGCAGGTCAGATCTGTGGCTACGCACAAGCTTTTCTTACATACGGAGGCTTACATACGTACTACTCTGTTTTTATTCAACATAAAGCAGAATTTTAGCTCAGTTTCAAGTATGAAGTTGATTCTCTCCTCTGTAGTTTGAGAGAGTATTACTCATGTAGAGTAAGGTAGAGCAAGGATCCTCTCATTAACGTGACAATGAGGGGAAACCTTTTCTCTCACAGCTGATAAGAACCAATCAGGAAGTGAATGCTGGAAACTGCATGATTGTTTTGTTGTTTTAAAGGTCTACAGTTTCTGCCCAGCCAGGCTAAAATGAAGTCCTGGAGTGTTAAAAACAAAGACGCACCCGATCAGCGCCTTAAAACGCTGTAAAGCAAGTCGTGTGGGCGAGTTTTTAAGCAAAAACAGAGATGTACGGATGTAGCCAAAGATCTAAACTGTTAAAAGATGTTCTACCACTACAACCACCAACTTTTATTTGGGTGTGTTCAATACAGAAGACTTGAATAAAGTACCTTAAAGGTGATACTTAGAGTAAAAGTACAAGTCTGTTGGCGGAAAATAAATTCAGAAGTCACTTTTTTATAATATTAGTTCAGTAAAAGTCTTAAAGTATAGTACATTTACTGTACTTTTCTGATTTAAAATGTATTGTGCCATGGTAGCTCAGTGGTAGGGCGGGTTGTCTTTCAAATGGAAGCTTGTGGTTTCAATTCCTGGCTCTGCTAGTCTCTATATGTGTCCTTGAGCAAGACATTTAACCCAATGTTGCAGCTCATCAAGACTAGAAAATATAAATAAACTCTTCTTTTTCTGATTTTATTTGGTAGTAACAAAGACAGTTAGAGGAAATGTAGTGGAAACAAGATTCAGTCCATTTTCTTGCCACTTGACTGCACTGTATAGTGTTTATCTCTGAGGTGTCATGGAGAGCTTTTCCTTTTGAAAACTGTTTTCTCCGCACTACAACCATTTGTAGATTACCAGCTCTTTCCATGACCCCCGTGACCCCCCCATCCCCTTCTTACCGAGAGCTAATAGATTGTACAGCAGCTCACTCCCAAGTACTTACAGGCTACTGAACTCACCGTTTCCTACACCAGCTCTCAGTCTCCTTCAACATCACACACACACACACAGAGAGGAGGAGAGTCCACATAATCAAAACAGTCTCACTGTGACAAAGTGAAGCGTCTAAAACTCTGATTAGCCGCGGAGCAGAACTCCAGCCACGTTTTAAACGAAATGTTCATCAGATCTAAAATGTTCCCACAGCTGATGCAAATTGCAGGAATCTTCTTCAGGTTCCTTCTAGAAGAGCAGACGAGTGAGTGTGTGTGTATTTAAATAAAGCACCATATGTGCATCTGCTGGAACGACGGTGCCACCTGGTGGATTTGTTCACTCTGATGGACCAAAACAATGGTTTTTTTTGTGGGGGGGGGGGATCTCTTGGCTCAGGCACCTGACTCGATGCAATTAGTTCACTTTTAACTGCGAGGAACGAACACTAATCAGTGAGCTTTGATTTAATTTATCACAAACAACAGCATGCGTGTGTCGATTATTTTCTTGGTTTAGTCCATAAAATGTCTCAGAAAATGTTCTCCAATGTCTTGTTTGGTCCACAAACCAAAATGATTCAGTTTTAATGATTTCTTTGTTATGTGGAGCAAAGAAACGATGAAAATATTCACATTTAAGAAGCTGAAATAATCAGAAATCTTGTTTTAATCATGAAAAAAAAGCTTCAGTTTCAGCTCGTGTGCCACAGGATTCATTAACATCACACAAACTTCCTTGTTGAGAAGGAGCTGTGTGAGATAAGGCTGTCGTCTGATGATAACAAAGCTCAGGTGAAAGAGTTGATTTCATTAGCGTGGTCTTTACAGTCATATCTGATTTTTGCGTTTGATTTAATTTAGATTTAAGGGAATTGTACTCTGAGCCCTGCCTGTAAACACTTTTGGAGACTTTTATTAATGAAGTCTAGCTTAGTTTTTTGAGGTTAGATGTTTATGCAAGGCTTCATATGTCGTCTTAAGCTGATTAGCTCCCAGTTCCTCTGCACACGACGCTTCAGCGACTTTAGGTTTGATGAAAACAATGTCTTCAAGTGCATGATGATGATTCATTTGACAGAACCGGTATTTCCGAAAACAACACAAACAAGTCGGGGCGAGAGAAAGCAGGAATTTAGTAAGAAGACCGACCGACCGACCGACCGACCGAACACTCACCCACTGTCATGGACTCTGGCAGAGCAGATGATGGCAGCGGAGCAGGAGGCTGCGCCGGTGGACTCGACTCCATACTGCAGCACATGAGAGGGAGATATCAGCGCATTTGTTTTTGCTTTCACGCCATAAATGCATTTAAAACCACAAACACTTACTTGAATGCGAGCTCCGTCCTGCGGCTGCTGCTCTCGCAGTTTGCCACTGGCCCTGTTGACTCACACTGAGCAGGAAATGCAGCCGCGTCTTCCACAGAGTTCACTGACAGAAAAAGTAAAAGTGAAAATGAAGCCACACGGGGCCATTGAGAAAGTCCCTAACACAGCTGCTGCTGGTAACTATAATCAAAACAATGTAGGCTTAATTCCCAGAGGAGATTAAAAAGTGATTTGACACACAAAGAATACCAGGAAGTTACTTTTTGCCGATGTATTTCTTCCTTGTAGGAGCATGAATGCGAGTAACATCTGCGTGTTTCGTACCTGGCTGAGGATCTGCAGGGTTCAGAGGAATGAGGACGTCTGAGCTGCTGTGGTCCGCCATTACCTGTAGAGGGCTCCACGTGGATACGCTGGACAGACTCCCGACCACCAGTCTAAAGAACCACAACAAGTTCAATTTGATTATCAGATTGAATTTGTGAACACTTATAATAAAAGCCTCCATTTGTTTTCATTTTCTTTAACTGACGTGATTATAAGTACGCCGAATTAGCAATTAGCAGTTACAATATACAACGTGCCAACACGTTTTTTTAAGTAGCCGTCACTGAATTACGCCGTCACTAAATCACATTTAAAAATACAATTATGCTCAGGCAAGTCCTGATCTTTTCCATCCATTATTCCTAAGTGGATTTATGGACTTTTATTAACAGCGGACATCAGAGATAATGACGATTTAACTGCTAATAGTTAGCAGCCCATTAAACAGAATTGTGAGAGGAATTAAACAAACTTTTCTTGCTTGTCATTTCATGCTGCAGTGTCAGTGCAACTTCTGCTGATTTTCATGCCGTTGTTCTGCCTCTGTTTGGTCTTTGTGAAGAGAAATGATGCGACATCATCCGTCAAGCAATACTATCAGCGTTTTTGTGTATACAGCAACAGAGCAGACGCATTTATACTGTCAAACTGGTCAAAGACAAGGTTTTAGTGAGCAGTAGAATTCACTTTTCATGGGCGTTTCTTCGTGTTTTCAGTCATATTCTAACCCGGTTGCCGCCATGTTGCTTTACTAGCGTAATTCTGCTGTTGCATCCGTTTGTCTTAAATTAATCACGGGGAATGATTTGTGCACAGCTGATAGACTTATTCAGCATCATGTGAACTTATTTCTCAATAGTTCAAATGTTAAACACTTTTTTATATATACGTGTTTATAAGTTCATATCGTCAGACTCACTGATCAGAGCTGTTCCTCTCCTCCTCCTGAGTGTGTACTCTGGGTTTGTACACCTCCTCCTCTTCCTCCTCCTCCTCGTTGTCTATTCTCTTACTGTCGGGCAGAGTCGGCACGGCGATGGGCGACGTTCGACACGGATGGGGCGACCCCACCCAGCTGACGATGCCCGGCTCGACGAGGCCATTCTGGGCAGGCGACTGGGAGAAGGTTGGCCCCAAAGGGTCTACGCCCTCCTCCACGCTGCTCTGTGCGGGAGCCGTGTGACTCTTCCTCAGCGCGCCCATCTTCTGAGAGTCCTCGTCGCCGTCGTCCTCGTCCTCCGCCCCGCCGTCCAGAGCGTCGTCAAAGGAAATGATGTTGGTGATCTTCTTTTTCCTGCGGCGCTCCTTCTTCAGCCCGGAGTCTTAAAAAATGGAAAATAATAAGGTGAACAAACACTTAAATTAGACAAAATTATACCCTATTTTTACAAGTGAACCTAGTTCCCTGGTGTCCTAATGAAGATGTCTGCGACATGCTTTGGTCAAAATACCTTAAGGATGAAGCACCACAGCAGTTCATCGCCCTGCCAAAACAGCCCTGTTCAGAACACTCACTTTTGAGTGCCTGTATCTTTAAATGCAAATGAAACACAGGAAACTAAGTCAGCGTCACTGAGGCTCCGGTAGCTAACAGCAGTTAGCATTTGGAAAAGCCATCATTTGCCGACTCTAGTCGGCACATTGCCGTCATATATAAAATGTAAATCCTCTGAGGTTGGAAGTTTGAATAGAACACTTTGTAGACTTCCGCTCTTCCGGATACTATTGCCCTCGCCTGCACTCTCATGTTTTTTAGGGCGCGGAGCTCCGCAAGACAACAATTCCAGGAATGTCTTATTGTGATGTAGCAATGAGTGCGGACGTCAACATGACATGTTTTACCTCTTGCACTTAGACTGAGGAGGACCACAAAAACACTTAGGGCCTCCAGAGTCCCAAATATAAGTATAAAAATGATTAAAAGTTGATTTTGCATAATATGTCCCCTTTAAATCTCAACCCTCAGTTAAAAGAAACTTGAATTAATTCAACTCACTTTACTCATCTCCCTACAAAATCTCATATAAAGTTTAGCAATGGTGACATCAGCATCTTCAGTGTATTCCAGTTAGTCCACTAAAAGCCCATGTGTGGTCAGTCGTCTTCCTTTTCAGAGCAGAGCGCCAGTGCATTAGTGAATCTCCTACCCGCTGACTCTCCGACGACTTCCTCCGCATTTAACGCCGGTGGAACGTTTTTTACCAGCACAGAGTTGTGGAATTTAAAAGCTTCCTCATCTCCTCTCAGAGAGCAGATGAAAGATAAAACGCAGAAAGTTTTTTTTCTCCCCCTACAGGAATGACCGGAGCAGACGTCTAAATGAGGTCAAACAAGGAGGCCGACAGTCTGGAGGTTATTTCATTTCACGGGGGGATTTCAACGCTGCTGCAGTTGCCTGGTGTTGCATCCGCTAGACATGTTGATTTAGAGGCTTTCAGCAAAGTGTCCAGAGATGGAAAATGTGTAAAATAACATGAGTATTAAAAAGACAGTTAATTAACCAAATTTCGCAACTGTTAATAATCGAATCGGCCAATTATCATTTGTACTAATCGGCTGATTGTTGAAAAAAAAAAATTTGAAAAAGATTATTTTTTGATAACCTCTACCACGCATTTCGCCCTATGTCAGCTGGGATTAGAACCAGCAACCCTCATGATGATGGATGGATGAACATTGTTGCTATAGCGACTAAATCCTGTACTGTGGCTGCGTATAGTTTGCTGGTAGGTGTTGTTTTTTTCGTGCACACAGGTATTAAATCACGACCAGGATCTTCCCGAGTGTCTGAAATGATATCAGCGATTTATTTTCTTCCAATGCCCGGCTTATTATTGCATTTTCATTAAACAAATCAAAACAAAACTTAAACCTGAGCACATGTAGAAACAAACTGTTCAGCAACACCTGAGAATAATGACAGGTGATAGAATATAAGAAATGAAATACAACCCCCTAGTGGTTGGGGGGAATATCTCAGAGACCTGGCTCCCTACAGTTGCTATTTAAAATATATAAATGCAAAGTTGAAGAAAACACTGGAGACCATAGGTGTTATTAAGCAATATTTGTGTTTGTTGACATTAAACCGTCTTATTTTATGAGATAGAGGTAAAACAAACTGAAACATACAGGTCAAACTGTAATAAATGCTGCTGTTTCTTACCAGCAGAAGTGCTGCGGGGTACGACAGGTAGAGGGTCTGAGGCTCCGTCCACTCTCGGGGTGAATCCGGGCACGACGGCCGTGGCGGTGCCGATTTCCCGCAGCAGGCTGCTGACCCCCTGAGTCGACTCCTTCCACAGGGTGCCGATGCCCTGCGTGGACTCCTTGAGGAGGTAGGAAACGGACGACCCTCCTCCGCCTCCTCCGCCTCCTCCGACTCCTCCTCGCATGGCCCCGCCGTTCAGATCGCTGTTGTCAATGTTTATGGCAAACAGGATGGAGTTCAGGCCTGAATGCAGCAGCAGATAAAAAAAAAGTAGCTCATTAGAGATCGTGAAGCTTTTGAACATCTTCAAAGTGCCTGGAAAGCATAGGATGAACCGTGAAGAAAGAAAAAAAAAACAGGGAAATAAGATCACGGAAGATCCACTGGCATAAGATCAGTGGTACATACTTTATATTCTTCATATTTTAAAGTTAATGGTCATGAAGTGATGCCCCCTAAAGAAGCGCGAAAACATCCATTAACATTAATGGGGTTTTCAGGTCTCAGTAAACTCAGCCAGGCGTAACCATTAAAGTGCCAAGTCGGTGAAAAGTCTTTTTATAGCATCTAGCATATAGAATGTATGCATCTACATATTTAGATGTCTATGTGCTTAATGATGTAAAAACAATAACTGTACACAATACAATAAAAGAGTAGTAATTCTGGGATTAAAGTCAGGATTCTGAGAAAAAAAGAAGGGAAATTCTAAGGGAAAAAGTCAGAATTCTGAGGAAAAAAGTTAAAATTCTAAGTGAAAAAGTAAACATTCTTAGGGAAAAAGTCCCTTTTTTATTAATTTTTTTTCTTCCGTAGGAGTCAGATAACATGGTAACATAAAGTAATATTTTCAAATATATAATATACAGGTAGATAACACCAACAGTTATAGGAGAACATTATTCAAAAGTTTAATTTAACAATTTTACACTTGGTTAAGCATGTATCTGGGATGCTAACCCTTGACCATGGTTGCTAACACCTAAGCTAAAGGAGACAGCAGACAAACTCCCTTCATAGTGGTGTTTATTTAGAATGATGTTTTGTGTCCCAGACCTTAAATAATACATTATAAAACTAAAAATATGCCTAATTTACCAGGAATAACTTGTTTTTACACCATACAGAGTAAAAAAAAAACTCACCTGCAGCCATGGTGGGCAGCATGCTAGCTCGTTCTTCATCGAGAATAAACGCCCAGTCTTCATAGTAAGTTCTGGAAAAGAAGAGGAGAGTTACACAAAACTATAGAGGTAAAAATTATTATTAAAATATATATATACGTGATGCACAATAATGCTAACCCCAGACGCGAGCGGTCAGCCAGCAGCGTGTGCAAGTAGCGCTCCAGCGAGTGTTCGTTGAGGGCGCAGCGTAGCCACGCGCGACCCCGACCTAGCTCGGAGGAAATGTGACGCAGCGAGTAGAAACGCTGGAGCTCATGGCGGTTGAGGTGTTCCTTCACGTAGAACCAGAAGGTCAACTCTGCTGGAGAACAAAAAAAGGGACGAGGAGGGAAGGAAGTTTGAAACGTTAATGATGTGGTGGGACGCGCGGGAAAGACGAGATGATCAAGAGTTTGAGGGATGAAAAGGCGAGGGTGAGCGAGACGGAAGACAAAGAAAGGAGAATATTTTAGCTCATTTATGAAAAATGATAATAATATTCAAACACAAAACAGCAGTCGGCACATCTTCACTCTGTCTCTAATTAAAAAATAATGACTTCCAAGCGACCACATCTCCATACCCTGCTCTGACCTCAACACTAGAAACACTAGAAACAGAAGAAGAAACATTAGAAGGTTTTCTCAGGTGGAGACAGTAATTAATAGGAGGGGGTTTTTTTTCTTTCGCATGTTATTAGCACATAATAACGTCTACTATTTCTAGCTTTTAAAAGGGTTCATTAATGAGCTCAAAATCCACGGTTAACTGTGAAACACGTCAGATATGCTAATGGTCAGCAGCCATTACAGAAGTGATGCATTGTGGTGGTAATAACAATAATAATAATAATATTTTTTCTTCAATGTGACACAGTGGAAACTATTTAGGAAAATGTGAAAATAATGGCTTTTTCTTTCACGCTTGAACAAAACAAATAAAAAAAATGTAAAGGGGGAGTTTTAAAAAAAATCCAGAAAGGATTAATGAATGGAGGTGAATGTACATTTTTGTATGGTCTGTTTTATGTATTAAAAAACTATAAAATACTTGTATGCTAATGAAACAACTCTGGATGTTTTTATGGTTTCTGTGCAAAACTGATATATGACTTTCTCCTTTTTTTCTCTATATACACGGACAAATGAAGGCGCTCTAAATTAAATGATGAGGATAGTTGAGTGAGAAAGTTAATAAGGCATTTGTGACCTTTGACCCATGTCGACTGTTGCATTATGCGTTTACATATTTTATTTTGTCAGAACTTTAATTTGTAAAGGTTTTGCCTTTAGTTAAAAACAATTCATGTAAGATTTGTGTCATTTTTCACGACACAAGAAAGTAACTAAGTAACTTTTAAACAAGCTACTTTTTTTACTTTAACTCAAGTACCAGTACTTTTACTTGTACTTAAGTAAAATGTTATCAAAATAGAGGTACTTCTACTTGAATAGAATATTTCAGTACTCTTTCCACCTCTGTGTATGACTGTCTTATATTATATTGATTACCACAGAATCATAGTATTGTGATATTATTGTACTGTAATTCGTACTGTAAATTGGTTCGTACTAATCGCATAATATGCGATTATTTTAGGAAGCACAAGCCAAACATTTACTGGAAATTCGAGTTTGTTTGAAACGTAACAGATGTCTTTTTTGCATAATATTTTGTACCCAGGAATATTTTTATATTTCCCTGCAGCTTCACATGACGCCTTTGAATCTTCAGGGAGTTTGGCTGGAATTCAAAAGAAACAATACTTTGAACAATACTTGGCACTTGCATGTGTAATAACAGAGTGGCAGGGTTCAGCCACTTGTGTCGATGTAGATTTAGAGAAGGAGACAGAGGTTGAAAGCTGCTGCTGCTGCTGCTGCTGCTGCTGCTGCTGCTGCTGCTGCTGCTGCTGCTGCTGCTGCTGCCCATCTGTACTCTCATCATCAGGTCGAGCTTCCCGCTGATACATCTGCCTCCTCCGACCTTACACTTCCCACTTCACAAAACAACAAGCCGAGCAGCCCCTGCAGCGAGGTCACGGCTATCTTCCCTCTTCACGAGATAAAGTCTGGAGGGCTAACGTTAAGATTCTGGCCCCCGGTTTTCACCTTTACATCCAGGTTTAATGGACCGCGTCTCGCCCCCAGCAGGTGAACCTGAACGTGTAAAGTGTCATACCTGCTTCGGTTTTGCTGCTGAAGCCCGCGGCCTGCTTGAGTGCGGCGGCGGTGAGGGCGAGACCTCGGCTCTTCCTGAGGCCGTGCTGCAGCACCGTTTCAAACTGGGCGCACAGACAGATCACTCTGCGGGGGGACAAAGGTCAAGTGTCCATTATTATGTTCAGCAAATCTGGTATTTAGGTCAAAACATGGTGTCTTCATCAGTAAAAGGGTCTTAAAACTACTTCAGTCAATAACAAAACACCCACATTTGCTGCCTTAAGCTAACAATACATTTGTTTGACTGTCTCTATGACAACATCAGTGTTTTTATTTGTATTTTTCAAACCAAACATTTAGTTTAAAGATTAACTGTCAATTCTAGGGACAGAATCTATTTGAATAAGATTTTTTCAGAATAAAAGCTCTGACTTTTTTGTGAAGATAAGCAAATAACGTAAGATCATATTTGTTAAATCATCTGCCGGGCCACGATACTGATGCTGGCGGGCCAGTTTTGGCCCACGGGCCACCAATTGCTGACCACCGACATAAAGTTATTTCACTTTAAAAGCTAAAAAGGTCCAAATATTGCAAGAGTCCAACCCGTATTCACAAATGTTTCCCTTCGTTTTGTAATTGGTGGCCAATAGAACTTGTTTACATAAAAGCATACCCAGTTTTTGACTTCAAATAAAATAAAACAACTAATTATTTGGAGTATTTGACTCATAACGGAGTGTTGCATGTCAAAGTGGCAGCACGTCATCATACATGTGGTTCTCTGGCGTCAAAATTGACCATATAAACCATTATTTAAAGAATATAAAGTGGAAACTTGACCCAGTTTCTGTGTTGCACCTTTAATGCCAACTTATCCAAACACATTAACACCAATTCTCTATTCCGTTTAGATTGTAAGGCCAATACAACCTCATTTACTTTTACCTTGTTTTTGTGTAAAAAAGAAATCAAATCAAATTAATTATTCTGACTATAGTGAACATACGCATAAAACAAAGTATAAAGTCGAAATTATCATCCACCTCTATACTACAACTTTTTAGTTAACTTTATTCCAACTCATTACGCGACAAACAAAACATTCTAAAATGCATTCACACACGGTTCAGATTGAGTCAGGTTCAGCTCCACGTGTGACTCACATGTGGTTAGATGTCTTGTGTGCACACAGGAAGTGATTTGTTTTGATGTATACATACAGACAGACGGAGGCAAGAGCAGCAACGTTAACGCTTGTAAAAGTGGAATTCTCCTATTTTATTTCATCTAAATCAATAAGAGAACGTTCATATTGCATAAATAAACGTGTGACCAAAGTTCCTTTTTTTCTCATTTCTATTTTAAGATGCTATTTCATCACGATACTCAAGCTGGGCACGTTTCCAGATCACTGCACACAAGAGGCAGGAGGAGGAAGGAAGGTCGAAGCACACACACACACACACACACACACACACACACACACACAGTGTGACCTGGAACTGCACACGTAGAGCAAACAAACCCCTCGGATTGTTCAGCAGATCCGCACACACGTATAGAACATGTATAACAATAGGAACTCCTGGAGAGTGGAAGGAAAAAAACAATTCTCCTACCTGCTGTCTGAGTCCGTGGCGATCTCTTTCCTTCCTCCGAAGCGAATTTGGCACTGAAAAGATACGAGGGGAATGAAAATTACTTCTTCTTCTTCTTTCTCCAGCACACAGTGGAAAAAAACACACATTTCTGACCTTTACGAGGACCCAAATAAATAAAGTAGCCACAGAATAGTGATGATCTGGAGTGGAGGATGTGATGGAATTCAGAAAATTGATAAAAAGAAAAAAAAAAGTGAATATGAAGCCACAATACTGTGTTTCAGGAACACAAACCAGGAACTTTTTAATGCATCTGATGTGCAGCACTCGCTGGGATGTAGTCGTATAGTCTAGAAAATTATATAATAATAATTCATTTTTTTATTTATAAAGCACTTTACATTTGCATTGCACAGTGTCATGCCAACATCAACAGCTAATTTAATAGACTGATTTGTTAATCAGGTCACCTTTACTTGTGTATAATTATATGTGTATATACACACACACATGGTGTCCAAAGTACATAAACAGATAAAGGAAGTGTTTAGAAACCACAATGTCTTAAATCAGTCTCCATTTCCTCATTCCAGCACAATCCTGCATCGTTCTGCTGCCTGACTTTAATGTGAACTGATTTTATGGATATGAATAGAATAGAATAGAATAGAATAGCCATTTGGACTGGTACATTGGAATTCTTGTGTGTTTCTCTGAGTCACAAAATGACTAAAATACACAACATACAATCCATACGTACTCATAATACACATACACTGTATGAAATTTCAAAATTGTGCATGGCAACATAGCTTTGCAAAAAACAATAATGACGGAAAATCACACATAAAGTATTTTTTAGCAAAGTCTTCTGTCCAGTCGAGCTTCAGTAAAGTGTGTATGAATGAAAGCCTTATTTCCATATTTGTGTGACTCACCTGTTTGACAGCGTCCAGCAGCCTCTCCAGGAGGTGTTGTCTCTTGGTGTCACTCTGTTGAGTTCCTGCACACACGACGACAAACGACAAAGACAGGGGGGTTTATATTCTTCAGTCTAAAGCCACAGCAGATATAGATATAGTTTGGGTTTTTTTAGACACCAAGGAGACAGCAGCTTATCCCGCCTCACGTTTTTGCAGATATCCCAATATCAGCCGATACAGATATTGAGCGAATAATATCGTGCATCCCTATTTAAGACCAGGGATATCAAACTCAAATGACCTATTTTGTCAGTCAGGGGACAGTCAATTGATAAAAAGTCAAACTTTTTGAGAAAAATACACCAAAAATAATAATATTTATGAACACATTTCATTGAATTTCAAAATAAAAGTGTTTATTTTGATATGGAATGATATATAATTCACAATATAAGCATATTTATGATTTATAAATAGAAACACAGAAATAACTCCTTATAACAGGCCACATGAAATTGATTAGGGGGGGTCACGTGGCCCTCGGGTCGCAAGTTTGAGTCCTCTGATATCATCAGACTGATATCTAATATAACATTATTCTCTTGTTGTTCTTTTCAAGTCTTCAGGGCTCCATGTGAGGGAAATTCCCAGTTTCAATTGTGTTTTTCTGTGCACTAGGTGCATTTATACTCATATATTTCATTCATACAGTTCAATGTGTTTTTATTTTCCTCATAAATATGAGATTTGCTGGTGTTTACAGTATACAGAATATTGAAACTGATGTTTAAACTGAAACTTTTCTTTAATTCAATCATTACTAGATTAAACGTCAACTATTCGGACCATTGATTAATCAGTTTGAGTATTTTTTTTCCATTATGAAAACACGTTTGTCTGATTTTTCAGCTTCTTTAGTGTCAATATTCTCTGATTTCTTTGCTCCACATAAGAAAGAAATCATAAAAAGTGAATCATTTTATTTTGTGGACAAAACCAAGACATTTGACAAAGAGGTTCTGAGAAACACTGATCAATATGTTCATTTACATAACAAATAAATGATAATTAATCTAAATTAATTGTGTTTTTCAGTGTACTATGTGCATTTATGTTCATATATGTCATTCATATAATTCAATGTGTTCTATTTTACTCATAAATATGAGATTTGCCGGTGAAGAGTGTTGAATAAAGACACTGAAATGTCCTTAGTGTAACATCTGAATGACAAACAAACAGAAAGCAAACGAACGAAGGGGAAACTCACCGTTCATCCTGAAAGCCAAACTGCGGGAGAAAGTGACATCCAAGCGGGACACTTTAACTCACCCCCCTCACCGCTAACCACGCACCGGGGCCATGCTGCCCCCGCGGCCGAGCTGCACACACCCAACCGCGGCGTGACGGACTGGAGCTCAGCCGGCGAACGTCGAGGCCTGCGGGGGAACTGTGCCACACACTCTCTGACATGTAAGAGTTGTTCCCGGCGACGGAAGCGGATAAACGGCGCACCGGAAACGCCGGAGTGTAGATTCGGAAACGTTAAAGTGTCCAGTGTGAGAAATGTGCGTGGAAATGTGCGCGTTTTCTCAGTCTGGAGCCTGTGACACTGCGAAAAAAGGGGAAACGATTCAGACTGAAGCTGGGTCACGTGACAAAACACACCGCTGTCATATGACGCCGCGCGGGGCACGCTGGGAGTTGTAGTACATGAACTTACAAAATATGTGCTTTTAATGCCCTTTAGTGCTAGTTTATGTACATTTTATGTCAGAAAATTACTTTTGATACTTAAGTACACTTAATATTATATACTTCAAGACTTTTACTTAAGTAATATTATTTAAAAAATTGACTTCAGCGTCTAGTTAAGACACAACTGGTTTTATTTGATTACCATGCCTCACATATTTTATAAATGCTGATTTATCTAAATAATAATATTTTACATTAATAATAGAAAAAAATACTTTTTTATGTACACGTTTCTTATTCTTATGTGTTATTAAATAATTATAAGATATATAAAAAAATAATAATAATTTTATTTAGTAATTTTATTAACTGACTGATACAGCTTTTGATATTGGATCCCCATGCGTTTATATTTTATATGAATATTAGTACTATACAAAAAAATTTACAATAATTTCCATCTCACATGGCTTCTTATATTCAACATAAATAATAATAATAATACTATGATTTTTTTTTAGTTGCTTATATCAGATGTTATCAATAGGGCACGTAACCTTTAGGGATTAGTTTTATTATGACAGTGAATATTAAAATAATGCCCTTTTTCCCTCTGAAAAACCCTCTGAGCACATGCAAATGCAAATCTGAAAAAGGGAGAAAGTTTTACTGCTCTAGATAAGCAGAACACACCTGTTTGTATTGAATGTTAGTGCTTCTCATATTCTGTAAATGGGCAACATGGACTAAGAAAGGCAGCAATAGAAAAGGAGGATGTTCCTTTGTGCAAACAGTGTTGCTCAAAACTAAAAAAAAATACAAAATAAGTGTTTTATTTTGCTCAGGTGTAAGCGTATATGTTTGTGCGTTTCTGAAATCTCAGTTTGAATCCACCTCCAGGTGCTTTTTCAGTGGCATTGACTTAACTGCACTGACGCGTGACACAGTAGTGATTATGAAATTTACATTTATTTATTTATATATACATAAAATAAATATGTCTGTAAGTCAGACACTCACACACAGTTAGGAACAACAGAGACAGAAATAGAAGGTGGTGTCATCAACTGCACTGTACTGTGCAAAGTTTTTCCTCTTATCAGTGAGACCATAAAATGATGTGGATGCTGTCTAATCATTAGTAGATTTGTGATGGCAGAGCAAACACAGAATCAACACATGAGCAAATGGAACAAAATGTAAAGATCCAGGTTCAGTCTCTCTCAGTTCATATGGACAGTGTCTCTCTCATAAGTTCTCTCGATGTGTTGACATGCGTTGATACAGTCGACAGCACCACGTCCCCACCACTGTCTGAAGGCCTGCCCTCTCTTGCCGACCTGCCGTTCCTCCTGAAGGAGTTCCTGATCCCGTTGGAGAGTCGACTGGACACGCGCCTCACCGCGCGGCTGAGTCCTCGCTCCTTCAGCTTCATCATGCCCACGTCGTCCTCCAGCTCCTCTGGCGGCACGTCGATGTTCCCCGAGTACCAGAACACCCACCAGATCAGGCTCAGGAAGATGATGATGGCCCCGCCGTAGATGAACAGGTCGTGGATGACCAGCCCTCCGAACACCCCCACCAGCATGATGAAGATGCCCAGTATGTCGTGGGCCACCGCGAACCAGAACGAGCACTTGCACCTGCCGACGCCTCCGTAGCTCTTCTCCATGACCAGCTCGACCTGTACGGATGTTGACATGGTGGTTAGTGAAAAAATCCAGTTGTGGAAAACAGGTGAAAAGGGAACAGGTGGTACGGCAGAGGCTGACGCACAAGGCAGGACAGTTGTGAGTTGTGATCCGCAGGGACTGGCAGGGAACTCGCGAAGCAACGCGGTCAAAGTGCAATGTACACAAGAGGTTATCAGCACCAGCTGATGCAAGGGGGAAAGAGCTGCGTGAGGGAACTTTAAAAAAAAAAAGGTTCTCAGCAGCCTCTTCCAACAAAAACATCACAGGAGAGCCATTGTTCTTCAACAGTGGTTCAACAGTTTTCAAGCTTCACGCTTCACTTTCATGGAAGACACTCTTGAGCCTCCGGATTCTTCTTCAAAGTTTCATTATTAGTCCAGTAGATCCTGCAGGGGCTTTCTATCTATGCTTGTTTTCATCAATAAATGGCTCGGATTGTTATTGTAAGAGTCTCCAACTCTCGCTCTAACTCACGTTTCCAGCTTCTTGTTCTTCTTTCCGCAGCAACTCTTAGGTCTCGCATACTGCTGCTTTTCCACTGCATGGTTCCGGGGACAACTCAATTTGCTTCGCCACACTGTGTACTGATTGGTCAGAGAGTGTCGTCCCCGGAAGAGTCATAAGCGCGACGTCCGACAAAAGAACTGTAGATCAGTTAAAAAATCCTGAAAACGTGCGTTAATCTCCAACATTTACCAAAGGAAATGCTCTAAAATCTTAATATTTAACAGAGGAGTCTGGTTTATTTAGTGACAGCACTGCCGAAAGCCGGCGATCGTGAACCGAATCACAACCCGTACTGATCAAATCCTTTTTACTAACTGATTCCAATGATTCAGTTACACTGAAAACAACTGCTTTACAAGTCACTAGTCACTAGTTTGCGTAAAACAAAATCACGGCAGTTTCATGCAGCCGTGCAGTGATGACTCCGCCCACGTTGAGGAGGTACTACATTGTAATGGAAAACAAACAAAAAAACTGTGCCAAGGCGAGGCGTGCCGGGACCGTGTCGTGGAAAAGCAGAAGTAGTTTCACCTGGACCAATTATGAAGCATTTTGTACTATTCGAAGGACGCAATTTGCAGCAAATCAATGCCAAACATTTGAGTTTTGAAGGATGAGACTTTATAGTCTACAGTTGCACCCCATTTCATCTTCTGGTCAAATGCCCTGGCTGTAGTGTTTCCGCCTCTGTTTCTCTTTCAATACTGGGATCCACACGAGGCCCATGACGACAAACACGATCCCGATGGACAGACAGGCCGAGGCTACAGAGCTGGACGCGTCGGTCAACCCCCACGACCGCAGCGTGAAGAGAAGTCCGCCTGCAGCTGACATCAGAGACCCCATCACGATCACGATGATGGGCTTGTGGAGGTAGGCCCAGCCTGGAGCGCACGCCGAGCCCGAGTCAGAGTCCAGAGCCAGGCTTTGACTCCCAGTGAGAGTAGAAAACGGAGTTTCTTCAGTCGCGTCCATGTTTTACGCTCAACATCCAGCTACCATCTCCTCATCTGCCCAGTAACCCGGGGAACACAGTGTAATCCCAGATGGTTCACCACACCCACACAGCATGGATGAATAGCCACAGACAGCCCACCTGTCGACGACAATACCAGCACTGCTGATTGGCCGAAGTTCACGATCACCCCCGTCACCTTATACCTACAATAACATAAACGTGAGACTGCTCGTGCACATGTAGATACACAGAAAAAACATTCACGTGGTGTCTGATATAAAGGATGTGTTTTGTCAACAGCAGCTGCACAAACCTGAGCACAGGCCCTTCAACAATAGACCAACTGTCACCTGATACGGCAGCAGATAAACTGTACATGCAGCAGCTCTGATGTGAGCAAACACCCGTCAAGGCTAAAGCACGCACAACAAAAGGTGCACAAACAGTCCGTGTTCACTGTCGGTAAAACAGCATCGAGATAACATTATACAAATAGTCTTATTCTTTTATTATGGGGTTTGATTTTACCTCAATATCTGTAAAACTCACATAGCGTGATCTACAAATGTTCTGTGTGTATTTTGGGTTTTACAAATAAATGTTTGTTTGTAAATAGATAGTTTTCATTTGTAAAATCCGCAATAAAGTCATTTTGAGACACTCGTACGCATATACTTTGCTAACCAGTAGATATTTATCCATTTAAAACCTGATCTGTAAATGAATGACTAAACATGAACACGTTCTCATAAATAAGCTGTAGCAAAAGCTCAAATATTGAAAGGCCAACTTATAAAATTGGCAGACATTGAAGATATAATTATAATACATTTTTTTCAACCCATTTTTTTGCATGTGGTTCTATGGAGGCCGCCATTTTGGATCACCTTTTTTTTTTTTTTACAGTAGCCCACAAGGGACATACTTAGCATCTTTGAGTTTTGACTCAAGGCTGCATGGGTGTTTTGGATGGGGAAGAAAGGGTGATTTTTCAACTTAACATGTTATTTTCTCAATTAGTAGTAATGAAATAAAAAAAACGTGTTTTTTAAAAATACAACTTGGGTGTTTGAAATTGAGTGGATTCAAATCGACTTGTATTCACCCAGATTAGCAATTTACCAAAAATAAAACAGAAAACATCTTAGCAAAACGTATGCATATTAGTTCCAACAGTTAGAGCTATAGAAATGGCTGCGTTAACAGCATAATAGTATTTCTGCTTGATAAATTACTCACAAAGACACAAAAATAGTAATAAATGGTTTTAAATTTCAGCCATGACGTGAAGCGTCAACATTCCTAGAGAGTTGCTCTCATGCATGAACTGATTAAATCATCTCTTCCACCATGAATCAAGTATCGCACTCGATTAAAACTGTTAAAATTAATCATGTAAATGGAAGAACTGCAACAAAAAGTGTGTATACAAGCCTGAGAATATAGTTTAGACCAATTCTGAATGTACATTTTTTTGGCCCAGGTCACCACGAGCATTTCACAAACCTTTAACATGGCAAAAAATGTATTAATTTTAACATTATAAGCACATTAAACGTCATCGAGAGTGCTCTCCACCTGTGCCACTCCTGCCATAAACAGAATCAGAACACGGATCGTTTCAAAAACACAGTTTATAATCTGCGTCAGAGCAAAAAGACGACTAACAAACAGACTGAATATATTTCCATTTCATTCTATTCACAAAACAATCTGGTCCTGTTTACGCAGTTCAATGTCCTTGTTGAGAGAGGAAATGTGCGACAGATTGTCGACCGAGGCTCATTTCACTTTGGGCACTCTTCGTTTTACTTTAGACTCGGTCTTGCCGGCCATCTTTGTCTTTGTCACTTTCCTTTGTGCTTTTGCTCCTTTCTTCGCTGCTGCAGCTGCTTTGGGAGCTTTCTCCAGCTGCTTCTTCTTCGTCGCTGGCTTCTGCAAGACACAGAAGATACAGAACTTTCAACACAACACAGTCGTCTCATTCAAAAGCATCATCGTCTTTCACAATCATTCATTTTTTAACTCCAGCAGCTGCCGACAGAACCGACCTCCAGTTTAGGCTTTTTATTTGGGGTTTCTATGGGAACCAGCTGTGGGATTTCTTCCTCCGACACCGCCTCCTCATTTACAGCATCTGTTTGCTTTGTCTCCTCCGTCTGTTGTTTTTTTGCCTTCTTTTTGGCTGCTTTTTCCTGTGAGTCACAAACACACGCTGGTTATTTTTTACTTGTTTGTACTAAATCTGGTGGTTTGAAGATGAGACTTGTTCTTCACCTTCTTTTGGGGAGTTCCGTCACTCTGCTCCTTCTCGCCGAGGTGGCTCAGGTCGGAGTTGTAGATGGGCAGAGCCACTGACGTTAGGCTTTTGATGTGGATCACCTTTATCACGTGTCCTTTCTGGGAAAAGCAAAGAGAATCGTCAAATTAATGCTTAGTTGTTAGCTCGACTACATGTTTTATACATGTTTTTAGGGCCATTGAATTCCTGCAGAACTGAACAATATTCGTCACAATAGCATTTTGTCATATGGTAAAGTGACTGGATTATTTCAGGTCATGTGTCGATGTGGTAAATAACATTATTCAAATTGAATTTTTCATATTTTATGTTTCGTCAGTTTTTCTGAGCATGCAATCGCGAAGTTGTGACTTCTTCAAAAGAGAAAAACCTTTTTTCTCCAAGACCTTGACTTTATGACGTTTTTATACTCTGCCACTGAGATTGGATCTTTTGTGCTTCGTTGAAAGGGTAATTTTGATAAAAGATGAACGACAGAACGAATGAATGACTTGGGAAATTATGTTTTACTGACAAAAACGCTTTGAAAACGTATTTAAAAATCGCAGACAGAATTATAAAAGCACAAATGAATGGATGTATATAGAATTCACTCTTTTCACACAAATCTTTCTTCTCATCCTGGACAGAACTTTACTTTATCTTTCATTTTAACCCACTCTCTGAGCTTTTTTTCCAATTATTATGCGATTAATTGTGCAGCCCTCCTGAAACTAAATGAAAACGGCTGACCACAAGCAGTTGTTTCAAGCATCAGACTCACCATGCGTAATTTGGCCACCACTGTTTTGACGGTAGCCTCGATGTTCTCTGTTAACTCGTCTGCAGACATGGCGGAGTGGCCGACACGAGCCATACTGCAACACAACAAGGACACCAGATAATGAGCCTGACAGCAAAGATGAAAAGTCAACAAACATCACATTTTCACGTGTGACATTAAACGGTTGTGTGTCAATGATGTAGAGACAGGCTCCACAGGAAGAGGAGGTCCATCTGGATTAACATTGAAGTCACTGTGGCACCAGCGTTAGCCCGCATCAAACACTGAGCAGATCTGATGGGGAAGTTGTAAGGTGCTGCACGACTTAATTAAAGTAAATGTGTGGAAAAAGCAGAAGGAGAGCAAATCTCACCAGCAGCTCCCCTTGTTGTTAACCTTCAGGACGGTGCCCTGGATGATGCCCTGGATGTCTCTGGCCAAATGTTTGCTCAGCAGGTTCACAGACAGCGGCTCTCTGAACAGACGAGTAGGAACGAAAATGAGCAATTCACGCTTTTAAAGTTTAATTTTACGAGTATAATCGAAACTGACACAATAGGATCTTACTTTTTCCTCTCGTAGAAATGTTTTCCGATGTGAGACGGCAGCAGTCGGCGGACTCGGTCGTCGGAGAGAAACATGTCAAAGTTTCCTAGCAAACGTCTCTTGGCTTCATACGGTTTGTACTCCGTCCTGAGAACCTTGTAGGGGATAATCTGCCAAAAATAAGAGACGCGTTGTTGTTAGGTTGGTGTGAGAATTGACAAAATCAGCAGCTGTGGAGACAAAGACTCTTGACGTATATACCTCAGTTATGTTTTTAACACCCCTCTCCTGCAACAGCTTCTTATAAAACCGCTGAGTCTGCTCCGACGTCATGTTGGGCTCATCTCTGGTAAAGAGGCAGACCTCGTCTGTGTCTGTGCGTTGACCATGAGGCAAAGGGCTGAGGGGGGAGAGAAATTAAATGTCAGTACCAATCAAAGCAGAGGAAACGGTATATTTACCTCGTTCAAAGAGGTTATGTTTTTGGCCACAGTTGCGTGACTGAGTAGCAGAATTTGGTGATCTGGATTAAGGATGTTATTCTACTGAATGACTTGATAGCAGACTTATATGAAGACAGAGCCACGATTTCCTAGTTTACAACATCCCCTTGGGGATGAATAAAGTATTTCTATTCTATTCTATCCCATTTACAAACGTAATTAATGTTTTACATTTATTACGGTGAACAAACGTCATACTTCTTCAAAAAACAGATAGAAATAACATCTCAAGAAAGACACTTCACACAGCTTTGAGATCCAGTGTGTGTGAGACTCACATGCGGATAGTCTGAGCCTCTCTGGGGATCTTCCACAGGGTGAGGAGCAGGCTAATCTGCTGACTGTCGTCCATCAAAAGAATGTCGCCCGTGGACTTGGTTTTGATAAAAGCCTGCAAAGCCTGAACAGCTTTTTTCACCTGGTAGAAAAACAAACAAGAGGATTTTACAAAACGATAAACGCTTAATCTACTTTTCTTCTCACAGGAATGAGCCGCTGTAAAATTAGCCTTAGCCACAAGTTACACAGACAGGCTAATGCTAATTATCTTATAGTTCGCTGTCAAATCGTAACAACACACTTCATTTCAATCGTCTAAACCTTTATTATCCGACATGTTGTTGTCAAAGGAGTTAACACACGGTTTTTAGCGAAACAAACGAGTTTTACCTGACTCCGGTCCAACGTGACTTCTTTCTTGTCAGCCATGCTGCCTGCTCTGCTTCACGTGTGCTCCACAGCCGCGCATGCGCACAGTACGTTTTACGTCAGAGGAATTCAAAACAAACTTTATTTGTATCGTACATAAACGAAACAATTCGTTCCCAGTGAGAAAAGTTGATAGTTTTAATGTAAACATTGGATTTACGAATGCTATTGTTGATATTTATGGGAGCCCCGTTTCATATAATTTTTTTTATTTGTTTGTAAGTCATAATTATGAGTTATTATTATGACTTAGCATCTCATAACTATGACGTAGCATCTCACAATTATGATTTAGCGAGATAATAAGTCATATTTTTCAAATTTTTAGGGCTACTACTACTTCCAACATGATGTACAGTGCTTAACTAATATCTTTTTCACTTAAAGAGCTTATTCATACTGATCTGTTAACCATGACATACATAAAAAATGATTTTGATAATTATTATCAATTATTGGCTGTTTATTTAGGGCAGCTGTGGTATAAACCTTACATTGGGTGGTGGTTTAATACATTTTTAAGCACTGTATATATATATAAAAAAATACAAATACAACTTTCCATTGCAGCTTAATCTTTATTTCAGTTTAGATTATGTAACAGCTGTGTCTGTGAGTGTGTTTATCAGAGATTCATGATTCAGAGTTGTTTGTGAGCTCAGACCACTTCAACCATCTCATGTGGAGAGAGACCAAAGTAAAACATTTTGGTACAACAATCCTTAAAACCAAATAAAATCTCCATTGGATCGTTCAATCCCGCTCTCAGAAAGGGGGGGGGGATCGTACGTTTTTTTTTTTTTTGCAAATTAGAATTACAGGCTAACTTTGCTCTTTTCCACAATACGAAATAATTCTCAAGTTGTTTGTTTCTCTTCCCCAAACCAAGCAACACTGCATCCATCTCCATTCTAAAAACAAATGGCGTGGCCTGCCGACAGCACCGTTAGCCGTGGGAGTACAGAAGTGGGGACACGTAGCTACATTAGTGGCATAGCTGAGCTCTCAATATGAGAAAGCTGACACACTGGACTTGGTCTCTCCTGTCATGTTGTTCATCATAAAAACTGATTCAGTCCTGTTTTCTTCATTTGACAAAAATTTGATTTTTCTCCTTCTTCGCTCCGTGTTGTCGAGGGTTCGTCTCTTCAGCATAGTTGTGTGTAAAGAGAGAGTAGCTGTTTGGGTCGGCTCTAGCAGCGTTTCTCCTCTGGTAACGAGTGGAAGAACTCCATGCAGGCTGCCACTGTTGCATTTAGTCCTTTTCTGGCACCAGCTTCAGCACTTTGCCAATAGCAATAGTTTTGCCTGGATGAGTGGAGAAAATGAGGTATGAAAAATGGTGGTGGAAAGACTTTTATTTATTAGGAACAAGTAGTGCTGGGCACGTCAACGGCGTCAACACTAACACATTAAGTGTTTCCATGACGACTGACCGGAAAAATACGCTTGTGACATCATGTTTACGTGCCGCAGCACCGGAGTCGAGGCGGCACTTACCAGTTAGCTCTGTTAGCGCTGTTAGCACGCCTACACGGGGTCTCTGCAGGTTTCAACAAGTCAAATTTAAGACTTTTAAAGAATTTAAGACCATAATGAATACAATTTAAGACCCAATGCAAGTCCATACAATCAAAAAAGTACAAATGACATGAAGGAAAATTGGAGCCACAAATCGTTGAACTTGCAATTCGGCTTAGGTGTGGGCTTTCATTAAAGGTGCCATATGTAAGAATGTGGCCAAAAACGGTTACTACATTCAAATTCAAAATACCAAGGTCTTTTAGGTTTCGTTTTCTGACGTAACTGGCAACCCGTGGTTGCTCGGCAGCTGAGACTCTACTGACTGCAATGATTGGTAGACGGCGGTAGGTGGCGCCACATGTCAAAACATGATTTCAAAACATAAACGTGATTTGCAGTCTGCAAAATATTTTTTTTGAACGCAAATATTTTGGCTGTACTGTTGTTGTTGGCGAGTTCAGTTATTTATTTTTAGTTCATTTATTACATAATGCACCTTTAAATTTTCTCCGCTGTTATGCTAAGCTGTAACACCACGCGGCGCGCGCACAGCACTCTAGCTAGTGGTGCTTGATAAATTCTTACCGGGCAGCACAGGTGGCCTTCCTTTAGTTCCGTGTTGTAGTTATGTTATCGCATCCTCAAAAATAGAAACATTTCAAAGACCCAGCAGATACCCTGCTACAGTGGAACTGGTGGGGTCTGTTTATTAAACTAAAAGAGCAGCGCTACAAATAACCAGCTTAGCTGTGTACTGCGTATGTGTGCCTCTGTTTAGCGTTACTTTAGAGACTCATTTTAACAATCGGGAGTCACCTAAACATGACGTCACGTGCGTCTTTTTCCGGTCTGTCGTCATGGAAACGCGTCATGCGTTGACGCGGTGCCCAGCACTACAAATAAGTGTCAAAACCATCGCACTTACCTTCATCACGCAGCGTGAATCGTCCCATTTGAGGGAAGTCTTTGAAAGTCTCTAAGCAGATGACTCCTGCCGCCCGGAGCCTGGCGATACACACCTGGTCCTGTTTCACAAAACGTGGTCGCATTTTGCTCTTCTCCCCGGTTTTCTTGTCCACCAGGCAGATTAAGGCCTGCAGCGAAATTTCAAAATAAGAGTTTATAACCCCCCACGGATCAGCAACACCACGAGGCAATCACTAAATTAAATGTCCTTATTTTTGAAGGAAAAGCACTTTTTTTCAATGAATAGAACATTAAATGAATCAGAAATACACTCTATACATTGCGAATGTGGTAAACGACTATTATAGCTGCAAATGTCTGGTTTTATTGGAATATGTGCATAGGTGTATAGAGGCCCATTTCCAGTGTTCTAATGGTACATTGTGTTTGCTAATCGTGTTAGAAGGCTATTGTGAAATGATGTTAGCACAAAAATCATTATTTCTAATCTTGTCAATGTCGACTATATTTTCTATTCATTTTGCAACTCTTTGGATGAATAAAAGTGTGACTTTTAATGTGAAAACGCCAAAAAATTGTATAGGTGAAGGCGGAGCGACAACTCACCGTGATTTGCACTTCTTCAATGCACGTGTGGATGTGAAGGACTGCGTTGTAACCGGGGCAAATTATTGATTTGTGCTCAATGATGACGATCTGAAACAAACAAAGCCACAGTCAGTTCAAACTGTTTTAAAAAAAAGTTCTGATAAATTAATGATTAAGTGCCGAGAGACTTTTAGAGACTAAGTACTTCAGTGACTCAGTCAGCTTCTGTGTACAATTTTTGTGCCGCCTACAAATACCCTAACCTAACCTCAAATATTTGTAGCTGTTGCTATGCCAACCTGCATAAGGATAGTGGATTAAACACAGGAGTTTGGTTTAGAGATGCATCTCTTTGTATCAAAGGGAACCTGAAGAGTGAGATTTTACATCAAATAATCTGATAGATTAGATGGGGGTTAGGGTCAGATGGGTCGGGTGACTTCACCTGTGCGTCAAAGGTGCGACCAGAGTGGCAGAGGTTGTCGGGGCTACAGAGGATAAAACCGGGCAGGATTTCCTCCTCCTCGATGCCTTTCAGCCTCAACTTCAGATTCTCCCCTGGAACGGCGTCGTCGGTCTCGACATCGTCGCTCAGCAGGCTCAGCACCTCCACCGTGTGCTGCACAGACACACACACACAAACACAATCAGGGATTATTGTGGCTGTTGCTGGAAGTTGAATCCTTTTCATCTTTCTTAAAGTTAAAGTTAGAACTCGTGATAGGAGGGTAGGAGGTCTCACCCTGTTTGGCATCATGACAAACTGCTGGGCTTTAGTGATGGATCCAGACTCCAGTTTCCCGAGAATGACCGTGCCCATGTCCTGCAGAGGAGTCATTCAAAGTAAAGTCAAACGTTTTTATCTGCTTAAGTGTGCAGAGTCAACACAGGTGCACACAAGAGGAAGAAAACACGACGCCTTAAAGCTGCGAGGTTTGAGCCCTCCCACACCACAGTGCTTTGAAGAATGTGGCTAATAGGATGATGTGTCCAGCAGGGGGTGCTAAGTTGCCTTTTCAGACTGTAGTAGAACAACAAAAAGCCATTAATTACTGTTTTGATAATCAATGAATCAGTTTGAGTGTTTTTGTTGTTTTTACAGCTTCTTAACTTTGAATATCTGTTTGTTTTGGTAGATTTTTTTGTTCCGTATAACAAAAAAAATCATTAAAATTGAGTCCTTTTGCTTTGTGGACAAACCAAGACATTTGAGAACATCGTCATTTCAAGGTTTCAAGGTCTATTTTTTCACAATTTTATGACTTTTTCGGGACTAAACAGCTCATCGAAACTACTTATTATGAAAATAATGGTTCATTGAAGCCCGACACTGGCAGATCCCAGGGTGAGAGGCAGGTTTTACCCAGAAGAGATGCTAATCGATGCCTAATCTTCCACCTGTACTTTGGTTAATAACTCCACCTATTATTCCTCCGTCCAAACAAAGAAATATCTCTTCTTGCTTTCCTACTTCTGTCTTCTACTCCATCTGCAACTAACAAACAACTACAGAGTAGACTAGACAGCTGCTTCCTGTTCAAAGTGGCACACACATGTACGTTAGTGGTCACGTGAGAGAGTTTTCAAAACCGACACCGAGCCAGAATGCTGGTGTGGAAAGAAAGCAAGAAAGTCTTCGTTTGAAAACCATCTCAAAAAAATCTAAGTGTGTGTGTATGTGTTTAAAGCATCAGTTATAAACCTGCAAGTCTTTGGACTATGGGAGGGAAGCCAGAGAAATCCTACACAGGCACAGTCACGGTGAAGCATCTGAAGAATACGCAGGATAATCCTTTATATACCAGGACGACAGCGGCTGGGAAATATTCTTGCCGTTTATGCAAGGCTCTTAAGTAATTACAGCAAAAGACAAAATGATGATGCGCAGAAAAGAAAAGGAAGGAGCCAACGATAAATCAAACTGAGACATTTGGACTAAGATGATTTCACCGACACTTCCTGTGTTCTTTGAAGAGCTTCCAGCATTTAAACACAGATTAATGTAACTGGAGAGGGAGACACAGGGCAATCATTTGAACAAATAACAGCAAACACTTGACATCCGCCCTTATCTGAGGAGAGTGCAGAAGGAAAAGAAGACATCCTCCAGCTGCTCACTCACCTTGTACTTATCTACGATAGGTAGTCTGACTGGTCCGTCGCTGGATCTGGTGAAGATTGGCAAACTGTCCAGATGGGCAATAAATGGCAAACCTCTGAAAAAAGGTAATTAGGAAAGTTTCTGTTAACAAATGTTGTATTTAATGAAATTCAATTGTACTAATCATAAGTGAATTTCCCCACAGGTGAGTAAAAACATCAGGAAAAATCCACTTAACTAAAGTCTGCTCCACACTAGCGGATTTTCAGATCTGACTTGATTATAAAAACGTGGGAGACGACAGACACGAGGAACTTTATAATCGATTTTCAATGTTTTAATCCTGACAAAGCGCAGACTTAGACGATCCAGTCGAGACGCAGGATCACACACTTCAGGGAGGAGAGTCCAGGGATTTGGAATCTCAAAGAATCTCACGTGATTAAACGTGATTTCAGAATATAAACAGACTGTTGGCGGCGTCAGTTAATAGCTGTTGTGTGTGCAACGTTTTGTGTCTGTTAACGCCTCACACTACAGGATGATTTGGCCAGATAATCTGTTCAAATCAGAAGGTACCCACAGATGTCAGAAGGGCCAGGGGCAGGCTTTAGAAAATAATAATAATTTCTAACTACAATAAGCAGAGAAGACGGTGAATAAATCTGTGAATCCTGACACAACCCGACTATAAACACTGTTTTTTAACCACAGCAGCTGACTTACGTGTACCAGGTGCAGTCAGGTATAAGATCCTTGAGGTTGGCACCTGTGAGTCCAGAACAAGGCATAAAGTGGATGTCCTTCTTAGGATTGAAGCCCACTTTCTTTAAAAATGGCACCAGCTTCTCCTTACACTCCTCATACCTGTAAGTTAACAAAAAGAAAATAGACTTAAAAATCTACAAAACAGCAGGAAAAACATCTTCTAATGCGGTTCCAACGAAAATGACGA
Organism: Microchirus variegatus; assembly: GCF_963457635.1. NCBI lineage: Eukaryota > Metazoa > Chordata > Actinopteri > Pleuronectiformes > Soleidae > Microchirus > Microchirus variegatus. The sequence continues at coordinate 20,754,407 of NC_139818.1, forward strand.
GTCCAAGGCTTGTGCAGACATTTTGTGCAGACAAATCAATTCTCATTCAGAGGCCGTTTCACCTATCCAGGCTCCAGTTGACAGTGGGGTCATCCATCTTGTTAATCAGGACAATGAGATGCTTGACTCCTGCCGTTTTAGCCAGCATGGCGTGTTCCCGGGTCTGCCCGCCCTTCTCAAAGCCGGTCTCAAACTCGCCCTTTCTCGCAGAAATCACCTTCGAAAACAAACAAACAACAGTTCAAATATAACAGACACCCTGGTTGTCGTGAGGACGTCTCATAAGGAGGAATCCATCATCTCACCAGGACTGCCAGGTCAGCCTGCGACGCTCCACCGATCATGTTGGGGACAAAGCTCTTGTGTCCGGGGGCGTCGAGGATGGTGAAATGCTTCTTCTCCGTTTCAAAATAAGCTCGGCCGACCTCCACCGTCTTCCCTTTATCTCTCTCCTCCTGGTTTGTGTCCAGTGCCCACGACAGGTACCTGGTTCATTGAAGTAGAAGACATCCAAATTAAAACAAGAATCGCAGCAATTAGCTTGTAATTAGGTTACGAGGCCCCTATTGAAATAGATTCTTCTAAAATTGCCACGCACATCAGAACTGGAGAAAAATTGTATAAAATAATGGACTTGCGAAAAACCAACACAAAATGGCTCAGTAGCGCCCTCCCACAGGCCAGGCTCCTATGGAACAGGCCGAAATTTAGTTGCACTGAATTTCGCGAAAATTCTGTGGGAACATTGTCCGAGACAGACAAAAAATCCTCTCAACACCATGACCTCAACTCAACAGGAAGTCGGCCATCTTGGATTTGGCGTATATCTTGCTGTTTCGCAAGTTTCGAGGGCGTTTATCCTAGGAACGCGAAAAATTGTACTAAACCCATCCAAGATCAAATGTTATGAGAATGTCGCGCAGATTCAATCCCTCTCTATATTGAATTGTTATTCTTCAAACCAAAACTTTGGTGCGTAACTCCTCCCACAGTTTTGAGAAAAGCCCCACACATCCGATATCAAAGCGTGCGGTTTCCTGGCCGTCCTGCTGGTGGCTTTACTCGGCCTGGCGGTGGCGCCGGCGGATGCGAGGTCCCGCAGCTTTAATTTGAAGTACAATCGATAAAATGATCCTCACCATGTCTCCCTGTTCTTTTCTTTTGCTTCTCTTTCATATTTTTCCAGGGTTCTCTTTTCCACCATTCCAGTTAAGTACCTGGCGAGGAAAGAAAAAACACATTAGATTTATATCATTTTGGCATTATCTGAACACAAGAGCTACTAGAGCTTAAACTGAAAAAAATACTGTTGTGCAAGAGTAAAAAAAGACTGCTCGAGTGTGGCTGAGAGAGAGAGAGAGAGAGAGAGAGAGAGAGAGAGAGAGAGAGAGAGAGAGAGAGAGAGAGAGAGAGAGAGAGAGAGAGAGAGAGAGAGAGAGAGAGCTTGCGCAACAACGTTCAAATCCATACAATATGAATTTCTGCTGACAGTAAACACTGAATGTTTTATTTTGGCTTAATTTACCGACACCCAACTCCACAATGCAGAGAAATGCTACTTGTGCAGCCTCTGAACACCGTTATCAACCGAGTAAACATGAAAAAATAATGATTTACTCACATAATCTGTCCTCCGATGGTTGATTTTCCAGCATCTGACAAACAAACCAGAAAGAAAGTGAATGAATAAACGCCTGGGAAAACATATATAAAATCTTACATATTCACACAAGACGTACCCACGTGACCGATGAACACCACATTAACGTGTTCTTTCTTGGGGGCATCAGGTGGTACCGGAGCCGCTTTAGGTACAGGCGTTTCCTCCTCTTCCTCCTCCATCATCATCTCCTCGTCTTCTTCGTCTTTCCTCGCGGCGTCTTCCTCGCACGCTCCTCCTTCCGCCTCCAGGTCGTCGTCGTCGTTGTCCCCCTGTCCGCCGCCTCCTCCGCCGCCTCCTCCGCCTCCTCCCGGCTCCTCTTTCTGCTCCCACGTCTCCTCCTCTGTGGTCATGTCGGCCTCAGTGCCGCCGTTCTCCATCGGAGCTGGAAGGGAACACACGGTTACTTTTACTGCACACGTCTGCAGACCTGATATTTCCTGACAACATCTGGACACCACCAGACAACTAAGAGCTTTGGAGGAGGAACGTAATAAACTGTTTTGGCTGGATATTAAAAATGTAAATCCGGATTTTTCTCCAGTTTTACCACAACAATTTGGATCAAGCGCAAATAAAAACACACACAAACAACCCCCAACTTTAAGTCAAGTCACCTTATTCGCCCATCTCTCCAAAGCTGTTAGTATCCAAACTCTTTTGTGAGTTATCACCAGCAATGACTTTGTCTGACGTACCTCTTTTTATTATTTTGTACTTTTATCTTGACTTCTGGGAAGCCGTCATCTCTACAGGTGGATTCAAGTTCACCGATAATCTATGACTTTGTCCGTTTTACAGTTTATGTTAAAAAAGGTGTCCCAACTTCCCAAACATCATCCAATCCAATCCAACTTTATTTATAAAGCACTTCTAAAACAACAACAGCTGAAACAAAGTGCTGTACATCAGCCATAAACCCACGAACAAACAATAAAATACTGTAGAAAATATAAAAACAACACAAATAAACAGGTTATACAATAAGACTATAAAAAAAGAGATAAAAACCAACGTCTCATACTGGGTCGAAAGCCGACCATACAATAGCTTATGTTCATAAACCTACTTCCACCTCAGAAAGAGAAGTACAAGGCCTCACTTGTCGTTTCTGCCACGCAGACAAATATCTAACAAACCAAACAAACAAGGCCTGGTAACAAAACTGCCCCGAAACACAAACCAGAGACAATACAGTCCAGCAGTCGCACACAATTCTCCATTTTCTTCACATTGTTCATAATCAGTCTGTGAAAAACTGTCGCTCTGAAATTATAATGCGTCTTCAGAGAGGAATGACGAGGGAGAGCGTTTGAGCAAACGTGAAAATTATTCCCGGCACCATAGACGTTGTCTGTCACGCTATGTCGACCTATTACGCAAGAAATATATTATATTTACAACATAATATGAGATTGAGGAATCATTTTAATATGAAGACCGATAACAATACCAGTATTATTCTGGCCGCCACCCGCTAACACAGCTAGTAGCCTTTCTAGTTGGAAATACTGAACGATACCAGACCTAAAAAGCCTCTGCACTGCTCTCAAAAACGTCTCGATCAGACGAGCAGAAACGCGAGAGTCTACAGTAGAGATTACAGCGGAGAGTGGAGAGGAAGTTGAACATTTAAAGTTCTTAATCGCAGTTCTACAGCTACAACTAACGATTCTTTTCATAATAGATTAATCGGTCAGTAATTGAGTTGAAAAATGCTGATTGTTGTTTCTCAAATTTGGAAATGCTGACGTTCTGACGGTTTGTGTTTTGTCCACAAACCAAACATTATTCCCTTTTAATGATTTGTTTGTTATATGGAGCAGAACATATTCACATTTAAGAAGCTGAAAAATCAGAGAAACTCGTTATAAGTGTGAAAAAAACACTCAAACTCATTAATTACCAAAATAGTTAATTAATAGAAGACTAATTTCTCATACATTTGTGAGTGTGTGGATAGTTGAAGCATATAACGCTTTCACACACTCACTCTCAATCTCCACCTGTTGCTAATGTGTCAAATTTCACCAAATTGCAGCTTCTTATTCATATATTTTCTGCAGATCTGGCAACCACTCCCCCACCAATGTGATTGCAGTAACCAACTGTAAAAGCTAAAGGTCGCTATTGCACAGATTTCCTCATACAGTCATATAATCCGGCAACTGCCAATGACAGGCCCACAAACTCGGAGTGAAATCGACTCTGCCAGAAAATGTAAAACTGGTCAGCAAAAACTAAGTGACTGCTATTTTTCCTGGAGTGACAGAAGACACATTGCCGGCGTCCAGGGCCTTGGACACGTGGTGGTGCTTGACACACGGTGTGCTACCGAGTTGTCTATTTCCAGCACGGGCACGTGAGCTTGCATCATATTATATGCAGGCCCCCCTCTGCACATGGCGTTGGCCAATGCTAGAAATCTAGATGTGGCCGAGTGAAACAACTGGGATAGAATCATAGAATCTAAGGCTTAAACAATGAATTTTAAACAACGTGGGAATTTTCCTACGGCACATTTAGGAGCAGCACACGGTTGATTAAAGTGCTGTGTAAACACAACACAACGTTGAGATAAGGATTCCACCATGTTCCCCATGACAAGTTTCAGCTGTTCCCATCAGCTTCAGTCTGCCAGCACACAAAACAAACAAAACAGGAACAAGTTTGGGTTTAATCCAGCAGCCTTCAGACTGGCGAAGAGGAACAGTTCAAGAAACGGTCAGTTTCCCTCACGCTCTTAAACGCTACTCGTCCTTGAAGGGGAAATCTTTTAACGTGACATTTTTTCAATTCAATGTTTTTTAGTTTTTTTTTGCCTTTTTATTTTGAATTGAACTGAAAAGGTGCATTGTTAAAAAGACAAACAACAGAGCTGAAGGCCTTGAAGCTCTCGCATGAATAAGGGAAGTTCTGTTTCACACCTTAACGCTCAGAGACCGGGTCTACAGTACGCACAGAGCAGTTGTTTACTCCACATCGGTGCTCTTGGCTGTAACAGCTCTGGCAAACAGGATGGCGTCATGTCATGGTGACATTTTAAAAAAAACAAATAATAAACATATCTTGTTTCTATTTCTTCACAGACGCGACGCCAGTTCATTCATTCGTCAGGACAGAGTGACAAAAGTGCAGCGTGAAACTGAGGAAGCAAAATGGAACTCGGCCATCGTTAAATTAATGATCGACATCTGTGATTTTCCGACTGTCAAAACGGCTGCTGAGCAAAGGCTACACTTTAATTTTTGTCAATCATTGTCATCTTTGCATTTGTATTCATATTTTGTAAGTCAATACTCCACCATATTTTCATGTTATTACGCAGTAAATATTGAATTTAAATAAGCATGTCGCACGATATTATCGGCACAATATCCGTATTGGCAGATATTGGCTTTAAAATGCATTATCGGACAACCACAACCACGCCTTGATCTGATTAAATAACTAAAAGAGTCGGCTGAAAAAGCTGCCACCTGCTCTATCATTTTATTATCCATCTATTATTATTATTATTATTATTATTATTATTATTATATACACATCTGCTGTGACATTAGTATGAAAAATATTATGTTAATTTCACTACAGAAGAGATAATATGACCTTTGCTTTTGGGCACATGGATAGATGTATATATCGGTCTCAGCCAATATATTGGCTTTTTGTTATTGGCAAAAAATCCAATACCAAGCATAAGGTAAACACATTGTCTGTTTTATTTCATTTTAACATTTTACCTTTAATTCCTTTTTATTTGTTTTATTCATCTTAAAAGTGCCGTTTCCTGCCATTTTTTCCCCACTTAGTCAAGTAAACTTAAAATCAATATGATGCTGCTGTGTTGGTTTAATTCATAATTGGTGTTCTTTTATTGTTAGAATCCACATAAACACAGAAAAACAGAGCAATATGGGGCTTTTATTTTATTTGAAGGAAGTGACTTTGACGTCAATTTTCTTGTACATTTAATTTACTTTCTTCAATCACTTCCTGCTGTTTCAGGAATGAGAGATGACACATTTATCTCTGGAAATTAGTTAAAAAACTGTATATTTTTGGGGTGAAGTGGCCCCTTTATCTGTTGTGTGTTTGATTTATCCTCTTATGTTATGATGTAAAGTGACCTTGAGTGTTAGAAAGACACTTATAAATAAAATATATTAAAAAATCTGACATTTTTGTAAAATTGTTCAGCAGAAATTTGACGTTTAAGAATCACATACAATGATATGTTGTTTATTGTTGCTTTCTGTTCCATATTATAGAGATTTACATGTAAAATAAGTACAATGTTGACTTCACAGGCACCTTTTAGGCGTAAATAGAACTAAAAACATATGAAAACTTTCATAAATATTGATGAAAACGTGGCTTGTCAGGTTTTCATTCCAGTGTGTGATATTATTATTATTATTATTGTTATTATTATTATTATTATTACACCCGTATAACGACACACTGGTGACAGCGGGGGCGACTTGTTGATGAGTTCGTGGACATGCGATTACACTGAGCCACTGGCTGCACTTGCACACGGGAAAAAAGCTAACTTAGCGGGATTAGCACACACACACTAACGCTAGCAAGTTAAGCTAACTTCCAGGCAAGTGTGTGGCGTTCCACCTACCGTCTGACGCCGGCATTTCCGCCGCGCCGCTCTGGAGGAAGCTCGGCACAAACACCGGGGCGTTCACGTTGGGCACGAACGGCTTGGCGTTGACGTTGAGCGCGGCGAAGGCGCTCGGGAGCCCCGCCGCGGCAGCCGGGGCCTCGATGTCCACCTCCAGCTCCCACGAATCAGGGGCTGTGTCTCTCGGATCCATCGCTTCTTTTCGCTGGAGTTGTCAAAGCTTTTCCGCCGCCGGGGAGACGCTGATGACGTGTGCGGGGTTCTGTCTCGGCGCGTTTTAGTTGTTGGCGTGTTTTTAGACTCTCAGCAGCACGTTTGCTGAAGTCCCCATTGCTTTGTTAAGCCTTGCTCTGACAAGCATATGGAGCCCGTAGCCGACGTGAAGTGGTGTTCGGCCGCCGCTGCGCGTCCTGCACACACCGCTAGAGGCCAGCACCGGCCTGCTGGGGAGACGTTAACAACTTCTTCTTCTTCTTCTTTTGGCACAGGTTCGCTCCGGAAGTGGAGCGTATACACTTCCTGCTCTATATGATAAAAGCATGGATGTTAGAAGTCAAACTTGTATAAATAAATTGTATAGAAGTATTTATGGAACAAGCTGTGAGACACACAGAACAAAAACGACCTGCTTTGATCTTATTAATAATAATAATAATAATAATAATAATAATGATAATGATGATAATAATAATAATAATAATAAAATAAATATGCATTGTATTTATTTATTTTAATCTCAGACTTGTGATTAAAATGCATTTATTGTTTTATTCAGTTTGCACCTGCAGTGTTAATATAATGACTGTTTCTGGTACATTTTTTATTTGTTTGTTTTTACAGAAATAACTCAAGTTGCAATGTTTTAAACTGTTAAGAGTAGTGATATTACTACCCAATTTACTACTGGACACATACAGTGCATCTGATAGTAAGACTTTATTAACATTTTCACAGCAGCCTGTTTTACGAGTTGTTAAGGGTTAATAATACACAAATATTTTTCGAGTTTGTTTAGCCATATGAAGCCCATGTGGACAGGAATGGATGTGACCACGGTGCCTTATTTGTGAGTGATTTATTTTACATTTCTCTGCAGTTAATATTAAATAAATAAATACTTAAAATGTTTTATTTTCTGAGTTGATATTGATATTTCTGAAACACACTCACACAGAACCAATACATTAAATAAATAAATACAATAGTACAGCATTTGCAGTTGAACAGTGAGAAGCTGCATTGAGTTTTACAATAGGTAAATTATTTCCATCCCAAAGAAGGGTTATATAACATAACATCTAACATTACAGTGAACAAGGAAATGTGCTAACGCCTGCGTCTCCTCCTCCTCTTTTCTTTCACTCTTTGGCATCAGTTACTCCTCCAGCAGAGATGGCAAAAGTAGCCTCATTCTCTGGCATGTCAGGACTACGGGAAATCACACAAGACATAAATGAGTGGTCATCAAAATCCATGGATGTTATTGTCTGGTTTTTGTTGCTACTGACATATTCATATCAGCGGAAAATGTCTAAACAGTATTGTTCCCCTGTTAAAGATACAGTAAGATGATAAAGCCTAAGATTTATTATGTTAATAAACACGTTACGACATAAACATTCGACCAAATGTGGTAAATACCTGTCAAATATTTTGGCGATCCTCATCTCTCCGCGTCCCTTTCTCAGGCTGATCCTCGTGGTGGAGGCATGGGCCAGGATGTGTCCGCCAATTGGCTTCTTGGGATCAGCTTGAAACCTTACAAAGACAAAGAAACAACAAAAATAGTTATAATAATAATAAACTGTCATCTAATCCTCAAACATGATTGCATACTCCAGACAAAAAGCAATCTCTTACGTCATTCCTGCACCAGGATCAGCTGTCATTTGGTTGGTAATGAACACGGCGACATTGTACTCTAAATTTAACACAAATGACAGTCATTATATGTGTGTATGTAAAACATATTCAAGATATTCTATGTATCAACAAATATGTGGCAGGGTTTTGACATATTTCTTATGGCTCAGACCTTCAGAGATCTTCTGCAGCCTGGAGAGCATCTGAGCCAGTTTCTGCTGCCGCTCTGCCAGCTCTCCTCGACCAGAGAAGTCCACTCTGAACAGAGCCATGATGGAGTCGATGATCTGACAACAGGGAGGAGCAGACAAAAGAAGACAGTCAAAGACTGAAAGTCGGGAAGGGAATCCTACTTTTAGACACTTTCCCACATTCCCTTAAAAACAAAAACAGAAACATCTTCACTCTGAGCTTCCACCAACTGTACTTAGAGACGGACAAAATAAGAGAGGGCAGTAAAACCAAAGAAATGATGAATATGTGATAACATTTGGACAGTTTTTTTTTTCCTTTTACTGACCAACAGTTTGAAGACTCCTCCTTCCTCGTGGAATTTGGCCGCAACAAAGTCCAACAGCTCCATCTGGTGTTCACCTGAAGAGGGAGAGTGGAAAATAAGCAGGATGAGACTGAGGACATGAGAGGAAGAGAAAGAATGAGTGACTGGGTTGTGTAGGAGTTTTCTTATTCCAGAAGATGGCAGTAATACAACATCATGGATGCAAAATGCAGTCTAAGGCCAGAGAAGTAGAGGAATTATGCTGCTCAGAAACAATTAAGGGAACACTTTCAATCACTAAAGTCTGTGTGGATCCAGTCCTTAAATAGTTGGTGATTCTGGTTTCCATGGATGGATGATGCATTATTTTTGTAAAGAATCACACAATTAATGATTTTCAGCTCAGCTGGTTTGCATGTGACCCTCATGTGGTGAATACAGAGGTAGAAGATAGATGGATGGATGTTTTTTATGTGTGATTCAAGAGTTCCCTTGTAATACAAACTGTAAAGTATAATAAAAATAAAGTAGTATTGATGGAGAATACTGTATTTTTCGTACTGGTGTAGGCACGGGCGTAAAGCACATTGTCCAGCACTGCATCATGGTCCACGTTAAACCTCTCAGCGATGTCCCTCAGTCTGTCAGGACGACTGATTGCACACAGGTACGAGTCAAGGATACAGTCAGACAGGAAGAAAGAAAAAACATGGCGTGATTGCTTCCATTTTTGCGAGGATACAAGGTATTCTCTGTGTCAATGAAGATGATTTTCCCTCCAGAGTAGCCCTCCTCTCCAGGCAGCTGAGCAGTGACTGCAAAAAAAAGTAGACACCACGTAGTTTTATTTGTACAGTGTTGTTCCAAGCAGACATCCTTTCCCACAGGCTGCCTACTCACCACAAAGTGTGTGAGACAGCTGGGTTTTCCCCGTGCGAAACTCTGTGTGATGAAATAATGTAGAGTTTTCAGGCAAATGATGCAAACCAAATGACATCAAGTCAGTCCAATTGCATTTTGTGTGTTATATAAATACATCTCCTCACCTCCAAACGCCTCTGTGATGGCCATGCTCTCTATGCCTCCACCCAGAAGCTTACTGCAAACACAGCAGAAGTACTGCACGTTGTAAGACGTACTGTATGTTTGTCTGCCCTGCTACTGTTATATTTGACTTTTCGCCACATGTAATGTTCTATTTAATGTTGTATTGCCATGTTTTGAATACAAACTCGGTGCTCGGTTATTCGTATATAAACAGCAAAAGGCGCTGAAGCTGCAGCATAAGATGACTTTATTTCCAGCCGTGTGTCCATTAGTGGTTTTTGTAATTGCGATGACACAAGACAGAAACTCAACAGTCTGCATGTCGTCAACATTAAGGGGAAATCTTAACTCAAACTCCTGGCTCCCGGTCGTGATGTGGAACACCTGCTTCCTCTTTGCGCTGTACTCAAAGGCCGTCTGGAAACCAACATTCTGTCGTGTAAAGAAATGTATGTAAAGTACACAATTTATTCCAGGTTAATCTTGTGTAATCTTTGGTATTTTACCAGAATCTTCCCTGCAGCTTCCTTGATTTTTTCAACTTTGGCCTCTGACAGGCCCTTGATGTTGCACAGGGCCTTACGTGTTGTCATCTGGATGCCCTTCACGGTGCAGATGCCCACTGACTTCATCTTTTTGATGTCAGCCACGTTCTGTAGAGGAAGGAGAGAGTAAAAGGAAAAAAAAGAGAGAGAGAGTGCTGACTTAAAACAACTGACTTTTGGTCAGATGAGTATGTTTCATTCCTGCTGTTGACTCACAATCCCGTGTTTCTGTAGGAGGTCAATGTCCTGAAAGAAGGACTCCTGTTCAGACAAAAACAAACTCTGTATGAAGTAGCTGCTGAGGCTGAGTAATAATGACAAGGTAAAAGCTTTTACTTTTGACTGAATCCTCATTCCCCATTTACCATTTATCAATATCAAAAACTCTAGTATCTACTGACATTAGTCAGATACAGTCATTTTAGACATAGGAGGAAATAAATATTAACCTATTGAGCCCTAAAAATAAAATAAATACAAGAAAAACAAAAATTCAGAGTAAGATGATTGTTTTTTCTCAGATATCTTGTGTTGGGTATATTTAATATAAAAAATATATCAATATTAATATATATAAAAAAGATTTAAATGATTGCAATGCTAGCTTTGTTACTAACCAAGGTGCTATACGAATAAAGCTATAGTTTCTTAGCAAATACAGTTTAAGTCGGTTGAAAACATGAGCTAGCTTCACTTTTACCTCATCATCCTGGAAACCAGTGTCGTCCTCAACAACCTGATCCTCCGTGGCTCTCATTTTATGTGACATTTGGGTTAAAAGATTGAAGATAAAAAAATGTATTTGTCACAACTAGCTTACCTTTGTAAGCTAGTTAGCTAAATTAACGACTAGCACGCAGCTCTGCTTGTCTTTCAGCAGCGCTTGAAATAAGTTAACTTATCAAGTTAACTCCGTAAATCTTTTATAAATGTACACATTAGCTCACTGACCACATAAAGTGACTAATAACTATAATAATATAAGTAATATCTGAAGACGATAAAGAAGCAAGTTGCTCTTTGGTTCTTAAAGCGACTGGCGGGAAATTAGATGTGTTCAGGTGTATCCGGAAATTATGATGTTCAAGTTTAAAGATTAACATTTTAAAAGGATGTCTACTTTCAACAATCGTAACACATAAACACGAACACCGTTTTTTAAAACATGATTAATAGCTTGTTAAAGTTGAATTAACATTATAGGAATTAGTGACTTCTCAAAGTAAAATGTAGATTTTTCACATGACATCGCTTCAGTCCAGGAGCTGAACAAAAATCATTGAACACAGCACAGTGATATATTTTAATAATTTTAAAACATAAATTCTTTATTTACCGGAGTATAGATTTGATTTTAACATCAGAATACATATTGATATATAAGGCACAACAAAGTAGGTGTAAATTACATGAATAAAGTAATTGTGTGTTATATTTAGCCACTATATCTATGCTAATCCTGCTATTTTAAGCCAAAAGCCATTTTTGCTGAACTATTTTGGGACAATTAGTTATTCTTGGTTATATTTTTCTATATCTTACACTTTAAAATCATTTTTTAATGCAAAAAACAATTAGGAATGTGGTTAATGTGCACTTTTTAAACATATATCTTAATGTAAACGTTGGGCCTTTTGCTCAAATTCAATGTTGTGATATGAATACAAGGCGCTAGATCATAAACATGACGCGTTTCATTGGGTTTGGAGCTTTTATTAACACAGTCATGTTGAAAACAAAACAGAGACATGGGTTTTTTTATATCGTGAACAAAAGGCAACAGAAAGAGGGAAACAGGAAAACTACCACATTCATGTGTCCAAAGAATAAAGACTGGTCGTTTGCCTCGAATTGCAACACAACGTTGTATTCGACACCCTGTAGATGTACAGTGACAAAACCATGTTTGCCTCTTCGAGCAGTATCACATCTGGTGTTGCTGCATTATTCGCAGAACTGGTGAAAATCAAAGTATAATAAAAACATGAACCGTGGTTAGTTTTAAGAGCCATTGCACTTTGAAGGACGTAGATTGTACAAAGGTCAAACACACAGACAGAATCTCACCATGTAGAAAAAGGTTACATTAAGCATGTCAGACCATATTGTAGACCATACTCTTATCTATGAATATCGTCTACATTAAGTTCCTCTATCGTTGAGATAATTTATTAAAAAATATGTCTTCAAATACAAGTTGAACTGGAAAGAAAATGACAGTAACTAGATGGACAAACCATAGTATATTAAGGTTCTTCAGACTGTCAACAGGATGAAACATGACTGGTAACCTCCTGATCTTTTTTTTTTCCCCTTATAACTTACCCATCTATACGTGTGTTTATTTAAAAAATGAAAAGACAACAGTGTTCCAGGAATTAAGTCTCTGCATGATGTTGGAGTAAGGAGAGACAGTGAGAGAGAAGTGTCCGCGATGCTTTATATCATCCCGCGTCTCCTCCTCCTTTGTAAAAAGCTTTGCCTTTATTTATTTTTTTAAATTTTAACTCTAACTTTTTACAGCAGTTCTTTGCTCTTCTTCGTAAATCCCTCTGTCTCTCCTTGTGAACGATCCTGCCGTTATGGTACCGGCAGATCTCGGCCTAGTGTCGACTCTTCCTGTTGCTCATATCTTGCCAGGTGCAGGAGGCATCATGCCCGGCATCCCGCCAGACATTCCAGTGTTTGGTCCCAGAAGGATCTGGAAAGGAAGGAACATTACTTTTAAATCATGTCAATATTTGTTACATCCTACATTGAAAAAAATATATAATATATATATATATGCAGAACACCAAAGTATGTGGTCGACAAGTCTAACTCTGCCCCCGTAGGTGGCGCTGTATCTCTCTATAAGCTAGTGCTTATAAGCCAGCAGCGTATAAGTCATCTCCTACTTCTGGGTCAAAGACCAAAGAGGAAATGTTGGTTCATGCACAGGGCTCCAAGTCTGACTCCAGTCAGACTAAGCATATGAATGCAGGAGTAATCGGACTATGATTCACATTATCCAGGTATGTTAGTCTGACTGAGATCCACTCACCTGTCGCTGCTGCTGTAACTGCTGTTGCTCCAGCTGTAGTCTTTCTGTCTCAAACACTACAGGCAACACCAGAATCATAAAGGAGGTAGTGCCGACCCAGAGCGCCGAACGAGAAAAACTGTTAAGTAAATAAAGGCAATTAGTAAATGAGAGAACCTGTCGATCACCTGAACTAAACTCTGGTAAATGCACGCAGTGATAAAGCACATTATGAGAAACGCTTCAAAGACAAACCTGTAAAGTTTCTTGGCCAGCGAGACTGAGCAAACTGCCGACACCTCTGCAGCTGAACGCACCGTGTCGGGAAACATCTCTGTGAGGCCCCACAACCTCTCCATCAGCGTCTCGTCCAGCTGAGGAGACATGAACAGACAGACATCAAGAAAAAAAGAATGCTGCTCTACTTGCTTGGAACCATAAAGCCATGTTCTTATTCATCATATTGATAATGTTTTTATCCGTTCCATTCATCATTTTACTTACATATCTATAATTACTTGTATTTTTATTGCAACAGTTGGTACTATATATACCATAAATGTATATTCCTTGTAAGTGAATATCTGGCATGTTTGGATGTTATTGAATTAACTCTGAATGACAGATTCACAAAAATATGGCTGGCCTGTTTAGGAAGCTCAATTTTTCAGATAGTATTTTTGATATTTTCTGGTTTTAAATAACGTCACAGCGATTGAATTATATTATGTCTATATAAACCGGTTTACGACACATTAATAGTCTTTTGTTGATGCATTTACGTTCATTCAAGATAGCAGAAAACAGTGTTTAACCATTACACATGTGCCCATAAATTGTGTAATCTGAACAGACAGAGCCTGAACAGACGGCTCGTGCAGGTTTACAGGTGATTAGCCTCGTTAGCTAGCCTTATATAACCAAAATACGAACAGTCTTAAAGCAGCAAAGTGCGACACAGCCCTTATTCCACCTCTCGTGTTTACATTTATGAATTACTCCTGAATAACTAGACATTTACATCTTCATCTTCGTCGTCGTCAATCTCATCCTCCGGGGGTCGGACAGACACCGGGGAAAGCTCTTCGATTGTGGGCATGTCTCCTGCTCAGTCCGCTGATATCTGCCGGCCTGTATCGGCTTCGTGTGCGGCGAATAAATCGCTTAAAATGCGACCGTCAGTTGTACTTGATTGATACCGACTTCCTGCCGGTTATTAATGAAGCTAATGCTGCTAAGATGCGTGCTTGTCTGAGGTCAGTCGCAAAAACGTGAGGCTTGTCCGGGTCGTATGACGACAGCGAAAACCGGGGGTCATTTTGTGCTCCGTCACAAAGTACAGTGCGCCCCCTGTCGCAGGGGCTGCCTAATAACAGTCTGTACCGAGATAAATGTCATCAAAGGCTCAGTGTGGAACCTTTATCGCCCTCTTGAGGAACTCCGAGTAACTGTGCCCAGTATGTATGTAATGTACAGTGATGAAACAAAGTACAAATACTTCGTTATTGTACTTAAAGGTGCATTATGTAATAAATCTAAAGCAACTGGCCATAAAATCCTCCTAATATGTCACAGAGACTCAGGAATAATGTTCATATAACAAACTGAACTCACTAACAACAACAGTACAGCCAAAATATTTACATTAATGAAATATATTTTGCAGACTGCAAATCATGTTTATGTTTTGAAATCATGTTTTGACACGTGGCTCCACCTACCGCCGTCTACCAATCATTGCAGTCAGTAGAGTCTCAGCTGTCGAGCAACCACGGGTTGCCAGTTACGTCACACATTTCTAGGAACTTTTACTCCACTACATTTCCGCTGTCACTCGTCACTACCAAATAAAATCAGAAGAAGAAGAGTTGGTAATGGTCTGTGTTTATATAGAGCTTTTCTAGTCTTGAGTAGCTGCTTTACACAATAGTTTTGCCATTCATCCACTTCAGCATATATAGACTATATATATGAGCTAGGAATTGAACCCACAACCTTCCAGTTGAAAGACAGTTTGTCCCACCACTGAGCCATCATGGCTCAATAACTGTCCCGGGGTTAGTTTTAGCAGCAGACTCCCCTTTGAAAACTTTTCATTTGCCATTTCCAGCCTGAGTGTAACTGTAACACAGCTGTCTCACTTTACTAGCGCAATGAATGTCGCTGCTGTGCTTTCACAAAAATAAATACATATTTAAAAAGCAACAAGAGATTCATCGCAAATATACATGTACAAAAAAATGACACAGAGGGATTAATATGCCTCTCGGCTGGCCTGGGATTGTCTCAGGGAACTCTCAGAGGAACTGGTGGAAGTTAGCCGGGGAGAGGAGTGTCAGGAAGCTGCTGCCCCAACGAAGATTAGAATGTATAAAAGAGGTTAAGTGTTTTATTATTGTTATGAGACTTTATTCTGTCTTGTATAGCTATTTGTACCTTTGTAATATTATATACTACATATTTTATTATTGTGTTTATTTGTATTCCATTTCATATTTTAAACACCATACACATCTATCTATCTATCTATCTATCTATCTATCTATCTATCTATCTATCTATCTATCTATCTATCTATCTATCTATCTATCTATCTATCTATCTATCTATCTATCTATCTATCTATCTATCTATCTATCTATCTATCTAACATACTTACTTACAGTGTGAGCTTTGTTTGTTTGTTGTTGTTGTTGTTAAAGGCGGATTCTGCTGACATGGCGTCGCGTCTGTAACGTGTGACCCCCACAGTCTTTCACCGCCGGCGGATCCTTTTCCTGGGAAGCTGCTGTTCTGGGAACGGCGGCGGCGGCGGGGAGGAGAGAGAGCTGCTCGGCGGTTGGTCATGGAAAAGTTCTGGGATGTAGGGATTCCTTGTTTACATCCTCCCGGAGTACGCCGCGGGGGCGGGGTTAGCTCCGCCCTCATTCTTTAGACCTGACGTCATTGTCGCTTGTGTGTTTTTTTTTTTTTTTATGAATGAAAGAATCCAACCTCAGAGAGAGCGAACAGCAGCAGCAGCAGCGGCAGCGGCGGCGGCGGCGGAGTAATTCCGGGAAAAGGCGGACTGACATTTTGTCGCCGGAGTCGCTTCGACACAGCAGGTACGTGAACCATCATTTATTCCTACTCTATTACCTTTAATAAACATTCAGCGGCGGCTTATTCGAGACTGCGGGGAAGTATGGGACTGGTTTCCCCGACTAAAAGCGAGCAGGCAGCTGTTACTCAGCTCTTTTAATCTCTTCTGATCTCCTTTAGCTCGCCGCTGACCGTTGATGCTAGCTGCTAGCTGTTACTAGCATGTTGGAGATGATGCGGATATTTTGGCTCCGCTGCTCACATTAAAGCCACACTGGTGTCATTTGAACAGCCACGTTATACCCTCACTTCCTTATGTAGCCTCGTGGGTGAATGGAATGTTAAAAGGATAATTTAAAAGCCTTACTAAAATGGATGTCGAGGACACTCGTGATGGCTGTTTACTATAGCAGCAGCAGCAGCAGCGGTGTCTCCCTATAAGGACAAGGGTGGATTCTGGATGTCCTCACGTTAATAGATAGTTTGTACGCAGTGGATAGTGTTTTTATGTAAATATGTTATATTAAATAGTATGGGAACACAGCCGTTTAACGTTAAACACCTTTGTTGGTTGTATTTCGGGGTTTGGCAGAGCTGAGTTCACTTGTTGCGTTACTTAATAAGCTCTTAAGTGTTATTTATAGTAAAGTACAAGCGAGGATAATGTGTGCCGTTTAGACAGGGAGAAAAACAAACACGGGGAAAAAAGGAAAAGACGCGGTCACGGTTGGTTTTCCAGGCTTGTGGACTGACTGGCAGTCTGAGTAAGCGGTTATTATTGCTGAATCACCCTGACTTGACGAAAGTGAAGGCGGCTGCCTGGACAGCCACTGTCCCTGCTGCTAACCATCCACGTTCCCACGCGTTTCGGGAAATAAGGTTATTTTGAGAAAAACTACCAACCATCATGACCACTGCTGCATTAACTGTTTATGGATCGGCACCTGTTTGTGCTGACGCTTCAGGCCTAATGTGCTCTCAAAGCTAGTTCCACTGTTATTAAGTTACATCAGCGATGTGGCAATACACGATTTTTTTATCCCACATCGCGATAATCGTGAGTAGGAAAATCGTCTTGTCAATTCAGGAACTCATGATTATAACAATGTTACACATGATTCTCATTTTTCACTTTAACATTTTTTTTGTTTGTAACACGTTTTTACGTTATGACGTTTTTGTCATATTACAATAAACTGTAAATGTTTTGGCAACCTAAGTTAGTTTTCTCACCGTTAGTGACATGTTTTTTTCGTCATATTTCTTCACTTTCTTGTCACACTCATTTTGACAGGTCATCACTTTTCTCCTGTCAGTATTTGTACACGTTGTTCGAAAGCTGAAGGATAGGTTTGCATCAGTGATGCAAATGGTTTTCCTGGACATTTCCAGGAAAACCATTGACTCGTGTGATATATAACAATGTTATTTATGATGGCATTTTTAATTTAAAATGTACACCAAAAACGTGTATGTGTACTACAACATTTTATAGTGTTTTTTTGTCACATTAAAAGACACATTTTGATAACACAAGCAATTGTGTTAATAACAAGTTTTTGTATTATAATGTTTTCATCACATATAAACATTTTGTAACACTTTTTTAGGGCAAATTGAAATACTTTAAAGCTAAAATGTTATTGTAGATTAAATATTGTCCTGACCAATACACAATCATATTCTACAGACTGAAGTAAAACAACCTTGTTTTTCACAGATCTGTACAAATATCACAAAACTTACCAATCCCTCTCATATCATGAAAGATATTGCAATAACTATGTCAGTCAAAATAATCTCAATTACAGAATCGTTCAGTCCTACTTTTTTTTGTCAGGTCATCAGTTTTCTTCCGTCAGTATTATTACACTTTTTTTCCAAAAGCTCAATGACTGCTTCCCGTTTTTATGTTACTTTAGTAAGGACAATCACAACAGGACATTTTCATTTAGTCCCATGCCTAGTTTGGAGTTTTGCTTCCACACTCATAATGAAACACTTTAAGAGGAAATCTGTTATTCTATAACTTCAGTCACTCCTTTTTTTTGCCCGACTGGTTCCTCCTCCTGTCTGTATACTCCAGTATTTGCTGGGATCAGCAAAACAAACCATGTCTTTACATCCAATTGTAATGTAGGTTACTGTGTCCATGCGTGTTATCTTTTAGATTCATGCCACAAACAAAATACAGCCACCGACTACATCGAATCAGGGCAAAAACAAAGTTATTAAAATAGACTATAAAAGACCTGATTTATAGCAGTATAATAACTCCAGACTGGTGGCAAAAAGCCACCTTATAATTATCTTAAATAATTGATATGTATTTAATTAAACTCAAAGGTGATGACAGTGGCAGTGGATTTCCCCTGCAGGTTACTCTCACATACTGCTTTGAAAGCATATTGTACACAGCGTGTGTCCTTCCTCTAATTTGTATACTTGAAAGAATCACAAGGTCAAAAAAGGTGTTGAATGTCACTGAAATTCTCCCGTTTCTTAGAAAAACGATAGTTCTAATCTTTACAAAAGCCCAACATCAACCACAGGGCCATTTGTTTTTTGAATTTCGTCACTCGCACGCATATGTGGTGTTGTGTAACACAGTTAAACAAAGTTGTTTCACACTTGTGCAGCTCTAAGTTATATAGTGTGAAGACACGAGAAGCCCACTCGCTCTAAAAAAGAAAGACCCCCTCACAAGCTCTGTGGGAAAACACCTGTGGTTTAATGATGTCAAGGATGAACTTGTTCAGCTTAAATATTAATGTCAGGAGGAGATGTTTCAGCTGCACGGCCAACACAATACAACGCTGTGTGGGAGTGTGTCGACCTGTGCTCTCCCTGTGTGTACTTGCATTTGTTACCTTTTCAGGACCAAAACCTGGTCCTAATGCGGCACAACTTAATGTCTGAGGAAGTTCTGAAGTAGTAGGAGCTTTTTGACGATTAAGACTTTGTTTTAGTCGTTAGGTTTATAGTTAGGTTAAAGGTTAGGGTCTAGACGTGATGGTAAAGATAAGGGTAAGGGGGAAGTGTTGTGAGCGTCCTCCTCACTAACGCGCAGGTAAAAGGAACCGGGGTGAAAACAGACACGAGCTGAAGTGCTGAGTCATTTTCTCAACATAACAGTCGAACCGAAAAAGCCACAACCAAATCAACCGAGATGTGACGGCGAGGGAGGGAAGGGGGAAAAAACACAACAATTCACATTGGCCCACGTAGAGGTTGGACTTTAATCCCACACAACATTTGTGCGATGACCTTAAGAGGAGTGCAGGAAGTCCCTGTGTGTAGAATATGTGTGAAACACTCGGTGAATGTGAGAGGATTTCTAAATGCAGCGTGTTAAACAGCAACATGTATGACTTAGGTTCTAATAATAAGAGAAACAGGACTATAAGAAGAGTATTTATGAAAAATCAGAAGCTTGCTATTATATCGGACAAACTTTCAGTCAAATCATTCCTTTAAAAATTCCAAATATTGCCTAATTTGACGGAAATAAATTCACAGTTTTCCAAGATTACTAAAGAAAACACCAACCTGTGTGTGTAAAAGCCACTGTTTTCAGAATTTCTTAGTTTATTTTCTGTTTGAGTGGACATATTTATTATATTTTCTGGTATCTTCATGACAGTCATGAAAACTTAAGCTAGCATCTTAGATTACTCTTATGTTATGGTGCACAGGTGGTTAGTTCTAAGTGTCTCTGTGGTCCTGTACAGGGTCATTTTTTATGCAGGTCGTGTACAAGAATTGATAATAAAGTTTTATCATATTGTATACGATATATATAACTATACTATAAATTAACTACAAACAGAACTAAAACCAAGTCTTAACCCTCAAAAGAAAAGTCCCCACAAGCTAAAAGTTTCCACACATATATCGGTTAGAGTCAAATTTATCCTCACAGCCTTCTTCAGAACTTAACCACTTCCTCAAATGAGGTTCTGCTGCATTAGGGCCAGGTTTTTGGTCCTGAAAACACACACATAAACACACACAGAGCACAGGTAGACAAACTACAATGATAGTAACGTCTAACAATTCTGATTATGCTAACTTTTTTTTACGTGACATCACTTTAATGTCTATACTTAGGCACACAGCAATTTTCAAAGTTTAACTAAGAGACAGATTTGCCCCCCCCCCACCCTCACCCCTACATTTTCTTGACAATGAAAGCTTTGAGCCGTTGGTATTGTGTTGACGAGAGGAAGTGTGGAGGGAATTGGTTGGGACACCTGCTTTGAGCAACCAAAGGGCAGACACATGATAACATGATAACTTCCTCCTCGCTATTCCAGCTAACAGAAAAAAAAAAAAAAAGGCATGTCACTTTCAAAACCTCCTCTTCCTTTCATATCGGCCCACAGAGCTTTTATAATGAGAGAGCGGCGTTTGGAGAAGCATGACTGAACTGTGGGTTCTCCTTTTCTTTATCGTGCATGACTGGCTGGTCTTGTGAGCGGATGGTAAATGTCAGGGCCAGATATGAACCAAAACAGACTCAAACAAACTCCTCTGGAGAGTCACATGTCATAATCTACCTTTTTGTGTGTGTCCCGCTTCCAGAGTGTCTATCTGTGCCGACTGGTGGTTTGGTGGAATAAAAATAGAGCACAGACGGTTGGAGCTTGGATCATGACGACAGAGAGAAACAGCAAAGCCCTGAAGGTAACACACAGTCAGGAATAAAACTTAGTTTTATTATTTCAGGAAGAATGAGTCATGTTTTAATAGCCTTGGGCTATTTTTTTTATGAAAGTTTTGATCTCCTCCCAGTTCAGCTGTTCTTTAAATGTCATTTTTCCCTGCCCTTTCAGGTGAAACAGGAGTGTGGCGAGAATGTGCCCTACCTGTCCGACAACGAGCTCATGTCCCTCTCGGTCCGGGAGCTGAACCTCCACCTGCGCGGCTTGGCCCGCGAGGAGATCACGAAGCTGAAGCAGCGGCGCCGCACCTTGAAGAACAGGGGCTACGCCGCCAGCTGCCGGGTGAAGCGCGTCTCGCAGCGGGAGGCGCTGGAGCAGCAGAAGATGGAGCTGCAGCGGGAGGTGGAGAGGCTCGGCGCCGAGAACGCCGGCATGAGGAAAGAGCTGGAGGGCCTGGGCGCGCGTCTGGCCGCGCTGCAGAGATTCGCCCGGGGCCTGGAAGCCGGCGGCGGCAACCTGCTGGCGACGGCCCCGCGCCTCAACACCGCCTCAGTCATCACCATCGTCAAGAGTCCACCACAGCCTCAGCCACAGAGAGAACACGAGCCGTCCTAGAAGGAGCTGCTGGAACCAGACTCAAGGGGGAGGAGGAGAAAGGGGGGAGGAGGAGGTGGTGGTGCACAACCTGCAATGCAAACACACACACACCTACAGACACACACATGCTGGAGAACAGGAAGACAATAGGAAAATTAGGAGGAAAATCACACCTCTTTCACATTATTATTATTATTATTGTTATTATTATGCAAGTGTCAGTGAACCCTGTGCTGTCATGTCAGCGCACAGTCAACACAGCCTAGCTTAGCTTTCTCCATAGTAACAGCTGGAAACCTGAAGAAAAACACACCCATCTAGGACAAGTACAAGTGTCCTTGTACTCGAAGCTATTTTTATAACACTGCAGCTTTGTCGACTAAGACGTACTGAAGTGTAGAAAAACTCAACAAGTTTACGGTTGTGTTCAAGAAGGCGGCAGCAGGTGTAATGTCTGACACTCACACACACACACACACACACACACATGCACATAACCCACCCCCACTCCTCACCCTCATTCCCCCCCATCTGCACGGGAGGGGCACACACACACTGACTATAACTGGACTCCGACTGAAGCCAGACCAACAAAACCCCCCCCCCTCCAGAGTTACTGTACGTCACCACTGCTTCAACAAATCCAGCCAGTGACGCTGGTGCTCTCTCTCTCTCTGTTTTTGATTGTGCTACCAAAAGACCAGGACGTCTCCCCACCGCCCCCCCCCCCCTCCCTCCACGCTTCAGTTTGTGACATCTGACCAACAGCCAAGTGCCAGGAGTGAAATTGTGCTGCTTCCTTCAGCTCCACGTTTTCCTGGTGCAGTTGTAAGTTTAAAGTTATTAGCTGCTCTTTTTTGGGGGGGGGTCAGTTGTACTTTCCGAGTTTGGCGTCTGCAGAAAAGTCGGGGATTCGATTCGTGATAAAATGCATAGTTAGTAGTAATTTTTTTGCATTCCATTCCAGTAGGGGGCGATTATCCCCCGAACATTTGTGTTCTTTTAACTCTTAGCTGTACCAAAACAAGAGCGCGCCGCCAACCTGGCAGGAAAATGGAAGTTCTGGTTCCCAGTGTACGCGTAGGATCTGTGCGCCGCGGACCGTAGTCTATACTGTACTAAGTTTGTGTTCTTAATTGCTAGTTTTAGGTCTTCTTTAATGGCACTTGATGTTCTGTTTTTTTTTCAATGTTGTTCCTGTTTAGAGGGAAAAACAGTATCCTGGCTCCAGGGCGTTCAAATTCTCATTGTTAGGGTTAGGGTTGGGGTTAGGGTTCACAATCGGTTGCTACTTTTTGCGCAGACACGCAGACACGGAAAGTATGACCTGAGCCTGATATCAACTTTAGTGGACGGGGGGAGTGTCTAACAAGTCACTGAATGCAGAGTTTCTCAACCTCGGTGTCACTTGACGTCCAGACAAAGATCACGGGGGGTGGTGGGTGGGGGGATTCCCAGAGACTCTAAATGTCTTTCAAACAAAAACAAAGAGTCAGCAGTGTGTCACACTCACATTCACCTGACCCGCTCGCTCTCCACACGGATTGGACGGATCACACGGACGTTACCGTCACACACTCCAGGGACAAAAAAAACAACAAGGGTTGAGAAACACTCGCATTCATGAATCATGACTTTTTTTTTTTTTCCATTCTGTGAAATTTCTTTTCTCTGTTTTTTTGTTTTTGTGTGCGTTTCTCTTCCTGAGGAGGAGGACGACATCGTTTTCTACTGCTCATGTTATCCACATTACTGCAGTGCCTTCAGTGTGTTGTGTTGAGTTTCGAAAAATGCAAAAGCTAACGGTGACGGAAACACAGACTGAAATCTCTTCTTCTTACCTGCTCATGTCCACACGTTTACTGTCTGTCCTTTCTGTCCTGAGCTGTAATCGTCCACTACCTGTCTCCTGTGCCCCCCCCCCCCCCCTGTATTTCTTTTCTTTTGTTGTGTCGACTCCCTGACAACAGATGTTGGTCATTTTGCCAAAAAAACACGCGTCTGGTCGGTATTTACTCACAAAACAACGATGCAAATCCTCTGCAAACATTCCCCGTTGTGTGTTCTTCTTCTTCTTCTTTATTTGTACACATTTGCCGCTGAGAGACGAAAATGTTTTGAGTGACATTTATCAAGAGATATATTCTATATATTTTATTTGTATTTAAAGGTTAGATATTATTGAAAGACAAGCTAACGAGTGCTGTGATGTTCTGTCCGTTTTTTCCCAGAAGTACTTATTACTTATTACGACTAGTCTGAGGATATTCTCATGTCTAATAATAATTGTGTTGTGTGGCGACGGTGATTACCTTTTTTTTTTTTTTTTGCAAAAAGAAAATTGTTAATTATTAGCTGCGTAGAAATATGCTCAAAAGCCAATGGCCATATTGCTGTATGATGATTTATTTTTCTTTGTGTGTGCGTGTGTTCTTATCATTGCTCTGTTCGTATGTTCCCGGGCCTGTCGTAGTGGATTCTCGGGGAGGGATTTTTATTTTTCTATGATGGTTTTTATGTTGTTTGTGTGGAAAAAGTTAAGGTCACTTGAGTGGGATGTTTTAAAAGATGGCGATGAGGAGGAGATGAAAAGTAAACATTTGGGTGGAGGAGTTGTCGGATGATGGTAGAAAAAGGAAGTTTGGAAGATGGATTTTTTTCGGAGAAGAAGCGGTGGCGTTTTTATTCACTTGAAAAACCTCCACGGAGTCCAGTTCCGCGGAGTCCGGGCCACAGAATAGCGCGAGCAATATCAGTTTCTAGAGCAGGCGTTGTGTGACGCGCGTTTAGACCGCGTCGACGAGTAACTCCTTTAAAGATACGAGGCATATATTTAGCGATATGAATATCAGTGTGGCAAACGCATTTATTCTCAATATTTTAAACTCGTCTCCCATTTTTTTTTTTTTTTTTTTTTTTTTGTCAAATTTGTGCTGGATGTTTTGTAATAACCTGCAAAACAAAAAATGGTCTTTGTATTTATTACTTGTATTTTTTCTATTGTGAAAATTTAAGTACATTGTCTATTTTAAATATTAATTATAATAAATGTTGTACATATTGTACATAAGATGGCGTGCTGGTGGTTTATCGGTTAGATTAAGGGGGAGCAGAAGCACACACACACACACACACACACACACGCATGGACCACAGAGAGGAAGAGGATGTGTCGTTATGTGCGAGTCATCGCTGCCGATCAGGAGATAAAACTCTAAGGGTTTCATTTAAAATGGAAAGCTGCTGTTTTAAAAAAAAAAAATAATTAATCCAATTTTTTAACAGGAAATGAAATCCTAATAATCCTCACATGATTTTCTTTTTTTTAACATCATCATCTGACTCACTGCTCTGCTCTGAGCATCTGAGGTTATCTCAGCTGTGACCATGTGACCTACATGTGTCTAATATGACAATGTGACAGTTTTAACCCTTTTTGGCACTAATATTAGTCGCACTCGTAACACTAAGGACAAAAATTTGCTTTTTAAAAACAAGCTATTAAAAAAATATATATAATACACAATTAAATTCTACTTTTAATGAGCTGATTTTCTTACCTAATTATTGATATTTAATTCTAATTCATTTTTAAAGATTTTAAACCTTTAAATGCCAGGGTTTTGTCATGTTGACATTGATGCTACCATGTTATTAGATGAAAAAAAAAAAAAACACAGATAATCTGAATTACTTTCAATATACTACATGCAAAGAATATATTATATAGCCTGGGCTATGCCAATGATTAGCAGCGCCATCTAATGGAAATGTCACGTTTTTCCTACATATGGCAAATATGCACAAAAAGACGCCATCTGGTGGACAGACGTAAAAGCTATCAATTCCAAGGCAAAATCCCGGATTGACACCCGGATATAATAAAATACAAATATTATGTTTTAATGTACTTGAAATTAAAAAAAAGTAGTTTGAATTAGTTTCAAAGGGACATTTTTTGCGATTAGCGCTACGAGTGCAACACTTTTGTTTGTGCACGATAACGCTATCAAATAATCAAACATATACAATCTTAAATCATACAACAGTCAAAATGATCAGAACAAGCTACAAATTAAAAGCGCGTAAAAAGCACACAACAATCCTGAAGGGTTAAAATTGGTATTAAAATGTATTCAATCGGAAGAACATTTTTTGCAATTTTTTTTAAACCACACATTTCCCATAATGCAACACGTGACGAGGAAGTGTTTTTGTGAAATTGGGGGATTGCCCCTTTGAAAGCAGGTTTGAGTGTTTTCTTTGAATATATCTTTATCTTTGGATATATATATATATATATATATGTATATATATACACCATTAGTAAAGTAAAAAAGTAAGTAAAGTAAATTAGTATATATACCATTAGTAAAGAAACACCAGTTTTACCAGACTAAATGTCATTTATTTCTTCCAATATTTATACGTTATACTTGACATAGTAGCATTAAAATGAGCAGCTTCAAAATATACAAAGAACTAGGAAATGATAATAAAAAACAACGTCATAAAATAAAAGGCAGTAGAAATACAAAACTAAGTCCTGTTCTTTGTATCGTACACGACTATTTCAACATACCGTAACTGTGACTGTGACTGTGCCCGAAGGCAGTGAGCCGCTGACATCTGTATTTACAACAAAAGCATTTCTCGCGCGACGAGAATGTGACAAATGACGACGACGGTGAACTGTGGCGTCCGACGTGTTCTAAAATCTGACTTCAGCAGCTGAAAATACAACAAAAATAGCTTTGATGAGAAAGTGCAGAGGGGAAAAAAGGTCTTTAGTCACTTTAATAGATCCACAAAGAGGGTGAAGGTCAGGTCAGAGTCTAAAAACAGGCTGTAATCCTCTGACACTGACCCTCTGATTTAAAACAAGTATCATTTAAAGCAGATATTTAAACATTTAAGTAAAAAAAAAGAAGCCTGTGTTGATGAAGAGAAACATCTTTCTCCTCTGTCAGTGAGTGTGTTCACGTTTGCTCCACACAGCCCCCTGGTGTTGATATTCGAGAACGGCAGCACAGTTACAGTAAACACGTCGTCGGCGTGACTCATTCACATGACTCAAGACCTCCAATTATACGAGTCAAAAATAACTCTCTCTGACTGCGGTGACGCTAAATAAATAATAATAAAAAAAGGAGGAACAGATCAGGAGGAGAATGAGGCGCTTGTGTCCAGTTTGTGATGATTCTCTTAGCTTTTAAATGAACCCCATCTCACAATAACATGTTTATAATGTGCAAAACAAAACGTAAGGTTAAGCTGAGGACGTTAAAAAGGTGCAGTGTGTAAAATCAGAGCGTCAAAACATCTCAAAAGATGACGCACAACAATTATTTCGCCGACATTTCACACACTGGACCTTTAAGTTCCCTCAACAAAAACCCTTAAAATACTGAAATGTCACAGACTGAGAAGTGGAAGAGGTCAAGCTTCATGACGAGCTGAAACTAAACCTTTATTTTGAAAAGAAATCAGTGTTTGTGCTCAAGTTTGTTTATATTCATTTGGCCAAATTTGCAATTGTTAACCCTAGAACACCAAGTTTATCGCTGACAACTCTTAATTTAACACACTGAATCTGTTGTTTGTGTACAAGTGCAGTGTTTTTCCTCTAAAAATCAACTTCCATTTTTGTTTTTCTTCATTTTAAATCATTAAGTTATTCTGGAAATAATGGTCTCAATCACTTACTGGGGACGTTTTGAGGCTCAGGTGTTAAAGGGTTAACAAAGAAGCATATTTTCATGGATATTTTGGACGTGCGGAAACGTACGTGACATAGCTTTGCAGCTACGTCAGCACGTGTAGCATCCGTGATTGAAGAACTTCCTGTCGGACTACATTGTTCCGTCATGTCGTTACTGTGACTCATATGACAGAATTAAACCCCGGCGTGGTTCTCTCTTTGTTTACAGCACGAGGAATGCACCACAGAGTCACACTCATATTATCTCTAACCTATATTCCTTTTCCTGTTTATTTATCCCCCCCCCCCCGTCTCAGTCCCGTTAACCTACATTGTCGCCCGCAGAGCTCGACCGTCTCGGCATTAATCCCTCCCCCCTGAAAACGCCCCAGTTACACCAGTGTAATCCTGACCACTGTATAATCTATAATCTGCTCTGCCTCGCTGCTGTAACACTAATATCAATAACAACATTGATCCACACGTTTTTGTCTAACCCGGTTTTTCCCTCTTTTGGGAATCACTCAGTAAATCTGCAGGAAAGAATAATCTGGATTATTAAGAAACACCAGATTTCATTAATTCACAATGAAACTATAACAACAGCTTCTGTTTGAAGCCCATTCATATATATATATGTATATATATATATATATATATATATATATATATATACCATATTATATACATATGTATGTGTATATATGTATACATATATATATATATACACACACACACACACGTATGTATACACACATGTATACGTATACATATATACAAACATATGTATATATACATATTACGTATATAAATATGTATATATACATATAACGTATATATGTACACATGTACACACATATATACAATATATACACACACATATATACATATATATGTCAATATATCAATATCCAAAATATTATTTTCATGTTCAACAAAAAAAAACTATTTAAATCTTCAATAAAAGTGTACTTATATTTATAATTTCAAATAAAAAAACTTTTTTTATGGATGGCTCTGATAGAAACGCTGAAGATAAACATTGAAACCCCCCACTCCGTTTGTTTCCTGGCCCTGTGGTTTAAACACTAGATCAGTTCAGAGTGTTCCAACCAACACTCAGGGGAGGGGCGTGGCTACACAACGCGATCCTCGCATTCTCAAAAACAAGAAAGAAAACAAACATAGTGCATCACGTTTCTGAGAACCAGCTGCACAGGACGACCGAGTACCGTCGGATTTTTCCAGATACCGTTAAAACTCATCGTCAGAGCTGAGCAGCAGGGTCTTTTCCGTGTCGCCGCGGGCGCCGGCGACGCTGAGCGAGCGGGAGACGGGCGGCGGCACGCCCTGCTCCATGGGCTGCTGCGTGTACTGCTGGTAGGCCGGCGAGAAGTTGTGGATGGCGTCCTGGACCATGTCGCCTGGGTTCATGGTCTCCTTCAGGCTGCTGGAGATGCTCTTCATGGGAGCGCGGCGGCCTGGAAACAAGACAATGTGAGTGAAATAAAGTGTCAGGGTCCAGTGTCCCCGGTTCCCTTAAGAGTGTCAGGGAACTACGGTGGCCTTCACATACCAGAAAGGATGCTCATCTGCATGAGAATCTTCTGCTTTATAAAAAAACTTTAAAATACCCGAAAACATGCTTTAATCTGCAACATTTAGCAAAAGGAAACGCACGTTAAAGCTTGATGCGTTTCCATGACGACTGACCCGGAAAAAGACACGTGTGGCTTCATGTTTACGTGACTCCGAATTGTTAAAACATGTGTCAAAAGTAACGCTAAACTTTAAATCGCACGCAGAGGCACACGCAGGACACAGGTACGCTAGTTATTTGAAGTGCTGCTCTTTTTTGTTTAATAAACAGACCGCTCCAGTTCGACTGTAGGTGCGCTAACAGTGCTAAAGGAGCTAACTGGTAAAAGGTGCATGGACTCCGGTGCCGCGGCACGTAAACATGACGTCACTCGCGTCTTCAGTCGTCATGGAAACGTGTCGCGCGTTAGCGTTGACGCCGTTTATGTGCCTAGCATTTTAATGAACCGATTCTAATGATTCAGTAACAACGAAAACAACTGCTTTACCAGTTTGTGTCGCGTACAAAACAACGTCACAGCAGCCGTTACGGAGGTACTAAAGTAACGGAAAACGACGTGACTGATAGCAAACCGAGTAGAGCCAAGCAGTGCCAGAACTGTATAATGGAAAAGCTCCATAAATGTTACATACTGGACCTTTAATGGAGCTGATTGAGAAGAGACAAAGAGAAGGTTAAAAAAAAGAAAAGAAAAGGGTGGATTTATGGGTGGAATCGAATGGATGAAGGAAGGGAACGTGTGAAAGGAAAAAAGGAGGAATAAATAAAGACAGATGAGAAAAGAGGATGATTTAATAGGACGGGGGAAAAAAGAGTGTGAGAGGAAAAGAAGGGACAGCAAATAGGCAGAGAAGAGGAGCGAGGCATATGTGATTTACAACGTTTAACAGCAGGACAAAAGGAGGGAAAGAGGAGGTGATTTAAAGAGAGGGAACAGACGAGAGGGAGCGGAATAACAGAGAGAGAAAAGTGTGGGAATGATGGAGTGGAGTAAAAAGAAGTCACACATGAACAAAAGCACACACTTTTAAAAAGTGAAACACACCAACAGTGGATAAAAACAGTGTGTTTTTGACCTACCAAACTCTCCGTACGTAGGAGCTGGTCCTTTATGATGCAGCAGGAGGAGAGAAGAGAGAAATGAGGACGTGGAAACATCACACTGTCGTGTGTCGGGGGAAATATGAAGAAGACGAAGGAGGGCGACGAGAGCCGATAATAGGACTCGACTATTAATGGTTTTCTAATCAAATCGCAAAAGTAGCAAATTACAAACGATTACATTACCATTTCTGTTATAAAGTGAATTGGAAAACCAGATATTTTCCAAGAAGAGTGTTGGATAAATGAATAACAACTTAATTTTATACATGGTGCTTGAAACATATACACATAAATCTTCAATTAAAGGCTGGAATTTATTTGGTATCGGTCAATATTAAACTGAAGCTCGACTTTATGGCTACAACGATTAATGATCCATTACAAATAGATCGTAGTCTGTTTGATTAACAAGTAATCAGTGTGAGAATCTGATTTTTCAGCTTCTTAAATGTGAATATTTTCTTGTTTCTTTGCACCAGTTAACAAAGAAATCGTTACAACTGAATCGTTGTGTTTGTGGACTATCGGGAAAGAAGAAAATCATCATTTTGAGGATTGGAAAACAGCATTAAAACGTTTTTTTTTTCAACATTTTCTGGACCAAATCGACAGATCAATGGACTGTTAGTTTCAGCTCAACAATAACTGTCACTAAAATCATTGGAACAATTGGATATTTCCTCCAAATCGTCCAGAATAAAGAAGAAGAGGATTCACTCATAAATCCTTTATATTCTCTTCTCACCTTGTGAGTCCAGACTTTTCTCCATGTAGACTCTGTAGGTGAACGCGTGTCGCAGAGCCAGCGCCGCAAAAAACATCTCGATGCAGATGATGAAGTTCTGGTAACCGGCGGCGACGGTTCCCTCTCCAACAGACACGTCCAGCACGTTAATCTGAGGGATGGCCCCGCACTTCTCCAGGATGGCCAGCAACATGCCTGAGCAGAAATAACAAGATGTTAGATAAAAAAAAAAACAAACACCTTTTTCTGACAGAACTTCACTTTCCGTGTTTTTACCCTGCCAGAAGGAGAGGAAGATGACCGACTTGACCATGAGGAACTTGAGCATGGGGCTGTAAGGCCTGAGCAGCTCCCTCGTAGCAAAGTAGAAGAGGAACAGAGCGTAAAGGGACAAGCTGACCGAGACGTTGTAGATGATGGTCACGTACAAGTAACCGCTGGCAACACTGAGGAAAAAGAAGACGACGCAAAGGAAGAAAATATTAATTTATATACAAGTCGAATGTTTTTTTTTTTCTCTTATTATCTACTTGTGCAGGTCATTATAAAAAGCTTAATTGTCCGATTAGAGATTAAAGTCTTAAACCTTAAAAATTAAGTAGTCTTCTTTATTGATTTGCACGATTCGGTTTGGTAGGGTACATTTTTTTTTTGCGTTTCCAATAGGAACAGTACCAAAATAACTGCCCACACCACAACCGTTCCATTTTTCGATACATTAAGGATGGAGCTAGCCAAGGCGACTGGAAAGCGTCACTTCCCCTGTGTCCGGTTTTTTAACGTCTCAATGAGATTAACGGCCACAAAACCGAGCTGCTGGATGGCCTCCTGTTGTCAGTTTCAAGTAAAGGCACCGTTTTCAGTCTAAAAATATAAGCTTGACCCAGAGTTTTACTATTACAAACCTTGCCATACCAAACCGAAAAGAACCCTGATGGAAACACGGCTTATGTGGGTAAAGCCACTCTTCTCTGCTGCATAATAAGCTTCGGGGCAGCACAAGATGGTGGCCCCTTGCTAAAACTCCAGGTGCCTGGGTCTCATCGCTTACTTGAAGTCTCCGTCCTTGTATTTGCCGTACGCCTGCAGGACGACGGTGATGATGGCCATGAGCGGTTTGACCACGCAGAACTGCAGCGTGGCCTGTTTGCAGAAGCGCAGGAAGCCGATGGAGTAGGCTTTCCCCCTCAGACAGCAGGTGGCGTACAGACAGCTGGACCTGACGGGATGAAGACGAAGTTTGTGATGTGTTGTAGTTCACTCACACAAAGAATGAATATGTTGTATATAAAGACGTCTTTTAATCACTCTGAAACTCACTCAATGGGTTTCCCTCTGATCTCGGCCATGATGGCGCTCTCTCCTCCCAGATATTCATAACACAGACTCAGGAAGTTGTAAATCACAAACGCTGGTGATGGGGGAAGAAAAAAACAAAGAGAAAGAGCTTGTTATTACAGGAATTATTTCAGGTGAGGGCACAGTTTGGCTTGTTACAGACCTACAAATTACATTTTCACCGTGTATTCGCCTTTTTTCGTTATTGGTCATGTTTTAAATAACACAGCCGTGTGAGTTTCTCATTCCTCGCGTCACATTTGTTTACGCAAGGAAACATAAACAGTTTAGGTTACTCGTGCAGGGCTGCCCACTTTTTTTTCTCAAGGTAACGTGCAGAAAATCAAACATACACACATATTTGAGCCTGCACTTGGATTCCCTGGGTCGGAACCCGCACACGATTACCTATTGGTCGCAAAACACACTTTCTTACGGCCTTTTACTTCATATTTGTTATCTGTACAGCTTTATAAATGGTGGCTGGCTTAATTACCTACTCAGAAACACCTTTAAATGAAGTGGATCTCTGTATAAAACAGGAAAACACTGATTTACAGCGAGACAAATGTCCTTTTACAGTACAGTAAGTGGACTTAAGGACTTAAAGTGCGAAAATAAGGAAAAGAATACATCCACACTTGTTCACCAGCTTCCCCCGTGTGACAGATTTCCACCTGACAAGTCTCCTGTGCAACCGACGGATTACATCTCCATCTCTGCACCCGCCGCACTGAGAGAGAGAGGAGCTCATGAAAAAAACACAGACTGGCTAATCCTGTTAACCTCCCCGAGGAACTTCCATCCTCCCTCTCTCTGCATACATACAAAAACAAGCACACACACACACACACACACACACACAATCAAAAGAAGGGCGTGGTCTGTGCGACAAATAAAAGGTGGCTTCAGGTGACAGTGGCAGGTGTGTATCTGTTCACCAAGAAAACAAAAAGACGGTGTGGAATATGGATGAAATGCATCTGAAGGCATAGGTTCAGTGTGTTGCGTCACCACACACACACACACCTTACAGTAGATGTGGACTTAAGGCAGTGACACCTGTTATGTAAACTGCCTGCTTTGCTTCCCCTGACGTAACCACACACACACACACACGAAGAGAGAGAGAGAGAGAGAGAACAAATTATCCCTAACCTTAACCATAACCAGTGTCCATGTGTCCATTAGGACCAGGTTTGAGTCTACAGGTGTCAGGTTTATACCAGAAAAGATCCTAAATAGGTAACAAATACAAGCACACACTCCCACATGTCTCCTATCTGATGTCACACACCTGTGAGACAACACAAAGATGCCATGAATGCCATTTCACAAAAGCCACTGTTCCAGAGTGGAGTCTCTGTGTCTCAGCTGTTTTTCCACACTACTCCCTCACCGTCTCCCCAAGGACCTCCCCATCCCCGTCGGCGCTCCCCCGGTTGCCACGGTGATACAGTAGCCGCGACAAAAAAAAGGAGAACAGACAGGAACGAACTTTGCAGTGAAGTTCAGTTGAGGGGGGGAAAAAAAACTCATTATCTGATGCAGCCACTCTGGTCAATGAGGACAGATTTGTGCGCGCCGTTGCCACGCAACAGGTCGGCCGTCCTCGCTGAGGAGAAGAGAGGGAGGGCAGGAAGGGAGCTGGGGGAGGAAGATGATGCAAAGAAGAGGAGGACAAGAGAGAGCCATCTGTCTGAGGGAGTGAGATGACGACTGAAACTAAAGGATGCCTCCTGCATCGCGCAGAGCGCTCCAAATCTGGACGTACGTGACATCATCAGTCTGCCGATGCAGGAGGTGTCTATTTCTACCTAGAGCGTCACAAATGACAGAGGAGACAGAGGAGCGGAGAGGCAAGTCAGCTGCCTCTCACCACTCATGATATCATGGAGCACATGAGCAGTCAAGAGATTCAAAGAACTGCACGTCATCTGACCCGACGGTGATAAAGCTAAAATCCAGGTTTACATGCACAAAATCCAGGAATACTTAACTCAATGTTCAAAGCATCTAACACTGAGAAAATAGTTGATATGAAGCAAAAACAAACCTGATGCTCAGGGGTCATGTTTTGGGAAAAATGACATAACCCCGCTAAAATGATAGATAAACAAAAACTGGGCACAAAACGAAAGATGGAGTAAGATTTACTAGATTGGAGTATTAGAAAATAAACGACGAAGTGGAGAAAACACAACCAACTCAGTATTGTTGAAAACAGAAACTCAGCTGAAGGTGTGGACCCTCTGGTGACAGAAACCCAGCTGATCAGGAAACCTGCCTGTGTAACCTCCCTGTCAGGCTGATTGTCCTCAGCTGAGGGAGAACACTGATGCAACCAGTAGCTCCTGATTAACAAAGAAACCTATAAAATCAGTGGATCTCTGTCCATAACAACACATTAAACCATTAAAGATCTCTGAATTGTCAGGAAAAGATGACAGTTCAAACCTTGAAGTCAAAATCTTAGTCCAATGAATAGCAGTATTCTGATCAGGGTAAGAGACAGAGGGCATGTTTTAAAAATAAAAAATTCACTGTGTGGGTGTATTATTATTATTCAAGGATGGATGGACACGCTCTTCACTCTCATTTCATCGAAAAGGGCTTCAGCAAATCGGCTGGAAATTTGAGGTGGGTCATTATTAGACATCAAATATTTAATCTGAATGACCCAACAGTGGGAGCAAAAACAAGCGGAATTGGTGCCAGTGACTCCCACAGCAGCAGTAAGCAGAAGCTGTCCTTGTCAAAGACTGGCGTTCGCAGTGAAACCGCTTCAGACGCACACGCGCGCTCCCTTACCCTCGTAGCAGTCCCTGACGGTGTCAAAGTACACGTAGTACTGGTCGTTGGTGAAGAAGAGGAGGCTGAGCCAGGAGTCGATGGCGTAGATGGGAACGATGAAGAGGATCCTCACAATGTGACGCTGCTCCCGAGGTGAGCTGTAGTAACGGAGGTGCATGTAGATCTGGAAACAGACAGAGAAGACGTCTTAAGAAGAAATACAGAAAATAAGCATTATATCTATATATCTATATCTATATATATATATATATATATATATATATATATATATATATATATATATATATATATATATATATATATATATATACATATACACATATATACATACGTATACACATACGTATACACATACATGTATATACATACATATGCATACATGTAGAATAACAATAATATACATGCATATATGCATACGTGTATATACATACATATATGCATACATACACATATATATACATATACACACACATATATACACATACATACACACACATATATACACATATATATATATATATATATATATATACACACATGTATATATATATACATATATATATATATATATATACACACATGTATATATATATATACATATATATATATATATATATATATATATATATATATATATATATATATATGTATACAGATATATATACATACATGTATATATATATATATACATACATACATATACATAAATATATATACACATATATGTACACATGTACAGTTAAACAACAAGTAGAATATCAAAGAGGAGATTTAATTAAAATGAACATATTTTACAGCGTTGTCAAGCGCGTTCTTACTATTGACGATTACTAAAGTCTGGATTTACTGGCTTAAACTCTATTGTAAGGAGATAAAGATTCCACAAAATCTTGAAATAGTGTATGCAATGTTGTGTTTACGTTGATCTGGACGTTTGCGGATATTCACACGCTGTCTCTTTGCTTTCAGAGTCACTGACCAAACATAATCTCACTGGAATGTGCGCAGAGGAAAACAAACGGTGTATTATGGTTCCCAGTCAGATTTCTAACCCAGCCATTTTATCCATCATGATGACCATGTTTTACCTTCATCAGCGTGTGTGTTTGTGCATATTCATGCTCAGTGTCACAAACACCTGCTCAGGGATGTTGCCATGCAACCCTCTGCCCTCGCCTGAGCCTGGTGTGTTTTTAACCCATGGGTTAAGCAACAAAACACAGATTCATGCAATATCCTTTTAAAGGACACAAGCAGTGATTTCCATTCAGTCGACCAGTCTATAAACAAATCACTATCCCTAACCATGACAATAACCAGTCAATGCCTAACCATAACCAAACCACAATCCAAATCTTAGCCCTAATCCTAACAGTCCCTCAGCGATTAGGTTTTGGTCTCCATGAGGACGACTGCGCTGACAAGGTGAAAAGGTCTTGTGAAAAGTACACACACATATATACTTGCCTGCTTGTTTAATCTCACAATAGAGCCACAACTAACAATTATTTTTGTAATCAATTACCAATCGATTTGGTCCATAAAATGTCAAAAAACATTGATCAGCGTTTGTCAAACCTGGAAATGACCATGTTCTCGAACACCTTGTTTTATCCACAAACCAAAATGATTCAGTTTTAATGATTTTTTTGTTATGTGGAGCTAAGAAACTATTCACATTTAAGAAGCTAAAACAATCAGAAATGCTGTTTTAATCATGAAAAAAGCTTCAAACATTACTCTATTATCAAAATAGTTAGATAGCTAGATATACTTTATTAATGCCCGAGGGGAAATTCAAGGCCAAGTAGCTTGAGACATCACACACAACACACACTTACATCATCATTTTAACCTGAGAATTAAAAACCTGATAATTTCCTCTCACAAAGCTGTTTTGAGGTCGTTACCTGGTGACAGGTGAGGATGAGCGCGGTCCACACGAAGAAGCCAGACACCGCTTGTGCTGCAGGAGTCATGAGGAAGATGGGCTTCTCCGTGTTCAGCAGCGGGGCCTCAGGGAGCCAGGAAATGTTGGGCCCTGTCGGGGCCGCCGTAGGCGGAAGACCGGGGGCTGCTGCGGCAGCGGCCAGAGGAGAGTCCTCTCCAAGCCTTTCGGAAAGCTCCATGTCTCTCCTCCACAGCCTCAACATCTGGAAGTGACACGCAGGCGTTTCACAGGAACAGCTGCAGAGAACAGATGTGAACACATGGTTTTCCACTGAAACTCAAATAGAGATAGTGATAGTGACACAATACACAAAGTATGAACATCATTTTCCAGCAAAAATAATTAACCTAGAATATCGATCGCACACTCTATGTTATCAGTGCTATCTATGTGTAATCTGTGACAGGAAGCCAAAGGTTTTTTATTTAAATGAGGTAATGTGTGCATCTTGCTCTCCCTCAATAAAAACATGGCTGCCAGCAAGGACACAAGTAAAACTGATTTTAGCCACTTAAAGGGCTCACCTAAAGATTCTACAGTCTACCTCAGGCTACAATCACCTTAACTTGTCCTTAAACAGCATTTTCTGGCCGTAAACTGACATTTTTGTCACTTTGTAAGCAACACACTCCCCCACACCAAAGTCCATTGAGGGAATCTGTGATTTCACATTACACAGCAGCACACAGGAAGTGATTATCCGCTGCTGCCTCCATCAGTAAGTGCCATTTTGTAATTCAGGGCTTTAAAATCCTTATTTTAGATTTATGAATGTGACACAAAATTAACAAATGAGGCAGCAGTAGATCAGCAGCTCCTGTGGCTTAAATCCTGATTTTTTTCTATGGACTTGTGTGGTGAGTTTAAAAACAGCAGGTGTACATTAATAGGAGAGTTTTGGTTTGGTTTGGTGTAATATTCTCTTTCTTTTGTTTCTTTGACCAGTGAGTCAGATGAGAATGAGCAGCCTTTCCGCCAGATCTACGAAGACGTCTCCCGAAGATGACGAACGGACACAAAGTGGCCTTCAGGACACGTTACATAAGCTGTGTCTTAACATCATCACACACAGCCGTGTTCTCAGGCTAAGTTTGTTCTCGTACACTGGAAAAGACCGCGGTCGTGTTAGACGGAGTTTGAGGGGGCGACAGTCGATCAGGGACCTCTGTGAAGTGGGCGGCAGCAGGAATACACGAACGTAAAAGAGGGGGCACATTACAAATGGTGACAAACTAACAAAGACAGAGACACACCGATTATGTCTTGTAACCAAGGGTAGCACGATGACTGACTGACTGAAAGTCACATGGCACGCAGAGCAAATAGTGCAGACGATGACAGGATGACATTATACGTAAGCAGCCCCAACTCACTCCCTCATACATTCACACACACAAGATTATTTTAATGAAAAGTAATTGAATCAGGCAGTTTGAAAAAGAATGAGGCTGCGTTCATGCATTCTTGTGTGAACCTCAGTAATGGATATGTGTTTGTGTGTGCATATACTTGTATTTGTTACCTCTTTAGGACCTTTAATGGCCTAAACCAGACGTCCTGAAGACCAAAACCTGGTCCTAATGAGTTAGAACTTCATTTCTGAGAAACTGTACTTGTAGGTATGTCTTTGTGAGAACATTTTGGAAGGTCTTCACTTAAAAGAGCTGTTAATGGGCTAAGATGTGGATTTAGGATTAGAATTAGGGTAAGGGAAAGTTCAGGGTATGAGGATATGGACTGTATTATATCTATGAGAGTCCTCACTGTGATAGCGGCACAAAATGTGTGTGAATCTGTGTGTGTGTAGGTCACTTGTATTAGTTTGCCAGGGATCAGCAGATCCACATGTCAACAAGAAGTATAGGCATCAGCACACACACACACACACAGTGAAAGTGCAATGATGCAGTGTTGGACGAGGGGACATCTGTGTGTTTCATTTGAAAGGCAATGGAGGTCACCCCCTCACACACACACACACACACACACACACACACACACGCACACGCACGCACGCACGCACACACAAAAAGACAGGGGGTCGGTAATAAAGCAAAGCAACAGATGGAAAGGGGTGATGTGTGCAGACAGGGAGTGTTTATAATCCATAACAGCTGATTGTGATGCTAACAGGCTTTTATCACAGCGACAAAAACACTGATATTCATCCACTTTGCCCATTTCACTATTTACTTTTACATGTATTATATGAACAGGGAACTTTATTTAAGCAATGTATTATGGAAATAAGACTCAAATAACACTCACCTTCTCTTCTTTAAAAACACAAGCCACCAGCAACAATTAAACGCCTGTAATTGAAAGAAACACTTTTATTAGCTTGGTAAACGACTGTCTTGAGTAAAAAAAAAAAAAATACAAACGTGTTTTCGAGCGTAGACTCACCGGATAAACTGGTAACTGCTTTATAATCCACCTCAGCTGCGAACCCGGAACAAATCACTCCACAAACGGGCTTTTAACTTCTCCCTTACAGGCGGTGCACCGTTGCTCCCCGGACATCCATGTTGTGTCTGTCGTCTCCAGCGGACTGCCCCGTCACCCACGACAGCGGAAAAACAAGCCGCTAAAGTTTGTAGCTCGTGTCAAACCACATGTTTAAAGTCCCGCGTGTACTCGCGTCTGTCACTAAAACACTATACAAAGTCAGTGGTTGTGTAGTTAAAAGACAAAAAACGGTCACTCCGAGCACTGTACGTGTAACTGTGGCTGTTTCTCTCCGCTGACTTCACACCATCCCGATCCAGATTAACTGAAGATCATAATAGCTCCGCCCCGTCCGCGAGGACGAGTCGCGTCAGCCAATCACACGCTGGCAGTTACAGAAACAGGGCGTGGTTTGAGTCAGAGTCCTACGCATGCGC
Organism: Microchirus variegatus; assembly: GCF_963457635.1. Classification (NCBI taxonomy): domain Eukaryota; kingdom Metazoa; phylum Chordata; class Actinopteri; order Pleuronectiformes; family Soleidae; genus Microchirus; species Microchirus variegatus. The sequence continues at coordinate 20,794,159 of NC_139818.1, forward strand.
AGGGGCTATTCTTGGGCCTGAAAACTACCTTTAATAATGATAATAATAATACTAACATGAGTTTTTGGTCATATCTTGAGTTTATATTATTATTATTACATAAGTTTAAAGTATTTTTTTGTCCCATACCTCTGAAGTAACACTTTTAAAATAAACATATAATCTGTTTTCTGAATTAAATGGGATTTAAGATAACTTATTATATCCTTTTATATATTGGCAGGAATTGAATAAACCAAGTAAGTTTGTACAAGTGAATAATCACAAAAAAATAAGAATAATTTGGCTTTCATGGCCTTAGAATACGCCTTTTATCCTTTTATCTACTGTACTCTACTAATGTTGCTAAAGCATCAACGATAAACACGATGCATAAACCGAAACTGCTTAAATAAAAACTAATAAATGCAAAATAAACTTTCAGTTATTATACCATACAGAGTGAATAACAACAATCGGAGCGCCCGTTTTAGCTGTGTATATATCCTTTTTTTATTGATTCATAAACTATACACATATATCATAGTAGTAAAGGTGAAGCATGGTCGAGAAATGTACAAGGACATCGGTCAGCTCCTTCGAGTCTGTGACGTCCATCCGTCTGTCATGAGAAGTCTACGTTCATCAAAACACCCTCTTTAAACTATTAACAAGAACCTTTCAGTCATTGCCTGCACACACACACACACACACACACACACACACACACACTTTCTGTACTTTCTGCATACTGAGGACCAGCACTTCCACTTTTTAAATCAACACAATTACAAATATCTACTTCATGAATGACATCTACAAAGAATTACTGGGTGCAGTACCATAAAATGTCTGCAGGTGGCACCCCAGAGCAAAACGTGTGTGAATCTACCAGGGCTGGAAAACAGGTTTTTGTACCAAATTGAGGATCTGATTATAGCAAGTTTACAACCTAAGGGAGTGATTTGAATGAAAACAAAGTGCGGCCCGGCAAAAATGTCCTCACTTCGTAAAAACGACCTCACTTTGTTGGTTAAAAATCCCTCACTGGTCCTCAGTATGCCGCAAGTACAAGAACACACACACACACACACATGCATGTGGCAGGCTCTAAAGGTTATTTATTAATTTATTATTTATTTCACCGTATTCACAACCAGAGTTCTCAGGAGGTCAACAGTACGTCATGAAACAATCTGTCTGGCAAAAAAAAAAAAAAAAGGTATCTACACATTTTTACAAGACATTTGTCAAACGAAACCTGAAGAACAAAATAACACCAACACTGAGATTCTCTCATAGCGTCGTTGGACTAAGGCTTCATCATATCGTACAATCCATATATGGCTCTCCCTTCATCGTGTACCCTCCCCACAGCTCAAATCAGTCTTATTCCTCTTATTCCACGTCAACTTTGAACTGAAAGGTCCTCACATCTGGGACAGATGACTGTTTATTTTTGTTTTTTTGGTATATATATTAATATATTTCATCTGCAGTCACAGAGTCCCACCGCTGTCTCCTGAAAAAGCAAAGCTGAAACCAATATCTAAGACGAGAATACGCACAGACAGACGGAGACAGACACGGATGTTTACAGACCAACAAAAAGAAAGAAGAAGAAAGAGCAGCTCTGCACTTTCTCTCCGTCATCTCCTTCTTCCTGGTCTCATCTATTATAAGCCTCTTATTTCCATCTCCACTGTCCTCTTTGTGTATATATATACTATATATATATATATATATATTTATTTATTTATAATCAAGAACGCCGTAAGTAGCGGATGTAGCTCTCAAACATTAGCATTAGGTTGTTGTTTTTATTTAAACACAGGTGTAAACCACAGAGTCACTGATATTTAGTCCATTTTTGTGCACTTTTTTTTCTTCTTTTTTTTGCAAGTTGAGCCTCGTCTGAGTCGATGGCGCGAACGAAGAAGGGGCGGGGTCAGTGTGTGGTGGCGTTTCACCTGCCCCTCCCTCCTCCTCCTCCTCCTCCTCCTCCTCTGGCCACGCCCTGAAAAAGCAGCTCCAGTCAAGAGTCCAGTTTTGTTTTTCTCTCTCTCTCTCTTTCCATATTTTCAGTGTTTCTCGCTCACAAAGCGCTGACAGACACACGGACGCCAACGTCCCGCGACGCCTCCTCCTCCTCCTCCTCCTCCTCCTCCTCCTCCTCCTCGTCTTCCTCCTCCTCCTCCGCCACTCATTCATGTTTTCATTCATCCATTTGAAAAGTGAGCGGTATGTGATACCCTGCAGCTGGACAAAGAAAAGGAAGAAAAGTGTTAGTTATTGCACGACTGAAGTAGTGAAATAAACAGAGAAACTAGAGCCAATCAATAAGTAAATGCTTTTAAAAACGTTATAATCATTTTTCTTAGTTAATTGACCTTGATCATTCTGTCTGATTTGATTTGTTTTATTAAAACTGTGGGAAATATTCTTCTTTTTCTTCCACCAAATAAAACTTATTTGACGACCTAATCCTCACAAACTCACCAAACCTTGCACATTTACATATTTTAAAGGTCTCGCACAAAATTACAACCCTCATCTGAGATTTACCGCCAAACATGCACGTATAAAATTTGGTGCACACTAAATAATTGTATAAAAGGGTTAAAACCTCACCATTGCTGTTTGAATCACTAATAATCAAAGGTTCCTCTCTCCCTGGGGTCATATAGGTACTATGAAAGTATGTGGATAGTTGTTTAAACATGCTCTGTGTGTGTGTGTGTGTGTGTTTGCTGCATGTCTGTACCTGCTGCTGCTGACCTGCAGGTCAGCCAGGACGACCTCACTTTGCCAGATGTTCGAACGGCACACTGACCTGCAAACGGACGGACGGGAAAGATGAGAAGCTTGAAGCAGAACAAAGACACACAACCAACAAAATACTACATTTAAAATTTGAGCTCATTCGTGTCCACGCCCTCTCTTAGTTCTTCTCTTAGTTCCTGATTGATGACTTCAGTTCTTTGTGGTTTTTGGGGACAAAATGAGGTCTCTCTTGATGTGGATGCAACCTATTTTACTCCACAATACATCAAAACTCTCAAAGTGCATTCAAGGGCATTGCAACCTCTTAAATCCAATAGGAGAATTGGAGAAGTCTCTTGGGTGAAGCTGTATCCTCGGCGTCGCAGCTCCTCATGGTTGGCCTTCAGTTTATGAAGGGGTCTCCTCAGGCCACGCTGTCCCTCCTTCAGTTACCCGTAGAGCTGAATCTTTGGTATGCAGGTATGCAGATATTGAGCCTTGATGGACAGGCTTTCAACACCGGGTACGCCACACTTCTGCAGGACCTCCAGATTGGACACCTTGTCCTTCTACTAGATGTTGCTCTAGCTGCTGGATGTGAGTTGTCCATGTTTCGTAGCCGTAGACTCGGGCACTCTGAACACTAGCTCTGGAGACAGCAGATCTTGTTATCCAGAGATCCACTGCAAGAGATCGTGCTTCCAAGTTAGCAAAACTTCTCCATGGTCTTGAGTATCTGTGGTTACTGGTGGTGGAGATGGTTGGAACATGGCCTCGGTCTTACCCAGGCTACCCGGTCTTGTACAGGATACAGAGAAGCGGTCCATAACGTCTTCATGAGCGGTAGCTTTCATCCGTTAAGAGGAATTCCCACAACATACAGCATACACTTACAAGTGATTAAAATACAAAAAAAAATGTTGTGATTTTAATACCTGTGACGCCGTGATGCGGGATTGGTCAAGGCGGGCCGTGAGGTCAGAGGAGGAGACGTTGGCGGGGGCTCCACGGTGAAGCCTCATGGCCACCTTCCTCTCTCTTTCGGCTCGTTCTGCTCGGCCCGCCTGTGGTGAGCGGTTACCTGCGCACACAAATAGACAATATATACTTAATTTAAGTCAAAAATGTAAGTGAAAAATGTTTCTATAGTGACACACATTGCTGCAACTGAACTGCAGCCTCATTGCTATATCGATACTCAACTGGGATGCAGCCAAAACGGTGAAAAAGTAGTTTTACTCTAGGTCTAAATCAGTTAGTTTGGTCAGTATTAGGCTGGTCCAGTGAAAAAAAATCTAACTTTTTGAGAAAAAGACATAAAAAATAATAATATTTCACATCATTTCAAAATAAAAGCGTTTGTTTAGATATGGAACCATAAATAGCTCATAATATAAATGTATTTATGACACAAAATTAATCATTTAATAAAAAAACATACAGAAATAACTTGATACCATAGTGTTGCATGGCAGTAGTCATTTTTTTGTTTGGTTTTACGCTTCATTTCTTTGAATTTTTATGCTTTTAAGGGGTTTCTGTTGGAGTCTGAGCCGGTTGTTTGCTGATATTAACAGACTCCATTCCCACGTTAAGTCTGAGGCACACGAGAGCTCACACACTGTGACAGCTTTCACATTTTCTCAAAAATCCCACTCTAATTCACGTAAATTGCTCTACAGGTCAATGTAGGCAACACAGGAGGTCTCATTTCTTAAGTAAGGTTGCGATCTCTTCATCGATAAATTCCTGAATAATCTTAAATTCAGATTCTTCGCATTTGCTTCCAAACACCCAAAACCCAGACGACATGAACTGACCTGACTGCTGGACACCACGTGTCGCCGGGTTGGAGGACGCAGCAGCTTCTGCCTCATTCCTGACCCTGTTGGCCGCTGAAGGGTTTGGACCGGGCGGCACGGCTCGACCCCCGGCTCCTCTTTGGCCTCCTCCAGGTCGCTCCTCGCCGTCCTTCCCCTCCCTCCGCTCCCTCTCTCCATCCTCTGCTGTCCGTCCGGCTCCCTGAGGAGAGGAAACGGCAGGTGAACACAAGAAGAAGAAGAAGGAGAAGAATCTGAATTTGACCCACTTTCCAACACTCACAAACTTCAGCATGTTCCAGTCAAAGACGTAGTCGTAGGAGAAGCCCTGTCTGTGGAACAGGTTCCTGAACAGCTGCCTCAGGTACGAGTAGTCCGGCTTGTCGTCGAACCGCAGGGAGCGACACAGATTCAGGTAAGTGGAGAACTCGGCTGAGGGAACACGAGACAAAGACAAACGAGAGCGAGAGAGAGAGAGAGAGAGGAGTCAAAGTAAGGACAGGCGAGGCGGTTAATCCTGCAGTGACAGTCACTGTGTTACTCACAGGGATATCCTTTACACAGCACCTCGATGGGCGTGGACATCTTCTTCTCGCTGATGCGCTCATACTTCTGCCTCTTGGTGGCAGCCTTCAGGCCCTGCCAGGGGAGAGAGCCCAGGTTGAAGTACATGAGGACGTAGCCGAGAGACTCCAGGTCGTCTCGTCGTGACTGCTCTGTGGAGGCAAAAAGAACAGGGAGATGGTGAAGAAGCGGGAAAATCACCAGGTGTAGATGAGTCCATACAGGATATGAGCCGTCTTACCGATGCCCAGGTGAGTGTTGATGGAGGCGTAGCGGGCCGTGCCGGTGAGGTTCTTGTTCTCGCGGTACGGTATGTGCTGGTGCGTGCGGGCGTCGCGGTATTTCTTGGCCAGGCCGAAGTCGATGATGTAGACCAGGTTGCCCTTTTTGCCGAGGCCCATCAGGAAGTTGTCGGGCTTCACGTCTCTGTGGATGAAGTTCTTGGAGTGGATGTACTCGATCCGGCTGATCTGGAGCGGGCGAGACGGAGGGTGGGAACGGAACAGGTGGGTTTGCATTGTTGTGTTATTCATCATCTAGTCACTTCTAGGGTTGGGGTTGGGGTCAGGTTCAGGGTTAGGGTTGGGGTTGGGGTTAGTCAGTCCATCAGAGTGCCTCACCATCTGGTCAGCGAGCAGCAGCACCGTCTTCAGACTGAACTTGCGTGAGCAGAAGTTGAACAGATCCTCCAGACTGGGGCCGAGCAGCTCCATCACCATGACGTTGTAGTCGCCCTCGGCTCCGCACCACTTTATAGACGGGATTCCCACTGGAGGAGGAGGAAGAGGAGTAAAGTGAATCCATTACAGTGCATCAATGTTTACTTCAGCCTCTTTACCGTGCACTCTTAGAAATAAAAGTGCTAAGCAGAACCATATAAGGTTCTTCGGCTTGTCCTCATAGAAGAACCCTTTATGGCTCCTTTTTATAAAGATTCCACCAAGACCCCTTTTAAAACCCTTAATTCAGGAAAGGGGTTTTAAAGGGTTCTCTGGATCAAAATGGTTCTTACTGGAACCATTAGTGTTACCAAGAACCCTTGAAAAAACCTTTCTTCGGGAAAGGGTTTTTCAGAAGCAAATGGTTCCAGGTAGAACCTCAGCCCTTGTAGAAGAACCTTTATTTCTAAGAGTGTACGGCTGTCATGATAATCAGGCCGTCTGGATTTTATTTGGATTTTATGGCTGTAGTATTGTCCCAAAAACTGTTAAATGAGTGAGTTCTTCTTCTTTATTCCAAGATAACTTCAACTTTTAGGAATTACAGTACTTAGACGCTAACTTCACAAATGTGTGAAGTGCTGGTGAATCTTGGTGAACTTTCTAGATATCACAAAAGGTTTAGGAGTTATGGTGATGACAATTATGCAGGAATTAACCCTAAAAGAAGGGTTAATCCTGTCAAATTCACTCTTTGAGCTGCAATCCCAACTACTGTGAATAACTGCTACAGATTACATTTAGAACAGTCCTTTACTTCTTCAAGAACTTCAATTCAACTTCAACTTCAATTTATCATCAATGCAGTACCTTCTCTGGCATAAACACTGACCCCGTCAGGACCAGTTGTCCTCATGGAGACAAAAACCTGGTCCTAATGAGCTAAGAACTTCATTTCTGAGGTTAAGTCTAGGGCTTAGATTAGGGGTTAGATAACGCTCTGTGGATGTACGTCAGTGCTCAAACCTGTGTGTGTGTGTGTTGTTTTATCTGTGATTCATGTGATTTCTGTTTCTATGGTGACGATTGTTCTTAAATTAGCCTTTGCAGGAAAAAAAATCCACATTTGTGCAGAATAAATATGATCATCTACATCCTCTGCCTGCTATGATACACATTATATGTATGTTACATACCTTTATATTAATAACATGTATTAATTATACCAATTAAATCCTCTTTAATGAACTCAGGAACTAACAAGGAGCTTATATACATGCACAGATCATACATTTTACAGGATGTATTTACAGTATTATTATGTATATTGTGAATATTGTTCACATTTATCATATAGGGCACCATATTTATTTGTCATTACTTTACTCTCTTGCGCTGTAACATGTGACATCTCCCTCTTCTACAATATTAATTCCCCTGATTAACATTCAAGACTTCAAACACCTCGTCGGCATCAAACGGCCGTGACGAGTGACCGTTCCGCATGAATAATGTCCTTCATTAAAACCTAAACGCTGCTTTAAACTGCGTCTCTAGCCCTCGGTTGACCTTTGACCCCTTCCTTTCGGCTTCCTCTGCGTCTCACCTCCGCCCTGCATCATCTTGTAGAACTTGCTCTCGATGTGGAGCTGCGGGTGTTTGGTCTTCACGCATTCCAGTTTAATGGCCACTTCCTCTCCGGTCGCGATGTTAGAACCTGATGAGAGGAGGGAAAAAAAGAAAAGAAGAAGAAGAAGAAGAAGCAGAGAAGCGTAAAGGCAGCCATTAATTAGCCGTTCGTGCATTAAAGGTCCAGCGTGTCACATTGAGGAGGAGATTAGATTCTTTATCGTCAGTGTACACGCTGTGTGGACAATTACAGTGGTCGACATGTTATATGATGATTTCATGTTTTAATTCTGTCTGTTTTTGTTATTTACAGATTCATTGTGTGTCACAAATATGTTTTTTTTGTATCTAAACAAACACTTTTACTTTGAAAGGGTGTGCGATGTCATCCAACAGCACGATGGATTATCAAGAGATAATCTTCATTTCTCATCACTAAATTCTTCATTTTTCCCCGAATTGTTGGATTTTCTTTTTTTCACTTGACCCCGCCCCTCCTGACCAGACTAGAAGTTCACAAGTCATTTTGAGTTTGAGGTGATCTAATTACAGAAGAAATATAGATAATAAACAGGGTGTTTACATGACAATGTTACAATAAACATAGACATATACATGAGGGGAAAAAAGCAAATATTTCATTGATTGGAGAACTGACCAAAAACCCACCATATTGTAAGAAATCGACTTAATTTTGATAGTTTTTCCACACTTTTTAGATAGAATTTCTTGTTTTTTAAATATTAAATGAGCATGCACCTCCCCCACTGAGTGAGCTAGTGAAGAAGAAAGACAACCGGAGGAGACTGTGTTGTACAATACAGACGTACTAAGCTAACAGAACAATTGTAAGACTCTTCCTATTGATATAAGACAAAGTACAAACTACTCAGTTTGTACTTTACACTTAAAAAAAGATGGATAAAAATGAACCAAAATTGCAATCATAAATAACCAACCTACCATAATCTGATAAGACCTAATCATGATAGTACTTGGTATTGTGTTATTATAGCATTGGAACACCTGTATTTTATTTTATTGTATTGTGCGTTGTTGACCTGACAAGGAACTGCAGATGAAAGTTAGCTCAACTGCTAACTCGTGTAGGGTTATGATTGTGGTTAGTGTGAGGGTTTACCCATGAGTCTGTGTGTTTAAGTGTATCATAGTTATATATAATAGAGCGGTAACATCTGTCTACACTCTTAGAATCCTTTATTCTGGAAGGGGGTTTTAAAGGGTTCTCTGGATCAAAATGGCTCTTACTGGAACCATTAGTGTTACCAAGAACCCTTGAAAAACCAATGGTTCCAGGAAAAACCTCAGTCCTTGTAGAAGAACACTTTTGGAACCCTTATTTCTAAGAGTCTACAGCCTGCAGTGACACGTCTACTGATGAGTTTCCGAGCACGAACCGACTTTTTCAGGTTCCAAAACCCATTTCTTTCCAGTGTGAATGCGCCCGCTGGTTCAAACTGGGGTTGGGGAAACCAGAACTTCAACACCAGAACTTCCAGAAGAAGATAAAATTATGAGGAAGTATTATGAAAAACAAACAACAACAACTCACCGAGATAAATATCTCCAAAGGATCCGCTCCCTATCTTCCTCCCGAGGCGGTACTTGTTCCCCACCCTGAGCTCCATGGCTTCTGAGCTCTTCACCTCACTGAGAAGGTAAACACACACACACACACACACACACACACACACACACACACACACACACACACACACACACACACACACACACACACACACACACACACACACACACACACACACACACACACACACACACACACACACACACACACACACAGAGCTGTCATCAATCACTGCTGATCAATAGAGTAAAAGGACACAGTGGTGCAAAGCTGCAGACTTCACACTCAAAGCGATATGAGGCCCCTGCAGCTGCTGTATCACTGAGGGAAAAGTGAAAGTGGGAAACGTGACGTAGAGACGGCGTAGTGAGGTCAAATCAATGGAACAAGAAGGGAAAATGTTGTGTTTATATCAAGTGCATGGAGGGAAAGGTGAGAACAGAGCGTGGAGTGGTGTAACATCATTTATACCGAGCTGCAGGGGGGATGTGGGTGAGGTGAGGTGAGGTGAGGTGAGGTGAGGTGAGGTGAGGTGAGGGTGATCTGCATCTAAACTGGGGCTAAACTGGGGAATCACACGATACAGATAACATCGCGATACGACGATTCTGTGATAATCAATACATCGGGAGAAATCAATGTGGAGCTTCTCTTATCGTAGCTTTCGTAACTTCCACCCAAGTTCCCCCCCTCATTCATTTTGAACCTTACAAATATTCAAAATATGGATATTTCAGAGCCCTGACGTTATCGATTATCGCAGAAAAGGGACGACGATATATATATGACCGAATGGATCTTTGGAGTTTTGACCCACCCCCCTACTGCTGCCCGTGTGTGAACTCCCAATTTTTCTGCCTGGAAAGTCGCCTGACAGAATGTGAATGAGTCACGTCTTCCTGAGCGGAGCGAGGGCTTCGTCTCCGTGAAACAGCAACAAGAAAAAGGGACTTTTTTGTTTTGTTTTTTACGACGCTTTAACAAGGCAGTTTGGCATCACAATACAAGGCTGATAAAGCTCCTGGTTGCATTTTTGGACACAGAGATGGAGGAGGAGGGGATGAGGCAGAGGCAGAGACTGCTGCACATCACCAAACCCTTCTTCACCCTCAGCTTCCTCCATGCAGCTCAATTTCCTCTCCCTCTTTCTCAGCTGCAGCTGTGTACTAGTGTCAGTGTTATGAAACTGCTGCTGCTGCTGCAAAGGACTGCGAAAAACACTATTTTATTTTATATATATATATATATATATATTTTTTTACTTCATGCAGTTGCCCCAGATAGCACAAGAGCGGGAACAGATGAGGAGGAGGAGGAGGAGGAGGAGGAGGAGGAAGAGGTGGGAGAGGAAGGAGCTGAATGCAAAAGCACCATCATCCATCCATCCATCCATACATCCATCACTGACCATCAAATGTGCTCCTCTTACAACCGCACCCACACCTAACACACGCCCAAATACTGACACACACACACGCACACACGCACGCACACACACACACACACACACACACACACACACACGGTACCCCCCTCCTCCCCCTCTCCCCCTCCTCCTTACCGGGTCGTTTGAGGCTCCGTGGTGTGGTCTTCTCACCCGGCTCCGTCTCTCACTCAGGACCGTGGGCGGCGACGCACCGACGCGGCTCCGGACAGACCATAACCTCGGTGATGTGTGACCTCAGCCTCCACAGAATTATATATATATATATTAAAAAACACACACACACACACACACACACACACACACCTTCCTCCTCCTCTTCCTCCTCCCAAAAACAAACTAACTACGAGTCGAACCGAGCTAATCCGAATCCTGCGACCCTGATCCGATTCTTCTAATCTCGATGGTTATTTTTAAAGGTTAATCCACAAATTGATGATGTTCTTCTCCTCCTCCTCCTCCTGCTGCTGCTGTTCTCCTGTCTCCTCCACCCATCCCTCTCTCTCTCTCTCTCTCTCTCTCTCCCTCAGTTTACACCATTGACAATATCGATGATGTCATCCGGAGTCTTGCACAGAGGCCCGGATTCTCTTAAAGGTCCAGTGCGGAAAATTTGCATTTCAACTTAGTTTCTTCTGATTGGCCGAAATGACCGGAAATACGACGTAAGTGTGATTGGGGTCAAACTGAAAAGAAAGAGAACATTTGGAGAATAAATTGGGGAAAAAAAGGCACAATATTCCGAGAAAAAAGTCTGAATATTATGAGATCAAAGTCATGATATTACAATTTAAAAGGTGAAATATTATGAGAATAAAGTCGGGATACTTAAAAAAAAAGTCATAATATTAAGAGATCAAAGTTTGGTACTAAAAAAAGTCATATCACAAGAAAAAAGTATTAATATTATGAGAATAATGTAATACTAAAGTCATATGATAACAAAAGTGGTAATATTATGAGAATAACTCATACTAAAGTCATATTATGACAAAAAAGTAATAATATTTTGAGAATAATGTAATACTAAAGTCATATTATGATAACAAAAGTGGTAATATTATGAGAATAGTGTAATACTTAAGTCATATTATGATAAAAAAAGTAATAATATTATGAGAATAACCCAATACTAAAGTGATATTATGAAAAGTGGTAATATTATGAGAATAAAGTCATAACACTTTAAAAAGTTGGAATATCACAATAACATTTAAAAAAAACTAAACTATATTTGACATTATTATTATTGTTAACTACAACCGTCATAAAACAATAGCTCTAACAGGAAGTAGCCACACTTGTACACAGGTAGAATAAATTTTGATTTACCCTTCCCCTCCCAACACCTTAAGGTCAGAGGTCAAACAACTCTTACATAATGCATCTTTAAAGTTAAACACATTGAGGCAACAAAGTCGTCCCCAAACGCCCGATTTCACTCAGTCACTCACCTTCGACTGCTTCATCTTCCACATGAAGGTCGCGGCGGTCGATGGTGCCAATCTCAGCTCTGGATACTCGTTCGCCAGTCCATCACAGGGCCACATAGAGGCAGAAAACACTTAAAATTGCACCTACGGTCAATTTAGAATGTCAGATTGACCTATTTGTCACCATATCTTGCAAATGTAATGACGCGAAATTAAATTTAGTTGGTGAACCCTGCACTATATCAACTGTGTTGCCTCAAGCCCCAAATTACATTCTGAAAAATGTAAAAAGGGCTGTAATAAACTGACCTAATTTGCCAATTAAAGGCCTTTTTCCACAGTAGACATTTTGGACACCAGAGTGATTGACAGGTGGTATCGTCCAATAGGAGCAGGTGACGCCTCAGAACCTTTCAAACATCAGCACGGCATCGAAAATATCACACAGATCGAAAGCAACAAACAAACATAACCTTCAATTCAATCTTTATTATCTTGTTCTTTTCTGCTTTAAATTAATTTCCTCTCCTTTTTTTTTCTTTTGTAACATCTGAAATAAATGATAACATCCTGAACAGGAGTGATAATAAAGACCGACTTAATTTAAATTGATACATAAACAAACAAACAAACCGTTAAACATATGTAATGTCTTTTAACGTGTCTGTAAAACACTGTTCCAGCTCAGCTTGGTATATGATAGGATTTGGCATCGTAATAGAAATGCCTTCAGTTGGTTGCTTTGTCTTTAAAAACAAAATATCACTCTCTTATTGCATTTGACAGAAAAAAAAAAAAATACAAACAGGAACAAAATGCTGCTAAAAAAACAAAACAAAAAAAACATAAGAGACGTATGCAATAGTGCCAATGTTTTTGAACTTTTTAGCCATCACAACAGTCAGTCAAGCACACAAACCTGTTCACATCCACGCACACGCACGCACAAACATCTCGTGAATCTCTCGTGGACGAGAAAAAAACAAACAAAAAAGAAACACATTCAATGTAGCATCGACACAGACAGACATGGTCTTCATCACGTCTTCCTCCGCTCGCTCATACCGTCGTCCACTCTCCCTTCATGCACACACAGGCAGGCAGGAGGGCGCCGCGTACGGCGAGTAAATAAGTGGATCATAGTCACCGTTTTCGTCATGACAATATAGAATAACCAACTTGAATTCTCGAGTAAGAAAAATATAGTAGCGAGGTCAGTGTTTGAAGGGCAAAAACAAAAAAAGAAAAGAAAGAGGACATCTCTGGGTTTCCACAAAGTTCACACAATTCTTTTTTTAAAACAAAAAAAATATATATAATAATAATAATAATGATAATAAACAACCGACGTACATCAACGAGGAGATACAATTTTGCTTGTCAAATATAAGAGCAGCGTGGGAAACGGATGAGACGGCGTGATGCTGCTGACGTGGCGCTGTGAGCCAAGGCCACTGCTGCTGTAACATCGAGTCGTCCTGTTAAGGTCTGTGTAGTTGTTGTAGCTCTGTTTCAAAAAAAATGGGAGGAGGGGGATATTTTTTTGTGTGGATGATGTGTCAACAACAAACCCAAAGGCATATAGTGCAAGTTTGGCTAATGTTGTTTTTTTTTTTTCTGTTTAAATTTTCTTATTTTTGAACAACCCTGGGTCCCATGTCGATGGCATATTTCCACCAAGGTAGAAGGTGTCAGTACCTTTACGAAAAAACACTCTCCTCTCTCACTTTCCTCGTCTCAAAAGGGCTGCTGATCGTCCGTTTGACTCAGTAGTGTGGCGCTGTCCCATATTTTCATTACCGACTCCAGATCCCTTCAGCCCCCCCCCACCCCACTCTCGAGCTTCCAAACGTGAGAACTCAGAAGTACGGCCTGCTAGGTCTACGAGGGCTCAGTTTGCAAGTCTGGATATTTTTTTTTTCTGGATTTTTTTTGTTGAGAATCAACCATTAAATAGTGATACAAAAGAAAAGAAAACAAAAAAAAGAGAAGAGATAAGTGTGGCACACTAAAAACAGCAATAGCTAAACTTGTTGACGTGTATGACTCTGGCTGAGCCTGTCTACAGTGCATGCCTGAGTGACTGGGTCTCTGAATGCAGATGGTGGGATTTAGAGTACAAAGACAAAGAGCTGTCCAGTTGAGTCCTAAAGAGTTTTTAATGGAGTTCACCTTTTTCCCCCGGTTCAAGTTTTACTATTGTCTTCATTTAAAGTTAAGTGACTTAAATGTGTGTGTGTGTGTGTGTGTTGAATGCAGCCTGTGTGTTTTACAAATGTTGACTTTCTGCATGTAAGGTGACCAGTGTAGCTTTAATTCACGTCATCTCTGTGAGTAAATAAGGACAGAGAGTGACGCGTGTGTAATATGGACTTGTTAAGTGTGTGTGTGTGTGTGTGTGTTAGTCGGATGTTTAGATGGAGTCGGTCCCCCCGCCCAGCAGGTCCCCTGGAAGCAGTGAGGCGGGGCTGCCCATCTGGTGACGATCCTCCAGGGACGGGGAACCCCAGAGGCTACTGCTCGGATAACCTGCGCCGCCCATGCCGCCCATTCCCACCATCCCCCCCCACAGACCCTGCCTTCCAGCGTCCACCCCTCCAGCTCCACCCACCCCGTTCCCGTTGCTGCTCCACTGGGTGAAGATGCCCAGCCCGGGTCCCTGGGTGACGGACTGGTCCGATGAGCTGCCTGTGCTGTCCAGACTCTGCCACCCGGAGCTGGTAGGTCCGGCTCCTCCATTTCCTGCTCCTACAGCTGTGGAGCCTCCTTCTCCTCCTCCTCCACTGCTGCCGGCCACTACTCCACCTCTCTCACAGCTTCCTTGGTTATTGTTGGCCCCGACTGCAGAGGACGATGAAGGCCCGGAGCCTGCGGAGCTGGCCGTGGTCCCTCCACTACCTGCTCCTCCAGCCTGGGAATGTGCAATGTAGCGAGCCACGTCCTCCTCACTCACAAACTCCGCCAAGATGGTGGTGTTTCCCAGAACACACCTGGTAGAAAACAAAGGGAAAGACAGTTTTTTTAACTACTACTACATTTATCATTGAAAAATGGAGTTTATGCTCCGTTTCAGAAGTAATCTGCGTCCATAATAAAAGCCTGAAACTTATATTACATGACCATTCAGGTACAGGAAGTTAATTCTCTACTCTGCCGTTGTTTGCTTCAGTTCAGAGAGAAGTACTAACGAGAAACAAGGATTTCTTTTCTTTTTTTTATAACTAACACAAACTAAAACTGAAAGTTACTCCTGGTATCACGAATATTCCACGTCATAATCTTCCTTCGATACACACACTTTTCTCTAAATGAAATGTGAGTACTATATGGGTATCTTCGTTTCAGCTTCAGTTACTTCACACCAGGGTCCTCACATCAAATTCAAGGACTTTCCAGAACCAATACCTTCAAATTCAAGGACCAAATATGCCTACACAGCTTCATGGTAGGGCAACACCACTAGTTATAGTGACTCTACAAAGGCCTAGTCTATGAACATCAAGCAATGCAGGACGTGTGAACCAGTAGGTGTTGTCGTAACAAACAAGGACACATCAGCATTTACCTAAATATCAACTTACTTTCTTTATGGCACAAAATTCAAGCACTTTCAATGACACATGACTATTTTAGGGCAATTTTCAAGGACCCGCGGGAACCGTGTCACACAGACACGAGAGTGACAACATTAAGACTTACATGTGGAGTGCGCTCTGGGCCTTGGCCGCCTCCTGTTTGGAGCCATAGCGTATTAGAGCTGTGCCCTGGGTCAGGCCAAGGTGAAAGGTCAGCAGGGGGCCGTGCTGCATGCAGATGGTCCTCAGCGTAGAGCCATCAATCTGCCACCATTTACAAAAGTGGTAAATGTAAAATGTAAGAGTGAATAAATAGAATTCAGAGCAGCGTTTTCAGCGTTATAGCACGACAACAAACTGAATGAAAGATAACGCGTACCTGTGGTGTGAGGTTGCTGAGAACCAGCCAACAGCTTTCCCGTGAGCTTCCGTCACTCCAGGTCGAGCCTGTAGAGCGAGAGCGAATACCTGTAAACAATACTCCGGTTTTCTCTTTAGCTTGTCAAATGTAATTAATTATAAACAGTGTTTTAATCCAAGCCTGGCTGCTGCTCATCAAATCAAATGTACAGCACTGTGTCCAAGACATCTGTTTTTTATCTCTGGCAAAGTGCGGCACTTGAATGAGGATTAGCGTACAACCTTGAAACCACAGCATGAAAAACAAAAAAACAAAACATTACCAGTGGTGCTCGAGCTTCCACCCCAGCCCCTGCCAGCCAATCGTGGGGCTCCTCCTGACCAAGGAGAAGACGACGGCTGCTTTTGACTGGCGAGTCCTGGAGGAAGGCGGGACAGCTGGTTCTGGTTGCTGCCATGGCTGGCTTTCCAGGACTTGTGTCCAATGGGTTCTGGGGGCCAGCTGGTCTTGTAGTCTGTGTACTTTACTGTTGGGTTATATATACACAAACATTCAGAAAAGACCAAAACAATCAATAGTTTGGACATTAAATTACACATGGAGGGTTAAATTATGACTGTTCAGCGTTTGGGATTTTTAATGAGTTCTCATTAATGTGGAAATAAATGTACTTCTTTATACACAACATTAAAAAAAAGGCTAAAAGCAGAAAAGGGAATGAAATGGTGTGTCCTCGTGTGTGTTTACCTGAGTTGTGTGCGTTGTTGAGGGGACTGTCTGAGGCACTGTAGGGCCAGGCACCAGGTGAAGGCAGCAAGGTGTTGAGGGGAGGGGTGGAATCTGTAAAAAATTACACAAAACAATTTTTAAAATTGCATTTAATTTGGAGTTAGGTGAAACAGAATCATTCCTATGTGTTTGTTATTTCTTTTTGTCTACTTGCTGCCAATGCAGCTCCCCATGTTGCTAAATTCTAAAATGCATCCTGGGAATCACAGCTAATGTCTTCAATGTACTTTTTAAGATATAGAGAAGTGAAGTTTGTAAAAAAAAAACAAAAAAAAAAACAGGTTTACAAGAACAAAAAATATATAAAAAAAACAAGGTCAATTATCTGCATACTGTTTTTTTTTTTTACCTGTATTGTCTTGTAACAACTGGTGCTCGGTATCATTGAGGTTGGGGGACACTGCATTTCCCATCATGCTTCCTGGGGTCATGTAGGGGTCGGATTCAGGGTCGACTCGGTCGATTCCTTTCCAGGGTACACCAGGCTGAAACTCTACAAGACGGAATAAACCGCGCATTTACAAAAGAGCAAGGAGTAAACATATCAATCTGGATGTTAATACCAGGTCGAAACAGGTTCTTCAAATTAGATAATCTCATGAAATTTAAACTCACTCCTGTTCAACAACAGAAAATGACTTCAACTGTGACTCATCACTCACCAGGGGGCCATGTGGTCGTAGCGGCAGGCTTGGTAACCATCTTGCCAGGGGTGCGGTGCCAGTTGTCGCTCATGCCGTCTCCAACCATCATGTCATAATGAGAGTAGGGCAAACCCCCGGACATCTTTATGGGGGTGACCGGACCTGTGATGAGATTGTCAGTTATATCACTGAACACCAGATGGCTTCGCAAATCCTCTTCACATCCAATTCCATTAACACTATCTGACTCATTTATTCCATTTCTGATGAAACACAAGGTTTATATTAAAAATGGAAGCAAAAAAAAAGCCCCTCACAAAAATCTAAACAGCTCACCATTTTTATGGAATGCATTCTCAGGTGAGGCTGTGTCTGGAGAGGACTGGCCCTCCATCATCCATTTGAAGCGAGACTGCTGCCCCCCAAGGTCCTTCATGCCGCCGGGTCCCCCGACAACTGACCCACCGAGGTCCAGACCTGGAAGGTTCACCCCAGAACCAAAACCTACATGGGAAAAATGTGTATAAATGATTCATTTACTCATGATATCTTATTAATAAATTTGAGGGAACGTGTGTCATAAATTTTTGAAGTTTGGCCAACACTTTCTTCTGTGCAGACTTAGTGCTCTTTGAAAATCAAATCAAATCATTTTATCTGATCTTGTTATGAGGTCAAAATGATTGTTGACAACTAAAAAAAATTGGGTCATCCACGAGTCTAAGTGAATTAAGATGAGTTAACATTTGCCACATGTGATGAAATTCAATGCAGGCATTGTTGATAATTCACATAAAAACAATGTGACATCAAAGTGACCTTTAACTAACAAAGATGTTCACAAGAGAGCAGGATGGACGACTACGGCATAAAACTATGCTACTAAGAATATTTTGGTGTAAGGGGGCTTGTAGTCAAAACATCTTTTTTCAAACATCCTCCTCCTCCCCGGGAACAGTTTCTCACCAGAATATGGGCCAAGGTTTTTCTGATGCATGTCGGCTACAGATCCCGACAGTCCTGGGTGGGGCAGGGGATCGACCACAGGCAGCTTGGGACCCACGATACCACCTCCACCGTGGTGGGAGGGGGAGAGTTTGGAGCTGCCGCCTAAGCCTCCGACCTGCTGCTGCTGCCTCTGCTGCTGGAGCACAGCCATGATCCTGGCCAACTAAGAAAAAAAAAACAAGTCATTAGCATGGAGTTAAAAACTAAAAAAAATAACAAATGTGTCTGTGATATATCCGAGCATGACCTTGTACGTGCATGTGTTTGTGTACCTGTTGAGGGTCAGCCTGCTGCCGCACATTTGGTGTGAATTTCCTCTGGTTTTGCAGCAGCTGCTGTTGTTGTTGCTGTTGCTGCTGCTGTTGCTGTTGCTGCTGCTGCTGCTGTTGTGGCTGCTGCTGCTGCTGCTGCTGGAGGAGGAGCTGACAAGCCTAAACAAAGACGGAATGGAAGGAAGGAGGGAGAAGGAACACGAGGAGTGAAGACGTCAACGGAGAAAGGAAGAAATGCAATGGCATCAATTAGTTTTAAGCTTCACACTGACAAACTATTTGGCTATTTGTCATCATCTAAATACTTGGTTAGTGAGTCACAGATTAGACTACGCTATTTTTTTCCCCACGAAAACAAACCTAATTCAGGGGATTAATTTGAAGGATTTAGTGGGTGTTTTATGTCACTTTATGTCATTATTTAACTGTTTTGACTCTGAACAATAGAAATATTCAACAAATGTGATACAATGAAAGATACAGGGCAAATATGTGTATATTCTTTATACATTAGAAGTATTTTCCAACACTTTGGGGTGCATTTTGGGGCGCTTCTCACCAGTTGAAACTGAATATGAGGTGGGTAGATGCTGCTGAGCATGGCGATGTGCTGTGGGGACAGCTGTGGAGGGAACACACCTCCCCCGACGCCTGCCACTCCTCCCATGCCACCGACACCCCCCACGCTCCCGCTGGGAGGGGGCATCTGCTTCAGCACGGAGCCTGGCACCTGGAGACAGACGCCATGACAAATAAGCACACCGGTTACCACAGAAATGCTTTAAGGTGCCGTAACCGCTGGCAACCACATACGCATACTGTTTAATTAACAGTGATTCCATTCCATGTTCTCATTAGAGGGCGTTAAACCAGTGCAACAGCCCGAGTGAGTGATTTAAATTGAATCATTTAAACGTATATTCTTTAAAGATAAGCAGCCACACACAACTCAAAGAAGAACAAACTTGAAAATAACACACTATATAAAAGGTATTGTGAAAGATAACGTCATCATCAGGCAGAAAGAACAGTTATAGCTTAGTGCAAGGAAAAGCATTAGAACCTGAGGCGACAGGAACTGATGAGGCACTTGCGCTCGTATCCCTGGGGACTGATTTATGGGTGGGACACTTGGCTGGTGTCTTGACTGAGCCATCCCTCCACCACCGCCAAACATACTGTGACCGCCCTGCGATTGAAGACAGAAAATTTAGCACAGGATACGTAGCACATCAGAGAAATGTGAATTTGAAAGGGAAATGTGAGGCATATCTGAAGAATGCAGAAAGAATTTAATGTTAAGACGTCTGTGAAGGTTCTGGGTAATGTAAAGATGGCGGGACAGAAACAAGAGGAGGAGTTATCTTACTTGTCTAAAAGGGATAGTGTGGTTGAAGAGGGAATGGGGCTTGTAGACAGTGGGTGGTGAGTACAGAGAGCAAGGACCCTCCTCCCCAAGGCACCCATCCTGATTGGTCAAAGGCAAGGTCTGTCATAGTGACAGCCATGAGGAGGACCAAGATGAGTGGTGGTACAGGAGGGGCAGGGAAAGGTTCAGACAAGGAGAGTTGGGGAGGGAGGAGCAGGAAGAAAAGGTAGAATCACAAGAGGAAGAGACGATTGTGATAAAAGGACAAGATGTTATCGAGACGAGGACAAAAGAAATAAGACTGACACTGCGGCTTTGGGATGTTACCTTGTCATAGTAGGACCCAGTGTCTCCAAGTGATGTCTCTTTTGAACCAGGAGGACGATACGCCATGCCACCTACTCGTCCTACCTTCCGCATGTCTCCATTGTAATCACTCATTCCCATGCTTCTTTTTTCTGCCTCCATCTTCTTCTCCTGAAGAGAACCTGGAGCCAGGTCCATGTTTTGGCCACTGGGATCATCATTCTATGTAGCAGAAGAAAACTCACCATCATCGACATTTGTCACACGGTAAATCCTGGTTGTGCAGTTGCAGCATTACGGCTCAGAGCACATGAAGTATTGCCATGATAACACTCAAGTAATAAGTGACAGATTAAGACATTTTCCCTCTTACCAGCAAGCCCATGTTAGAGAATTGTCTGTTAATGGGGCCCATCCATGAATCCCCACCAGCCTTCAATGGGACCTGAGACACAAAATCAAAAAGGGTAGATTTAAAATCGTAAATTTAAGTTTTACGATTTTATACATTGGTATTTAAAAAAAAGCAACCCCTTTGGTTTTCATCATCAGTATCCCACCTTGTTGTTGGGCTTCTTCCCAGCGTGGTTCTGGCCCCAGCCTCCGTTGCTCCCCTGTCCCCAGGACGAGCCACTTCCCTGGGAGCCAGTGCTGTTCCACATGCCGCCGCCGCCGCCGCCACCGCCACCGCCACCGCCGCCGCCCCCACCTCCTCCTCCTTCCTCCTCATCCTCCCAGCTCGAGTGACGCGAGGCCGCCATAGAGCTCTCTTTGTCACCCCAGCCATCTTGCATAGTCTTTGAACCTGTGGGAAAAGAGTGCATGAAGTTACCTGGGTTTAATTGTGTTTAAACTGTTTTACAGGCATTACATAAATCCTCATTGGCTTTCATTTTGGTTTAATGTTCTTACTGGATTTCATGGGGTTGGGAGAAGGGTTTCCCCAGACAGTTGTCTTGCCTCCGGCATTGTCAGACTCTCCCCAGCCCGTAGGAGCATCAGTGGATTTTCCCCAAGCTGCTGTGCCATTGTCGACCGTAGGACTAGCTGGTGAAGCACCCCCCCAACCTGACGAATCTGGAGATGCACATCAACAGCACAGATTAAAACACAGAAACCTGCCCGAGATCCTTTGAGTTAGGACGCAACTCCATAGAGACAAAACTGTCAAGATAGTGACCTTCACAATTACTGAGGTTAGCAGTATAAGTCGGACTTCTGTCACTCTGGTTCTTAAGATCAAATTGCAGAGATTGGGTTAGGAACACATGTCTGGCTTAGAAATGACTGCATCTCACATGACTCTGCTGTTGCTTGGTTACACTGCACTAGGCTGTAAAAAAAAGTATACCAAGCCTCTAAATAAAGGCAGATGCAATAATCGTTTCAGTTTTAGAAAGAGAAAAAAAGATGTCAAGAAACTGAATCTTTCTTACATAATTTTGCCCCACTAAAAATAAAGATTTTAAGATGGTTGATTGTTTTTGACAACTTCAGAATCACAACATTGTGGCCTTACCCATAGCTGAAGCTTTCCCTGGTCCATTGCCAGCGTTGAAGTCTCTGTTACCTCCGAGCCCTGCGTGCTGCCTACAAGATTGCTGCTGCTGTATTGGAGGTCCTTGCAGCTGAGGCTGCGGAGGCTGCTGGAGCTGCTGAGGCTGTTGAAGCTGCTGAGGCTGTTGAAGCTGCTGGGGCTGTTGAAGCTGCGGAGGCTGCGGAGGCTGTTGAAGCTGTGGAGGCTGCTGAAGCTGCTGAGGCTGCTGAGGCTGCTGAGCCTGCTGAACCTGGCCTTGAATGTGTGACTGCTGACCAGCAGGGGCACTGTTCTTATCCCACAAGTTGACTGGTTTGTAATTGTAATGGGTTGGGTCTCCCCATGCTGATGTTCCATCATCGATCTCATTCTTTCTGCTTATAGACTGCGGCGAGGGTTCCTCCCAACCACTTGGTTCAGATCCACTTCCACCTCCTGCAGGGCCACCAGAGATGGGCCCCGAGGCCCAGCCTGAGCTTTGGTTCTGATTCTGATTCTGGGCTTGAGAGATGGGTTTCCTCCCACCACCCCCTTGCATAGCCCCTTGGTCCAACGCTTGTTGCAGCTGATTGCGGGGCTGTGATTGTTGCTGTTGCAGTTGTGCCTGTGGGCCTGTCATGGAGCCCAGCTGGCTGTTTGGCATCTGGTGCATTTTGTTTCCTCCACTCCAATTTTGATTGGGTTTGGACCCCATACCCCCAACAACACCCATTCCCCCTCCTCCACTCCCTCCTCCTCCTCCTGTGCCCCCTGCTCCCCACGTTCTCCGTGGAGCATTATCATCCCAGCCTCCCCAACCCGCACCTTTATCCCCACCTGAGTTTCCGCCTGCATTTGGCCTCTCATCTTCCCATGCTCCCCCTCCACTGTTTGATTTGGACTCTTGCTCTCCCCAATCCCTACCTGCCCCACCCTTCTGTCCCAATCCCCACCCACTTCCTCCTCCATTCCCACCCGTGTCTTTCCAACCCCCTGCCCCTTTCTCTTCCTGATTTCCTCCCCACCCTCCACTCACTGGGTCACCCTGTTGCCCATGACTGGCCCATCCACGTCCATTTCCTGCCCTACTGCTGTCTCGCCATTCCTCCTTGCCCCAACCCTTGGCTTCCTGGCCATCCCCAGACCCAACTCCTTCTCCACCCCAGCCTGTAGCCTTCCCTTGCTCGTTATGCCCTGGTATTCCCCCTGACCCCATACCTAATCCTGCTGTAGTTACTGGCCCAGATTGCGAGACGCCAAGATTCCTCAAGTTGGGGCCTGAAGGTGGTGGGGCTCTCCCGGACAAAGACGCCCCACTACTGCTACTGTTGCTGCTGCTCTCCCAACCCTCTCCAGAACCAGCAGATGAAACTAGGGAGGGATTGACCCCTGGACCCGCTGATTCAGTGATTAGGGTCCTGGGTCCCCCAGAAAGCTGTGAACCGCCACCAAGGGAAGATGGGTGTTTTGATGTAGCTGTTGAAAATACACCTTTATTCTGTCCTCCACGTTCTTCAAATTCCCAGGCTGTGTTTTGTCGGATTTGTGTTTGGCCCCAGCCTGTGTTGGATAGGACCCGTGGATCCAGATCAGTCCGGCTTAGCAGGTTCTGTAAGGCAGTTTCAGGATTAGGCGCCGGGGGGCGAGGACGACTGTGACTGCTGTTAGGTCCACTCCCATTTCGGGAGTTTCCACCACTGGATGAAGATCCTCCCTGTGCTCCCTGTCCCACAACTCCCCCACCCCATTCACCAGTTTCACCTTCACCTTTCTGATTGTCCCAGACTCTGGTCATAGTGGTGGCTGTTGAGGAAGCTGAAGAGGTGGCAGGGGGGTTATCAGCCGTGCTGCCCCCACTACTGCTGCTGTTGCTGCTGCAGGCTCCACCCATTCTCTCTCCTCCTGGGTTAGCTCCACCAATTCCAGAAGAGCTCCCACCCCATTCACCACCAGAAACTGCTCTCTCCCCACTGGCTCCTGATGATCCCCACCCTCCCTGAGATACCCCAGAGGTCTGACTACTGCTTCCCCCAGTTCCAGCATTGCCCCAAGCACTTACCCCACTAGTAGAACTGGGACAACTGGGACCCCAACCCGAAGTCCCATTATCCCCGTCAACAGTTCCAAACCGCCCTGTGCCACCTCCTACACCCTCCCATCCATCAGTCCTTGAGGCACCCGTTTTGGAGTTAGCTGCAGGGTAAGAAGGCTGGCCTCTCCATGAGGAGGCAAGGTTGTGGTCTCCCACACTTATCCCACCTCCTCCCACACCACGGTCCATTCCTCCACCAATACCTTCCCCACCTGCAATTTTTGGTCCCGCTGATTCACTGTTCCACTTCCCTCCTCCCATCTCTCTGTCTCTGGATTGCATTTTTTGAAGTTGGTGCTGATGGGTGCTTGATTGATTCACAGATAAAGGTGGGTGACCCCCCAGCACCCCAACTGCCCCACTTCCCAGGCCCAGGGAAGCAGAGTTGTTGGCAGACAAAGACCCTCCAGGGCCCTGGTGATGGAAGGAAGACGGACCTCCTTCCCCTGCAGCAGCAGGCCCATCCTGCTGCACAAGGGCAGGCCAGGCCGAAGGGTTGGCATTTGGATTGAAGTTGGCACCTGGAATCCCACTGCTTCCATCGATGGGGCCACTGGCATCATGGCTCCCTGGCACAGTGGAGGCTTTGGATATTGAGGAGGGCTGTTGTAGCAAGGGCCCAGCTGCAGCTACTGCATTCCCTCCTCCAAGATGACCCTGGGAGGCAGCTGTCCCCCATGCCACACTGTTAGACGACGGCATACATTCATTGGGCAAAGAGAACGAGGAAGTGGGTGAGGAATGGTTGCCAGAGGCACTGATGCTGTTCACAGGCATTCCATTGTTGCTGCTGCCCCCTCCAGCCCTGGCAAATGAAGCTGCTCCTCCATCACTCCCAGCGATGCTAGGCCACTCCTCCAGGTCGTTGCCATCTACGATCACCTTCTCCCTGCCCTGAGAGGAGGTCTGGCTGCCTGAGCTCGCCCCCCACATGGAATTTGCATAATTAGAAGTAGTAGTAGAAGCAGCAGCTGATGATGAGGTGAGGGCCAATGAGGAGGCAGCCGCACCAGAATCTGAAAGAGCGAGAGAAAAACCGTCAGTGGTCAAAAGGAACGTTTAAAACAAACTATATACCTTGTTTTTTCGCATGCAATCTATTCAAAATGCAACTGACAGCATTCCTATCCCTTACCTGAGACAGCAGCCATGTTTGCATTTGGGCCGTCCCCTCCTCCTCCTCCCCCTCCCAGCAGCATTGAGGACAGTGGTGGCTGACCCCTCTTCAGTAGCACTTTATGGTCCTGCTGGCAGCGGAATCGTGGTGGCACTTCTCTCGGCATGTAGCGTGGTTGCTGCTGCGGCGCCTGGGCTCCGCCTCCGCTACTTGTACTGCCGTTTCCAGTAGTACTGGGGCCGCCAGCGGTGGAGGAAGAACTGGTGGTGGAGGTGGGCTGTCCGTTGGCCACCGCCAGGCGTTTGGCATTGTTGCCGCCCTGTAACGGGGTGGCAGCACTGCCAGAGCCTGAGGTGGCTGGGGCTGGAGAGGCAGAGGGGGTGGGTCCAGGGCTGGGGGAGGCAGAGCTGCTCTGAGTGGCAGGAGACTGGGCAGATGCCGGCTTGTTCAAGTCTGGCACTGTAGCAGGGACAAGGTAGAGAGAAAAGAAGAAGGTAAGGAATAAAGCGTTCATGCAAATACTGCAAAATGACACAATCCTTTTGAAACATAGACAAATTTACCATCAAATTTAAAATGTTTTAACTTTTAGAACATCTAAATATTTACATACACAGTTAACTGAGCTTACCTTTGTTTTTTTGTTCTGCAACCTAAAGAAAAACCACAACAAAATGCACATTAGATACTAAATCATTCTCTAAAGGCATCAGAAGGACACTGGTCAAGTCAATCATTTCAGAACTATGCTCAGTGCAACTAAAGCATTTTAATGTACATGCGATTAGCCCATTTTCAATCATGAGGCTTCAATCTGAAATTTAGTCATTCGGCCTTCCCCAAAAATAATTGAGGGAAACTGATACAAAATGCCTATAATTACATTTAGTATTACCATGTACTTTCACACTTTCATGTGACAATGACACACAGTACTTCAAATTGAAAGAATATAGATGAAAAACTTTGTGTTTACTTGTTAAGGAACCAGATAACTGGCCAACAATACACTCCAAACTAAATACGACTGTCTGTCAGAATATCAAATTGTTGTAGAACATGCTGCAGCATGTTTGGTTCTGAAGAAACAAACCGTTTGGGCTTGTTACACTTTTAGATCGGCAATCTTGTGTGAACAAACAGAAAATGTATACATTATAAATTGCATATGGTTAGCCCCATAATTATCCTGAGGAAAACATGAGCCTTACCTTCTGAGAGGCTTCCCTTTTCCTTTTATCGTCTTTTTTCCTTTTCTTGTCTTCCATGAACTACTGCTCCTGTCCTGATACTCTGTTCTTTGGAAAGAAAACAGGACATTTACCATTTTAAATAATTAACAATGAGACATATCTTGGAGAGCATTTCAATTGAAAGGTAAATCACAGGTCAACACCGACTGCAACTAAAGATGACGACGGAAATGACAACATCACAGTTGCTCCAAGGCCACGTGAGACATCAGCAACTAAATGTTAGATTGGGTGAATGAGCCATTAAGCACAACAGCTAAGAATACTGCTGGACGTGAGGGCAACAAACAGTAATTCTCCCCATCAGAAGCATGCAGAACACTGTAAGCTGATCACACTTGTAGGTTCAACCAATTTAGATGGATTACAACAGGCATAACTCAGTCAGCCAGCTCATCTCATCAGCAGACTAACTGAATCTGCATGTGGCGGAGGAAAAAATAACCAGTGACCACTTCGAGACTTGCGCGTGTGCTTTAATATCTAAGATAGAGTGCGTGCACTTTTCTTGACAAAGGCTCTTTAACAGCTGAGAAACAAGAAACATGCAGTCCAAAGAACACCTAATAATGCACTGTCATTCACACATAGTGCCAAATACAGGGACATCAGAGGAAGCATGTGTGGGCAAACCCCATGACATTATGGTACTTTATGTTCAAGATTACGTTTTTCTGTGGTTGATGTTGATCTTTAGAAATTAGGGTAGCTGGGGGCCAATATATGATAGTGGGGCATCCAGAAAAAGGCTGCTATGTTTGATCAGTTTTCTTTTTTTTAATTAAAAAGAAAAACAAATCATGCACAAATATGCTCTACTTAAATAAACAGTCTTTCCAGTCTGCAAATGGTGTTTGCACTGCAGATCATTTAGAGTTTTTAAATGCAAATACTATGTAGCCTAGATATGAAATACATTACAGAGAGAATAAAACAAAACTCAATTGCTCAGATAATCTTTTGAGAAAAATACATAGCAGCATTTGGGAACACCAGTCAATGTTGAGACAATAATCAGCCAATGACGATTATTCAATTATTCTCATTTAACTTTAGCTTTGACAAACATACAAGGTGATGTAATTCAACTGCATTATAGCCAGGAATGCACCGATTTACGGCAGCAGTACATCAGGATGCGACAATAACCAAAATCCCACAGGATCTGGAGCCAAACATATAAAGGGTCTGCTTAAAAGCTAATGAAATAAACAGTTCTGACTGTGTGTGTGTGTGTACGTCTGGATTTGGTTTTCGCTCAGTGCTACTACACTTCCAAGATGAAAGACTCCTGGATTCGAGGAAAAACGAAACCAACATCGTGCCTGAAGCATTTCTGAACTCCAGACTGGCAGATCAGGAAGCTGTTTCTTATAAATACGAGCTGTCAAATCTGCATTCATCTGTGTACAGCTGTTACCCTTCCTTCTGATCACTACACCGGCTAATGTTACCTGTTGTACTGTCAGCGTTAACACAAACCCAACACAGCAGCGAGCCAGCGAACAGAACAGCATCCAATCAAGTGAAATCCCTTCGCTAAAACCATAGCAGTTTATTGAGAAAAAAATTAGGATGCAATGCCGGGTTATGGTCGAATAAACCCAATCGCGTAAAAAAAAAAGGAAATAGCCAAGCGACATCGACTGGTGAAACCTTACGTCGGTTGCTAACGTTAAGGAGTGGTTTTTATTTGTATAGTGCAGACACACGAAACCGCGTGCAAATTCATAAAGTGGCATTTGCAATATCGAGGCGGTTAACGGTTATATTTATTCTGCTTGCACAGCGGCACCAGACAAGCAAATACACCGAGCCTGGAAACGTAGACACAGCTCCGCTAAAGGCGCTGCAACACCAGTGCTATCTAGGTGAGCTAACCTGGTGCCTAGTTACTGCGGCTACAAGTAGCTAGCCAGGCTAAGTGCGTTAGCTTGGCTAGTGTGCGCCGTTGCTTGCCATTTCGTTAACAACGGACATTACATGTAAACACAAACGATTATAAGACACACACACAAATGCCCAGAAAACACGCTCAGCTCACTCACCTTAAGAATCACATATGAATTTAAGCTAGCGTGCTAGCTAGCTTAGCTAAAGTGCTTCAGTGCGATTTTCCTTTTTCTTTTTTGAGCTTTTTGAGGCATTCGTCGAGGCTACGGGAACAGCGACGCCTGAGCGGAGAGTCAAGTAAGTATGCGGATAACGAAAACACGAGCGTGACGAGCTGCTGGACTGTAAATAAGTACTAACGTTGTAATAGTGTAAACCCTAATGTGCAGGAGAATTTTAAATTTCAAAGCGCTGTGGAGTCAGTCAGTTGACGGGCGGCCATTTTGCTGCTCGGTATGAAGCGTCTCCAATGGGCAGCCCCTGGCAGCTGCGTGGACGCTCTGTGACTGGCTGGCTGCTGCCGAGAGGGATGCATAAAATCGCTTTTTGACCTTCATTAACTTCTGACAGTCGAAGTTAAAAACCATACATTCACACAGAGTGTCCCTTTTGGTAGAGCCATCACAGTAACAAACAACAAAACTAGCTAGCTAGCACTGAGCGCCAGTTTGCTGATTCATAAATTTCTCCTTTTTTTTCTCTCTCTTTTTTAAAGAGCATGGGTCCGAAAAATAGAGGAGCAACGAAAAGGAGGAGGAAAGAGCAGGATGATGAAGAAGAAGAGGAGAACGTTGAAGAGAGAAAGGTTGATCGGAGAGCAGGTGGAAGGAGGAAAAAACATGGGAATAACAAATACATTGGAGCTCATGTGAGCATTCAAGGTATGGTGAGAAAAACCTGTATTTGGCAAGCTAATTTAGGGATGCATGATATTATCGACACAAGATTGGTATCGGCCGATATTGGCTTTAAAGTTGATTATCGGATCTGCGGAACAAACAACTCAGAAGTAATAACACATTTATTAGACACTGTTGGTTGCAAAAAGAACTCCATTTGAATGGAAGTCGTTTAAAGGTGCATTATGTAATAAATCTAAAGCAACTGGCCATAAAATCCTCCTAATATGTCACAGAGACTCAGGAATAATGTTCATATAACAAACTGAACTCACCAACAACAACAGTACAGACAAAATATTTGCATTAAAAAAAATATTTTGCAGACTGCAAATCATGTTTATGTTTTGAGATAATGTTTTGGCATGTGGCGCCACCTACCGCCGTCTACCAATCATTGCAGTCAGTAGAGTCTCTGCTGCCGAGCAACCATGGGTTGCCAGTCACGTCAGAAAACGAAACCTAAAAGACCTCGGTATTTGGAATTTTAATGTAGTAACCGTTTTTGGCCACATTCTTACATATGGCACCTTTAAAAGATGTAAAAATTTATGAATTGGACCGATATCTGTATATACTCAAAGTTGTGATATCGGTATCAGTATCGGACAAGAAAAAGTGGTATCAAGCCGCTCTAAATTAATTTTAGAGATCCAGTTGATCCTGTCTGCAGTTTTCATTGGAAAAATATAGTCGTATTTTCACAAAATGTGAATTGTGGATATCTGCAAACACATTTATGACCATGCATTAAAAATTAAAAATCTAAATTAAATTTTGAGATATATACATGCATATTATTGGGTATATATTGCACTAACATTAACTAATCATCATTCAAGTTCAAGATATTTTAAATTCTCCTTGAATGGCACACCTGCTCAGTCCTGACTTTGCTGTGTATCCTCAGGTGGGATCTGGAAAGCAGTGGAGTCCTGCATAGAGATGGGCGGCAAAAGTTTTGCTATGTTTCTGGGCTCCCAGCGGTCATGGCATCGCCCCCCGCTGGACCTAGCGGCTGCAGACAAGTTTCAGGAGCAACTTTCCCTTCAAGGATTCCACCCAGCTCACGTCCTGCCTCATGGGTCCTACCTGATGAACTGCGGGTCTCCTAAAAAGGGTTTGTATGGCCACTCCGTTACCTGCATTCGTCCTCGCTTCTCCTCACACAAGCTTGCCCTGGTTTGTTTATAATCCCGGTGTTGCACCACCGACACAGATGTGTTTGAGAAGAGCCAGGCGCTGCTGATAGAGGAGCTCAGCCGCTGTAACCTCCTGGGCCTCAACCTCTACAACTTCCATCCCGGCTCCTCGCTGGGCTCCATCACGACTGAGAAGTGCCTGGAGAATATAGCGAGGGCCATTAACCATGCTCACCGGCAAACACCGACTGTGGTTACAGGTACAAACGAGATGAGTTTTCAGGAAAAACTTAGACCTAAAAGAAAGTAAAGTTGCACAATGTCTGTTGAATCTCGTATGTGCAGCTGCTGTCGTAGCAGTTTGATGGAACTTAAATGTTTGTATTAAATTAACAGTTACTTTTTGTTGTTGTTGTTTACGTCCAGTGTTGGAGAACATGTGTGGTCAGGGCAGCACGGTGGGCGGCAACTTCTCTGAGCTGAAGGGCATCATCGACAAAGTGAGAGACCAGACCAGGGTCGGAGTGTGCCTCGATACCTGCCATGCCTTCGCAGCCGGTATGCGAGTCAAGAAGACGGTTTTAAAATGTCATGGAAACACGTTAGTCCAACTAAAATCTAGCTCATCTTAGTCAGACTAACATATCTGGATAATGCCATTCATAGTCCGATTACTGCATGTATATGCTTAGTTGGACCGGAGACAATACATTAATTTTCTCCTCCACATGTATACTCGGCAAGTTGTCCGATTGTCTTAGTCCGACTATGGGTTTAGCTTGATTAAACTGTGCATTTAAACATACTGAGTGACGCAAGCATGGACTGAAATAGCCAATGGCAAAATTTGAATGCAGTAGCTGGTGTTTGACCAGGGGGAGGCACAAGGTTTTTACCTAAAAAAAAGTGGTTTTGGGGGTTAGTTACCTGTGAAGAGCTGCTGGCTGGTGCTGTTTATTTGTCTGTTCTTCTTGTCTTGGTAGGATATGACCTGTCTGCAGAGGGAGGCGTGGATGCCATGCTCGATGAGTTTGACCAGGAAGTGGGGCTCCACTATCTCAAAGCCATCCATCTCAATGACTCCAAAGGTTGAGCCAGAAAAAAACCTAAAATAATGAGTCAGATATATTAGTGAATTTCTGTGTGGGTTTCTGCTTAAAATCAAATGTTGTGATGTGCAGGTAAACTGGGCTGCAACCTCGATCGGCACGAAGACATTGGCAAAGGTCACATCGGTGTCCCCGCTTTCCGAGACATCGTTAATGAGCCCAGACTCAACAACCTCCCTCTGATCCTGGAGACACCTGGACGGTGAGATAACAGCACACACACAGAGTCATGCAATTTTGTCCATATGAGATTACAGTCTGTAATAATCTGTATTGGGTGATCTTGTACATACATATTATAGTTATTAACATTATTGTTATATGTTTTTTCCCCACAGGCCAGGATTCGAGTATCCTGAGCAGATTGCATTCCTCTATTCCCTCTGTAAATAAATAAATAAGAAAGAAAATGCACTTACTGATGAATTAGCACTTGCAAGATGAAGGTTTTATAACCTTATATCCTTGAATTAACTTGTTGAATAAATATTCCTGTGGTTGCAGGAGTGTGACTTGTTCAGGTTTGACCATTAGAGGGCAGCAGAAATACACAAATGCAGCATTTTAGTATCAGAGGATGAAGGCAGAGGTTGGTCTAAAAATCCCACTTGCATGCCCAGTTTATATTGTATTTATACATGTATGTGTTTTATATACTGTATGCATATTAAACAATGTTATAGTCACCGGTGACTTCTCTTGCCTGATCTGTTTTATACATTTAAAACTGTAATACATAACAATACAAGGTAATAATGATGAATCAAATGTGAAATCTCTTCAATAGTGCTATTTTGATGAGGACACATCACCCTTAAAGTGAGCACTTTGGTCCAGCTGTTAAATACCAACACTTCGGTACAGCTGTTGACCTCTGGGACGATAGCAGTTAAATTGTAACACATACTCCAACACACTATGGTGCAAATAAACCTGCAAATAGACACACAGGGAAAATAAACACTATTTTAACTTAGATGGAGGCCTTAAGGTTGATAGAACTGCAAATACAGCGAAACAGTGAGGGTTAAGGGTCATGCGGTCTTTCTTGCGGTACCTGTGTACCAAGACTGTAACCTTGAACATAGATATAAAGTGTAAAAACGTCCAGACAGTGCGTCTTTCAGTGTGTTAACAGAGGCAGGAAGTGGAGGTGCCTGGCCCAAGAATGTCTCTGCTCTCAGGTCCCACCCACAGGAAATGCCTGTCCGGCCTGTTGGAGTCTGCAGCCGTGGAAAAAAAACAGAAAAAGGAAGAGTGAAGTCTCTTCGTACTGGAGTTTTGATTTCTGACGGGTGAAAGGATGGAGGGCGTTTGAGTAACGACGAGGCTGCTGCTCCCGCTGCTGCCGCTGCTGCTGCTGCTCGTATCCTCTACAGTTTAGATAAGGTGATGGTTTTCAGAGGCGCTCTGCTGATCTGGCTGGGTCAGGGGTTGCAACCCTGGGAAGCCGAAGACTAAACAGTCGAGCACACATTCCTGAAGTCCAAATTAATCATTTGCCAGAGGAGGCATGCAAAGGGGGGGAGAAAAAAGAAACGGGCTAGTGGGAATAAAAAATGCCCTTCAATCCTCTAATTATTTAAAGATGTGTGGTATTAGCTTGTTCTGGCTTAACTGTGCATGCGTCCGTGTTTTTTCGGAGCGCCGGTCCAGCAGTTTCTTCTCCTCTTTCTCTGTCATTACTTTATACTGTGAATATTTTCCACTGCAGCCTTAAGCCACCGACGTAATTACACAACTTAGTAAATACTTCCAGAGAGCTTTGGTTAGACTAAGCTTCGCTGTCATTCCAAACTCAACGGTTGGATTTGGTAATCTCTCGCCGCGCGGGTTCACTTTCCGTCAGAGCGAGGATGCAGGTTCTGGAACGACTGTGATCGACAAATAAACACAAGTGGAATCAGTGTTTTCACTGTTCATCTGCACTCATCTATACCAAGACATGCAAAAACTGAACCCTTTTGCTGTTGCTGAATCCCCCTCCGATTTCCCCTCTCATTAAGCTGTGAAGCTGCTCAGTGGTAAAACCAAACACCTCCACTGGGACTCCTGGCATCCATGCTTGGGTTTTAACTGGTAACTCTCAGGTCATAAAACAGCCCAGTTGACCTCCAGACGGCTGCTAATGAACAGATAATTGTTTTTTTGTTTTTTTTCAAAGGGGACTCGCTCTTTATTACCTGTGATTATTTTAAAGTCTTTTATATGGCAAAAATGCTGTATAACAACTCTTCTACACTTCTATCTATCCTATTAAGTTTTTTTAAAAGTCCTTTTTGTTTTAACTATGATAAATCAAGATTGTTTGAAAACTGTATCTACACTTGTCGGCCACTTTATTAGGTTAGTTAATTTAGTTTAAATGGTTAATGCAGGATTACAGTGTAGTATGTGGAACAGTTAAAGCAGTTAATGGTTTGGCCTTAAGCCTTTGAGTGATATTATTCTTGAGTATTATTCTTATAAGGAACGGAATGTGGTTATTGTGGACCTTTGATGCTAAATAGATAAAGGGTACTGCGGACCCTTGATACCTTTGAAGCTATAGGTTGGTGTAAAAGGCTTTTTTTTGGACTGTTATGTTACTGTTAAATATATAAATTGTCATTCACAACCCGGAACATGAATCTTTGAAACATACGAGTCAAGCCCACCTGCCTGCAGCTATAAAGGCTTTGAGTGGCTTTGGAATTACGTTGACGTTAACCGCCATGTTTGAATGGAGTTTAGTTTAGTTTAATTTATTAGTTTAGTTGACAGGGACCATGTACAGAACCAGGTCTATCCCAGCGTTAGCTAAATAGCTAATTTAGCGAGTTTTAGTTTAGTTTAGTTTTTAGTTTAGTTGACAGGGACCATGTACAGAATCAGGTCTATACCAGAGTTAGCTAATATAGCTAATTTAGCGAGTTTTAGTTTAGTTTAGTTCAGTTTAGTTTAGTTTAGTTGACAGAGACCATGTACAGAATCAGGTCTATACCAGAGTTAGCTAATATAGCTAGTTCAGTTTAGTTTAGTTTAGTTGACAGGGACCATGTACAGAATCAGGTCTATACCAGAGTTAGCTAAATAGCTAATTTAGGTGAGTTTTAGTTTAGTTTAGTTTAGTTCAGTTTAGTTTAGTTTTTAGTTTAGTTGACAGGGACCATGTACATAATCAGGCCTATACCAGAGTTAGCTAATATAGCTAGTTCAGTTTAGTTTAGTTTAGTTTTTTTAGTTTAGTTGACAGGGACCATGTACAGAATCAGGTCTATACCAGAGTTAGCTAAATAGCTAATTTAGGTGAGTTTTAGTTTAGTTTAGTTTAGTTCAGTTTAGTTTAGTTTTTAGTTTAGTTGACAGGGACCGTGTACAGAATCAGGCCTATACCAGAGTTAGCTAATATAGCTAGTTCAGTTTAGTTTAGTTTAGTTTTTTTAGTTTAGTTGACAGGGACCATGTACAGAATCAGGTCTATACCAGAGTTAGCTAAATAGCCTATTTAGGTGAGTTTTAGTTTAGTTTAGTTTAGTTCAGTTTAGTTTAGTTTTTAGTTTAGTTGACAGGGACCATGTACAGAATCAGGCCTATACCAGAGTTAGCTAATATAGCTAGTTCAGTTTAGTTTAGTTTAGTTTTTTTAGTTTAGTTGACAGGGACCATGTACAGAATCAGGTCTATACCAGTTAGCTAAATAGCTAATTTAGCGAGTTTTAGTTTAGTTTAGTTTCGTTTGTAGTTTAGTTGACAGGGACCATGTACAGAACCAGGTCTATACCAGAGTTAGCTAAATAGCTAATTTGCATCTGTGTTTGTGGAGCTTACTCCACAAACGTAGACGATTCACACCTTTAATGGTAAGGCCACCGTAGTCCCCTCACACCCTTGGGAGTGAGTGGAGGAGTCGCTAATTCTCACTCGCTGCACATTTAAACGTGAGGAAAGCCACAGAGAGATAAAGATTATATATATATATATAAAGCCAGAGAACTAAGTAAGCAAGTTTGCTGCATGCGTGGCACGCTCGCTCTCCTCCAGCGGTGCCAAACTTTATCCGTCTGTGTACCCACAGTCTCACTGCTCCATCTGCCAGCGGTATCCAGAGGAGATGCCACACACTCGTGTGCCTTCAGCTTCTAAAGGCACATACATACACAGACTTGAAGAAGTAGGAGATGAAGGGAACTTCTATTCTGCTTCCTCAGCAAATCCTTTCTATTTCAGCAGCAGCAGGAGTGCAGGCATCATAAATTACCATTGAGATATGACAGTTTATGTCCTCACTCAAAAGATTGTAAGGTTGTCTACTGTATATTTCAGTCGACCCCTGTGTGGTTACGTAGTGTTGGGTTATCGTGTGGCCTGAGTGGGAGCACTGTAAGGAGTGGTTTAAGAGTTTTGCGTTCCACTGTGAAAATAGTGGGAAGTAGAAATCTGTCACGGACTTACTGTAGTATAACATCACACTCTATATAAGGAGACCCACTGTGGCTCTCTCCCTCTCCCTCTCTCTCCCTCATGCCTTCCATTTGTCCTTCTCCTCTTCATTCCCCCCCCTTTTCGATCCCTCTCTTCCCGCTGGCTTGGGGTGAGGAATGTTGCCCAGTAGTGGCTGGGCACCGGGCCACGAGGAGACAGGCAATCACTGCAGCAGCAGGAGGAGGAGGAGGAGGAAAGATGAGGGGAAAGGAGTGAAGCTGGAGGAGGACAAGAAGAAGGGTGGAAAATATGATAGAAAAAGCAATGAAGGAGAGAATATTACACATTACGTGTGCTTCTCGTGTTCCTCGTTCATGCATCGGCGTTGTTTGTGCACTGCTCTAGAAGCAAATACATTTAAGAAAAAAGTACAAATTGAAGGGGAAAAAATATGCTCAAGCGTTGCCAGGAGGTGAAAAACACACTCCCAGACTTATTCCCAGAAGCTGATTCTCTCAGAATCAAAGAGAAAATGTAGAAAACTCACACAGTCGCTGCTAAAAAAAAAAAATTCCCCCTCAATGAATCAATATAACGTGATGAAAAGCAAACTCCGCGACCTCGTCACTGGCCTTATTCGAGTTTGCGTCGTAGCAGCAGGACACCATTGTTCTCTGTTTGCCGTCACCTTTCTCCAGTGTACACTGTGACGTTACCGCCGCACTCTACTGTACACACACATGCTCTTCTACGCTGACCTGAAACAATCCCAAACTGGAGTAAAAATGTTCAAGGTAGAATGATGAGGGGGAACGGTAAGACGAAAATGTAAAAAAGGTGATTCAAGCAACAGTAAATCAACAGTTTTTCCAACACATTTCTATGAAACAGAACCCTAAAAGAGTCATCAGGTCTCACACATTAAATCATGTGTAAATGGCAAGGCCATAATTTGCGTAAGAAACAAGTGCGTCCATTTTCAGCTTTAAAGATACACTATGTAACATTTCTGCATTAAAATTAGTGCTGGGCACGTCATTAACGGTGTTACCGGTGTTACTGGCGTTAATGCCGTAAATGGCGTTAGCGCATGACGCGTTTCCATGACGATAAAGTAAAGACACGCGCAACGTCATGTTTACGTGACGCCCAACTGTTAAAAAGTAACGTAATGTCAAGGCCATCATTTGCGTAAGAAACAAGTGTGTCCGTTTTCAGCTTTAAAGATACACTATGTGATTGCTGGGCGCGTTAACGGAATTAACAGCGTTACTGGCGTTAATGGCCTTGACGTTAGCGCATGACGCGTTTCCATGACGACTGACCGGTAAAGACACGCGCAACGTCATGTTTTACGTGACTCCCGATCGTTAAAATGTTAAAAAGTAACGCTAAATGTTCAAAAGTAACGCTAAACTTTAAAAACAGAGACACACATACGCAGTACACAGGTACGCTGGTTATTTGCAGCACGTTTAATAAGCTAACGCAGCTAACGGAGCTAACTGGTGAGCGGTGCCTGGACTCCGGTGCTGCGGCACGAAAAACTGCGTTACTTTTAGAGACTCATTTTAACCATCGGGAGTCTCGTAAACATGACGTCAGTTTCCGGTCAGTCGTCATGGAAACGCGCCATGCACTCAAGTGCCTAGCACTCATTAAAATATCATAATAATATATAAAAACTGCAACAAACCCACAGTACAGTTTGGTAAAACTTGACACCTCTATATATTCGAGAGTCGCCCGTCACAGAAAAACCCTTAAACACATCTTTCTCTAATCGTTCTGAAACAGAATCACCACAAACTGTTGTTCTCTCACAGACAAACCTGTTACTGCATTTTAAAGACATTTGTTATATTTAGCTTCCGCTGCGCTAAACATATTGAGAAGTAATTACAGTGAGGTGCAGTGAAGTCACAGCGAGGGCCTCGGCTTGGTTTCGGCTCCACTTGTTGACAAAATGTGTCCGAGCAGTGAACTGCGCTCTGTTTGGTTAGCATGAGTGGGGTTTTTGTTCACGCCTCAAAGAAGAGGCATGTCTGAGGTGAGTGTGAAAGTGTGAAAGTGTGTGTGTCTCTATATCTGTGTGTGTGTGTGTGAAGCCAACTCGCAGTGGAATCGGTCTTCCAGGTCAATCATCCTTACACAAGAAGCACAAAGGTTAGACATTGAACTTGTTGTTCCCCAGCTCTTTACCCTAACCTTAACCATCACAACGAAGTGCCTAACCTTAACCCTAAAACCCTGAAAAAGCACTTTAAAGTGGGGCCCAGACAAAATGTCCCCACAAGTTCAAAATGTCCCCACAAAGATAGTACACACACACACACACACTCACACCGGGACATCATTGACAAGTAGATTAACTAAGTAAACACAAGATTCAGTTTATATAAGCGTCTGTGTTATCACACCTTCAGATTCACACACACACACACACACGCACGCACGCACGCACACACACACAGGCACACACACACCTCAAAAAGCAGCGTTGCTCTGCCACATACCATCAGCTCTGTAAATAACCTCCCAACCCTCGACATCTTTTCCGTTCCTCTGCCCATTTTTACCGCCTGTGTGAATCCATACATCACCCGCCGTCAAAGCTGGACCTGAAGGGGGCGACGCAGTCGAGGTCACGACCCGAGACGTGCACACGGTGGACAGGAACGACTCGCGACGAGGATGTGTGGGTGCACACGCGTTGGTTTGTCAAGATCTAAATCCGAGAAGAAAAACAATAACATTTATCTGAAAAAGTATACATTCAAAGGCTATTGTGTTGTCATTGTAACATATGTATCAAGAAATGTATCAATGTATCAGGAAAGTATTGCAAATACTTGCTGGCAACAAAAAAAAACCTAAAAAAAGTAAAACAGGAAAAAAGATGTGTGTGTGAAAATATGCACCAACCTGTTCTGAAACCTTGAGATTTACGATTTGTCAGTCGCCGTGTTGACGTTATTGGGACCTTAAGTCCAGAGGCGTCGCGTACAACCGGGCTCCTATTGGACGTTGCCAGCTGTCAATCAAAATGGTACGTACGTACTTTCCTCAAAACAGAAACACAATTTAATAAATCAACATCAAGTTTTACTGAAGTAGATCCGAAACTAGCGCTTAAGAATTCCATTCACACAGTGCTCTTTTTGAAACCGGCGAGTTGCCCCCTAGTGGCAAGTCAATATATTCTTATTTCCTGCTTGGTTTCAGGAGGAATTGGATTGAATCAACCTCGTAAAAATGTGCACCTCCCCTAACACTAAATTTTTGCCCTAACCCTAAATTTTTTTTTTGCCGATTTTGCCCTTAAAAATCAACCCTCAAAATGTAGTGAGCTTTGATGCGGGCTTAAGACGAAGCGGAAGATGAAATGACCCATGATGCTTTGCAAATTCAGCGAGCCGGGCTGATCTAACTAGCTAGCTAACGGCTAGTTGCCGAGTGCTTCGAGAGCGCTTGCCCGTAATGTTGCTCTTCATGACGGGCATACTCTCTCGAAGCTAGCAAATAGCCGCTAGCTAGCTCTGCTACATCTGGGGTAGTTTTGTCAGTGTTTTGGATGTGTGTACCGGCGTTCACTTGAACACAAATACCCTGGACTTGTCAGATTTCAATCACATTTGTGATATAGCGTTTACGAGGATGGAGAAAAATCGGCTAACGCAACAGGCAACACAACAGCTGGACATAGTAGCACGCTCCACCGGTAGAATTGTCAAAATGTGACTTAGGTTAGCATGTTGGTTACGTTCACTACGCTAATTTGCATATAGTGGTGTCCCAATTCTATAGGGAAGCCACTTCCCCACGAGGGTAATTTAAGGTTGAGGGCACTCCAAACCAAGTGGAAAGTTTCAGGGGGAGGTATTGGGACGAGCCCTTGGTGTTGCTGTGTTCGTGCAGGTTTGAGTATGTATAGGCACACGTCCACCTTAGTGCGTTTTCCTGTGGACGGCCTGTTTTTGCGCGGACATAAAGTGCGGTCTCACAATGGCCCATTGTCCCGTCTCCCCTCCACACTTCCTGCCGAGTCAGAATTCACGGAAATAAGGACGCTAGTGCAAACAAACAGCAGTGGGTACACGGCTCTCCGCCCACCGTCGGGGTCCCTTCAGGAGGAGCCCGTCTTCCACTCGAGGGGTGGTGTGGGTGGCAGGGTTCCTGTCAGGAAGGTAATCAGCGTTGCATCGATGTTCGACGAACGCAGGAGGGGACGCATGTACGGCGATGGGGAGTAGTCGAGCGAGAGGTGGTGGAACAGAGAGGCTGCAGTTTGATAAAGGAAGCCAGGAATTGTGGGGATTTCCAGCAGAGGCTTTAATGGTTTATAAAATATCAAACTGAGTGTGATTGCATCTACATTGTTGACATTCTTATGTTTGGCAAATACAGTATATTTTTGAGCAGAAACCATTTTCCTTTTTCCTGATTTTTCCATAAAATCACGACCTAAACAAACCAAGTAGCAATGACGTACTGTGAGTCTGACCTTTAAAAACAACTGGCTCATAATGCTGTGTAAAACGATGCTTCTTTTCATGTGTTGCGTTTGTTTGCTCTCACCTCGACTCAGAGGAAGTCACATTCCACATTCCAGAGTCTGAATAAATTGTTCCTAAACATGCTTGGTGTGAAAACAAGCCTTTATCTGACGTTTTACTTCTTGACCATTTTAGCTAAACGAGGAAGCAAAAATCAGCTCCTAAAACACTGTTTGTATTCTACGGTGCATTTGCAGTCTATATTTGACACGTGTTGTCTTTTTAGGAAGCACTTTGTGGTACTTGCTAGGTCGTAAGTTGAGAAATTTGCTTTAATTTAAGGATTAGTCTGTCTGTCATTAAACACTTAAACAAGAAAAAGGCTGACAATCTTATACAAAAAACAACTAAAGGTAGTAAACTAAAATGTTAGCAAAAGTTAGCAAAGCATATGAATACAATGCTGTACTGTTACTTGCTAACTCTAGTTTGAATTGACTTAATTTAAGTTTCTTTATGTTCAGTTAAGTTAAATCGAACGTTAGCAAGACATATGAGACAGCTTCGTACAACTAACTAGTTTTTAAAAAACTTTATTGCAGTTTCTTCAAGTTCAGTTAGGCTCATTCAAATGTTAGCAAAAGTTAGCAAGTTAAAAGTTAGCGACAAGTTCATATTGCAAACTTTAGGTTGAATGAACCAAATTGAAGTTCTTTCATTTTTATTAGCAAAGCATATGAGGACAGTTTCATGCAACTAACTTCAGTTTTGTTTTAACTTTATTGCAGTTTCTTCAAATTCAGTGAGGCTCATTCAAATGTTAGCAAAAGTTAACAAGTTAAAAGTTAGCGACAAGTTCATATTGCAAACTTTAGGTTGAATGAACCAAATTGAAGTTCATTAAAATGTTAGCAAATGTTAGCAAAGCATATGAGCACAGTTTAGTACAACTAACTTTAGTTTTTTATTTTTACTTTAGAGTATTTTCTTTAAGTTCAATTAGGCTCATTCAAATGTTAGCAAAAGTTAGCAAGTTAAAAGTTAGCGACAAGTTCATATTGCAAACTTTAGGTTGAATGAACCAAATTGAACTTCATTAAAATATTCACAAACGTTAGCAAAGCATAGGACGACAGTGTTGTATACTGTAACCTACTAACTCCAGTTTGAATGAACTAAAGTTTATTTTAATTAAATTACGGGGACATGACGACAGTTTCGTACAACGTGCTAACTTTACGTACACGACCATTGACAGCTTGACGGTTAAGATCCAACCAGGAAACTGTCGTAATGAAAACAAGACATTTGAGATTATATTTTTCGGGTCTAAAATAGTAAAGCAGTCTCTCTTGAGCACAATTCAACCAAAATCCTAGGAGAGAGAAAGTGAGAGCGCGAGCACCTGTGTCCACTGCAGACTCCCCAGATGGACATTTGGTTCCAGACTCCTGAAAAACACAGTAGCCGCTGTTATTCTAGGAGTCAAATTAGTGGACGGGCCGCCGAAGGTTGGAGAGGCCTAATTTAAACCAGTCTGGCCGCAAAAAACAGGATTTACTCACTGGTGCTCAATCCCTGTTTTATGCGCACAACCGTGATAAAAAAAGGATATTACTTATAGACTGAGAATATGAATTCAGTTAAGTTTGGTTTCGTCCTGTCAGAATAAGTTATGGCTCCATTTTGTTTCCGACTCAGCGTGTGTTTCTCAATGCTGAGATTAGCCTTCTTTAGGTTAAGGTGTGTTTAAAGGATGTAAGAGCAACTTCGTAAAAATCCACCCAAAAATATACAGTAACTACCGCTGTAAGTGTATATACATAAGAGCAGTGCATAACTCTATAATGCTGCTGCTGCACTATTTGGGAGGGAGACATTTTCCAAACCATTGCTTATAATTTCAGACGGCTGTTGTTCATTATGTGAAAAGGCCTCGGCTCTCAAATGAAAATAC
This sequence comes from Microchirus variegatus, assembly GCF_963457635.1. NCBI lineage: Eukaryota > Metazoa > Chordata > Actinopteri > Pleuronectiformes > Soleidae > Microchirus > Microchirus variegatus. Next base: position 20,836,261 of record NC_139818.1, read on the forward strand.
GTCACAGTTCACAGCTAGCACACAGTCATTTCTTTGACAATTATTCTGGTAATTGGCAGGATTTTTTTTTTGTTGCTGGAAATGGTTTCAGCAGATCTGGCACAGGTGTTTGCTCCGTGTTAAAAGTCATTTCCTGGAAAGATATCGTCAAGTTCTGACTTTGGAATATTCTTCCTGTTTTAACTCTCTCACTTGACGCCTCACACCCACAGTCTCTCTTTCTCTACGTCTGTCTGCCACATGCATCTTTACCTTCATCTACACGCAAACAGAGTCACTTTAACGTCTGGTCAGTTGTCCCTGAGGGGAAATTTGGACTTTGTAAAGTAACGTTGGCGATTAAAACTAAAAAAACCCAGAAAAATTGCATTATCAGCGGAACATTGTCATATAGTAGTCGTTTTATGCGGCATTATATGATTGATCACGTGATTCTTCGCCAAAACGTTGGAGAGATTGTTGCGTCGCGCCAGTTGCATTGTTGAATTGTTGCATTCTATCTACCTTCCCCTTCTACCATTACCTTCTACCTTCTACAGATTGTTGCATTCTATCTTCCATCCCCTTCTACCTTCTACACATTGTTGCATACTATTTCCCTTCTACGCATTGTTGCATTCCATCTCCCTTGCCCTTCTACTTTTCCCTTCTACGCATTGTTGCATTCTATCTCCCTTTCCCTTCTATGCATTATTGCATTCTATCTTCTACCATTTCCTTCTACCTTCTCCACATTATTGCATTCTATATTCCTTCCCCTTCTACCTTCTACACATTGTTGCATTCTATCTCCATTTCCCTTCTACACATTGTTGCATACTATTTCCCTTCTACCTTCTACGCATTGTTGCATACTATTTCCCTTCTACCTTCTACGCATTGTTGCATACTATTTCCCTTCTACCTTCTACGCATTGTTGCATAATATTTCCCTTCTACCTTCTACGCATTGTTGCATAATATTTCCCTTCTACCTTCTACGCATTGTTGCATTCTATCTACCTTGCCCTTCTACCTTCTACGCATTATTGCATTCTATCTACCTTCCCTTTCTACCGTCTACGCATTGTTGCATTCCATCTCCCTTGCCCTTCTACCTTCTCCACATTATTGCATTCTATCTTCCTTCCCCTTCTACCTTCTACACATTGTTGCATACTATTTCCCTTCTACCTTCTACGCATTGTTGCATACTATTTCCCTTCTACCTTCTACGCATTGTTGCATAATATTTCCCTTCTACCTTCTACGCATTGTTGCATAATATTTCCCTTCTACCTTCTACGCATTGTTGCATTCCATCTCCCTTGCCCTTCTACGCATTATTGCATTCTATCTACCTTCCCCTTCTACTGTCTACGCATTGTTTCATTCTATCTACCTTCCCCTTCCAGTGATACTTTCTGCTATTTCCTCTTCTAGTGATAATAGTGATACTTTCCTCTTAAAGTCCGGCCAGCGGCAAGTACGTGAAGTCATCCGGAGAATCTCAACGCTGATTGGTCACGCGATTCTTCGCCAAAGTTTAAAATATTCTACTCGAGCGTTGGAGAGATTTTCGTGTCGCGCCAATCGCACAATCGGAGGCAGAATAATAACATCGAAAACTCTCGCTCAGAGAGTGTTTTCTAGAAACCATTTTTCAGATTCTCTGATAACAAAGAAATGGGTAAACACTGGCCTACACACAGTGAAAAGAATGAAAATGAGTCATTTGTTTAATCAGGCAACAACTTTTTTTGGCACTATTTGTTCACTGTCACATAATAAGACACAGGTATGTTTTTCCCTGCAGCAGAGTTGGTGTCAGAATAAGCAAAAAACAGCTGACAAAGTCCATGCTTTGACTCTTCTCCTCTGCAGAAGCCTCTTGGAAGGATTCACTGAATCAACAAACCACAGACAAATTAGCTGAGGTCACAACAGAGGCACAGCTCCGACACGGCGTAAATCACAAGTCACGTCAGACGCTACCGTTTGTCGTCACACGCGGACGAGTCAAAAACAAGCATACGAATGCATTACTTTTCCACCAGTTTACTGCTGCTGTGGCGTCCACAGGGAGAGAGGACTCGGCTCCAAAGACAATGAGGGTCTAAAAACAATTTACAAAAGCCCCTGTACTCGTCGTTTCTTGTTTCCTTTGTCTGATCCAATGACGCCGTTCCCCCGACTCCCTCTCGCTCTCTCTCTCTCTCTCTCCTCTGGTTAGATATAATTACCCCTTCATCGTGCTCGGCAAAGCAAAACACTGATCTGTATCTGCGTATAGGAACAGTGGCCTAGTCTAAACACACAGCTCCAGTGTTGTTGTGCACATTGCTCGTGTTTGTGAGCGTGTGCTGGGATATAAAAAGAAGCAGATATGACACCACACAGACGGTGGCGGCGTCTTTGTCTCCGTTTTCCCAGAATAAAAACAAACGGGGTCTCTAGTCTGTGTACATCACCACCTACTCTACTGTAAGTTTGAGCAATGGGTGAATCACAAAAAAATGGACTGAATGACCTAGTTTTTTTTAAATACACACATTACACCACAATCTAGACAAACACACACAATGGTTCTTGTACAGTAGCCTAAACGTCATTATGGGTTGACCCTGAAAAAGCCATTTAAAGTTGAAAGGACCAGCCACGTACTACGGTGGCCCCGGAAGTGCAAACCATTATTACAAAAAACGAGAAACGCTTTTACAAATCCCGACAAACAACACGTACAAAAGCCAAAGTGCGTGCGGAAAAAGGGAACGTCCCATGACCCGGTTCTTACGGAATGTAGGTTTTTTTAAAATCAAATTTAAAAGATGCGAAACACACTTAGGATTCCCCAAAAACTAACTTCACCGACACATTTTTTTCTCGTCACGCGCGATAATCAATTAGCCAATCTTGTATATAGCACTGCTTCCTTTCAACCTGGCTTTCAAAATAAGAGCCACCGACTTCACCTTCTTATATCAAAACTTTTGCCATAACATTCACTGTATTCGTTAATACTATAAAATAAAAATATTTAAATAGAAGATGGATGGAAAAGTATATGATGCATGTTAAATATTATGTGTCCCGTCAAACCCCCCCCCCCCCCCCCCCCCAAAATTTTTTTTTTTTCCTGTCACTTTAGCAATTGGTACATTCCGTTTCTGTAAGGACTGTGGATTATGTAAGATTATGTCTTTGGATTTGTTGTGGGAATTGTAAAAGTTCATGTTTTGGACATCCAGGACGCTATACAAATGTCCCCAGTGTCCAAAAATCTCCTCACCTCATGTATTTTTGGTCCTCACAAATATATATACACATATATATATATATATACTCGCACAGGTTTTCTATCCTTTTAAGGACTGTTACTTCAACCAATCCCTAACCTCACCATCACCAAACAAAATAACAACCTAACCACAATTCAAATCTTAGCCCTACATTGAGCCAGTTCTTCTCATTGGGACCAGTGATTATGGCAGAAATGCAAACGTGTCACCAGTCATTGGAACATCCACTGCAGGTCATTACTCTGGAAGAAAAAAAAAAAAAAAAAAAAAAAAGGCTTCTCTAAACAAGTCTGCGATAAGCAAATTCCAAATCTGGAGTGTTTCACATCAGAATGGCCACAGTGTGTGTGTGTGTGTGTGTGTGAAAGCTGCCCCAAAGCCATGAGAACCGGTGATCTCATGTTTGCTTCTCCCTGGCGAGTGTTAATAAGAGGAGAGTGATGAAATGAAAGGTCACCAGAGAGGATAAATGATGAAGGCTCACGACGGAGCAGGACATCAAACACACACACACAGTACGTAAGTGTGACAGGACACGACTAAACCTGAGGATCACCGAGTTTCACTGAGCCAGAGATGCACAAGTGATGAGAGAGTTGTTTCGAAAGAAAGAGACGGAGGAAAAAACGACAAGCAGAGAGAGAGCTTGTGCAAAAAGGCACTGGATTTGTAACCTGGTCTCCCTTTAGGGGAACAGACTCTGAAGAGCATCCAGAAGGTTGAACAAATAGCTGACGAGAGGTTGTTTATCTTGGGATGGAGTGAAGGAGGACGCAAGGAAAGGCCTGGGAGAGAGAGGAGGAGGAGGAGGAGAAAGAGACATGGACAAGAGGAGATGAGATAAGAAAAGAAATAAAAAATGATGCAGAGGAGAGATGAGATTTCATGAGAAAAAAGACAATGTTGGCAGAATGTTAAAAAAAAAAGAAGATATTTTACGTCTCAAACTCAATGATAAAGGAAAAAAAAAAGCCTCATAATAACTCTTAACTCAGGGAGTTGAGCCAATGAGGAAGTCCTTAAAAGCTGCATTTCATGGAATGGCCATCGGGGGGAGACTCGTTTGAAAACGAGTCTAATTCTCACTTGATTTATAAGGTCACTGCAGTTTACTGCAGGAGTTAATGGTTTCAATTTGTTTTGGGGGGGTTTTTCAGGACGGCATGGCGGCCATTTTGGCAGCCATAAATCTACATGAGACTTTCAAAAGTGAAGTATGTATCAGTAAAAAAAAATATTGTTATTTTACAGGAATCACTGTCCAGAAAGTATGCCCAGACTGTTTCCAAATAGAAATTTCCCCATGCATTTAGGGTTAGGATTAGGTTAAGGGTAACACTAACCCTAACCGATATGTAAGAATGTGGGTTCCCCCCGTGGTTGCTCGGCAGCTGAGACTCTACTGACTGCAATGATTGGTAGACGGCGGTAGGTGGCGCCACATGCCAAAACATGATTTCAAAACATAAACATGATTTGCAGTCTGCAAAAAATATTTTTTTAATGCAAATATTTTGTCTGTACTGTTGTTGTTGGTGAGTTCAGTTTGTTATATGAACATTATTCCTGAGTCTCTGTGACATATTAGGAGGATTTTATGGCCAGTTGCTTTAGATTTATTACATAATGCACCTTTAATATTCAAGAAACAACATGAATGCATAAAAGTACATTGTGATTGATGGACCAAAACGTATATAAAATGTCTAGTTTATCTATTCAAATAATGTTAGGTGCTACAGAATCGGCAGTAGAAAAGGTCAGACACGTGAAATAAGTCACAGTTTTAAATATAAGAAGTATTTTAGTTGATGAGATGTTACATTTAACAAGACTATTCTCAGTGTCACATTAATATACTGTACATGTGTTCTGGAGGATCTTGGCTCATTCATATTAATAGATGTGTAAGTCAGTGCAGTGCGAGGGTGTGGCTCCTCGGTTTAGTCCTCGGTTGAGGAAGAATTGCTTTATCAGGTTACAAAGACCTTGTTTGGTTCTGTGGAGTGGAAACTCTGTGGCAAGGAAGGAAAATGTAAAAAAAAAAGAGCCTGGAAATTTGGTTTAAAAATGGTCTCTCGGTCGCTGGAGAAGCAAAAATGAAAGTGTGTTGAAGCTGGAGTGAAGGCAGCAGCAGCAGCAGCAGCAGCAGCAGCAGCAGCAGCAGCAGCAGCAGCAGCAGCAGCAGCAGCAGCAGCGGCCGCTGTGCCAGAGCCTCATGCCTGAGAAGTGTGGGCAGGGGTGGCAGCAGGACAACACACACACACACACACAGTAATCCTCAGTTGCCCTCCAGTGCTGTATAAACACACTTGAAGTGTGTATTAAACAGTGTCTTAAAGGACACTCAGCTCAGATCATGAATCAACTGATGCTCTAATAATAATACATTTTAAAATTAAACAACTGAAATTAGCCAGTTAGCATTTAAAGCTGCAGTACGTATTTTTGGTTGTTTTTCCTGTTGATGCTATTAATCTGCCTCTGCTTGGTTTTGAAGAACAAAAATGGTGTCATTCTTTTTACATACACATACACCAGATGGGAAAATATAAATATTTTAGCAATCTTTCAAAAACTTAGTTTAAAACAAACATTTTTATTGTTTTTTATTTGGCAAATAACACAGGGAATTCACCTTTTTGTACTCAAATTTAAATAATCACATATATAATTATTAATTAATTATAAGAAATTTACTTCTTTTTTTTTATCAGTTTTTTGTAAAACAGTAAATTTGAAAATTCATGGATGGACAATAATAATTAGATTTTTAGCATTAAAAATATGATTTTGGTGAAAGAGCTTCTACATACTGGTGCATTACCCATTACAAAAGCACGATAAATTTGTGAAGCACTATATGTATGTACTATATATATATATACATATGTATATATATATATATATAGACTCTGTCGAGCAACAACCAGATTTTTCAAGCCGCAGAATTCAAATGATTTTAAAAATAGTGATAAAGCAGGTCTGTATGAAAAGAGGAAGGGTGTTGTCTGACACGATGAACGACAATTGCTCTTTATTTATCTGTGATTGCATTTACTTCTGCTTCACTACAGTGTGTGTGTGTGTGTGTGTGTGTGTGTGTGTGTGTGTGTGTGTGTGTGTGTGTGTGTGTGTGTGTGTGTGTGTGTGTGTGTGTGTGTTTGTGTGTGCGTGTTGCACCAGGGCAACAAGGAAGTGTGGTAGCTCTCTCTGAAGTGGCATGTGGCTGCGGTGTCATCGGCTGTGGCGAGCGCTGGCACAGACTAACAGGCCACCTCTGAGATTTAACAACACTCACACACACTGACACTCACACACACTGACACACACACACACACACACACACACACACCTAAGTTACGAGCCTTTGAGGACGGGGTCGAGGACGCCTCTGTTCCTGTTGATAAGACTGTGTTTCCTGTCGGACAGGTCAGCCCGGGACCGGTGGACGTGTGCATTCTGTGGAGCTACGACGACTCTGAAGACTGTTGTTCTGCGAGTGCTGGATGACGTTTCTGCAGCAGTAAATGTTATATTAATGGTGGAAGTTTGAGCGTTCGACTCTTTGGGGTTAACTCGGTAGAATCGTCACGTCGTTTCGTTTAATTTTTTTTTTTTCACTATTAATGTTAGGATACATTTCAAAGAGTTACGTGGACACATTGCCAAAATGAAAATAAAGGACTTTTAAAGGAAACTTTACTTTTAAAACCCGAAAATCTGACTTACTCACTGAGAACACTTACGGAGCTTTTCCATGACACAGTTCGAGCGCGACTCGCCTCGGCTTGGCTCGACTCGCTTTTTGTTGCTTTTCCATTAGCGATAGCACCTGGTGTCTGACGAGTTTCCCGACACTAAAATGTGATGTGGACAGACTGCAGGAAACGACAAGGAAAACAATAAGGTAAAGAATAATAAAGGGCTTATATGTAAGAGGTGCAACTAGTGGTTAAAACAGGTACTGCAAATCAAATAAAAATCCTCTCCATAGACGCAAGGTTGCCAGGTATTTTGAGGAACCCGATCCGATATGAACCGATAGTTTCCAATCGAGCTGAGTCAACACTAAAATGTGACGTGGACAGACTGCCGGCTTCTGATTGGTCAGAGTGTCATCACAGTGGGGGGCCGGAAACATTATGTGAGATGTTCAACTAGTGGTTAAAACAGGTACAGCAAACCAAATAAAAAAGTATTGTCCCCCCTCCACATCCTCTCCATAGACTCAAGTCTGCCTGGTATTTTGAGGAAACGATCCCATATGAACCGAAAGATGGATCCAACGTCGCTTTTTCACGATACAGTTCGAGCACGACTCGCCTCGGCTCTGCTCGACTCGCTATTTGTTGCTTTTCCATTAGCGATAGCACCTGGTATCTGACGCGTTTCCGACACTGAAATGTGACGTGGACAGACTGCAGGAAACGACAAGGAAAACAATAAGGTAAAGAATAATACCGTGGGTTATACGTAAGATGTTCAACTAGTGGTTAAAACAGGTACTGCAAACCAAATAAAGTATTGTTCCTGCTCTACAGCCTCTCTATAGTCTCAAGTTTGCCCGGTCTTTTGAGGAACCCGAAAGACGGATCTAATGTCGCTTTTTCACGATTCAGTTCTAGCGCGGCACGACTCTACCATTTTTTGTTGTGTTTTTGCTTTTCCATTAGCGATCATATACCCGGTACCTTTTCGTGGGTTTCTTGGAGCGATTGAAAGCGCGAGCAGTTGTTTTGCGTCTGTGGTCAGATTTGAAAAACCCTCCCGTGTGGGAAAAGCTTAACAAGAAAGTGTAAAATCAATTTTCTCAGAATTCTACTACGGCTGCTTGCGTTTGCGGTTGTTAGACGTTATAATGACGGCAACAACAGCCCTTGTTAGCGCGCACTGAAGCGTAATCTGAGTCGTATTAACAGTGTGGTTCTTTATCGTTTTTTTTAAAGGGACACGTCCATTATGAAACTATTTCATAATTATGTTGATGTTTCCCTCCGGCTGAGAGTCAGCAGATACTCAGCTGATAAAGTCTGGTGATGATTTAACCCGAGAAATGAACTGGCATAAACTTCTCTTTATACTTACAAAAAACTCCTTTATATTAAATAATAAAAAAAAGGATAAATACTATTAAAAATCTCACTATAAACGCCTACATGTGTGTGTTACAGCGCCCCCTGCCTTATGCCTCCACGAGCCCATTTATTGCTTCAAATGGTGTCAATGACTCAATTAACATGTTGTAGAGACATCACACTGTGTGTGTGTGTGTGTGTGTGTGGGAGCCTGTGACGCGCGCTCTGGTATTTGATCCGCGGCCCCGCCCCTTCCCCCTCATCCTCCGCGCTGCGCTGCTCCACAAACCCGGCGCACCAGCGGCGCAGTCCGGCTGCTCCTGCCGCTTCCTCGCACCCCTCCAAAAAAAAAACCCCAACCTTTATTGCGTTTTCCCACTGGAAAGAGAATTAATTTGGGAGATTTTTCAACGAGAATCACTTCCCTGGGGTGAGTTTATCATCACTTTTTTGTCACTTTTTTAAAAAAAAAAAGACGCACAATAAGTGCGTAACAAAGTCATCAGTGGAGTTGTATTGTCTATAATGTTCATGTAGAAACTCATTAATCTCATTTAACAGCATTTATAATATATCTGTAAGTGTTTTTCTTGAATTACCTGTTGCTATAATTATAATAAGTAAGTTCTTTCTTCTATTTTTCTATTGAAAAGTACTTGAATTCATTATTTTAAAACAATTAAAGGTCACCCTGCAACATTATATGATAAAATATATAGATATTATGTTTAAAAAGCAGATAACGCAATAAAGTAAACACATTAAGATAAGATGACAGCATTATAAGACTTGTTTTAAACCAGGCTGTTATCACCAGACTGAGTTATATTCCCATTAAGCGTCTTTTCCCAGATCCCAGACATGTAACTCAATCTGCTCTGCAACATATTTATATTCGGCAGTATATCATTACTATTTCACCACTGCAGGCGCTGGTCGGAATAAGCTCTGGCAGCACTTTGATATGATCATACTGTATTTTATTATCACGCTGCCTTGTAATTATACAGCAGCGACATGCTGCAAAGCAACATAACGTTTAAATTTACACACCAAGTCACACTGACGTGACCGAGAGACACACGCTCTCCGGCTCAGTGCGACATGACGGGGTGAAGTTGAAGTTGGTGGCTCCTCAAGTGTTTTAATTATGGACACAAACAGACAGTTGGGGGGGTTAGTGACCTTTTGACCCACGCAACCTGTTAGTGAGCCACAAGGGAAGGAAGGAGGGAAGGAGGGAGGGAGGGAAGGAGGGAGGGAGGTCACCATGTGGAATATACCACCAACTTGCAAACTCACTAAATTCTACCAAGGATTTTTGACACGTCACCTTTGTGTGAAATATGATGTCACACCGTACAAAATGTCAACGTGGTGATAAATCGTCAGTACGCCAGGGCAAATGTGGATATTCTAAATTAACCCTTTAAGCTACAGGCCTCTACCAAACGGTTGAGACGTCCGTTCATAATAAACCTGGTTTGCATAATTCATAAAGTACAACATTCAGAACATGTCACATTAATTTAGCGTTAGTGAGTTCAGCTCGATGCATTTTTCAATGAGATATAGTGACTTAAAGTGTGGTCGACCAAATGGTTGAGTAGAACCTTAAAGGGTTGACAAATTAAAGGCGCTATAAAGTAAACGGGGTGTTGCGACTTCATGTCTCCACGTGGGGGCGCTGCTCAAATGAACGAGGGAAAACTTGGGCAGGAATGACCTGGCCGAAGTAGAGCGGGATAATGACGGAGAAAGCTACGTTACATCACGATATTTCATCAGAATTTCAAAATAACAGCGTCTGTGTTGACATGAAACGATATATAGACATATAAATATGTATTTATAATGCAAAAAAAAAACAAACGCCATTATAAGCTAATATGAAGTAGCGGGCCACATGAAATCAGCTGCAGGGCCGCATACGGCCCGTGAGCCGCAAGTTTGAGACCTCGGTACTACAGGATAATTTGGCCAGATAATCAAAAGCCACCCAGGATTGTGGGAAAGGACCAGATTGGGAGCGAAATCTGGTGTAGGGGAAGGCTTAAAGTGAATAATTCAAAACAAAATTCTTGGATTATTATACAGTGGTCAATACAGTTGATAATCCGCCATGTCGCAAATATTTTTTTTATTATTATTATTATTATTTAAATCAAACTACTTAAACGAAAAGATCTTAAAGGAGCCATATGTAAGAATGTGGCCAAAAACGGTTACTACATTCAAATTCAAAATACCGAGGTCTTTTAGGTTTCGTTTTCTGACGTAACTGGCAACCCGTGGTTGCTCGGCAGCTGAGACTCTACTGGCTGCAATGATTGGTAGATGCTGATACTGTTGTTGTTGGTGAGTTCAGTTTGTTATATGAACATTATTCCTGAGTCTCTGTGACATATTAGGAGGATTTTATGGCCAGTTGCTTCAGATTTATTACATAACGCACCTTTAAATATAAACATAAAGTGACAATAACAATCTGGCATCATATCTACTTTTGTCCACCATGTGTCTTCACGTACACTATGATGTCATCATCTTGGCACTAAGTGTGCACAGTTTTTGCCAGACTTCCTCAGTGCTGACCTGAAATTTTCCCAGTCAGAAAATCCCTTTTCCTCTTTTATCCAACACCACTGTGAGTGTCACATTTGCGTGAAGTCACTTGCTTTTCCATTCTTTCACCATTAATCCTTGGCTCGACCAACCAAAGTCAATTTGCTCGTCAATTAGACAAAAGCGCAGATGTATCTGGGGTTCATATCATGTACTTTCCGGTAAAATGGGCAAAGTCAACTATAAGTTAACTACAGGTCACACCGTCGACCTCGTCTCTGGCTACATGACCTGGTGGTTGTTGACCAGAAATTGATCCGTCCAGTTTGTGAAAACACTCTGTTGTTGCTTTTACTGGAGGCTTCGATCATGTTCTGGTCGATTATATGACTTGCAGCCATTTGGTGATGACGGGCCATGATGGAGCACTTTTCCCACAAAATGGCCAAGGAACCCTATGGTGTGAAAACAAATACAGCATTTGGATTTCACACCTCTGTAACTGACAACCTTTCCTGGTCGGTTGCGTCAATGACGCCCAAAGGTCGCAAAGGGTCTCGCTCAGAGGAATGTATAACTTAGGTTAGAAAAGACAAACCACAGAGCATGTCTGCTCTCATTTACTTAATCATGTGTTTTGAAACGTGCTGTATCATTAGTGTAAATCCTATGAGGGAGTACGGTGGTGATGGTGGGTGGGGGGGGGGGGTTTGAGTACAGGAAAACATGTTACACGCATGTGTTAATCATCTGCTGCTGGCAGAGTGGAGTGTGTGTATACAGAACATGGAAATATCAAAGAAGGATGAAGTGTTTCTCCTTCTCTGGAGAGAGGAATTACAGAGCTGCTGCTTTGACATCAAAATGAAAAATCACTGCACAAAGCCACAGTGAGGAAGGAAGAGGAACGGTCTAATTGGTTTTTAATTGACCTGTGAATGTTTGTTATTGGCGGCCAATCAGCTCTCCTATCAGTCAGTATGTTAGCGTGACGTCGGAAGAAAAATATTGTGTCAGTATGCCGTCAAATTATCAATTTGGTGACATATTGTCGTATTTCCTCGTCAATATGCAAGGGCAAATGTTGATATTTTAATTCATAAATATAAGCGCCCAAACCTCCATTTTTGACCTGGAAATAAGGCCAGAAAAATGTCACATTTTCAAAATTGTAAGTATTAATAATTGGGACGCGAGCAGCACCCCGCGATATCCAATGAGAGCGAGTTTACCGGGAAACGGATGTTGCGTACTTTTGTTAAGAACCGTAACTTTTACAAGCCAAGCTAATTCCTACTTATTCCTTCTCAGCCATGACTTCGTCCAGTTTTTGTGATTCTCAACCAAAAAAAACATTGCGCGCGCAAAACAGCTAGTCACTAACGACACCGAGAGTCCGCCTACGTGTCGGTTTACATTCTGAAGTCGCGTTAAATCGCGCCAGTTTCTGCGAGATCCAAAATCCCTGGAATCTCCTCCCTGAAATCATTCGTCTAGTCTGTGCTTTCTCAGGATTAAAACATTGAAAATTGGTTGGTTTTTAAAATAAATTATTTTAAAATGAAGTCGAATTTCAAAATCTATTGTGCGGGGCAGATTGAACAGAAAACATCAGAAGTCACTGGTTCGCTAATTAAGCTAGCACATGATAGTTAAAAACCAGTAAACCGTTTATAACTATCTTGTGCTAGCTAAATTCGCTAGCTAGCTACACCCGACAAAAACTGGTAGCGAGAGCTGTTAAACATGTTGTATCACTGCGCTAGTGGACAAATTTAAAAAACGATGCCCTCTTTAATATTTACTTAGCATTTTAGCATCACAACATATCGTTACTTATTGGCTAATATCAGCAAAGCGTTTGTCTGCGTATAATGACGCTGCTAGCTAAAGAAGCAACGATTGCGTGAAAAGAGAGACAACAAAGAGTATAAATTGCGACCGTCAGGAAGAAGAGATATTTGTTGAAGCATGAAAATGTTTTCTCGGATCAGGAGGAAGTGTAGCCGTGTTTTGCTTGGATTCAGACCCGAGCGTGGACAGTGAAAATAGGAATGTAATTGAAAAATCAAAGGTCGGGGCTTAAAAAAAAGAAAGAAAGCCTTATCTTGTATGTTTGTTCACCTGGTTAGTGGGGTTAGTGAGTGAAGGTCATGAGAGGAGGGAAGGAAGGAGGGAAGGAGGGAAGGAGCCGTGATAAAACACAAAGTCCGGGCAAACTGTAGCCGAGTAAACAGTGTTGAGTTAAAGTCATCAGAAGTGTGTGTGGCCTCAAACAGCTGTCGTAGTCAAGCTGTTTCAGTCTTCCTAAGTCATTCAAGACCCTCAAAGTGAAACAAAGGGAAGACATGAAAGAGAAAGAAGAGAGCAAATGGGTAAAAAAAAAAAAAAGAGGGAAAGAGAAAATGAAAGAGGAAAGACACAAACAAATCATAAATCTGAAGTGATGGAAAGTAAAGAGAAAATAGAGCAGAAGAATGGAAAGGAAATGGAGACGGGACGTGAGAAATGAGAGATTGAGACGCAAACGTGGTTTCAATCAGCAGTGAGTTTGATGCTCGTAATCGAAAAAAGAAAGACTCCGGCGACAGATGCGCCGCGTCAGGAATGTGTTCGTACACACAACAACAACAACAACAACAACAACAACAACGACAACAACGACAGGCAACACACACGGCTCCCATTTAACCGTGGTTAACCTTTGAGTTATTTCCAGCGAAGCCACCTCAAGAAAAACACTGTATGTAAATAGTGACATGGAAATATATTTTTCTTGAGCTCGTCTGTGATGTGTGAATCCACCAGAAAAATCCCCCGGAAGGCTGACTTTCCCAAAGACGGCTATTTTTATTATAGTGAACATAAAAAACGGAAGGAAACGGTGACCGTGAATTATGACATGTTTAAAAACAGAAGGAAAATAAGTCAAGAGAATAAGTTTATACTCCTTTATATTGCTGTTTCCCGACTACACTCTTAGAAATAAAAGTGCTAAGTAGAACCATATAAGGTTCTTCGGCTTGTCCTCATAGGAGAACCCTTTTTGGCTCCAGGTAGAACCTTTTTATAAAGGTTCCACCAAGAACCCTTTTAAAACCCTTTATTCATGAAAGGGGTTTTAAAGGGTTCTCTGGATCAAAGTAGTTCTTACTGGAACCATTAGTGGTTGAATGGTTCCAGGTAGAACCTCAGCCCTTGTAGAAGAACCCTTTTGGAACCCTTATTTCTAAGAGTGTAGAAACAGACAACCTTAAAGGTCACATAGAGTGGTCCTGTTGCACATAAATGTTAGTTATAGAGGTCTACTTGCATATATTAACTTGTTTTTATGGTCAAAAACCTCCTAGTTTCTGTAAACGAGCCGATAGAAATCCTCTTTTCTGACAGTGTTTTTCTGCTGCGAGATTTCAGTCTTGTGATTGGCCAGTACTATCCAGCACAACGTGGATGCACTGCTACTCATTATCAAAACATTGTTTTAACGGTGTTTAAAAATAGCTTCGTCACGACTCCCCGCCGCAGTCCCTTTTATGACTTTGACCCGGAGTCAGACCCAGAGTCAGAAGACACTGTGGCTCGTGAAACACCTCCACAACAGACGTTATTCTTCTTCTGCGGTTCAATGTACGCAACCGGATGTGCCCGGACTAGTGCCCGGAGCAGGACGATCGGTTGTTCAGGAGAACCGCTGCTTACGTAACTATTACGGGATTTTCAGTGATCTCGTTGAGCCCCGAGATTACAATAAAACACAACGTTCTCAGCAATGGCTGAACTGTTTGTTTCGAACCGTCAGGGCTTCATAAACAAGGTAATGACGCTGATACACACCAAAAAAAACAGCGTTAATAGGAACTTCCGGTCTTGGTCCGCTTTAACGATTATATGGTAAATGTGCCTTATTCCTTCATCGCTCTCCTCAAACTTAATTTATATTTTTGTTTCCTCTCTCTGACAGGAATCAGAACCAGAGATTCATCTAACCAGACTTGTAGCAGCCCACACTGTGCCCAGAAACAGGTGCCCTACCGGGGGAGGGAGTAAACTGGAGATGAAGGATTAACGGATAATCCATGGTATGTCTTGAATTGCCCCTGTTGAGAGGAGTCCGCCTGCTTTAGAGATTATAGCTTTTAAACTTAAAACCTTTTAAAGAGTAGGGTTTTGTTTGTCTTTGCGGGACAGTTTATCTGACACCAAGTGTGTTTGTGTAACCCTGAAAACAAAAGCAAAAGAGACACAAGTAAAGATAATCCAGATTGGTCCTCGCAGACCCCTGCTTTAGAAGTTCACTTGCACCTAAACACCTCATTCAAATTGTCGGCTCGACCCCCGTTAATTCGAATTTGGTGTGTTGGAGCAGGGTAAAAGTCCCAGAGGACCAATGAAGATTGAGAAATCACTTGCCTAAACGGTCCAAATACTTAAGTGACCCCCTACTGAGCCTGTGGTCAATAGTCTTTAACAGGATTAGAGAGAGAGAGAGACCAGGAAAAACACCACAGAGCTCTCTGTGAACACACACACACACAGTCACGTATTTAATGAGGCCCATGTGTATTCCTGTAATACTGTCAGTTATTAATTAGACTGAGGTTTGTTTTGTTCGACCTTGATATGTCAAGACCAAAGACCATGATACTCAGGGTTCTGGTTTGCTGGATCACGACTAGAAAAACAAACATAGGGGTAACAACTAGGGTCCCAGGGACTTAAATGTTGTCATTGGGCCATTTCCGCGTTGGTTGGATCAGACCCTACGCAGATGATACTGTGCTGATCTTATGAGTCAACTGCGAAGGATTCCTGTTCAGCTCTTTTTTCACGGGTGACGATGGCAACCATAGAAAACTGGCTTGAGGTTATATAAAGAAATCCACTGGTAACCACATATGTACAGCTCAGCCCTCAAAGAATACAAGGACACACAGTGCAACGCGATCGAAAATATGCATGCGTGGACGAGGAAAGTGAAGTCAATCGAGTTCCAGGTCTTCTTCAACTGAACATGATGTAAATTTAGTAAATGAGGTTTAGTTAAAGCGCAGCAGATAAGAGTGGTTGACAGCAGATATCCAATAAAAAATTTAAAATCTAACTAAAGCTTCCAAACAGAAGACGTCACCTACTGGTTGCCACGTGGTCAAGACAACCTTTTCCCCTCTAGACAATAGGTGTTATCCGGTTGGGTCACACACTTTGCATTGTGTTGTGAAGACAAAGCCAGGGCTGGACCACAAACTCGTTTATTTTCTGCTTTGAAAATGCATAAATCAAGCCAAGAACTCCATCTAAAAATAGCGGAGACGCTCTTCACCGGCACGTCACAGCAGAAAGGGCAACATGCCGAGACGACGTAGAACATACCTCGCAGAAAGTGCAAAAAAGACAAACAGGAAACGCACCTAATTAAAAGAATTAATAGGGATGATAAAGAAGCTGCAGCACAAAATATAAACGGATAAAAAGGTCACTGGGTTCCACAAGTACATTGTACATATTGCCATTGTTAGATTGGTCTTTTGGCGAATAGGTGGCCAGCAGATTCCGTACAGTTCATGGGAACATGCACACGGTCCCTACAGGCTCACGCCGTTTCAGATTTGACATCACACCTTGGTACACTGGTCCCCCCCGGTGTGTGCCCCTGTGAACCACGCTATGGCCGAGCTCGGCTCAGCTCAGCGCTGGTATGTGGTGCGTTTCCTCCCTCGCTCCGCTCCCAGATGCCCCTCTTAAAAACGCCCAGCCCAGGAGAAGTGCAGCGCAGGGGCCTGGGACTGCGGTCAGCAGCAAATTAGAAGGGGCTGCCTTGGACCTGATGCAATCTCCATGTCCTGAACCATAGCAGGTCATTAATGAAGCCAGACGGGGCCCTTGCATGCGTGGGAAGTCCGCCTACACGTAGCTGCTGCAGTGGAAAAGAGCTTTTAAAGAGAACCAGAGGTCGTTTTTTTTTTTTCTACGAGCTGCTTTATACTATCAAAATATTTGAAAATTGGATATCCATTACTCAGCTGGCAAAGAGCAACACCTGAAAAAAACCACCGTCTGCCTTCATTACACACTTTCGGAGGTATGAAGTTCCTAAATCGACAAAAGGCTGTAATAGATTGTCCAGTCAGTCACTAAAATAACACAATGTATACATTAAAACGGCAGTAAATTAATTGTAAAACAGCAAATAAAAATTCAAGCTGCATTGTGCGCGCCAAGTGGCGCCAAGTTTAGAGCCGATCGGTCAACGTACGGTAAAGTTACAGGGCACTTCCTGTTTCGTAGCGAATGGTCGGAAGTCTCCAAAAGTCCGATGGTTGCCGTGGCCACGCCCTTTTGAATCTGCGAAACCTTTTTGATAACTTTGATCTGTTGACAAGTTGACGCGTTTTTTTTAGACAAGTTCGTTCATGTACGAAACATGCAAATGGCCAACTTCCTGTTGAGTTGAAGCCATGACGCGGTCCTGATAGACTTTTTTGTTCGTCCAGGTCTGTCGCACGTTTCCACCAAGTTTCGTGAAATTTCGTGCAACTTAGCTTCGGCTTTGTCCAAGCAGGTTTCACCTTTGGGGGCCATTTTGCACCACTTTCACGCATTAGCCTTATTTTATAAACATTTTTGCCATTTATGATGTAAGCGCCAATTTTCGTCCGTTTCATGCCTCGAAAATAATTCCAGGAATACCAATAAGTTCTAATAGAAGAAGTTTATGCGATCAATCTACAGTATGCTAGTATCGCTAGCAAACTTTGTTGATGATTTAGGACCTGTTATAAGTAATATCTAGATAATATGTACTCTAGAACTGTATACACACAAATAAAGTAGCACTTATATGAAAATTCACTTTGCATTTCAAGACTAATAATCATTTTCGTCCGGAAAAAGCAACTTCGTTGGCTAATGACAAATAAAGACATTCTGACTATGATTAATGATTCATATAATGTTATTTTTAACCGTTACGTCAGTGTTGTTGTGTCTTACAGCGCTTCTCAGAAACAGGACATTGTCGTTATCTCTTCCTATCTCGCGGAGCATACTTTGCCTGTTTATACACAGAGCGGCTGCTGCTGAATGAGTAAACTGCTTTCATAGTGTGATAACTCATTTCACTGAAATGTAAAATGAACTTCATGTGACCTGCGTGCCAGACAAATGGACGCAGGAATTCAACCCCCCACCCCCCCAAAGTCCACCTTATGTCAAGGCTAGGGAGCAGACTTTGGTTTGTTTCACAGAAGAGTGACCCCCGGTCTAAATTTAGAAGGTTCCAGATCAGTGGACGTTTGGAACGCGGAATCTTTAAAAAACCTGAGGAACGCCCCCTCTGTACCAAAAATGCCGTGAGGGTTAACTTCAACAGGGTCCAGAGCAGGAAAGCGCTGAATCTCAACTTTCACAGAATAAACTGTAAATGTCAAAGCTTTTCTCTCAACATCCTTCAAAAAAATCAAATACATCCCTGTCTGGATTTTAAAGATAGATGTGTTTTTTTTTTTTTTTCCCTCCCTGTTTTCATTCTCAATAGATGGTTCCACGGAGCAAACCGCACAACCATTTGCAGCTGGACCTATTTCTGAGCTGATGTCGACAAAGCCAAAGCCCAGAGCAAGCCAGGCGACCTGACCGCACTCCAACTGGCTCGACTGAATCCAGGAACACAACTGCATAGTGTTCTCCCTCAATGTATGTCTGTTTAATTCAGCCAGCAACAAAGAGCGGGACAGAGTTTGGCCTGCACATGATAAACAGAGATAATATTTGAGCGAAAACTACTTGGTGCTGCAGGCTGCACGGTTCAACTTTTCAGCTTTTGCGATTACATGGGTTTTTCAAGATCTTGGAATAACATTGGCGAGGTAGTTCCCCCGGTCTGTTCTTTGGAGCACTGAACTCATTTTTGCATAAAACCGAGACAAAAAAAAAAAAAAAAGGTCAACTTAGTCCAGTTCACGCTTTCGGTCAAGATTCAAGACTTTGTTCCAGGTTCGTAAAAAGTCACCGAGACCATGAATCTTCAGGAAAAGTTGTCGGGCCTAAAAGGTCTGGTCACACACTCCCACAGCAAGCGGCGCTTTAAAAGCGACCTCACGGTGGAGATGATCAGCCCCCCTTTGGCCGACTTCCGCCACACCATGCACGTGGGCCGCGGCGGCGACGTGTTCGGGGACACGTCCTTCCTCAGCAACCACGGCGGCACGGCCAACGGGAACAACAGGGACGCGGAATCCGTCACGTCCCCCGACAACAAGATCGGAGCGTTCTTCTCCAGGACGCTGCGGCAAATCAGGAGGGGCTCGGACAACCATCCCAGAGGAGGAGGAGGAGGAGGAGGAGGAGGAGGACCCAAGGACCTGTCCCCGCCGCCTCCTCCCGTTTCCCCCATCATCAAGAACGCCATCTCCCTTCCCAGGTTAGACGTGGACATGTCCAATGGGAGTCCGACTGCCAAGGTTCTCTTCCCCAGCTCGCGTAGCACACCAGAGGAGAAGAAAAGCTCTTATGGTGAGTACGGTCATGTCTGTTTCATTAGGGTTAGGGTTACCCCAAAATTGAACAAATCAGCCTATAATTTCTGCCATTCTGAAAAGTATAGCTTATAAGCGTATAATAGATTCTCTTTGCCTGTCTTTTTTGACTTCCTTAAGCAGTTTTTGGGTCTTGTTTTGGGTGATTCACTCACAAAACTCGCTTTGCCAACCCTGTTGCAACGCCCCCTGGCTGCAATGAAAGCCATCCGTCGTTTCTATCCAGCAATCTGGAGACAGATTTGGCCCATATGTCCTTCTGAATCACCTTGGTTCAGCAGCTCTGTCGCACACGATAACACGTAGAGATCCAGACAGAAGTGGCAACACGCTGTCTGAGAGGCCGTTTGAATGACCCACATTAACACCACCGCTCATCGCTCATGCAGTCTCACCTCCCCTGTCTGTGTTTGTGTGTGTGTGTGGGTGGGTGTTTGGGTGTGTGTTCTAGGCTTTAGGGGACTTGTTGCAGGCTTAGTTTTCAGTGTGAGCGGTTAGGGTAAAGGTTAAGGTCAAGTCGAGTACTTAATATATGTTTGAGTTAGGGCAAGGTCTAAGCAAAGGTGACCAACAACATGTGTGTGTGTTTGAAAGTGGATGGGTTGAATGTAAATATGCCAAGCAGGAAAGTTGAACTTTGTCCTCAACTTACTCATTTTACGATCAAGCCGTTTTTTAAAATCAGATCTGCAAACGTTCATAAAATACACACTTTAAAGGCTGTTTTCATCCATTACTACATGCATAATCTCTGATTAAAGAGTGTTAATCTGTGAAATCAGACACCGTTTGCTTTTGGTCGGAGTGAAAAGCCTCCAGACTCTTGGCTCGTACAGCCAGAGTTAAGAAGCGATGCGCTAATTTAGCCGTTTTGGGTCATGGACGCAGTGTGTGACTGTGTGACTTTGTTAAGTGATCTGGCAGAGTTGGACGGTGGTGATTCACTGCACGGAGAGCACATCAACTCAGCAACCTCACACAGGATGTGCTCAGATGGGTTCACACTGCCCCCTGTTGGAATGAATGCTAAATCATGCCAAGAGTGAAACAGTTGGCTTCAGATTTAGATTTTTTTCAGAAAAAATTGAAGTATATAAATCAATATAGCTAGACAACTCAATTCATTTTCATAAAAAAGGGTTTTAGATCAAGTATTTGCTTACTTTTAGACGTTTTTTTTTCCTTCTATTCAGTTGTAAAACTCACTTTAATTTAAGTAGCCTTAACAAAAAGTTACATTTCCAAATGTATTTGATTCAGATCCAATCTGTGGGATTAATCCCTCCGTTTATGCTCACAAAAAGCAGCAGAGTGATTCTGGGAAGTATGCTTGGTTGCCTTCTCGGCCTCTAGACTCCACCCCATAAAAACCACAACTTGTCTTTTGTCATTTACATTTTAAAAAGTGACGGTTAGCAGATTCTGTACTCTGTGGACAGAGCCATGCTACTTGTTTCCTTCTGCTTGCAGTCTTTATGCTAAGCCAAGCTATGCTAAACGAAGCTAACCACCATTAGCTGCAGCTACATACCGACTTTACAGACGTTAAAGTAGTTTCATTATTCTTAGATAAGTACGAATATTTCTCTAAAAATGTCCAAAAAAAAAGACTAATGTCATGTATTTTGCTGAGTAACGTGCTAACATTAGCCAGCGTTCTCCAACCGTCAGCCAATAGACTAAATAAAACAAGCTAGCAGTGCCACAGCTGTAGTAAAGTAAACATCTGGTGTTCTTCAGTCTGGGGATCCAGAAAATTGAAAACATCTCAAGGCGCTCAAGAAAGTGATGAGTTACAAAGCCTTTAATATTTCATGTCTCATGAATCATAACAACAGTAAAAACCATGAAGCCAGGCCATCAAGGCCTTTTACTCCTGATATTATTCAATATCCATGAAATACAAAGGCTTTTATTTACTTGAATCTATAGGTAATCAATATTTTTTCGAGTTAGTGCATTAACATGCATATTAAGTCAAATTTTTGCTGGACTAAGATAATCATTTTTAACGTTTGTCCGGCTAAACTTGAGTTAGTCTTAATCGGACTAACAAACCTGGATATTGCGATTTATAGTCCGATCTTATTTGCATCACGATTAAATTGTACTGCAGGTACGAACCATAGCATGCGTCCATCTCACCGTCATGTTTTTCTGTGACGTAAAGGTCAACAGGAAACGGATTCAATGTGCACTAGCTTATAGAGCGATACAGCGCCACCTACGGAGGCGGAGTCAGACGTAAAACAGCCAATAAATAGGTTTTCTCGGACTGGGCAAGTGGTCCAATTGCCTGTCTTAGTCGGACTATGGCCTTAGCTCGAGTGTTACCCAGGGCAAACTGAAACCGGAAGAGCAAACAAGTCAACAAAACAACAATTCCCATGATCCCACACTGCTTCCTGACGGCATGAAACATGTATCGATACACTTGTGTCTCTGTGTATTTCAGGTCTGGAGTCTGGTTTCGTCACTCTGCCTCGCCTCTCCCGCTCTGAGCGGCAGCAGCCTTCCATCTCCCTCCCGATTTCAAACGTCCACCGCGGCTCCCTGACCGACCCCAGCGACGCCATCCTGTCCAGCTGCTACGCCGCGGTAGCCTCCGACTGCAAGCCCAGCACCGCCTACTCCGACTCCCTGCCCTCGCTCACCTCCCTGGGCAACTTCACCTTTGACCTCGGGCCGTCCCTCATGAGCGAGGTGTTCGGCTTGATCGACGGCCAACCGGACGAGCACGGCCACGCCTGGGAGAGAGAGGAGGCGGGGTCGGCGTGCGGGCTGACCAACGACGGATCGGAGATGGACTCGGCCACCATCTCGTATGTGGACTCCCTGCTGAGGGAGGACTGCGGCGGGCAGAAGAGCCCGCACACGGACGACGTAGAGGAGGAGGAGGAGACTGTGGAGGAAGTGAACAGGGGCGGGCTTTCTGTTAAAGTGCCCGATGTGGTGATGGGGTCACCCGGACGAGGGCGGGTGGGAGTGGGGATGGAAACGGAGCGTTTCCAGAGCGCTACGGATGTGCTCGCGCGCCACTACGGCGTCAGCGTCTTAAAGGGACAGAGCTCAGAGACGACGATGATGGTGGTCAGCCAGCCTAAGAAGAAATTGTCTTACAGTTACATGGACGATGAGGATGAAATCAAAGTCTGAGTTATGACGTGCGATTAATCGATAATTCTACTCGAGCGATATTCACGTCAACGAGGCCGGCTCTGTTGACAGGACGGTCTTTTGTACTTTTTTATACCGTTACGCTTCAAGGATGTGCAAGATGTACAGTTCAATGCAAACATGTGACCGAATGTATTTAAAAGGGAGACTTTTTTTTTTACTCTCCAGTAAAACAAAAAGACAAAAAGGAAGCATGGCCAAGGAAGGATATACGAGATGCCGCTACTACTCAACGTAGACATTATTATAACGCCTGTCGTTCACTTTATACATATCTACACATCGCTCGCAAGAGGTGGAGGAAACGATTCACGAGATTAGCTTTAATCCCAACTACAGCCGTTTTCGCATTACACTACAACCTCTTGTCATTGTTTCACTCAGGAAAACAAGACAATATCAGGAAAGAGAAATGAGCGCGAGATCTGGAATCTCAGGAACAACTTAGATCCACAAACATCCCAGACGGAGGAGGGAGTATGACAAGATCGTAATATTTGCTAGAAGCAACTAAAGCCTACGTATGTGTTCATTTAATGCTGCAGAACATCTATATAAATACATACTCTGTGCACCTTCTTTTTTTTAAAAAATGAATATGAAGTCTGACTCCTGTATTCCTTTTTATAGAAGATTCATCATTTAACTGCTCTTTTTTTTTTTATACAACTGTACATGAAGACTTTTAACTGACCTCCTATAAATAAATATGTACTTTACAGTATGAGCACCTGCAGCACGTCGTGCAATCCACGTGCTGCAGTCAGTACCAATGATATACTATGATGCTATAAAGTGACAATAAAGATGATTTTAAGTAAGGATGAATATTTTATTTACATGTGTTTTCACGGGAATGCATGTTTTTTCATGATATACCATCTAAAATGGATTGGGTTTTTTGATAGAATTTAACAGATTTGGGGAGATTGGGGGTTCAATTCTGGCTCTTCCAGTCTATGTCCTTGGGCAAGACAAGTCCAAAGACTGGATATTTTGATTTATTGGGAAAAACAGCAACTGCTAAGCTTCTTTAGCGCAATATGGATGCATTTATTATTTTCATTTTTACCATCAACTGCATTCTGGGAAACACAGGACACAATAAATATGATAGAGGTTTATAAAAACATGGATGAACTACAAGAACAGTATTGCAGTGCACTGTTATGAACAGCACAGACTGAAAACAGACAGGGTTTCGTCATGAAAATCGAAATTTTCACCGTGCGTTAAGAAGGAACTTCTTTGGCCTGCGTCGGCGGAGGAAGCGGCGGCGGGCAGCTTGGTGCTTTCAGTCCAGGCTTTTTCGGCGGGGGCTTCCTGAAGCTGGTCGTCTGAGCCCGAGGTGGAGGCTTGGGCTTAGTGTTCTTAGCTGCTGGGACAGCGCTGCGCGGCAGAGGAGGCGGGAGCACGGGAGGTACGGGCGGTCCAGGGGTTCTGGGTTTGGAGAACTGGACCGTTACGTGCTCGCTTGCTTTGTTCTGTTGGAAGGATCTTTGTGCTGCACAAAAAACAAGGAAAAAATGGGAGATTTAGGACGTTTTAGAGTGATTTTTCTTTTGTGGAAATTAGCGTTGTGCAAAATTTGACTTACTTTGACAGGAACTGATTTGACATTTTGTTCTTTGACCACCAGCGTATACTGACGTCATTTTAAAAAAGCAAAGACGTCTGGTATGAAATACGGTCGATATCCTGAACAGATTTGGTGTCGATTGTCCTTGTATAGACTTTTACTGCTGACATTTATTGCACTGTAGGCTGCTTTTTTTTGGTGTGTGTGGAAAAAACACTCGATCTTAAACGCTAAACCATAATCAAATGTGCTTTTTTAAAAACTTTATATCCCAAAATACCACAGTGGCTTTGGCAGTAAAATCCCTGAGAAGAGAAAGACCATCTTCAGACAGTATCCCATGACACATAACTTCAGTTTTGTTGGCAGACATGATCGTCAGGATGAAGTGACTTATGAGGGAAAGTATTTTTCAGTTTCTACCCAGCGCTGAGGTAGACGAACAATGACGCATGACCCCCGCTGGTTGATATTTTGGTCCGTGGTGTGAGACTTCCTGTTTCCTGTGTACTTCCTGGTCACTGCAACCAGTGGTAATTTATTTTCTCTCTGTCGACGAGCTGAGTCTTTTTTTTTTTTCTTTTTTTTTTAAACTTCGTGAGAGGAAAGAAAAGGGCAGAAGTAAAGAATCTGCACAGGACATAACAATAGAGCGAGGCAGACAGATAACAAGACCTAACTGTGGCCTGAGCACTAAAACAACAACTGCTGCTGTTGTTTTTAGTTGTTTTGAGTCTCTTAAAGAGTGCGTCAAATGTGGAACTAAAAGGTCTTTAAATGATTAAAAATTAGGTTTCAAATCCTCAAATTCTGCAAACTTTCCACACACTTGTTTTTATATCTTAGTGAGGACATATCATCGACTCATAGACATAATGCATTCCCTTTTTTAATCCCAATTCTAACCATAAGCCTAAAACCATGCGTTAACTCAGAAAAAGCCCATTAAAGTTGGAGGGCCCAGACACAATGTCCCCACAAGGGATAGTTTTTGTACGTTTTTTTGGACCTCACAAAGATATAAATACACACACTGTTCACCAGTGTTTGTAGAGAATATTAACATAAATGTTATGGTCTCAAATCACTTAACAAACATGTAAAAAAAGTGACATTTTTACAATTTTTACGGCAGATTAAAAAAATAATAAGTGCGAGGTATACGAGAAGGAAAGTGCAGGAATTGCTCTAGACAAGTTAATGTAAGTTAGTTAGTGGTGTTAAGATATTTTTTATAGATCTGTGTCTTCATAGGTTTAGATAGTTTTGACAGCATTAATGGTTCAAAAAGCTTAAACAGTGGAGTGAATCCTGAAGATTTCACTACTAATTGGATTCGTCTGAACGTACATTTGCTCAGAGAACTTAGACTTACATTTGGCCGGCGATGAGATCATCACACACGCTTTGGGAGAGTCTGGAGGTGCCTCCAGAATCGGCTCTAGCTGCCCTTGGTCTGAGCACTGCCTCTGCGTGGGGCTGCTGTTCTGATCCGGGTTTGGCGCTGGTCTCGTGGCTCTAGGTGGTGCTGATGGGACCTGGTTCTCTGCGGCGGAGCTGTTGAGGCAGGTACTGAGAGATGATAGAGATGATGATGATGTGATTTGATGGGTTTGTGCTGACGGCTGCTGCTGCTCCGCTACAGGGCCACACCACTTGGAGGCGCCACTGCGACTCACAGAGCCAGATTTGACCAGGAAGAAGCTGCTCAGACTGTCCTGAGAGGCTGTGCTGATGGAAAGAAACAGACAAATATTCATGTTTTTTCTCTAAAAATACTGCAATTGTTGCCATTTGATGTGACTACATACCGCAGCTTTAACTCTTCTCCTCTTGTGTCACATTATACATATATGCTTTTATTTTTCATATTTGTTCATCTTACCTGTTTGTCTTGGAGAGAGGAGTGTGATAAGAGGAGGAGGAGGTTGTGGAGGAAGAGGAGGAGACTGTTCTGTTCAGCTTCTGCTTCTCTGAGATCAAAGACTGGGCAGCAGGAACAGGAACGGGCACATGTGGAACCTCGGGAACGTCGGGGATCTCAAAGGATATATCTAAGCACAGCAAAACAGCAGAAACAAGACTTAAAACTAGTCTGTTGAAAATATTTAACACTGTTTTTGGACTGAAGTCTTTGTTCAACTTTGACTTGGTCCTGACTTGATGTTGGCATCACACACAGGCGACATGAGTGTTTAAATACCTTCAGGGAAGAGGCTGGAGCTGTACTGAATAAGAGGCTCAACGACAGTGACCACCTGGACCGAAGACGCTGACGCCATATCAAACAGAGCAGCTTCACTAAAGACACACACACAGATACAGAGGAAAAGACATTGGTCACCCATTTTTTTTCTCATAGTCTAGAGGAAAGTTCAATCAGTACGAGCAACGCGACGACATCGAATTTGCCAAACACGAACCCTTCGGCTCGTGGCCAGAGCAGGTTCGGCCCCAGGACGATGGCGATGTTGCTGGGCGTCATCTTGTTCACAGCCTGCTTCTCTGACAACAGAGACAGGAACTGGACCAGGTACCTGACAGGAGAGGGGAAACATGAAGTTGAGTGGGCGAAGAAAGGACTCACAGGAAGTAGAGGTTGAGGATATGCATGTGATGAATTCATTTAGCCAAGGTGACACCCCTGAAGTTGTACTTAGCCCTTACTCGGTGTTCCTTAAACCTTCACTTATTTAATTTTTTACGTGTAGGTGAATGTTTTACATGTGTTGGATGAAACCACTTAAAATTCAAAGACAGTGGCGATCGGCAATATTAGTTTTTGTTTAGATGCTTGGTGTGGAGATTATCAGGAGGTTTTGGGGCAATAAGATAAAAAAACACAATATTTATACTTTAGATTTGACAGTTGACCTTCGCACACAAGTGCTAATATCAGGAGGTCAAGGTAAGTCATAAAAATCTAGAGGAAAAGTCATTGAATTATCAAATCAAATCAAATTTTATTTATATAGCCCACGATTACAAAACACAGTTTGTCTCACAGGGCTCCACAGGGTTGGTAACATCCTCTGTCCTTAGACCCTCGACCAGGCTAAGGAAAAACTACCAGGGAAAAAACCCTTATAACAGGGAAAATCAAAGTCCAAATATATTGTTGTGGTGCTAATGTTGCTAAGCTATGTACCAGTTTGACCTGTACTTCTGTCTTTGTGGTTGAGCTGGATAAGACGAGCTACAAACCTGAGGTTGTTGTAGTTTTCATGTGGCAGTTTCCTCAGCAGGTCGCTCAACTTCTCCAGCTTCTCTGTCAAGTCTTTCTCCCTGTGAAGACAGACGACAAACTCAGGACACACACACACACATAGGAATCCAGGATAAAATATTTGGAGTGTTGGCGTCATACGCACCCTGCTGCTTTGAACCAGTCATTGCACAGTTCGAAGGTCATCAGAGGCTCGGGCAGCTCTCGGAAGTAAGACTTCAACGCTCCTGTTATGTCGCCAAAATTAGACAGAAACGTTAAGGGACCTTAAGACGAACTTTTAGACGAATCACCGATTCTTCTACAATTGGTGAATGATTCCGTTTCTCGTATGAAAATAATTGTTGACGTTTCTGTACCAGCGACGGCGTGTGGGTCCATGCTGAACTCGCTGTGATCCACCGTCCCTTGGTCCAGACAAGACTTCAGCCTCTTCACCACCGAGGCTGCTGCCGCCAGACGAAACAGACCCTAGAACAGTAAGAAGGGAGAAGACAGTCCATGAATGGACATCCAAAGTTCAAAATGACTCCTTATGCCCTGATTGACCTCAATACTTCACCTCCATGTCATATTGTGCACCTTATTGTGTATGGAAACACAACAACATACCAATCCAGACTGTCAGCTAAGATTGGCTTCAGCTCAACCCTCAAAAACATACTTTCTATTGATAATTGCACATTTGTCCGTTCTGGGAGAGGGATTCTTCTCTGTGGCTTTTCCTGAGGTTTTATTCAATTTCCTGTCTAGTTAAAATGGGTTTTTGAGGAATTGCTACTTCACTTTACTTTAACCAAGGGTCTATGGACGGAGGGTTGCCGATGAGATTGAATTTACTGTAAAGCCAATTTGGATTTTTACACTATGGATCAAATTGATTAGATTTAAATGGTTGAATGGATGTGCTTTGTAGTGCATCTTCAACTTGAAATTTCTATAAATGTCTCAAAATCTGCAGCAATTACTTCAGTTTTACCCACCGTCTGTCCACACTAACCCACAGACCTTCATTCAAACACACAATGAGAGTTGCCCTCTGGTGGCTATTCAAGATATTCTTACTTCAGGTTTGACCTCAACTGGAAAACCTTTTACACACAGTCTACACAAGCCCAATATGGACATCACATGGAGAAAACTAAGCTGCCCACTGCATAAATAGTCCCATTAATCATCCCAACAGTCCTACCTCCTCTTCCATTCCCGTCCTGAGCAGCATGTGAATACACTCCTGGATGGGCACAGCGATGTCTCTGCTGCCTTGAGACAAGTGAGACAGCAGACTCTCACCATAGACCTTCTGATGAGAGACACTCAGCGTGGACCCTGTGTAAAGACAGGGAAATGAAGCTAGATGTAAAAATACAACAGTGAAGGAGAGGAACATAAAATGCACAGACACGGGGGGGATATAAAAATGAAACGCACACCTTTTTGACTGTGATTCTCTTTGAGCTCGCTGATGTTTTTGTTCAGGAACTCGTGGGAATTTTTGTGGTAATCTGCTTGAAGCTCAAGAAGCTAAAAAGGGAGAAAAGAGATTAGTACGGTGGCCTGGAAGTGCAAACTCACTTCATCATCTCTGGGTCACTTGAAACATTTGAAACGTTTGTAGGTATATTTTTGGGATTTTTAGGTGTTTCATGTTTTGAAATAATGGTTTGCACTTCCAAGCCACCGTAGATTAGGGCTGGATGATATGGCCAAAAAGATGGCCACAATAAAATATTTTAAAATCAGTTAATATTGATAAATATCAGATAATTAAATTGCTCTTGAGTGAAAGTTGAGGAAACCCCTTAAAATTGTATTTTTAAATGTCACTGCTGAAAGAGACTTTGTGCAATATATAAACATCATTCTACCCGGAGACGATGTACATACGCTTACATAGCTCAGAGTCTTTGTGTTTACTCTCTGAAAAACCACCAATAATAAAAAAAATAATAATAAATAAATTACAGCTCACACGAATGAAGTAGTTAGCATAATCGTCTTCTTTGGTCGCAAAATGGTACAGATCTGCAGAGTACTGGTCCTGAAGAAGCAGAAAAAGAGGAGGGGTCAAGATCAAGGAAAACACCACTGACTTCACTTCACAGGACACAATGTGCTCCCCTCTTACCTTGATGCTCTCCAACCTCTTCCAAGCTTCCTCCACTTCCTCCCTAAGACCTTCCTGCTTCGCCTGGGGACCATTGCTGGTCTGACTCCTGGCTCCACACACACACACACACAGAGTGTGTGATATGTGAGAGGATGCATTAAAACACACACACACAGCTCTGACTGAAGCGTTTAAAACTCACCTGGTCCGTGCGTTGTTCCAGTCCGTCGTGAGCTTTGCAAACTGCTTCTTGTTCCTGAGAATCTCCGGTAAATCATCCTTTAAGGAAAATGTAAAAAATAAATACATACTGTGTGTGTGTGTGTGTGTACATAGATGTTTAATGTATACATTCAATTATGTATGTCACTGTATATACACTATACTATACAGCGCTGTTTATTTTGGCTATTTACAGAGAAAACTTTCTTATAACTGCAAAAGTAGTTGAATTTCTATTTACTATTTCTCTTGACTGAATTTGTCATGATGTGATATGCTGAATATGGCTAAAATGACGCCATCTGGTGGGGAGTAGAAAAAAATTGTCACTTTCAAGGCAAAAGCCCAGATTGATAATCAATATATAATAAAATGCATATATATGCTTTAAAGTGAGATCAAAAATTGTAGTTTGAATGAGTTTCAATGGGACATTTTTGCGCCCAACGCTACGAGTGTAACACTTGTTTGTACACAGTTGTATTTTAACCTTTAAACTCTTAAGAGTTTTGTTAGTTTTCTCCTCAGCAGCAGTGGAACCAGGCGTTCATACCTCGCTGAGTTTGTTGAGCGGCTCCAGGACTTCCCGCTCCAGCTTCATCTCAAATTCAGCCAGCATGTTGGCCAGCATCTTCTCCATGAAACAGCACATCTCCAACACCCTCCTGCCACACACACACACACACACAGTTAACAGCTACATCACAGCTAAAAACCACAAAAACAGTTTGATTAAAATCTAGAGAAAAGGCGGTTAAAGGAATCCTGTCATGAGGTTTTACACGTGACAGCAGTCAACATGAGTCCAAAGTTCAAGGAACAAGCACAGATGATGAACGGATGGATGAATTATGGATGAAACCGGTCACCTGATGGAGGACTGTGCGTCCAGGTCTTTGAGGCTCTCTGCCATGCTGATGGACAGCAGCATCAGAGGGAGCTTTTTCTGCAAAGAATCAGAAGATCAACATCCACCGTTCAAACACACGTCCACATATTTTCTGCAGAAACAGTAAACGTCTGTGTTTAAAATACCATTCGTTTTTCAGCCTCCAGCCCCGGCTGACTCTGCATGCAGCCCAGCAGCTTCTTGTGAAGGACCTGCGCCGCCTTTTTGGTCGGCTCCACGCGCTGCTCCACCTTCATTTGCAAAGGAAAAATCACACACTTTTTGAGGCAATTTCTATCTATTTTTTCTTACATCATCAGATGATGTAAAAACCATAAATTGCATGTTTATCTCATAAAAAGTGAACAAAATTGGATACATTCAGGAATCTGGACATTGGTTCTTGCATCTTTTTGCAGAAAAACATTAGTTTAGTGGAACAGTACAATGCTGCAAAGTTTGAACCGTCAAACAGTCCATCTGTAATGCTATAAAAATGTGATTTATGTCATTGTAATAGTCAGAATTATTATTGAATGAGATTATAGTTTTCTCACCAAGACCAAGTCCTCGTGCAGGAGTTCGGTGGCATCCTGTGACCTGAACATGTACATAGAGTTAGTTAGTTAAAACAATTACTTAATAACCCTATAATATATAATAATGCACTGTAAGCTACAGTATAAACAGCAGATTCTTGTTTGTTGTGTAAATTAAAACTGTGAAAATTACCCCAAGGTTTAAGTCACGAACAAACAACTCTCTAATTTGAAAAATCAGCTTCATCTGATGTTTTTATATTTTCTACAGTATTTGTATTGTTTTAAGGTATTTTGGGTCACGCGTTTGTATGTTTTATTTGTTTTATTTATTTATACATTTATTTAAAGCTCCATTTCAAAGATGTGTTGACAAACACAAGCTAACGGATATTTTAGGCCAAACTGACAAACAACACAGAGACCTAAAGCTGCTGCTGCTCAGTGACAGGAAGCAGAGGCTGAAGCCACATCACTCTTGATGTTGTTTATAAAAATGGAGGGAAAAAAAAAAACAGATTTTTCTGACTTTAGAATCATTCTCAGGTTTGTGACCCTGCGAAAGAAAACCACACCCAAACCAGTCACCTCAGAGGTGTCACTTCTGTTTCCTCTCCAAAAACACCAACATGTGATGTTTGAAAACACAAAGAGGAGAAATCCCCAACACGCTTAAAGCATGTGGCCTGTTTCTTTCTTTGTTTCTCGTTTCATCTTTTTTTTTTTTCTTTTAATGTGGAAAAAGAAAAAAGTTTTAATTCCCCATACTGTATCATGTGCTTTGTCCAGACAAGTAAAAGTGTTTGTTTTAACATGGAAGGATGTGTACCTTCACAATAAAGACATAATAGAGATAAATTAAATTAAAATTCAGAAGAAAAGCTCATATTTAGTCAATAGGATACGATACTCGACTATTTCATGGATGAATCGAGTGCTCGTTTGGTCCATAAATTGATGATGATACTCTCAAATGTCTCATTTTGTCCACAAACTAAACTATTTTTCAGTTTTAATGATTTCTTTGTTATATGGAGCAAAAAAACTAGCAAATATTCTCATTTAAGAAAAAAAAATCAGAGAAATGTGGTTTAATTATTTAAAAAATAACAAAAAAAACACTCAAACTGATAAATCTATGATCTAGTGGCCCGCCACATTCAGCCCACCAGTTTGAAACCTCTACAATAAGACCTGTAAACATTGTCAAGACGACCTGCTGAAGGTCAAACTGAGCATCAGTTTGAGGAAGAAAAGGTGGCAGCATTTTCATAAAGTGGTGATCCACTGGGATTTGACACACAACCATGTCTGTACCTAATAAAGTGGACGTATATGAACATACATGCGTTCATATAGTCACAGAGGTGGGACAGCAGAGTCAGAACTGGGGTAAAGTGCTGCTGTGGTGGTGGTAGCTGGGCTGGAGCACACTTTTGCTCTGCTGCAGATGCACGCCATCTATGTATGTTTATTATTAAACCACAGTGTGTCACAGATCGAGAGGCAGCTCGGCCTACACGGTTTTTGCAGTTGCAGACCCTGTCACACTCTCTAGATCAGAGAGGCATTCAACTTGTGAAACACCTGTGAAAAAGGAATAGTTTATGGGGGGGGTTTTGAAGTGTGGTTGTATGAGGCACCGACTGAAACACACTGAGCTAAAGTTTTCTGACTCTAGAAGATCGTACGGAGTTGCTCACCAAAGTCCATAGAGAAAACTGTACATTTTACCTCACACTACACAGGAGTTATTGATCCACTTCTGCCTCCATTAGTCAGTTCAAATGAGGCATTTAGGGACTTGAATGTTTGGATTCATCCACCCGACTTAATCTTACCAGATGAGGCAGCAGTGGACCAGCAGCCCCTGTGTTCCTGTGACAGAAAAATGCTGATTTTCTCTATGGAGTTTGGTGTAGGAGAGTAGAAACTGAAGTTTCCAGTCAGAAAAGGTCGTCTTTCGACTGTATGCATAAAAAAAACAATAACCCTACACTATCACAATTTCATTATCCAAAAAAGGAAGAAAAAAATGCTAAAAATTCAGTAAAAATCATGGGGAAAAAACAGTCTCCCTTGTTAGAAAGGCCACATGATAAAGTGCACCAGCCCTGTGGCCTCGTCCACTCAGACGTGCAGAACCCCCTGTGGTACTGAAGTGCAGAGGAGCCTGAGGTTTCCCACAAAACCCCCCCCGAGCAGCAGCATCAGCAGCATGCGTCTCTTTTCAAGAGGAAGCAGCGACTGAGGCGATCCGGCTTCACGCAGATATATTTGACACTGTACAAAATGAGAACCTGGAAACCGAAGCAGAATTGGACTATTTCCTCAAACTAGGCCGTAGTGGCAAGTGAAATGAAAGGCCTGCCCCTCTCATAACCGGTTGGACGGTAAAAGTGGGGGAAAAGGGGCCTCTGAATCTGATGAAATTAGATAAATAAGTGCAAGATGAACACACTGCATCACAGCAGTTGCCACTCTAACAGAAATAGTATACTTACTTATACTGTTATTATTTCTTCTTTCAAAACTTAGCCCCGCTTTGTCTTCAGATAGATATTCAAGATGGTGTAATTATGTGTTTTTATGTTATTTGCATGGATGTCAGGGACAGACTGTGGATTAAACCTACTAAAATACTTGTAATTTCGCTTTTACGGCTTTATGAAGCAGAGCAGAGATTAAAGCAGAGCAGAGATGACAAACAATGAGTTTGCATTATTATAAACGATATAAGAGTAGGTACCAGAGTGGAACTTCAAGAGTACAGATGGACGACAGAGAAGATTCACAGACGCTGAGGCACTTACTTTGCTGTCGAGCTGAGCTGCTGCTTCAGGATGCTCAGAGACTGCCGTAACATGTCTGCACTGCAACGGCACGTTCCACCTGTCCACCTCCGTCCACCTCAGCCCCCACACAGCGTCTGAACTCGGGAGTCCAGCTCGGGTTACTTCATCTGGAGAACAGAGAAGACACGAGAAGAGAAGATCCAGGCCTGTGTGTGTGTGGGGGTCGGTGGGTTTTTGAGTGCGTGTTGTGGTCGTCAGTTTTCGTTCTTGTTTCAAAGGGAGTGAGCTCTGAAGTAACTCGTAACACAAGGCGGCGAATGAGGAAGTTGCACAGATGAAGTGCAAGTTGTGAGGGGGGAAGAGAGATGTTTTTGTGTGTGTGCGTCGGGTTTGATTGTCACACTGTGATTGAACAGCGTCAGAGACTGCAAAGACGCTCCACAACAACATGTTTCCAAAGACGAGACCGAGCGATTTGAAGTGAAGGTGTAAGGACAGAGAATTTTGATTTTATTACAGGAATATTTAAGAGAGGATTGGTATCAACTTAAAATCTTGTAATTTACCCATTTCTGTGTCCCTGCTTTCTTAATAAATGATACTTTGCCTCTTGAAATATCCTCCAGGAAGAGTGTGGTTAGTTTGTACTTCTGTAAATAATAACCGTGTGTGTGTGCTAAAGAGGTAAAAGGATATGAAAAGAGGAAACTGTTGCTCTGACAGTATGTTGTTTTTCCTCCACACAGTTCAATGTGTGGATGAAATTTAGATTTGATTTGGATGTTTTCCCTGTTTGTTGGCAGCTCATACTTCTGTCAGATTATGTGTTTTTCATGTCTACATGTTTTGGTTTTATTCAACCTTTTTTAGTTTGAGTTTAGTTTTGTTTTAACCTGCAATAACAGCTCTTTGGCCAGTAGGGGTCAGCAGAAAGGAGCTGTGGAGACAGCACTAACATACACTTGCCAATTTATACGTATACATACATACATATATACGTATACATACATACATATATATACGTATACATGCATACATTCGTATATACATACACATGCGTATATATACATACGTAGATATGCATACATACGTATATATACACGCATAGATGTATACACGCATACATACATATAGATTTATACAAATACAGAATACACACACAAAATGTAACTGTAAAATGACTTGCTAATAGTCATTTACAGTTAAATTTGGATTTAAATATGCACTTTTCAAAGTAGTTTAACTTTTGTATTGTACTGTCATGTTTCTTGTTATTTTGGAACAAAAAGCCTCTTCTATTTTCAAATTCAAATTCTTTGATTATATGTGCCCGAGAGATAACAAACTAAACTAATAATTTGATGTAATACAAGCCCTGATACCTGATGCTCACCAGAGATGCTGATTCAGGCAGAGGAGTGGACGGTCGCTACCCTCAAACGTTCAAGTGGGAGTTAACGCTGGTTGAACGGCGGCATCTAGTGGTGAAATTTCCTAAATTCAAACAAGTAACATAAACAAAAAATAATAATGCACACTTAAAAATTAAACACATCAGTCTCTTTTATCTGTCAGTGAATTTATTTTTAAAAATGATTTCAAATACATTGATGGAAAATGTGTGACATTTATTTTTTTCCTGCTATGGCTAACTTTCTGTGTTTTTTTGAGCTACGTCCATGATATAGGGAATCTGTTTTTTTACCTGATTAAGACATTTCCAAAGAAAGTCACCAACCACTGAGTTTCCTGTTCGTTATACTGTACATCTGTGCGGTGTGAAGAATAAAAATGCCCTGCAGTATTTCCTGTCTTTGTAAGATCGCCGAAGGTCCGTCACAGGAGAGTCGTCGAGGTGTCAGAGCATTTTTTTTTTAGAATTATTACCGGAGCTTAAGTGAAGAAAAACCAAACAAAAGAAATTACTAAACAGAGAGTGTAGGTGGTTTAATTACAGGAGAAAAGCTTAATGGTCTTGTGTAAACTTTAAAAAGGCAATAGAAATCGTCTCTCCTACAGACGTAGCGAGGTTCTCGTCGGAAACGGGGCAAGGCCACAAGTCACTGAGACAGTTTGAGGCTACGCTTTTCAGCAAAAAAGACAGAGTATTTAGCCGCAAGGCAATTCAAGTATAATATTCCTGGTGCTTTGGGGCAAAAGGACTAGAAAACAAACCGCTAGACTAACCGCAAAAAGTTCAAAAGAATTAAGTGAAACATTTTGAGGGGAAATTCAAAAGCCAGGAGAGAAACTTCATATAAACTACATTTTAAATTTATTGTCATAGCTACAACAGCTAAATAAAATGTGGCCAGAAAAGACTAGACAGAAACAACCAAACAAAAGTGAGAGAAATGACAAAATCATTTTGGTTTGGTACCATTTGCATAATGACAACGTATCTGTTAAGCGGCAGTAAATAATAGGCCTTTTTTTGTAAATGTCTACCCCAAACAAAAATACTGAACCAAATAGTATATTTATTTATTATCTTAGTTTCACCTCTGAAAAGTATAGTTCTCTCTCAGTCTTACAAACCAGGTAAAGATAAGTAAAGCACCGAGGGAGAAACTCATGCACACACCGACCGTAATACCTGTTCAGCTGTTGCGTAAACTTGACTTCGGTAACTTTATGAAAAAATGTATGAATAGAAAGGAATGGAAATAACTTCAGCAGCTTTAGAATTAAAACCCTGGTGGTTGAGGAAGACTAAAGAGGCAGTGAAGCACTTGGAAAACCTGTGATCGTCTCCTCTGAAAAGAAAACTAGAGGTATTCCAAATGTCGCATTCCTCTTTGTCCTGCTGTTATCCACCCGTTATCCACCCGTTACCCCCCCCACCCCCAGTCCTGACCACACAGTCATGGAAGCCCCTCTGATTTGAAAAAGGGGGATCAGGAGTTCAGGAGCACCCCCCCGATCTCCCACCACTTGCATTGGTCTGTTCCCCGTCCTCTCTCCATTCCTCCGAGACTGAAGTGCATGATGAAGCTTACAGATGGGAGGATTAGCGCTTTCCTTTGGCGTCTTCAGCTTCTTTCTCAGCTGTTTTTTTTGGGGAAAAATATCAAATTAAAATCCTTCAAATTACCCAAATTTACAGAACAAGTCTTGAATGAACTAATGGTATTTCTCACCTTTCCTGGTGTCATCCCTCTTCTTAGCTGCGTCCTCCCTCTGTTTCTTGATGATGGCCAGTCTGGCCAGGTCGGCCTTGGCCTGGTCAGTCTTCCCCTCCTGATGGAGCTTCATGTAGCGTTCCTTTGATTTCTGCTTCTCGATCTCCTCTCTGAGAGAACAGAAAGGGATTCACATGAGACGAAGCAAACGCCTTAAGACATAAAATGGAAAAGGAAACATGGTCATAAGTTGTGATTTTAATTTTAGAAGATCAAGAAAATGAGAATGAAACAAAAATGGAAGCTTCTTCCATACTACTCAGTTATATTTGCTCCTGGGACCCCTTTCCCAAAACCCCAGTTCTGTGTGGACAAAAAAGCCGATATATACAAAACATGCAGATTATCCTAAACTTGTATACAGAGCCGTAATCTGCATCCATACAAACACACATTCAGACTAAACAGGAAGACAATTCTCACCTCTGCAGTTTGTTTGTTTCCGTGGATGACATATGTATCCAGTGCAGAATTTGTGTGTTTTTAAACAAAAATGGTACGGATGTAGAAGAAGTCACCGAGTCACACATACCTCTCTCTGCGAGACAGCTCTTTGGGAGCGTTCTCGTCTATTTCAGTCACCTTCTTGTTCTTCTGAGACACACGGTTTGGATTCTCGATCTCTATAAGCCCCTCTACACCATTTCTCCTCTTGAACTGTGTCGGGTCAAAAAACAAACAAATTAATAAATAGATTAAAAACTCATTATAAACCATACAAGTCACAGATCATGAAAACAGATACTAGTCTCACCTGCTACTATAGCAGTTAATGTTTTAGAATTCTGGTGAATGTTTGACCCTTCAAAAAAACAACTTATGCAACACCCATTTTACAGCTTACCTATCGTTTCTGGTATGCAGAGTATATTGGTGTCTTTTGAAATTGAAACTTAGGATGTGACAGATTTGTTATACTTCTGCTCTGACTTATGATTGTCTGGAGCGTTTCCACAGTGCTTCCGCTTATATCTACAGCAGACAGCTTCATTTTCAGAAGAAATTTGTGTGAAATTAAGAGAACTATTTGCGGCAATCAAGAGATATGAGCAGCTGGGAGGGAAAGTAAGCATAAAGGCCGGTAAAAATCTAAATCACACCAGGAAAACCCCCAGAAAACCTGCTAAGCCAGGTGGTACCTCTCGGGCCCACCAGCGGCCCACAGCGTTTTTGTAAAAAAAAAAAAAAACTGTAATAATGACGCACTTGATAGTGTGACTTTTGTTTCAATCGGCACCTGCACAAGCGTGCGCTGATTACATGGGGGAGCACGCGCCCTTGTTCCCAGGTATAGAAAAATCCATGGTGTATAAAAAAAATCAATTTTAAATAAATGAACAAGCAACGCTAAGGTTGGCGGGGGGCCGCCAGGCTTATAATACACTGGCGGAAACCCTGCACAGAATAGTGAAATTCACATAAAGCAGTAGGAAATTAATGGATAATCAGTGTTGCACTCGCCTCAGAGTCTTCATCACTGCTGCTCTCTTCCTCAGACTCGGCAGAGCTCTCTTTTTCTGCTGCACCGGGATTTGCTTCCTGTCATAAATAAAACAAATCACACCTGATGAGATCTGTTATTTAAACCACAGTCGACTGCCATGAAGTTTTTTGTTTTTTTTCACTCACCAACTCCCTCTGTGCCTTCATCTGTCGGTCAATCTCCTCAGGGTTGCTGAACTGCTTTCCTCGGCCCTTGTGGCCCTTCTTTCCTGCAACACAATCCAGGGGTGTCACTTGCTAATAAACCTTCTTCAAGACATTACATTGTGCGTTAGACCGTCTGACAGTGTGTAGCATAACTCATAAATGAAAGGACACATTTTAAATGAAATTTTAGGCGATTGTAGATGATATGGATTCACGACTTTAAGTGAACAATTGTTAAACTTAAAGAGTTGAGCTTGAAATTGTCCATTTTACTTAGTAGTTTTCATTAATTGTTCTATACCAATTGAATACATAATTCATACTTGTCAAAATGTAACATTCTATACATCACAACCTATATATAGAACAATATTTATGACACAGTTTGAGAATTATGTTTTAAAATGACTCGGCACAAATGTGTTGGCTTCATAGGTCTAAAATATGGATTAAAATCGGAATCAGGCACGAAACAGCGGCATCGTCCCATCTCTAGTTTAAACACTGACAAGTGTTGCTGTTCTTGTGTCCAGTCCTCATGTGTGAACACACACAGGTGGTCGGTCGGTGTGTAGATCCACATATTTAAAAAAAAACATTTACTAGTATTTGACGCTATTGACGAACGCCAACCAGCAGGGGAGAAAATAAACGTTAACATACACTTTATGGCGAACGAGAGCTATCTCTGTGCACATGGTATTGGCGGTTACTGGCCAAATACTGAACATTTCAAACTAATTCACATGTTAAAATAACAAATAAGTTAACAGTTACTTCAATGTGAAGCCGTCTATTGACAATGGCTACGTTTACCGCGCCTTTCTTTGGTCGCTCCGAAAACAAAAAAAATACGACATTGGTGGTAACCGGTTAGCATGCTACAAGCTACGCATGCGAGAGTTCAACCGGAATTCACGCTAGCCACCACAGAGCTAGCTTGCTAAACATTAGCGTGTTACATTAATTGTAATATCGGCACTCACCGCCTCGGGGCATTTTTTATGATTCAAAAGTGGCGACGGCGACACCGAAGAAGTCCTCTGTTGTGTCGCTGAATACCTTGACCGTCGCGCAGACAAAAGCGGCTGTTTTTAAGTGCTCGAAGAAAGGGCTAGCGACGAGTACTTCGTGTCTCCCGCTGACGCAAACGTCGAAATGCTGCTGCGCTCACTCACACTGGGCTGTCTGCGCATGCGCAGTCAGGGAGTCAGGGCCATTGAACATATCACAGGACCACTTTATTAGGTACACCTGTTCAACTGCTCAGACCAGTGACTGATCAGCTCATCCAGGGGTTTTTTCACACAAAAAGAATAGTAAGACTTTTTTATAATAACTATTAGAGGACTATCATATCTTCAGAATGAGGAGGAAATGTGTTTTAAGTGCTTTACGTTGAAACTTAATCAATTTCACGTGGATATCAGGATATCAGGTTATAATGAGTAATTTCTGTTTTTGGTTGTTTTTTTTAATTGTGAACTAAATATTGTTGCATATTTATAACTCACTTCAAAATAATCACTAAAGTGGACCAAAGTGTTGTACAGAATAATAGATAAAAGACTATTAATTAATTAAAGACATAAAAGCTCACATGTCCCAATAAAATACATAAAGCTGCTGTTTTTCTTTTAAATTACAGTGTTTATTCACAATCTCAATACAAACATCTTACAAAGGTCAGCCTGTACTTTCCATACAGTTGTAAATCAAGTTTGTAGAGATATAACTCACAAGAAAGCAGAACAACACTACTAAATTTGATAACATTAGAATCAGATTCCAGCCACACTGAACTGCCATCAAATAATTTTGTATTGTGCCCACTTCAATGTGACCAAAAACATTTATTTATTTATTGCTGTGATCAAGTGTAGCTTTAGCAACCATATGCTGTCTTTTAACAAGTGAGTTCAATCAAATCCAGATTTCAGTCAGTTGATTCAGATAATATAAACTCACTGTGTGAAGACAGAGCTGGTGATTTGTGCGGTGGAATTGTGACAGAACTCTCTTTTTGTACAACCAAAGTTGTTTCACCTTTTTTGTATTTTTTAATGGAGGTAACTGGGGGAAAATAAATAAATAAAAGTTGTCACTAAATCTGATTTAAAACGGACTTGCTTTAAAACTGAATACAAACAGAGACCAAAACCTTATTATATGAATAAATATGGTACTTTAAAAAGGTAGAAAAACAAGATGGATATATTTTTTTACATCAATAAACGTAAAACTATAATACAAAAAGAGGACTAAGAATATTGCCATTCATGCAGGAATCAGATCACATCTGTCAATGTTGACTCTTTAATTCGTCCACTTCCTTCTCCATCATGTGGTACTCTACTGTCGTCTCTGTCAACTAAAAAAGAGAAAAAATAACATCAGTTATGTAGTATTATGTAGTATACAGAGAAAGCCAGTGATAGACTTGTATAAATGCATTGTTGACATATAAAGAAAAACAGATAATCCGTGTAATATAAAGCATGATGAAAGCTCTCACCATGTCCATAAGGAGTTCAATCTTCACTTTCAGTAGGTTGTTTTCTTCCTCCAGTTGGGCATTTCTTTTCTTAAGCCGCCGCAATTCCCTACCAGAGGTATTCCCACCAGATTCTGTTTCGACAAACAAAAAACTATTATCTGGGCACCTATGGCAACAACTGCCACGGCTCATGTCACTCTTAGGAGGGAAAAAAAGGGTAGTACCTGATACCCACTGTCCCTCTTCAAACTTCCAGTTCATGCCTCCGATGTTCATCGCAGGAGGCCCATACTCAAGACCCAGCTCGACTTCTCTCGTGGAGCGATCCAGCTACATGAGATGAGGAGGCAAAACATGATGAGATGAAACCAATGCGTCATGTAAACAATGTTAGCTGAAACTAGCCCTATTAACGATCAAACCTGCATTCGTAAGTTGGAGAGCACCGTGATATGTGCTATACAAATACAATGTGTTTGTTATATGGGTGTATACACCTGCATGATTGTTTTCCGGGACTGTTGAGTTCATTCACTCACCGTGTGGAGGCTGGACAGCGATGCGGATTTGCGAGGTGGAATCTTCTTTGGACTGAATGTGTTTCCAAAGATCGGCATCTTGAGTGACTTCTTAAGGTCCTGTATGAGATTAGCATGTGCGTTTACAGCATCACTTAGCCACAGTTCATGCTTATCAATCAGGAGGGGTTTGCAAGCCTTTGAATAAGCCATTCTGTATGAGCTTTTAGCAATGGCCTTGCTTCACAGAGGTCGCCCTCTTGCTCCACCATGTTTCTACAGCAGCAAAAACCAGAGCCAGAGCTTGCGTTTTGCACTTTGAAGGATGCTTACTACATAAACAACAGAGAGAGATGTCCATTTTGGGATGCAAAGGCCACCGTAGTTCTGCAATGCTTTTGGGAAAATGAAGGGGCGAGCTGAACTCGCAAGACTTTGGATTGGATAGTGGGAAAAGCGTCACAATTCTTACATACTGGGCCTTTAACATCAACCCATGGAAGAAGCACAACATCAAGTAAAAGCTTGGCCAGTGGTTTGCCACGATATAATACTTACAAGAATAGATGTGATTGAGTAGAACAGTTTACGATTTCATTGTTTCAACACACACACACACACACACACACAGCACTGTTTTTAAAATACAAAATGTAAAACAGAAAAAAGGTAAAGAACCAAATACTTAAATTTAATGCCAAAACAGCCAACTACAGCTAGTAAGCTCCTTTTTATACAGCCACTTAAAAGGGATCAAAGTCTTATTCTTAGCCGATTAGCAAAAAGCAAGACCAGTAAGAACAGTGGATCTCATATGGGTAGCACAAACAACAACAACTAGCTGTAGACTTCTTAACTTAGTGGCTAATTATCAATCATGACACATCGGAACACATTAATGAAACATCTCCAAACGACCTACACAGGTCTACTAGCCCTGTGTGCTACGCTAACACTACTAGCTAGTAGCTAGGTGTGGCTACGTCTCATATCTGACCTTTAATTGAAACGCTCGACTTCTTCAAAGGCTGGTTAGTAGTTGCTGAATCAGTTAAAATAACCAACTAGTGCATTTACCTCCATACAGTCTACTTGTGTAATTTCTTACAAGTGGTTGCACGAATTGTTTTCTTCCCCGAAACACAATTGTTGCTACTGCGCCTGTGCGACCGTTTCATTTCGAACTGAAACGACAACTGTGAAATACGGCCTGACCACTGGGTAGTAATTCAAGAGAAATTACCGGGTTAAATGTATTTTAGAATAAATTCAGCTACCGAATCCTCTATTTGGAGTGTTATTTGCACGGTTTCCCCACTCTAAGTCCCGTTAAACTGACACAAATACCCCCGTTCTGTGAACGAAAATGGTATCATCCATAGGCAGCAAACGCATCACCATGGTGATTGCTTGAAGTCCTTACCTTACAGTTATCTTCATAGTTATCTGGATATAGCAGTAAATATATGGTTTATTGCATTTGAAATAGTAGTAAAAGAGTAAAAAAGCAATAAAGAGACATAGCATAATATACCTGTTGACGCTATATAATGCATCATGCTGCTATAATGAGCCGCCTAGCCCCAGTGGCCTAATGGATAAGGCACTGGCCTCCTAAGCCAGGGATTGTGGGTTCGAGTCCCATCTGGGGTGAAATGTTTTTGATTTTCAGCTTAAAACTCCCACAAATAACGTTATTTATACACCTTCGTTTACATATATATTCATTTTTTGAATGCAATGGTTCGAGCTAACATCATCGGCAGTAACCGCACAGACACCGCGAAGCATCACAATCGTATGTATTTGCCGAGGAGAATCGCAGGGAAACCCCAGCCGAGCTGCCATGGACACACGGAGCCTCACACTGTGCGCGCTGCTCAGCACTCTGGCTTTATTATTAGTGCAAACTCACCGTAAGTAACGTTTCCGTGATATATCTACAAAAGAAAGATCCGATATCATAAAGCTAAATGTATTAGGAGAAAAAAGTTATTTATATGTAAATTCCATGTAATTATTATATACGTTTTTCTTTTCAAAATATTTCTCTTAATATGAAAAAAATATACAGGGATTAGGTTTTTCCTGTCTTATTATACCACGTAAAGGTAATTTTAAACATTAAATGACTACACAGGAAATTGTGATTGTACACTCATTTATGTTATTATAAATCTAAGTGTTATTTGTCTGAGAGGGAGGAAAAAAATCAATGA
Source organism: Microchirus variegatus (assembly GCF_963457635.1). NCBI lineage: Eukaryota > Metazoa > Chordata > Actinopteri > Pleuronectiformes > Soleidae > Microchirus > Microchirus variegatus. Next base: position 20,880,319 of record NC_139818.1, read on the forward strand.
AAAATGCTGTGTTTCCTTCATTTTCATGACGTCGTGACATTATCTTATATAATGAGTGTTATCCAACCTCAGCACCGTGACCCTGTCCCATCATCCTCTCTCCACCGCTCAGGCCTCAAAGAGGCCACCGTGCACTGGGACGCTGCCCAGAAGAGTGTCATCCTGAAGGAGGAGGTGATGGAGACCGACGCTGGAGCCTACGGCTACTTCAACGACACTCTGCTCCTCTCTGGATGGGGAGTCCTGGAAATACACGCAGGTTATGGAGGAAGTCCACAGGAAGAAGAGACCACCTACTTCCTGGCTGGTTACCTTGAAGGTTACCTCACTGCTGAGTGAGTGTCCCGACTCAGTATTTACTTCTGAAATGTTTGCATTTAGCCTTGATTTGGACATTTTTCTCATGTGTTTGTCCACTGCAGACAGATGTTTACCCATTACTCCAACATGTACCCGCAGCTGATAAAGGACGAGAAGGTTTTGGATCCCCTGACAGAGTTTCTGAGGTACAGTAACATGTATTTACAGTACATACAGTTAATGACAAATGCTATATTTACACATTTACAGGGTGTGAAAAACAAATGAAGACACTCATGGTAAATAACAAAAAGCATATTTGGTTGAGTCTTTAATCAATCTCAGAAGACGGCGTATATATTATATACGTCACTTTCACACTGTTTATATTTATACATTTATTATTATTGTATGTACATTTTATTATCTTATTTATCCTATATTTTGTCTACATTTTCTTTCTTATTTTGCTGCTGTGTCAATTTGAATTTCCTCTTTGGGGAATCAATAGGAGAAAAAGAGCTTTTTTCCTTTATTTAATTAGTTTTCATCTTTATTTTATCTTTATTTTTCTAATATTTATTGTTACTGTATCAGTTTTGCACCATTATACAAAAGCAAATCTACGGTGGCCCTGAGGTGCAAAATACAAATGTTTTGCGTTTTTTGTGATTTGCGTTTTCTGTGATTTGTGATTTTTGTGATTTGTGTTTTGTATTTTGTGTTTTGTGTTTTTTGATTTGCGATTTGCGTTTTTTGCGTTTTTTGTGATTTGCGTTTTTTGTGATGTGCGTTTTTTGTTTTGCGTTTGTGTTCTGTGATTTGCGTTTGCGTTTTTTGTGATTTGTGATTTGCGTTTTTTGTTTTGCGTTTGTGTTTTTGGTGATTTGCGTTTTGTGATTTGTGATTTGTGTTTCGGTTTGTGTTTTGCATTTGTGATTTGCGTTTTTTGTGATTTCTGCTTGTGTTTTGTGATTTGTGTTTATCGTTTGTTTTGCACCTCAGGGCCACCGTACAAATCCCTTGTATGTTAACACCAAGTTTACAATAAAACAGATCTTCAGGGAGTCCTGGTCAGGATAGCAGCATAAATAATACAAACAGTTACAGAGACAACACCATTTCTGATATAAAAGTAAAAGTTAAAAGAGGGTAATTAAAGGAAAGTAAAAAAAGAGATACATAATAAAGTAAAGTACAGAAGTACATGGGTCATACCAACAAGATCCTTAATCCGAACCCCTCTGTGTCTTATTCTGATGTTCTGATGCCAGTGTCAATTCACAGCTCTCAGGACCAGTGGGCGAGGGAGCAGGTGAAGTTCAGGAGAAACCACGACCCCTTGTGGAAGCATCTGGGACTGATCCTGGCCCAGCTGGACGGACTCCACGCTGGAGCTGCACAGTGGGCAAAGAACACACACACAGAGGTGAGTAAAGTTGTTGCTGGATCGTTGTTACAATATCATTTTCATTCATCTTCATCTTCATCTCATCTCTCCCATTTTCCCCCCTATCCAGCCTCTGTCAGTGTTTGCGATCCAGTTCCTGAACGGCGTTGGTGACCTCCTGGACCTGGTCCCGGCTCTGACTCCCCGTGCCAGTTCCTCCACCACAGGCACAGGCGCTTTCAGGGTGCCAGGAATGGGCCACTGCACTGCTCTCATAAAGGTTAGGCCCCGGATCGTTTGGCTCAGACTGTGAGGGAGCACCAGCACCAACTGCTTTTATTGTGAAGTGTGTCAGCGAGTGCAGAAGGCCGTGTCCATACAAAACCAATGCAAATAGAGACGAGGGCACTCAGTGACGTAGTATAGTCAGGAAGCCTGTCATTAGGTTTTATTTAAGGACATTTTATGAAATGAATGCTGCTTTATCTGTAAATAACCGCCCTTAAATGTGTTCTTTTTCAAGTAATGAAAGAGAAGATGACAAAAGATTGAATCTGTTTCCCTTTGGGCCTGTTGAAGATTTGTGTATTTCATGTAAATATGGCAACCTAATTCAAATATGGCCTACCTGCATAATACGTTTTTGGTTAAAATCTGGTTAGCGCTTCGATTTACTCATTAGCATGAATTGAAAAGTAAATCTGAAGTTGTTGGTGAATGGGTTTAGTTCTTCTGAAGGTCCATATTCGGTCATAGACGAGTCAAGACCTTGACCTGAAGATGGCGCTGGATGAAAAGTCTAGGAACACCAACACAATGATGTAGATGATAATGATGACTGCAAGTATATCTACTAATGTGCACACTTTAATCATTATTTTAGTTATAAGAGAACGTTCTCTAAAGGTTGTATGAAGATTGTGACAAAGTAACTTTCTGGGAACCATAAGTGCAACAAAAAAACAATTGTTAGGGGAACACGAGGAAAACTTTCCATATCAACCACAGGAGAACATGGGGGGAATGTTCCCACAACCAAAAAGTAACGTTCTGGGAACCCAAAATTGTTAGCTGGATACAATGTTGGGGTAACATATGGGGGTAAAGGAGAGTTTGGGGGTTTTTCATGTCACAACCTCATTCAAATGCAGTGTTTTGAGATGATACCCGTGACAGAATGGTCACTTTTTTATAATATTACCTAAGTAATTAAGTATATATACATGCTCTTCGCTCTCCTCTGTGTCTCAGGTGCTGCCAGGCTTTGAGAACCTGCTGTTGGGCCACTCCAGCTGGTACACATACGCAGCCACCATGCGCATCTACAAACACTGGGACTTCAAGGTGTCAGACTCACACACCGCCACTGCGAAGATGTCGTTCAGCAGCTACCCCGGTACGTGAATCTTCGTCTTCCATCCATAACATGGACAAAATGCAATATAATACAAAACAACTATTGCCAGACTTCAGATTGTTATGATTAAAAACAAGAGTTTCACACTAAAACAGAAACACATGCATAAAAGATTATATACTGTATATATACATATATATGTGTATATATAAAATACAGTCATATCAATAACGACTTTCCTGCTAAAGCCCTGAGCTGAAGTGAATGCTCTCTGCTTTAATCCACGGTTTCATTTTCATCTTGGGGAAATCCAAACACTGACGTCAAACCCACGACTAAACCCTCAAAGGAACTGTCCTCGCTGCACGTTATTATTCTCCAGACAAACTGCAGTTCAATTACACCTGTGTTTACAGGTGCACGTCTGCACAGTCGTGATGAAATGGACTGTGGGGGCAGTTTTGTGGGAGAAAGGTTTACCAAAAAAAAAAAAAATCCTCTTAAAGGCTCCGTTGCTACCAGAACCACATGCTGTTTTTAAGCCTTATTTGAATAAAGATGAGATGAAACGCACTGTTCGTACCAGGGGGAGGTTAAGAGGGCAGCAGCGTAAGAGTGCTACGTAAGCATCCTGCTAAAGCTGCATGCTGCAGTGACAAACATTTCGTATACGCAGCAACAAAAGCAGCTGTTGTTGTAAGACTAAGACGTGGCAGTGGTTATAAAAGAAATAGGTAAATCCTGGAGTGGTACAAATACTACAGACCTCGTATTTTGCCTGGTAATTTAAAGGTGCATTATGTAATAAATCTAAACCAACTGGCCATTAAATCCTCCTAATATGTCACAGAGACTCAGGAATAATGTTCATATAACAAACTGAACTCACCAACAACAACAGTACAGACAAAATATTTGCAAATCATGTTTATGTTTGGAAATCATGTTTTGGCATGTGGCGCCACCTACCGCCGTCTACCAACCATTGCAGTCAGTAGAGTCTCAGCTGCCGAGCAACCACGGGGTTGCCAGTTACGTAACCTAAAAGAATTTGAATGTAACCGTTTTTGGCCACATTCTTACATATGGCGCCTTTAATCTACAGCAAAGAGTAATCTCACATATTCTACATTAAAGGCAATAGCAACTAGAACTGTTACCACAAATATGGCGTAAAAGAGGCATGGAAATGCAACCAGTAAAGAGGAAGATAGCGAGAGAAGATGGAGACACTAAACACTAGAAGAAGTTAGAAAGAAAAGAAAAGAGCAGAGGGTGAAAGAGGGAAGGAGAAGAGACCAAGAATGAAGAAAAAGAAGAATTTTGAGGCCAGGATCTCCAAATGAAAGCAAAATAACGAGTAAAATAAAAAGATTATATGGAGTTTCAATGATGACACTTGAAGTATTTGTTTTACACTGTGTATTTTAGGCATATAATGAGAAAAAAGTTTATAATATAATAAACGATACACACCTGTGTCAGATTTCATAAACATATGCATAAACACAAGCAAGAAAAAAGACCCTAAATTTGCACGGGAGTTCATGAATGATTTAATCCAACAACACAGATGCAACACCGCGACTAATAACTCACTGTGGGATTTCCCTACGTCACCATTAACTTTCCCTTCCCTTGTCAAACATTTGCTTTTCAATATTTGCCCTAGAATAACTTCTCTTCCTCCTCCTCCTCCTCGGTGCAGGCTTCCTCATGTCTCTGGATGACTTCTACCTGCTCGGCAGCAGCCTGCTGATGACTCAGACCTCCATCGGCATCTTCAACGCCTCCCTGTTCTCCCGGCTCGGTCCTCGCAGCCTGCTGGCGTGGCAGAGAGTGCGCCTGGCCAACAGCATGGCGCACAGCGGGGAGGAGTGGGCGCACGTTTTCTCCAAATACAACTCAGGTGAAAAAAAAAAACCCTCTTGGAGATGAGTCAACGCAGGACGGAGCTGAGAGGACGATGATGTTCTCCACTGCACTGACACATCACAATAAAACCCCCACACCGAGAGTACACGTCGTTAATAATGCATTTACAAATATATGAGCAGGATTTGGACAAACACAAGATCTAATAAAAACAAGGCACTGAGCTTCGGCAGTGAGTGAGACAGACGCTGCTGTGAGAAAGACACATGCAGCTCAGTGATAGTGGAGCAGATTTGAGGAAAATCTGTCACAAGTGGAAAGAAGCACCAACATTTGATCCAAAATGTCATTTCAAACCATCTTTTACATCACTTCATTTTCTGGCCCGATTTCAGTCTCTTTCTGCCATTTACTCAAAAATATTTTCTAAAATAATGTACAAAATATGCACAAACACAACATTATTTATTGCAAATGTACAAAAATTGTCAATTTATTTGCTCATGAGGAGCTGAACCCTTTGCTTACCACCCGTACATGTCATTTTTACAGCATGATAGATAGATAGATAGATAGATAGATAGATAGATAGATAGATAGATAGATAGATAGATAGATAGATAGATAGATAGATAGATAGATAGATAGATAGATAGATAGATAGATAGATAGATAGATAGATAGATAGATAGATAGATAGATAGATAGATACTTTATTCATCTCACAGAGAAATTCACATGGCATATAACAACAAACAAAATGTTGTGTGTCAAGTGGCAAGTAAATAAACCTTAACATTCTCCATTTGCTATTCTAGAATTTTTTTTTATCTGATACCAAAATCACTGAAATCGGACCAGGAAATGAAATTCTGGTGTAAAAGATGGTTGGAAATGGCGGCCATCTTTAAAAAGTGGTTATAAAATAACCCTAACCCAGATTCATGATAGGCTTCATTAGCATCGTGTGACCTAATTTAACAAATGTTTGAAATGGACATTTGTTTTATTTAAAAGTTAATGCACTACAGCTTTTAAGAAAACGTCTTGCAGGGATTGCTTTCTAGGTAAAGGAAGGTAAGGAAGTAACCCTAACCCCAACCCCAACCCTAACCCTAACCCCAACCCTATGGCAGAGCTGCAAGTTTAGCTTCCGCTGAATGACGTGTTTTTGGATGATGTCAGAATAAAGTAAGAGTGCTGTGTAAGGGAAAACCACACATGACAAATTTGCATATAGCGATAGCGCAGACTCTCATATGGACTATCCTAATTATTACACACACACTTGTGCGTGTTAATTGAGCAGCTGCTTTGATCTGTCACGTCATGTTGCCATGGGAGGGCGGAGGAGAACACAGTGTTCTTGGCACCGACGCCGTCATCCTCAAGCTGCTCTAACTGCTCTCCTCCTCCTCTTCCTCCTCCTACTCGCCGCCGTCAAGCCAAACTGTTGTGGCGCCGCGCGGGCCGGCTAACGCCAGAGCCTTCACCTTTGTGTTCTGATAATAGGGTTAGGTGTGGGATTTATTGTCTGAACAAGTCAGTGACTTCTGAGGCCGATGTTTAGTCAGCTCCAGATCCCACAGGCACGTGCAAGACAGTGCATGTTGTTTAACCTGCACTCTTTGTATGCAAGAAGCAAAGAGAACACGGCTACTCTGTGACATCAGTCGAGAAAACTTTGGTTCTAGAAGGTCCAGAACATAACACGGTTGAGATTCGAATCAACCAAGATATTGTACCAGATACACGAGAACCTTAATCTGCTACACTCTTAGAAATAAGGGTTCCAAGAGTGTCCTTCTACAAGGGCTGAGGTTCTACCTGGAACCATTTGCTTTCCTGAAGAAAGGTTTTTCAAGGGTTCTTGGTAACACTAACGGTTCCAGTAAGAACCATTTTGATCCAGAGAACCCTTTAAAACCCTTCCCGAACAAGGTTCTACCTGGAACCAAAAGTGGTTACCCTATGAGGACAAGCCGAAGAACCTTATATGGGCAACAACGATTTTCTGGAAAACCATAGTCATCAGCTGCCCAATATAGATGTTTGTTGGCCATCATGGTCAACATCTTGCAACGTGCAACCAAAGACAATTCAGAAAAACCATTGTCACGATCTATTCAGTATGAGTTGTTGACATGGAACCCCCTGTTCTTTTAGGTACATACAACAGCCAGTACATGGTGGTGGACCTGAGCAGAGTCTCTCTGGGCCACAGCATCAGGGACGGAGCTCTAACTGTGGTCGAGCAGATCCCTGGGAAAGTGATGCACTCTGATCAGACTCAAGCTTTACGCAGAGGTAAGGATCACACGATATGACGTCACCCAAGCAACACAAGGGACTTTGGAGCAGCTCAGAATACTTGGTCTGGTGAAAACCACAAAGTTGTGTATGGAATGGGAACAGGTCTTTGCTACTTTAATGCCCTTTGGAGCTTCATTAGAGCTTAGCTGCTTAGCAATGCAAAACGATGGCGTACTACCGGAGAACTCCATCGATTTGCATTGCAAAGCGTCTATTGTTATTCTTACGCGTTTCTTCTTCCTCGTCCCGCAGTTTTGAGAAAACCCCCACACATCATATATCAAAACGTGCGGCTTGATCGGGAATGGTGTGCTAAGACTTTTCTATGGGTCTCGAGTTACCATGGCCACCAAAATCGCAAAAAACGGCAAACGGTCAAAAAAATTATCTTTGGAGTCTCATAGAGTCGTCATACCTTAACGTAGAGACGTGGTTGAAACTTTAAACGGGTCACAAGACTCCAGACTTTTCTCACTTAAATCAACAGTTTAAATGTTGTACTTTTTTTTGGACGTTTTCAGAGTGGCACACTCTAGCTGAAGGTCCATGAAAGTAATCGCAGAGCTCTCTAAACAAACTCTTCCTCTTACCCACAATTTCCAACTACACAGGCAATGTTTACATAAAAAAAACGTTGCTATGGTTGTTGTCTAACCCTGTGAGTTGATTTCACTTTCATATGACTTCAGGTTTTTCTTAAAATCACCTATATTCTGGTCAAACCTCCCATTGACTCCCATGTTAAAATTCTGGAGTTTGTCTCTCTCTTTCTAAGTTTTAAAGGTTCATTCTACCCAAATATTCACTGATTCTCCATCAAGTCCTGCATATGAAGACATTGGCATCAAGAAGCAGGCACGATCAAAATTTCATCTCAGAATTTTCTAGTTCTGTTTAGTGTTTTTTTTTATGTGCTACGCCTCACAGGTTATTGGCCATCCTACAACATACCCTTCCATGTCGAAATCTACTCCCTGAGCGGGTTTGGTGTGATGTGGAAGAGATATGGAGTGGACTTCTCCTACGACCTCTGTCCCCGAGCCAAAATCCTCCGCAGGGACCAGGCCAAGGTGTCTGACCTCAACTCCCTCAAACACATCATGAGATACAACAGTAGGTAGAACAATATTACTCTTGTTTCTCAACAAGTATTTTTTAAGACAATCGGCAAAAGTAAAAAAATGTCAGGCTGGTTCTGTTGCAGACTACAAGAGAGACCCCTACTCCAAGGGCCATCCATGTAAGACCATCTGTTGCCGTGACGACCTGAGACCGAGGAGGCCACGCCCAGGAGGCTGCTACGACACGAAGGTGAACATCGAGTTTGAGAAGTGTGTTGATATATTTTGCAGTGGGAGCAATATTAAAATACACAGGGAAGTCTTTGTACGTGTAACGTTTGTGTTTTTGATTATTTTGAGATTTTAGATTGAGATTGAGATACATATTTGGTTAGGTTTAGGGTTAAAATGTGCTCCGTTTTGTTGTTTCCCGTATTAAGTCTGTACTTCATGAAGACACTGTTGGTTCTTCACTCAATTAAAACAGACACAAATGTCATCATAGCATGTGCACGGCCTTAATTTGCCATTTGAACCCCCTATAGAAGGTCTGCTCTCTCTGCCTCCCTGCTCATTTGTGTCTCGCGGTGCAGGTGACAGACTTCCAGATGGCTCTCCAACTGGCCGCTGAGGCAATAAACGGCCCCACGACGCAGGGGGGTCTGCAGCCGTTCTCGTGGCAATCGTTCAACCTCACGAGCCATCAGGGTCTGCCACACACCTACAATTTCCCCTTTGTCACCATGAGGCCTGCACTGCACCGTCCCTGAGAGCCTAGAAAGGTCATGTTTGCGCTGTGGTCATAGATATGTCTCATAAACGTTCAGTTTGTTGGATTAAGGGTGGATATCTGCAGAAATGTGATATTTAGAATGATATTTTTATTTAGTAGTATAATCACCTGAAACTAAAAAAAGTAGTAGGTTTGGTAAATTATTCCTTGATGTATAGGTGTATTGTTTGTTTCTCTCCATAGTCAACTGGTTGCAATCAATTTCACTAAATCTTACACATTACACCTTTAATGATTCTGTGAATGAGTAAATATAGACATAATGGGACAATCTGTTCAACTTAATCTCCTGCTGTCCAGTTTGAATTTAACGCAATTAGTGTTATTACATTACTCTGTGTCCAAACTGATTCACGCCAGTATAAGGTACAAGATACTTGTTAATAAATGACATGCTGACCTATCTGTGCATTAAATGCTTTTAAAAAAAGCATTTTTAAAAAATCAATTTACTTTGTTATCTTGTTTTGAATGTATGTTCTATTCAGTGTTTACTCTGGTTTTGCTGTGTGGAATAAAATGAGACGAATTTCTGCGATTATTAACTATAAGAAAATCAACATTTGTTGTAAACAGTACATTTATATTTTGTGTTAATTAATGTTTTGTTATTCAGAGTAGTTTCACAAAAACTACAAGACCCTATGTTTGATCCTGTCAATTATTATGAAGCACAGACAAGAAACAGGAAAGGGTTTTTTTTCAAAATAAAACTTTCTGTTTTAAGTGTTCTATATAGAATGAAATCCTATAAAATATAATAGATATTTATACAATACATGCATAAATATCGACCATTAAAAATTACATTGATAAATAATTGTTATTCGTCCATTTATTTTAATCATTTATTTATGCATTTATTTATGTATACATTATTTTATTTATTATTATTATTATGCAATGTGTCATCCTCCATAGATGGTGGGCTAACATACGAAAAAAAAGAGCTTCTTTTGAGGCTATAAACACCATCTCTTTATTCATTTATTTTATTTTAATTATACACTAAAAAACATAAATAAGATAAGTATTTTTCTTTTCCTGCCCGATAAATTCTCCTGAATTTCACACTCGTGAGAGGTAACGACAGCTGTGAGTATGCAGCGCTTTTATTTTGAAAGCGTTTTCCGGATGTGTTTTGTCTCATTTTATGTACCCTCTCCTCGCGACTGATCTGCGCGTGAGCGTGTGTGCGCGCGCGGGGTGGTGGGCGGAGCTTGTTCGTTTGGTCACGGAGGGAAAAAGCGGAGCGATTCAACGGACACAGGTGGACTCCCTCTGCCCGTTTTCACCTCGCGTCTCGCGGCTTCTTCCCCAAATGGCTACGACGGCGGAGGACCAGCTGGAACCGGCGGACGACGCTCCGCAGTTGTCGACAGAACCGGACTGCCGTCACCACAGCAACGGCAACAGCAACAATAACAACAATAATAACAACAAAGACGGCGAGGCGGGAGAGACCGCGACCTCCACCACCACCACGACCACCTCCAGCGGCAGTAGCGACACCACGGAACCCGGCACGGCGTCGCAGAGCATCGGCAACGGCTCAGTCATCAACCCGAGCGGTGGGAGCAACGGGAAGTGGGTCCGGCTGAACGTCGGCGGAACCGTTTTCCTCACGACGCGACAGACTCTGCTCAAAGAACAAACTTCGTTCCTGTACCGACTGTGTCAGCAGCAGGACCTACACTCAGACACCGTGAGTCCACTTATAACCCGGGGTTAAAACCCCCAAAACACTTATTAATTTATATCCTCTCTCCTTATAACTGTGTTACACTTTCATATAAGCGAGCAACGTTGTATTCTGTCAGTTTTGGCTAGTTAAATATACGCTATTGTCCCTTTAATAAGGGCACATTTAGCCCTTAAATATGGCTGGTGTTGACCTGGCCTGAGAGACATTTTGAACTGACCCTGTGTGTGTGTGTGTGTGTCTGTCTCTGTGGTTGTAGCTACACCATAATAACATCTCTACTACATTCCTTCACTGGTTCACATTGTAGTTTCCCTGCGCAGCTCAGATGCAAGAGATTCAGTTAAAACTCCCACATAAATGTAATATTATGTATTTTTTTGAGATATCTCTGAAGTGATTCCCATGCTTTTTCATCATGACCCAAATAACATTAGAAATCACTACAAGAGCAAACAAGTGCACAATATGACATTTCTGATTGACTATAAGCCATTTCCTAGAGCTACATGTTTGATAACTTAGCCACAACTTCATTTTTGGGGCATGTTTGAACTGATCATTCTGAAGAAAAGGGTGACAATTGTTTTAGCAACTCAAAAATCCAGTCTTTGGGAATACCAGGGTTAAAGGAAATCTAGGTTAAGTTACATTCATTTCTTAGAAGTGGAAGATAAAATTCAAATTCAAGCTCTACACGGTATGGTACGTGAACTGAGAAAAGGGTGAACGACACCTCTGTCAAGGCCCCGAGCAGCTCTCCAACTCTCCAACGTCTGCATTGACACCGTTCTTCAACAAGAACTACAGCATTCTACGTTATGGCGTACGTCGCAGTTACACAGGTGGAAATATTCACTGAGTGAATGTCTTGGCAGAGGCGGAAAACAAGGGTGAATGATTAGAAAAAGAGACCGTACGTGAATTTGTGCATTACTTCCATTAATTATTCAAACTGTGTGCATACGATGAGCGATAGGTTACATAAGCTGGGTTTAAAATGCAAGCTACTCAAAAAAATAAAAGCACGATAGTTCCTTTTTTAAGGTTTAGTTTTCCATCTCTAATTATATTGAAAAATAAAACAATGTATGTTTACATAAAATGCTATTACACAAGCTACCGTACCTGGTTTACCGGCGTCGTTAGCTTGTCATTAAATACACGTTACTGTGATATTTATTTATTTTACTAGGGTCACACATTTGATATCCGATTCCTTGCGTCCAACTGCAGAGGTCATTTCGTGTCTGTGGCAAACCATACCGCTAACCAACTGTAGGGGGAGCCCGAGAGCAAATTCTACGTTGTGTTACTTTAAAAGTTTTGATGCTAGATGAAGATCTACGTAGGTTGAGGTGACGGATATTCAGCCGCAACATGCAACAATAAGCTTCATTTTGCAAATGTTTAGGGTTAGCTTTCGGTTCAACCGTCGCTATGTTTGCCATTTAACAGAATGGAAATATATTTTGCATGCAAATGCAAATGTGTCCTGCACTGTGGCATTTTTAAATTAAGCGTATATATATAAAAAAGTGGATAAAAACAGTCAAATTCCTTGTTTTACTTGGCCAAGAAAGACGATTGTTGACTCTGAAATGAACACCTGCTGCAGCTCCAGAGCAGGCATGGAATTGTCCAATGACCAACTGAACTGTACTCTGTGTGTGTGTGTGTGTGTGGGGGTGTGTGTGTGTGTACCTCAGCATCATTCCGAGTCAGATGCATGAACACGTGCCTCCTCTTCTGCAGGGAACAGCGCACTCAGGAGCTGCTCTGGCATCACATATATATCTATATATGTATGTATGTAGAGAGACAGAGGGGGGGAGAAAGCGAGGCATGTATTCAGTGTCTCCCAGTCACATGTTAACCTTACACACTGTAAAGAGCTGCAAGACTCATGAATGATGCAGGTTTCTATTATGCTGCGTGTGTGTGAGTGGCAGAAAGAGGAGGATGGGGGAGTTTGGTTTCTTATTGCAGCGCGGACTCTGCTGTAAGTCGACATGTAGTCACAAAAACCTCTCATCTGTGTCTGCTCTTTGTTTGAAAATTAGATATGTGTCGCGGTGTCGTTTATTTACAGATCAGTATAATTATGTGCAGCGTTAAGTGCTGCGTCTTAAAGCCAAGAATACATCCAGAGATATCAGTATTTAGAGGTTTTATTTAAGAAATGCAACGATTATTTAATGAATTAACAGATATTTGATATTAATATATATAGTCATATAATTTTAGGCCAAACACATTGGTTTTTGGGTTTTAAAATGCGACTTGAAATTAAAAGTCTTTCCATTTAGGGCTTTTTCTCAGACAAAATCAGATACTATGCGACCATTTTATATTTTTATTTTATAGTTGTTTATTACATCCCTAAAAAGATCAGCAAATTAATTGTTGATGGATAAAATATGTTTTTTTTTGGTTAATTCAGTTAATTTAATACCAGATAAATCACATTTCGGGCTCCAATGATTATTGGATTATTAATTAATTACTCGATTAATAATTATATTAAAAATAATAATGATAATAAAAGTAAGTTTCTCAGATTTTTTAAAGCTTCTTAAATGCGACTATTTTCTGGTTTCTCTGCTCCAATGTTACAGAGAAATCATTAAAACGGAATTATTTTGGTTTGTGGACAAAAAGAGACATTTGAGATCATTGTTTACCAGATTTGGATTTAACAAGTACTTGATTAATTGAGAAAATAATGGACAGATCAATCCATTTATGAAAGTTCACAAAATTCCTTTTTAGATATTTGCTTGTACAGAAAACCCCTCATCTCACACTTCCCTAACCCAAACATGTTAGTGAACCTACGCCGCCTTTAATTAGCATCAAAACTCAAAAGATGTCTAGTTTGTCACTTGTGGCCTCTTGTTAAAAAAAACAACAACATGGTGGTCCAAAATGGCGGCGTCTGAGCTGATAAAAGGCTCAGTCTGGGGATAATTAAAAAACACCAGTTTATACACTCTGGGAGGTTGTACGCCTATAAAAAAGTTAAATATTCATCTAAATTTTACACACTGGACCTTTAAACTGTCCCCCAGTGTCTCATAGATGCCGCAGATAAAGAAACACAACCTCCGCTGAAGTGAAATAACCTCCAAAATTTGACTTGGGAGTTTTTTTTATTGCTATGCAGTGGTGATGACTGTTCCCCTGCCGCACCGCGAGGCTCCTGTGGAAAGAAAACTCCCGTGTGACCTTCAGGCTGCGACCTGGCAGCAGCTTCCCCCTGAAGACACACAGTCACACACCAAATCACTGCCTCACACACACACACACACCCTAAATCTCGCTGCCGCTATCTTCCTTTTGTGTTCTGCATCTTTATACTTTTATAAGCCCCAAATCTCCAGAGACACAGGCAGAACCTTAATTTTAGTGCTATTTTTATCCGCATTTAAACAAAAACACTGCTTTAAATAAGATGGAGGTTACATGAAGGGCTTTGTTAATCAATCCTTCTCTGGCGTTTATGTCATTTAGTGAATTGTTAATGCGTTTTTACCATGAAAGCAAGGTCATTTAGACTGTTTTCAAAGTCGAAAGAGAGGATTGAGGCTTGTGTTTATAGCTCCAGTCGCCTGAAGGAAAATTCAGTTTTGGTTTACCTTTTTGACGCCGCTCCTTTCAGTCCCTCTCGCAGACTCTCTGATGATCACATTGATGCCTGAATGGGGCGAAACTGGAGAAAGGTGGCGAGTCAGAGTCTAGACTGAAAAATTCACCTACAGGTAGAAATTATCGGGGTGTCATGTTGTGTTTTTGTTTGTCTGCGGCTGAGTCTTTTGACCTGAGAGTGAAAGCGAGAGTGGCTTTCACTGCAGACAAAAGCCAGGTCTAAAAAGCGGGTTTTTAGTAGAAATTGGCTGTGAGGAGTCAATTATGTGGCAGACTGATCGCACAGTGAACAAGGAGAAAAGATCTGTCGTTTGTAAACAGAGCACACAGATGCAACTTTATCTGTCCAGTCAATACAGGTGGCTGAAGCTGTAACGATGTAATTTCATGAGCTATCTGCAAACACAACAGCAGTGCAGATTCTACAGTACATGCATGGCAACAATAGTCCCAGAATGACTAATCTACATATATGACATTATGCTCCCAAACTCTACAGATCAGTTTCATAGCGTCTTCACTTATAATATTAAATATTATGGGAAACAAAAAAAACAATCGACACATTAAAGAAAGAACACATGGTGCTAAGGCATTTACTTGCATGTTAAAAGTCCGATTTTAGTCAGACTAAGACAATAATTTGGTTTTCATTTACTCCGACAAAATTCGAGCTCGTCTTAGTCAGACTAACATACCTGGATAATGCGATTCATAGTCCAATTACTCCTCTATGTATATGCTTAGTCCTGGAGTCGGACTTAGTCCTGGAGTCGGACTTGGTGCACCAACATTTCCTCCCCGATCTTTGACCTGGAAGTAGAAGGAGACAACGTATAAATTAATTAAATGTGACTTAAAGGTCAACAGGAAACCAATTGTCCAATTGCCTGTCTTAGTCGGACTATGGCCTTACCTCGATTAAACATACAGAGTGTCTTTGAAGATGCAGTGATTCCACACCAGACTGAAATCAGGTTGTGGTAGATGTCACAGATTGACCCAAAGATGACTTTCACAATTCAAATGCGAGTGTTTTCTTCCTTCACTCAGCTGATTTTATCCGCACTGAAGTCTCGTTCTGAAGTGCTGACGTTGGCGCGCCTCTGCTCAGGGGTTCTGGGCTGTTTTTTTAATTAACCCACAGTAACACACATATTTACAGTTGCACACACACACACATTCTTGTAACTGTGTTTGACTGTTATAAGGAGATTAGCGCCACCTCTGCCCAAGCTATCCTTGTGCCATCTCAAGCCAATTACATGATGTAGCTGCCCAGATAACATTTGGTCAGCAGGTGTAACATGGTACCTGTTTGTATATAACCATGTAAATGTTATTATTACTACAGCTCTGTGACATTGCTTCACATTAAAACCAGAGTGATTTTACTTTTAAATGTTAAAAAAACCAGCCTGAATTCCACCGACATGCCTGAACTCACGGTCGGTATCTGTGTTTCGTATTGGCAGGCACCAGGATTTTGATATTTGATGAAATAACACGGCGTTGTGTGGACTTGCCTTTTTGTTATAATTGTGTGAATAAGAAACGGGGGGCAGATTTCACAAAAGAGCCTTAACAACAAGACAATACACTGATAATTGTAGAGGTTTCGCTGCTAATTTCGATGCAAACACCAAGCTTTTTAACCCACGGATTTAGAGTTGAAGGCACATGATGATATCAAATGTGTTTCTCAGTGCAGGGCTGCTCGACACCTCCTACAGCGAAAAATGTCACCAACACTGAGAAGTCATCGGTTCAGCCAGGCCATCTGTGCTGTCCACAGTGATCTCCAATTAGAAAATCACACTTCAGAGTTTTCTCTCAGCTCAGAATAACATGAACAGGAAATATAATGTGTGTGCAAATCATTTCAGCATCGACATAACGATGAGTGCATCTGTGTCAGGAAGTCGCCGTGTTACAGCATAGATGTTTTTCTTTTATAAGACTGTAAACATGACAGAACTAGTTTGTTCATGTTTGTCAGTTGTGGACTTGATTCTCATGGATTAGTGCACTAATCACAAAAATCAACTGTGTTAAACTTTAAATGTGTAGTTTTACAACAACATTCTCAAAAACACTATGAAGTAAAATTCTGCAATGTTTCATCTTTATTATAATGGTAGTATTTGTTGCAGTACTTTAAGACAGGATGGAAAAGCCATTTTATACGTTGCAAGAACTTTTCAGGATGAATAAAGCCGTGTTTTATCATGGTACAGTTTGGTTTGGTATAGTATGGTAGGGTTTGGAACAGTAAAGCCCTCGATTCGGCCAAATTGCCACATAAAACACAACAGACAACAATGGAGGACATCCAGCAGCATTTCTGCTCGGTTTGTTGCTGTTTGTCTCAACAAGTTGTCAAGCTTTGTAGACGTCACAAGGTAGTCATGCATTTCTGTTGCCCAATCAGACTATCCTGGGTCTAGCTCCACTGTACCATACCATTACTCTGGTACCCCAAGGGAGGGCTACTGAAAAATGGAACTGGGGCCGGTTATTTTGGTACTATTCCCAACGGTAACGCGCTAAAAAACTGGACCGTACCAAACTGTTCCGCTCGGCGGAAACACGCCGTAAGACAACCATGGATTGACTAATGAATGTCGATCCAAACAGTTTGGAGTCTACGACTGAAAACACAAAGTAGCAAAGTAGTAGTTTGCTGCAGTTTGATGGGTAAACACTTCTTGGCCCCGCCCACCCCCTGCTCTGCCAGTGTATACACACAAACGCTCCCTCCCTCAGTCAGCAGACAATGAAAGTTTACTCATCCGTCCTAATGAAGGCAAACGCTGGCAGAACAATAACAATAAAATCAACTCAAATTTTCACCGTTTTGCAGCTTTAAAGTTAATGTTCTAAAGCTGCAAATAAGTCACTGTGAATAACCACTAACTGTGTGTGTGTGTGTGAGAAAGAGACGGCCATCACATATTTAGGAAGCTCTTCCTGAGCATCGTCATGCCCACACTGTCAAGTCAAGTCATGTCGACGAGGCACAGCTCTAGCTGTCTCTCTGTCTGTCTGTGTGTGTGTGTGTGTGTGTGTGTGTGCGTATGTTCATGCTCCGTCCTACAGTCACAGCCCTTCTATGGACTAATTACTGTGATTTTTCAATGCTGACACACACACACAGCACTGCCTCTTGATTTTCACATCCTGTCCCTCCATTCTGTCCCTCTAGCCTCTCTGTGTATTTCCTTGTCACGCACACACACACACACAGCAGTATTCCATGCATCCTCATTCTCTGTCTGCGTCCCACTGTCCCTTCGTGTGTCTTCATGTTTACTATGTGTGCAAGTTCCCCTGACCTTCATGTTTTTTCGGGCGGGGGGGTGATAAGTCATCATATTTTTGTCCTCCATCAGTGTCACACTCTCTCCTCTCGCCTGCTTGCAGTTGCTTTACAGTCAGAACCAGTCCACTTATGTTTGTCGGTGTCTGCATTAATGCAGTCAGCTCACGTCTCTCACTGTGGACGCCATCATCAGAATGCAAAGACTGGCTGGCGTCGAAGAACGATGGGCTGACATTACACCGCCTATCATTCAAAAAAATAAAACAACTAATGTCTATTTCATATATATATTTGGACTTGTTTTTCCAGGTTCCTCCTGAAGCTGACCAGGAAGTGACAGTATATTGAATAGCCACTAGGGGGACAACTCTGCTGGTTACAAAAATGGCTAATTTAGAATGGAAGTCTTGGAGAAAATGAGGCCATGAAAACATAATGAATCTTTTTTCTTTACCGTTTTAAAGAATTTCCCTGTGAACACAACATAATTTCAGGAAATATCTTTGCCCAAATATTTTGTGCTGTTTCCGATTTGGCGACTTTTTTAAAACTTTTTTAAAAAGCGAGAAATCAACCAACTTTCTGTTGTAAACCCGAATACTTGCTTGAAATGCACAATTTTAAACGTAAACAGAGGCACGGACAAGCTGCGACTGTGCAGTGTAGCTACTGTGCAGTGAACACTGATCTGTATTGCTAGCATCTTTTCAGGCTGACGTTAGTTACTTTTCATTGACGGTAGTTGCAGCAAGAGATAGTGGGGGAATATGACGTCATCGTTTTCCTACAGCAGCGTATTTTCTGTCTACTCGGAAACACGGTTTATTTGGAAAAATACAGTTTCAGGTCCCTTAAAACACGGAGAGTGTGGAAAAAAACCTAATATTGACCGATACTGAATCCCATCCCTCGTCTGTGAACATGAGTTAGCGAATCCTCCGCCTGTATACGTTCCTTTTACAACCCACTGAACTGTGTGTTACTGACACATAATCAGGTCACGCAACCCATGTTCCCCTTTCATACAGTCACCCACTCACCACTTGTCCACCTTTTACATCCCCCGTGTTTGTAAGTCACGCACGTGAAGAAGACCCCTGTATGTTTTTGTATGGATTTCTTCAGCAGCCGTTTCTTTTGTGAACTTGTCTCTAAAAGGGAACTTTGCCTTAAGCATGAAGTCATCACGAGGAAGAGCAGAGTCTCTGTGTGTGTTCGTGTGCGTATGTACAGTATGTCGGAGGATAAAAGTCATGACATAACAGCTGAAGTAGCCTGGAGGCGGGACATACAGTACTGTGTAAAAGTCTTAGGCCAACGTTGGATTTGTTGTTTCTACTATAACGCTATAATGGCTATAATGGTTTTAAAATCACATATTTTTTCGATAAAAATCAGCTTCTTCAGGTTAAAATGTCAAGTATTTAGCGAGATTTGCTCTTACACTTTTGACAAATATCTGCTGTGAAAAAGGTATAATTACTCGATACATGCTTGAGCATCACACACATGAACGCATTGATCATTTGCTTATATATAAGTACCAGTTATATATGTATTTTTCCTCAAAACTGTAAAACATGACATCATTTGTTCTCTCTGGGACTCTTATTTTGAAGGCAGAGTCATACGCAGTGTATCTGGCTGGCGTGTGTCCAGTGTGGGCAGCCAAAGCTGCATACTTAAGATGAAAATAGCCAACCAGGATGTTTTTTTTTCTTCCCTCTCAAGCCAGTGAACTTTTATGTATAAAAATAGCAAAAAATAATAATCACAACAGGCCTCCGCTGCTTGACAAACACACTCTTATTAGCATAAAAACATAAGACAAAGAGGCATACGTCAGGAATCTGAATGCATGCAGTGACTGTTATGGTGATGCTATAATGGACCGTGTGTGTGTCTCTGATTCCTCCTCTAACAGGATGAGACGGGCGCCTACGTGATTGACAGAGACCCCACCTACTTCGGCCCCATCCTCAACTACTTGCGACACGGAAAACTGGTCTACAACAAGGAGCTGGCTGAAGAAGGTCTCACACACTTTAACGCTTGAGCCATGAATTGACCATAAAAGCAGTTAAAACAGCTGAAAACTGTTGGAATAAGTTGCATGAAAAACATGTCACCCACTTGTTTGTTGTCAGGTGTCCTGGAGGAGGCGGAGTTTTACAACATTACGCCGCTCATCAAACTGATCAAGGAGAGGATCGTGGAGAGAGATTGCAAAGCCACGCAGGTAAAAATACAACACAGTGTTTTTAAATCATGAAGTTTTTGGTGTAAAGTCAGACACACTGGGTTTTTAATACTGACAATTATAGATGGCAAATAGTAAGAATAGTGTTTAACTTCGGTTCCGAGGATTTATCATGCTTACTTGTCATTACAGTAGCTCCTAGACCATTTGCGATATCTAGAAAATTCAAAAACTATGGACTGGCCCCCGCTTTTGCCCTACCAGTGCACTGCCCATAGGCCTATATAGCAAGAGCTGAAGAAGATTTTTCAGTTATGGTAATGCATGATAAGCAACGTAAAGGCTAACAACAATACAACAATAATAATACAAACACTGTGCAACCTCATTAGACACAACGCAAATCATATAGGCTGTCACAAAACAGCTAGCTACGCTAATGCTAATCGCAGCCTCGCTGCCTAGCTTACCTTTGGAAACGGGTTTGCCAAGTTAGCCTCAAAATAGTAGCATGCTATTGCTTAATAAATATATGCTCGAGTATTGGTGAATGGACACCGACTTCGTCGTTCCAGTATATTTTTTTGGACAATTCTGCAGCCACGAAACAAAACATTAAATCAAAATATCATGAAGGCAATTGGTTGTTTGAGACGCCATACTGTGAAGACATGAAATATATAAGGATTAATGTGGTATTACGTAAATGTGTCCGTTTACAAGCACACACTATTATGGTGTGTGTGTGTGTGTGTGTGTGTGTGTGTGTGTGTGTGTGTGTGTGTGTGTGTGTGTGTGTGTGTGTGTGTGTGTGTGTGTGTGTGTGTGTGTGTGTGTGTGAGTGCGATCTCTTTGTCAGTGATTTCACACTTCTGTGCTTCTCTGTGGAGACCTGGCTCTCTCCGCCCTCTCAAACACACACACGCCCACGTCGTCACTATTGTTCTTTGAAAATAGAAGTGTTGGTTCTTCACTCGGCTCACAATATCTCATTATTATTATTATTATTATTATTATTATTATTATTTATTTCCTCCTCTCTGTTTGCTGCATGTCATCATGTTTAAATATATAAATGGTTATCTTTGCGAGCCGGTTCACTGGTCGCTGAGTGCTTGACATGTTTGGGTTTTTCTGGATGTGATGACCTGGATTTCTTTAACCCCTGAGCTCATTACACTGAAGCCACATGAATGTCCTTTTCACCTCCTCCTCCTCCTCCTCTTTCTCCTCCCTCTCTCTCACATCAGCAGGTGCCGCCCAAACATGTCTACCGGGTGTTGCAGTGCCAGGAGGAGGAGCTGACCCAGATGGTCTCCACCATGTCGGACGGCTGGAAGTTTGAGCAGGTCAGCGTGCGCGCCTGCAGAAAGCCCCGCACCGGACTGCTCTGGACTGTGGGTTGGACTCACGCTGCTGCTGACCCTTAAATCTTGACCCCCCCCTCCCCCCTTTTGGCCTGATCCCTTGGTCCTGATCCCGGAGCCTTGCGCTGTTTGCACTTCCAAATAACATTCAGGCTTTTCACACTAAACTAGAGTTTTCCTTTCAATTATGGTGTTTTGACTTAGTCCCCATAAGGTTCACATCCCCAATTAGCCAGTTCTTTCAGTCACTTGTGTGTGTATTTCAGCCTCTCACGCACTAAACTCCATAGAGAAAATCTCCATTTTGTGTCACTTAGATCTAAAATAAGGGTTTCCAATTTCCATGGTCTAAAAATGGCTGATTTTCTTTATGGACTTTCTCTATGGAGATAAACATTACTGTACATAGCAGTGGCGATCACTCTTAAGTAGTGCTGGGCACTTGCGTTAACGCCGTCAAACCGCCGTTAACGCAAGGCGCGTTTCCGTGATGACTGACGCATGTGGCGTTATGTTTACGTGCAACGGCACCGGAGTCCAGGCCCCCGTTTACCAGTTAGCTCCGTTAGCTGCATTAGCTCCTTTTAGTGACGTTAGCGCGTCTGTTTATTAAATGAGAAGAGCAGCGCTACAAATAACTAGCGTACCCATGTACTGCGTATGTGTGTCTCTGTTTTTAAAATTTAGCACTACTTTACAGACTCATTTTAACAATGGGGAGTCGCGTAAACATGACGTCACATGCGTCTTTTTCCGGTCAGTCGTCATGGAAACGCGTCATGCGTTAACTAGTGTCCAGCTCTACACTTAAGACAGCGAGGGAAGCTCAGCTTCCTCTAAAATGTCAAAGTCAAATATCCACTATGTCGCATTTACATGTCAACGTGCGGCGGAACGCGTTGCTAGTTCGTTAAGAATCAGCGGGTTAATCATCTTACGTGATTTCCGTATTCCCGTAGCAGCCTCCGCGTTAAAACCACTTGAAGTTCAACTGGACTTCAGCTGTCCTATGTGACAGTGAGCTCAACTTCCACGGAAGCTCAGCTTCTCTGGGAATCAATAGAGCAGTGGGTGGACGCTGGGCTCATGCATGACGATTGGATGAACCGTCTGAAAGGCGGAGCCAGTTTTTTTGAATGACAGCGACGCAGAAACACAGCACGACAGTAGAGCCTTTTCTGCCTCAGTCCTGTGTGGATTCTACGAGGGGAAGTAGCTGCTCGTCGTCTGTTATTTACTCGGCGATATAGTGATTATCGCGTTTCCCTGTTCTTGCAGAATTTGTGTATAAATAACTGGGCCTGAAACGAGCTTCCCGTCTGTTTTTCAAAGACCAGCAGCAGCCGCCACTGCTGTACAGTATTGTGAATATAACGATAATGCCGTGTTTTTCACTGAGAGCTGGTGTTCATGTTGTCAGGCTGGATCTCACACACACACACACACAGTGCACTCTTATTTCACTAGAGAGAGAGAGAGACGCTATAATTCAGTAGTGACAGTCGTTTTAACCCCCCCTCTCCTCAGCCACTGCTCTGGCACCGGGCTCCTCTGCATGCCGCACACAGTTTTCACGCAGAAGCCGATTCACACGCGCTTTCGCTGTTTCCACACGAGCACAATTTATGCTTCTGGAGTTTTGTGACTGCAGGGTGTTTTCCTCTTCCACCACGCATGACCCCCCCCCCCCACCTCCATCCTCCATCCCTAAATCCCTTCCTTGCTGTAGTACGAGGGGACGTCCTCCGGCTCTCTCTTGCTGTATTCTCTTCACATCTTCCCGACGCTGACTGTGTCTCCTCTCTCTCTGTGTACGTGTCTCTCTCTCCTCTCTGCAGATGGTCAACATCGGCTCGTCCTACAGCTACGGGACAGAGGACCAGGCCGAGTTCCTGTGCGTCGTGTCCAAGGAGCTGCACACGCCCGGCTCTGGGCTCGTTCAAGAGCAGAGTCACAAAACAAAGGTGAAAAACACACAAACACGTTCAAAGACGCAAGCTGTGTGTGTGTGTGTGTGTCCTCGTCTGGTCTTTCCCTCTCTCTTTCTTTCTCTGTGTGTGAAGAGGGGGATCCATCACTTCCTCTTATTGAAGTGGATGTTGGCTTTGATCGTGCGCTCTCTCCTCTGAATGTCACTCGCCTCCAAATGTCACTCACTGACTCACATCCATCGCTCACAGAGCTTCCTCTCTTCCCTTCTACCATCGATCTTTCTCTTCCCTTCTTCCTCTAACACAGGGGTGTCAAACTCAAATACAGCGTGGGCCAAAATCTAAAACTGAACAAAGCCGCGGGCCAAGGTTGAACAAATTAATCTTTTAATAGGGACCGAAACAAGTTTTGCATTGAATATTGAACAAGCAAGGCTTATATAACTTTATAGTGACATGCAAAATCGAGTTTCAAATAAT